>NC_080168.1:25268381-25868381 GCF_950295315.1 Erinaceus europaeus
CAAAGGCTGTTCAATTCTATTTAAGTCAATTTATGACTTGAATAAGAGAGTAAATATGGGTCTCTTCTGGTCATTTTCTCACACACTGTGATGCTCCTCAAAATATTTGTTTATGGAATAAATTATTTATTAGAAGTCACATTTATTTATTTGTTTATTTATCTTAAGTTTGCTACCAGAACACTGATCAGCTGTTACTTCCAGTAGCTCTGGAGTTAAACTTGGGATATCAGAGACTCATGGGATTAGTCTTTTTGCATAATGATGTTGTTATCCACCCTCAATAGTTAATTTTAAGCATTTTTTTTACTTATTTATTGAATTGGAATCAAGAATCAGAGCATCGCTCCAGCACTTGTGATAGGACGGTTAAAACCAGGTATAATTTTACACAGATTCTCACTTTATGCAGCTTATGTCAGAACTAAAATGAGAATTATAAAATGGTCACTTTGGAGGCAAGATGGCATCATGATGGGTTTTCAAAAGAAGAAAGAACTTGTGCAGTATATTTAATCCTACTGTCGACAGTCAAAATCATTTCAGTCAGAAGATTCAAAAGTGGTTGTCATGGCGCCTGTAGCCACTAGCACAGAGCACCTGCTTCGCCATGCATGCAACCTAGGTTTGAACCCAAAGGGCACAGCTGTCTTGCCTTCCCCTCTCTTTCTCTCCGTCTGTTTTCCACTCTCTCCCCCTTGCTCCTCTCTTTCTTTTTTATCTGAAAAAAATCAACCCAAGAGATAGCACCCAAGTGACAAAAACAACAATAACAAAAGATTGTCCCACATGTTTCCACGTGCTGTTCAGCACTAACAAGGTTTTTCTCAAAAGATGCCAAGTGAAATGGGCCAAGTAAAAATAAATAAATAAATAAATAAATAAATAATAAATAAATAAAGCTATGAATTCTCAATAGTCCGAAAAGTATAATAGAAGCAAGGTAAACAGGACTGCTTAAAATTTTATGTTATGAGACTATACACCTTGAGAAGTAAAAGGCCTTATTAAAGGGAGAATACTCTTCTTTGATAAAGAATGACTTACAGTGCTCTGTTTCGCCATGGATGGGACCCAGGTTTGAACTTGTTGCCCACTGCAATGAAGCTTCAGTGCCATGGTTTTTTTTTTTTTTTTTTTTTCTTCTTCTGTCTCTCTCTTTGTCTATCTAGATAAATGACATCCTGAACTAGTGAAGAATTTCTCCTTTAATAAATAAATAGCCTTGTGTTTGGAAGTCAAGTGCATATCTTTAAATTAACAAAACACAAGAAAGCAATATGAAATAACACTTCTGCTGGCAAGATTGAACCCATGTAACATTCTTTTTTTTTTTTTTTTGTACAGTTTAAATTGGTGGAAATAAAGGCTACTGCCACATAGTTTGCTGGTATTAGAATCTCTTCCGTGTACTTCCTCGAAATGCTAATGTTACTCCACATACAAAATATACAGATTTTAAGCTGTCCCTACATGGGCTGGGCAGTGGTGCACTTACCTAATAGAGCACTTGGACCTAGGTTCATGTCTCCCCCACCCCACCCACTTGCTGGGCAAAAGCTTCAAGAGTGATAAAACAAGGCCCAGGTAGTGGCACACCTGCCTAAGTGCTCACATTGTAATGCACAAGGACCCAGGTTCAAGCCCCTGGTTCCCACCTGCAGGGGTAAAAGCTTCATGAGTGGTGAAGCAGGGTTGCAGATATCTCCCTGCCTCTCTCTTTATCTCCCTCTCCTCTCTCAATTTCTCTTTGTCTCTATCCAATAAATAAATAAATAAATAAATAATTTTAAAAAGAGTGGTGAAGCAGTGCTCCAGATATCTTTCTTTTTCCCTATTTCCCCCTTCTCTCTTGATTTTTCTGTCCCTATCCAAAAATAAACAAATGAAATCTTAAAGATAAAAAACATAATTTAATTAAACAAACAAAAAATTAACAGTAAATCTGGATGGGGAAAAGAAAGATTTTACTAGGGCTTATGGGTTTGGGCTCTGCAAATTATATATCTGGATGCCTTATACAGGGAAGCCTGGCAGTAGCAATTGCCTCATCTATTTAGCATCAGCAGGTGCTCACTTGGGTGCAACCTGAGTGATTAAGTCCAGAAAGCTCATAATCGCAGTAATTAGGGTCATATGACCTCCAGCAACTCTTGGTTTAAGAAAAAGCAGATGGTCAGACATTAGCATTTGAATGAATTGAACAATGGAAGGGGCTTTGGTAGAGGAGAGTTGAAGTTAAATGCACCAGAAAACTGTGAAGGTCTGACCTCAAACACACTTCAAGAAGTTGTTTAAGTTCTTTACATAGTGCCCACCCTGCTCTCCACAGAGACTGCCTCCCCTTACAAAGACCAAGTTGGAGCAGTACTAAACAGCTACTTTACCAAAGATTAAATAACTCACATTTGTGAGAAAGCAGTGTTGATGATAATTTCACTGAAGTCTTTCCATCTTAAAAACCTTTTCTTTCTTTTCTTTTAGAATACACTAGCAGTTTCGAAAGAAAATTAAGATAATCTTTTGACCATCTTTCTTTAAAAAATAACTATTTTATTCATTGTTAGGGCAAATATATACTTAAAAGAATAAATCAATGTGTACTGGAGCTCCGCTTCCTCAGAGCCCCAACCTACTAGAGAAAGAGAGAGGCAGACTGGGAGTATGGAGCGACCAGTCAACGTCCATGTTCAGCGAGCAGGGAAGCAATTACAGAAGCCAGACCTTCCACCCTCTGCAACCCACAACGACCCTGGGTCCATACTCCCAGAGAGATAGAGAATGGGAAGGCTATCAGGGGAGGGGATGGGATATGGAGATCGGGTTATGGGAATTGTGCGGAATTGTACCCCTCTTATTCTATGGTTTTGTTAATGTCTCCTTTCTTAAATAAAAAAAAAAAATAAAAAAGAATAAGCTGGATTCTGTCGAAAACACAGGCAGATACTACTAGACCCTCTTTTATAATTTCTTTCACTGACCTTTTCAAATGCACAAATCCTTTGGAATAACTAGCAAATCTCTGAGCACTGACCACTAGTTCATTTCTTCCTAAAGCTGGGCGTCATTTTTTTTTTTTTGAAATACAAACCTTAAGGTATCATCTAGTTCCTGTTATGGTTTAGCTCCTCAAAGAAGGAAGGTGCTGACTGTGTTGGGCTCTTTGCTTCATGTTGGAAAACTATCAATACTTCCTGTCCTAGAGTGCTGAAGAATTTGCCTGTCATCTTGTGAAAGAAAACCACTTTCACAGATAGTCACCCTAATCAGCAAATAAATTTAGTCCTCCAACTTGAGGCCTACTTGTTCCTCTTGAAAACACATCTGTAATGGATCATATCTGTTTGGCTCTATAGGAATCTAAGACTTACTTTAATCTGCCATTTCATAGCAGAGAGTGTATAATGTGCACCGTGTTCCATTTAATTGCTAATTCAGTAGTAAATGAGTTTTCTTTGCAGGCTACCTTTGTTGGACTAGTTTCTAGTTTAGGAGAAGCATTTCTTTTTCATGATATTTTCTCAACAATTTTGACTCCAGTCATCTTCCTGTACTAGAGCCCTTTCAAATAAGTTAGTATATGAGCACATGATGAAATTCCAAATTTCCCATAAGAAATTTAATAGACACATCACTTAATTTTACCACATTGTTCAGATTTAATTGTCTACTAGCCACAAATTAAAAAAAAAATTGAGGTAGCATAGATGTTAGGAAACTTGAGTTTCCATATAATGATATACCAGTGTTTATTTTTATCTTTTCATTAGAAAAGACCAAAATATATTTTAATTAATGTAAAATCTTAGAGCAGATATCTACATTAGTAAATCTTTGTGTACAAAAAGAACATGAAAATTTTCATCACGGATTGGAATTCTCATCACAGTTTAAACACATTTCAACAAATATTTGTAGAAGAAGGAGGAGGAGGAGGCTGAGACAGAAAAAGACGTAAAGGAGTTGGGCGGTAGCGCAGATGAGTTAAGTGCACATGGCGCGAAGCACAAGGACAGGTGGAAGGATCCAGGTTCAAGCCCCCAGTTCCCCATCTGTAGCGGAGATGCTTCACAGGCTGTGAAGCAGGTCTGCAGGTGTCTATCTTTCTCTCCCCCTCTCTGTCTTCCTTTCCTCTCTCCATTTCTCTCTGTCCTATCCAACAACGATCAGAACAACAACAGCAATAATAACTACAACAATAAAAAACAACAAGGGCAACAACGGGGAAAATAAATAAATAAATAAATAAATAATTTTTTAAATTAAAAAAAAGAAAAAGAAACAGAAGGAAAAGGCAGAATTCAAGACCAAAGTAAATGTAGCCTGTACCCTCTGTGTCAGGTTCATAACTTCCCAGCCTCTATGTTTTTGTGTCTACCCCCTTTTATACCTCTCATATTCTTTTATGCCTTCTTAAATTATATTCACCTTTAAACACAGTCAAAAGTCCTTTTCTCAGATGAGTTGTTGTAACCCATGACAAATTAGCTATTCTCTAGATTTCTTACGAAACAATGGCTGACAGTAGCCACTATTCAACTGTTTGACCATGTTCTAGTTATATTTACATACATTAGTGTTCATTGCCATTCACTTGATTACAAGCTTTTGGGGAGCAAAATAGCAACAATAAAGTTCTCGAAGAATCTAACATTCAAATGCTCGAGTACAGTCTCAATAATTAGTAAGGGCTGGAGAGATAGTATAATGGTTATGCAAACAGAATTTCTTGGCAGAGGCAGCAAAGGTTCCAGGCTCAATCCCCAGTGCTGCAATAAACCAGAACTGAGAAGTGTTCTGCTCAAAAAATAAAGAAGATAACAGCAATAATAATACAACTGTGCTATTCACTGGAACTTACTGTGTAGGCTTATGCCACATTGAAAAGATAAGGTTTTCTTATAACAATAGGCATAATAACTATGATGTAGAAAAAATAATTTATACATTTTCATTAAACCCTCAAGCTGAAGAAAATAATCGGATTCTAGGAACTTTAGAGCAGGCAGTACAATCTGTGCTGATTTATTTTCTTTCTTTCCTTCCTAAAATTTTGTTTGGATATCAGGCATTTATCTGTAACTAAATTTTTATATTTTCTTTTTGACTTTTTTTGCGTTTTACAGTTCTTTACATTTTACAATTTCTACAATAATTTTTATGTTTTACAGTTATATGTTTTCCTTTATCCTCTTGGAGTGGAGTGAACATCCACTCCTCACAGTTTTCCAACTGTGTGGTGATTACAGATGGTCAGAACAGAAATATCATTTTTGACATTTGACATGTGGAAGTATTATTTTGAGTTGAAGTCAATGTCCTAGTGGCTCACAAAAACTTTTACCAACTCCTTAACTACCTAGGAAAATCATCCAAAAGTGTGTGTGTTTTAGTAGAAATAACCTAGCTTTCAAAGAAACCTATCTATATGATAAGGAAAATAAGAGAAAATTTAACAAATGAAATGAGAGAGCATTTGGTCATCATATGAGTAGCTTTCTCATCATTTGAATCTCCTTCTGTCTCCTTAAATCCCCAGGCACCCACCCCAATATTTAGCTCTTATCTACTGTAGCTCACACCTCCTCAGTTACCTTGGAATCTATGCCCATGTTAATTCATTTTATATAGGTGGTTAAACTGATTTTCTTAACCTACTAATCTATAAGATCTTCCCTCCTCCTTTTTTTTTTTAATTTTGCCTTCAGGGTTATTGCTGGGGCTTGGTGCCTGCACTAAGAATCCACTGCTTCTGGCGGCCATCTTTTTCCATTTTTTGTTTTTGTTGCTGTTGTTGTTGGGTAGGACAGAGAGAAATTGAAAGAGAATGGGAAGACGAGAGGGAGGGATAGACACCTGTAGACCTGCTTCACTGCTTGTGAAGCAACCCCCTGCAGGTAGGGAAGATATCAATTTTATTGCTCAACCAAATCCAGAGAGGAAAGGAGAAATTTCCACTCTTCCTCAGCATGGTACAATTCCATATGGGGTCACAATGTTTAATGACTCTTTCAGCCAAGATAATGACACAGTGTTTGCTGATGGTGCTTCATTTATGGCAGTGTCAAAATGATAAAGTACAGGTAAAAGTATCAAAATTAGCATCTAAATTTTCATACTGCCCCTCATGATGAACTGGTGAAAATATATCTGAGAGAATTATGATATGAAAATGTAAAAGATAGTACATTTAATCCAAGGAGAAATAACTTGCCTGAAAAAAAAAAACATTTCTGAAAACAAACCAAATTAAATCACTTTGCAGTTTGCTACTCTTTTTTTTAAATGAAGCTTTTCTTCTTTTTAAAAAATATTTTTCCTTATTATTGGATAGAGACAGAGGAAAAAGGAGAGGGGAGGGAGTAGACCGAAAGAGACATAGAGATACCTGCAGCCCTGCTTCACCACTTGTGATGTTTTCCCCCTTCAGGTGGGGACCAGGAACCTGAATTCTGGTCATTGTGCACTGTCCTGTGTGTGCTCAACTAGGTGCGCCACCACCTGGTCCTTTCAGCTTACTTTGCTCCTTTTCTTTACTCCGCACAGTGTGGTGTAAAGATACAATACTTCTAAAAGTTATCTAGGGCTGTGGAGACAGTATAATGTGTCTATAAAGGACATTCATCTCTGAAACTGAGTCCCCAGCTCTAAACCCCAACACTACAATAAATAAGAGCTGAACAGTGCTCTAGTTTAAAAATTAATGAAGTAATTGGATTTTTGCATATTCTCATATTAGATAAAGATGAAGAGGTTCCGTATTTTCTAGATACAAAGTTAAAATAATTTATGCCACTTGCCTCATCCTCTTCCTGCAACTGAGCACCAAAATAATAACTAAGAAGAGAGAGTATTAAAATCATCCAGATATAGGAAAAGCAGAAAGTTAGCAAATACACATATTCAGTCCCGAAAGTATAAAAGAATTTTTAGGAGGCTAGGTGGCAGTGTACCAAGCTGAGTGCACACACACTATCAGATACCAACAGGTTCAAAGTTCTCGGTCCCCACCTACAAAGGGGAAGCATCACAAGTGGTGAAGAGGTGTAGCAAGTGTCTCTCTTTCCCCCTCTATAATCCTATAGTCCCCTTGCCTCTCCATTTCTCTCCATCTCTATAAAAAAAAGAAGCTACCAGAAGCAGTGGATTTGTAGTGTTGGCACCACTGATAACTCTGGTGGCAACAAATAAAGTTTTAAAGGAATTTATATAAGTCCTATTAGGAGCAAGGTTCATAGTGTTAAAAAGAAAACAAGCAAGATTGATAAAGACCAAGAAATTATATCCCCTTTTTATAACCTAGAGTTCTCATACTCAAAGAAGGTAGGTCATAAGAGAAATAAAGGATTTCTAGATTAATAGACTCCTTCCTTCTTATATAAGAATAAAATGCACTTAATGTGTTTTAAACCCATCAAGCTGCACTAGTAGGATATAGGGTCCAAGTTCAGTTCACTACATTCCTTAATGATATAAGTGATCTTATTATTTTTTTAAAAAGCATCAGCTATGTTCTTATTTAAATGGCATTCTTTCTTTCAAGTGAATTAAGGAAAAGAATAAAAATTAGCTGGTCAGTGAATTAAATCCATATGATTGATTTCATGAACATAGAATTTATATGAAAATATATCCAAAGGCTTGTTTTTGTTGTCATTTGATGCTAAAAACGTTTAATTAGATTTAAAAAAATAAGAAAGCCAATTGGAATGTGTTTTTCTCACATGGAAAAAGAAAAGATCCAATACTTGTTACTTAAGTTATTTGTAGTGGAATATATATATATATTTATATAATATATATGATATATATATTATATATGTATATTTTTCCTCTCCCCTGTTCCCCCTCTCTCTTTCAGTCTGTGGCAACAACTAGTCTAATTCCTCAGAATTTCAAGGCACTGTAAAATAAATAAGTGATACTGTGGGGGCCAGGTGGGGGCACACCTGATTGAGCATACATGTTACAAAGCGAAAGACCTGGGTTCCAGTCTCCAGTCCCCACTTGCAGGGGGAAAGCTTTGCAAGTGATAAAGCCGGGCTACAGGTATCTCTCTGTCTTTTGCTCTCTTTATTACCCCCTTCTCTCTCAATTTCTGGCTGTTTCTAATAAATATTTTAAAAAGTGATGCTGTATACACATTCCCAGAGTTCTTTCATTATGTCATATGAAGAGAAAATAAAACAATTTTGCCTTTCATTCTCACTGTTATCTCTCCCCACCTTTCTCATCCCAAATCATGCCATAATTTTTTTGTTTTTTGTAATTTCCAAAGTGGGAAAGGATTGCTTTTCCTTTTAAAAAAAGGACCAATTGAATATTTCTGATGATTCAGATTTCAGAAAGTTGGAAAAAAAAAAAAAGCAAATTCCTCCAGGACTAGCTGGTCATTATAATTTGAAATGATTCCAGCAACTATGTACTAGATCATAAATAGAAAACAGTCAAATTAAAAAGGAATTCTTTAAGTATTTCTAGAATCTACAATCTATCTGTCACATACGAGTCCCCTAATTAGAATTCTGGGAATAGTTTCATGCATAAATATATTATTCTACTACGCTAAGTGCATAAATAAAATAGAATAAAAAGATAATCACCTTTCTCAGACCTCTATTTTAATGTTTTCTAAAATTAACCTAATAATTACTACTGTTTTAAATGTCGTTTGGATTATGTATCGTTCAACTATTTCCACCACCAAGGGAAAGAAGACATTGATTAATAAGTATTATGACATGTATTTATATGCATATACATGTGAACATAAATATTTAGTTATGATTAGTTTACATATATATAATAAACTTGGTCCTGTTTACTTCCAACACCTATGATTTAATGTTTCCTGGATGCCCACTTCCTACAAGGTACTACCAGCTTAGGAGGCATAAGGGCAAGGCTTGTTCTTGACCTTTAAGAACCTGTGAGTGCGGGGCCGGTGGTGGCACACCTGGTTGAGCGCACATGCTAAAATGCCCAAGGACCCAGGTTCAAGCCCCTAGTCCCCACTTGCAGGAGGAAAGCTTCGCAAGTGAAGTAAGTGCTGCAGGTGTCTCTCTGTCTCTCTATCACCCTCCTGATTTCTGGCTGTCTCTATCCAGTAAATAAAGATAATAAAATTTTTTTAAAAGAACCTATGAGTGCCCAGGAGAAATAAGATGTATTCAAATAATTATATCATAAAAAACATGAACTACTCTACTATTATAATCAAAACTGCCTGATACTGAAATAAAAACAGATACACAGAAAATGAAATCAAATTAAATGCCCAGAAGTAATTCACCACACACACCTATGGTTAACTAATTTTTGAACTATCAATTCAAGAAAGAAGAGTTACATCAACAAATGTTGTTGGGATATTGGGCCTGAAATATGCAGAATAATGCACCAGGACCAGTGCAGACCACAGTGCACAAAAGTCAATTTCAAATAAATCAGGCATGGACATTAGGCCAGAAACCATCAAGTACGTGGGGAAAAAAAACCTGGCAGAAATATGGTGTAATGTTTGCTCTGGAAATATCTTTGAAAAATCAAGTCTACTATCAAGGAAAAAAGAAACAATAATATGCTAATGGGACAACACCAAACTGAAAAGTTTCTATACAGCAAAAAGAAATATGTCTAAAACAGAAAAAACCTACACAATGAAAGGAAATCTTAACATTCATATATATGACAAAGAGCTAGTAACAGAAACATATAAAGTGCTTACAAAACCCAGCAACAATAACAAAAAAATGTTAAAAATGGGGAGAAGATATAGATAAAATCTTCACCAAATAAAATATCTAGATATGAAAAAATGTCCAAAGTCACTGATCAGCAGATAAATACAAATAAAGACAATGATGCGATACCACTTTACACTTACTTGTGAGGATGTCATAAAATAGTATCTATTAAATCCTAAAAGAACCAAGGAGAAACTCTGGGAAATTACTGAAAAATATGGCAAGGTGGCAGGCTACAAAGTCAATATACAAAAATATCAGTGGCATTACTCTAGGTAAAACTAAATTAGAAAACAAAGACATCCGGAAATCAATTCGTTTTCCTAGAGCAGCAAAATCAATATTTAGGAATAAAGTTAACAACAGAAGTCAAAGACTTGTACACTGAAAATTATGATCCATTTCAAGAAAATACAAAGAGAATACAAAGAAATAGAAATCTATCTTATGCGCATATATTGAAAGAACATCGTCAAAATGACAATCCTACCTAGATCCATATGCAGATTTAATGGAATCCCCATCAAAGAACCACCAAATTTATTTAACAGAATAGAACAAAAGCTACAAGATTTTTCTGGAATGAGAAAATATCTAGGATTGCCAAAGCAATCTTGAGGAAAATAAAGAACAAGACTACAAGCATCACACTTCCTGACCTCAAACTATACAATAAGGACACTGCAATTGAAAATGTCTAGTACTGAACATAAAATAGACACACAGACCAGTGGAACAGAGTTGAAAGTCCATACATCTGTGGATGACTTATTTTTGATAAGTATGTCCAAAACATTAAATGGAGAAAGGAGAGTCTTTTCAACAAGTGGTGTTGGGAAAATTGGTTTGAATTGTGTAAACTAAACTGGACCACACTAGATTATGGATAGGTAGACAGAAACATCAACACAAATTCTTTTAAAATATAATAAGCATGAGGTAAATGTCTAGACTTTACTCTGAATTATTTTTAAGGTAACAATAGAAATTCTTTTGTCAACCTAAATCTTAAAATCTAAGATACAGTCCATTCAGTGATACCATTCACTTGCCATCAAAAATAAGTAAATCAATAAAGAACAAACCAGCCACCAATTTAACTATAGCATTTTTTAAAATCTTGCACAGTTATATATGAAAATACCACAGGATATAACTGATGAAATACTGCAATACTGCAATATTTCCCTGCCTACATCTTGACTTAATTAAATAAGAGTAATCACTTTTAAAGTCAGTAACAGAGAAAAGCAGAGTTTTCTTTGATAAAAGCTCTCCTCTTCCAGGAAGAACAAAAGAACTTAGACTCAGTAGAAAAATAAACTTCCCCCATCAAAGTTCCACCAAGCTTCTTTAAGAGAATAGAACAAACACTACAATCATTTATCTGGAACCTGAAAACACCTAGAATTGCCAAAGCCATCTTGAGGAAAAGAAACAGAAATGGAGGCATCACACTCCCAGACCTTAAACTATATTATAAAGCCATCATCATCAAAACAGCATGGTACTAGAACAAAAATAGACCAGAACAAAAACAGACCAGTGGAACAGAATTGAAAGCCCAGAAATAAATCCCCACACCTATGCACATCTAATCTTTGATAAGGGGGCCCAAAGGATTAAATGGAAAAAGGAGGCTCTCTTCAATAAATGGTGCTGGGAAAACTGGGTTGTAACATGCAGAAGAATGAAATTGAACCACTTTATCTCACCAGAAACAAAAATCAACTCCAAATGGATCAAAGACCTAGATGTCAGTCCAGAAACAATCAAATACTTAGAGGAAAACATTGGTAAAACAGTTTCCCACCTACACCTCAAGAACATCTTTGATGAATCAAACCCAATTGCAAGGAAGACTAAAGCAGAAACAAACCAATGGGAGTACATCAAATTGAAAAGCTTCTGCACAGCCAAAGAAACTATTAAACAAACAAAGAGACCCCTCACAGAATGGGAGAATATCTTCACATGCCATACATCAGACAAGAAACTAACCACCAAAATATATAAAGAGCTCAGCAAACTTAGCACCAAAAAAGCAAATGACCCCATCCAAAAATGGGCAGAGAATATGAACAAAACATTCACTTCAGAGGAGATCCAAAAGGCTAACAAAAATAGGAAAAACTGCTCTAGGTCACTGATTGTCAGAGAAATGCAAATTAAGACAACACTAAGATACCACCTCACTCCTGTAAGAATGGCATACATCAAAAAGGACAGCAGCAACAAATGCTGGAGAGGTTGTGGGGACAGAGGAACCCTTTTACACTGCTGGTGGGAATGTAAATTGGTCCAGCCTCTGTGGAGAGCAGTTTGGAAAACTCTCAGAAGGCTAGACCTGGACCTTCCATATGATCCAGTAATTCCTCACCTGGGGTTATACCCCAAGGACTCCATAACACCCAACCAAAAAGAGGTGTGTACTCCTATGTTCACAGCTGCACAATTCATAATAGCTAAAACCTGGAAGCAACCCAGGTGCCCAACACCAAATGAGTGGCTGAGAAAGCTGTGGTATATATACACAATGGAATACTTTGCAGCTATCAAGAACAATGAACCCACCTTCTCTGACCCATCTTGGACAGAGCTAGAAGGAATTATGTTAAGTGAGTTAAGTCAGAATGATAAAGATGAATATGGGATGATCCCACTCATCAACAGAAGCTGAGTAAGGAGATCTGAAAGGGAAACTAAAAGCAGGACCTGACCAAATTGTAAGTAGGGCACCAAAGTAAAAACCCTGTGGTGAGGGGTAGACATGCAGCTTCCTGGGCCAGTGGGGGGTGGGAGTGGGTGGGAGGGATGGGTCACAGTCTTTTGGTTGTGGGAATGGTGTTTATGTACACTCCTAGTAAAATGTAGTCATATAAGTCACTAGTTAATAAATCCGAGAAGGGGAAAATTAATTGTATGTCTCGAAGTTTTTCAAAACACAAACTGAATCTTTTCAATATATAGGCTGTGTAATTGATATGCGGACTCTCTCAAAAGCCTAGACCAAGTAGATCAGAAGCATCCAATAGCACAGCTATATACAAGATACTGGGTACTGTACAGCAAACCCTAACAAAAGGACTTTTCAAAGTTAACCCAATTACCAAATAATGTGATGATAACATTAACTATCGATTGTCTTTTTGAACCCTAAGACAGCAGGAACCTCACAGCTCCATTATAAAGCCTCTACTTCCCCCAGTCCTGGAACCCTTGGAATGGGCCCACTTTCCCGTATGCCTCTCCCAATCCATATCAAATAATATTGCATCTGCCGATCACAACCTAACCAACACAACAATTGCCACCTCAACATGCTTCACTTCAGACTGTGTCCAGAGACTTCACGTGTGGAATGACAACCCTTCAACTTCATTACTCTGGTGAGACCTTTCCTTTCATAGTATACTCTAATTTCATCTCAGGTGGTTCACTTTCTAACAAAGTCCCAAAACCTAGATATACACCAGTATCTGTGAGAGAGAGCATATGTTCACACGTATCTGTAAACTACTGCAAAATATATGCCTGATAGCAGAAGTGCACTAGAGTTTGCAGTGAGTACCCCCCTAACATTTCCTCTCCACTATTCCAAGCTTTGGGTCCATGATTGCTCAACAATTTGTTTGGCTTCATATGTTAACTCTCTTTTCAGTCACCAGGTTCCAGATGTCATCAGGATGCTGGCCAGGCTTCCCTAGACTGAAGACCCCACCAATGTGTCTTGGAGTTCAGCTTCCCCAGAGACCCACCCTACTAGGGAAAGAGAGAGGCAGACTGGGAGTATGGACCGACCAGTCAACACCCATGTTCAGCGGGGAAGCAATTACAGAAGCCTGACTGACCTTCTACCTTCTGCAACCCACAATGACCCTGGGTCCATGCTCCCAGAGGGATAGAGAATGGGAAAGCTATCAGGGGAGGGGGTGGGATATATGGAGATTAGGTGGTGGGAATTGTATGGAATTGTACCCCTCCTACCCTATGGTTTTGTTAATTAATCCTTTCTTAAATAAAAAAAAATACATAGACAAAAAAAAAAGAAAAAGAAATTTCCACACTTTATAGTATTTTGTGTTGAGAATCTGGTTATGTCTTGAAAATTAGGTAAACTAACTTTGATAAGGGGACAAGTGGTGGTATACCCAGTAAAGCTCACATTTTACAATGCATTGCACTGGGATCCTGGTTCATGCCATGGGCCCACATACAGGACAGGGAGACTTCAGATGCTACAAAACAATGCTACTAAGTCTCTCTCTCTCTCCCTCTCTCTCTCTCTCTCTCCTCTCTCTCTTTTTCTCTCTCTCCCCTCCCTCACTCCCTCTCTCTCTCTCTCTTTTTCTCTCTCTCCCCTCCGTCACTCCCTCTCTCTCTCTCTCTTTTTCTCTCTCTCCCCTCCCTCACTCCCTCTCTCTCTCTCCCTCTCACTCTCTTGCTCCCTCCATCTCAATCTCTATCTCATTAATTTTCTTTGTCTCTCTCAAAAAAGAAAGAACAAAATGCCATCAGGAGTAGTAGATTTGTAGTGCAGGTACCAAGTCCCAACAAAAACCCTAGTGGGAAAAAATTAAATTTGATAATAAATTATGTAAATCAATTTTGGAAAAAATTCTAGCTAGCTAGAATTAGCAGGCCTTAAAAGCATATATTATGTTTTCTTTCTCACCTGCAAAGAAAATACTAATTTCTCTGAACTATATATATTCAAGTGAGAACTTTCAGTAGAGAGGGTTGAACATGTTCCTATTTCTATGTACACATCATATATTTCAACTGATGTTTGTTTTGGAATAGATAAGTCATCCTGACTTTTCACAATTTGACGGAACACATTTTAATTACTTTCACACTCCTACAAAACAAAGTATCCATATTTTCAAAATAATCTGAAAATTATATTAAGAAAAGATTCTGCATATTACTCTAGCAGTTGTTTTGACCTAACAAAACATTTTATTTCTTTTATCTATTCATGTTTATTTTCAGTTTTTGTTGTTGTTGTTTTAATCTGAAGAGATTTAAACAACAAAGAAACAAGATTTCAAGTTGTCATGGAAAGAGGGCAAAATGCAATTTACTTCAGTTGAAATGCAAAAATACCAGCAAAGGCAATAAAAATGAATCAAATTTAAAGTTACACACATACATCTCATGTGCTAAAAATATTTCTGATTTTAATATTTACAACTTTGTCAAAAGTCTCTCAGTCATAATTTTCCTCTACACATGAGTTTGGACTGGAGGGAAAAGAAAAGTATCAAAACATTAAAAAGTCTTACATGAAATTTGACATCTGAATATACTGAAAAGTGAATATAAAGGGAAGCCAGGTGAACTGTCAACAAATTTGACTCCAAAGAATATGACCTCTTAACCAAACAATGCAGGTTGCAAATAGAGACTTTATGCTCTCACTTGTGTTAACATATTACTTTTATTCCTTACTAAGTTGCTAATTGTCAGGAGGCATAATTCCAGTGAATTCTATTTGCCTTGATCCATACAGATTTCAAGAACAGAAAGGCGGTTTGTAAGTGGAAAATAAATATGAGAGAGAGAGAGAGAGAGAGAGAGAGAGAGAATCTGTGTATGTGTGTGATGGATATGAGAGTAGAGTGGATAGAGATTTGAAAAAGTACATAAATACTGGTGCCTACTATGTGTTAAACATTGTAATTAAAATATAAATAAAGGCTTTGGAGGCTAAATTTCTGCTTATTGTAGGTACAAATGAAAGGTCAATGTTATATACTTTCCTCATATTTGGGAGCTATTCTCTTCCCTGATGCAGCTTTCTAGTCCTGTTTCCAACTCTGACACCATCTCCCCAGATAATACCTTTAGCCCACCTGCATGCTAACTCTCAGGCTCAGGCAAAAATTAGTAAAGTCATGGACCCTTTGGAATATACCTAAAATAGACTTCCTAGATTCTTCCAACATAAAGACCACAAGTCTCATCTGCTATATTCTTACCTTTAGGTTTCTGATTATTAAATAATTTGTTCTGCTTTAAAATTTTTTTTTATTATAATTTATTTTCCCTTTTGTTGCCCTTATTGGTTTTGTTATTATAGTTATTGTTGTTGTTGATGTCGTCATTGTTGGATAGGACAGAGAGAAATGGAGAGAGGAGGGGAAGATACAGAGGGGGAGAGAAAGACAGACACCTGCAGACCTGCTTCACTGCCTGTGAAGTAACTCCCCTGCAGGTGGAGAGCTGGGGGCTCAAACCGGGATCCTTATGCCTGTCCTTGTGCTTTGCACCATGTGCGCTTAACCCACTGCACTACCGCCCGACTCCCAATTTGTTCTGCTTTATATCTTAATATTTTTCAGCCACCAAGTTGAAGATGCTACCATGATGCCAACTTGACTTCCCTCGGCAGACTACCTCACCTGGAATCCCACCTCCCTAGAGCCCTACCCCACTAAGGAAAGATAGAAACAGAATAGGAGTATGGATCCAACTGCCAACACCCATGTCCAGTGGAGAAGTAATTACAGAAGCCAGACCTCCCACTTTCTGCACCCCATAATGATCCTGAGTCCATATTCCCAGAGGGGGGGTAAAGAATAGAAAGCTTCCAATGGAGGGAATGGGATACGGAACTTTGGTGGTGGGAATTATATCCCTACAGTCTTCTCAATCATTATTAAATCAATCATTAATAATAAGAAGAATAAAAAGTCAATATTTTCCTTGATGTTAATTATTAATCATAAGCCTATAGGACAAACTCAGCAACACCTGGCATTTGGCTCTTCCATGAACATCAAAAGCCCTTTTTTCATTCATGTCACAGTTTTCTAGTTTGATTTGAAATCTGAATACGTGTTCTACAGAAGAAAACAAGGGAGAAAGAAAACCCCAAGTCTACTGATGTTAATAAGAGAGCCTCTACAGATGTTGTTACTCTAAACTCAAGTTAAACTGGTTTTGAATCTGCTGTAGAACGAATTAATGAGAAAATAAGAGGGATAACATCATCAATCTGCTTACTACAATTTTCCAACTTTACCGTTTTCAGAATGTGGCCATCAAACTGTGACCTTCACCAGTATTTTCCTCCAATTTGATAGAGCTGACCGTTCTTTGAAATAGTAGCCACAAGTTACAGTGAAGACATTCTATTCCTGTATTCATTACATGAATTAATCAGAATGGAGCTTTCATTTTATTTTAATCAACATTTATCTAGTAAAATAACTTAAACACATGACAGAAAATGTAATAGTAACTACAACATTTACAAAACCAGGAAAGATGTTTGCTCCTGCAGTTTACTATTATGACCCACATGTGTGAAGGCCCAAGGTATATTGACTTTATCTCACTGTTTATTATTGATCATAAAAATGTACCACCAACCTTAGCTCCAGTCAGCAGTCGCAAGAGACTCTGGATCAGATTAATAGTATCTGAAAGATAAATAGAAAAACACGTATAAATTCAATAAGTTTAGTCATTTGTTCTTTTTTAATTTCTTTTTTGATTAAAAAAATTATTTATTAAATAAAGAAAGCTAGAAACTGAGAGGGTAGGGGAAAATAGAGAGGTAGAGAGAAAGAGAGATACCTGCAGCTATTTTATTACTCCCAAAGCTTTCCCCCTGCAGGTGGGGACCAGGGACTCAGACCTGGGTCCTTGAGCACTGTAGCATGTGTGCTCAACCAGGTGCACCACTGCCCAGCCTCCAGCCATTTCTTTTTTATTTTACTAAGGGGAGATATGAAATTAGAAAGTTACTTCATCCTTTGTGCCTAAAATTTACTGGCAGAAAACACAGTCACCTGTAGAAAAGTTGTGTGTGTGTGTGTGTGTGTGTGTGTGTGTGTGTGTGTGTAGGGGAGGGGATTACAATTATAAGCCTTTCAACTTAAAATTATGTTCTGTAATTCAATTAAACATATATTAGATGTCAAATTTGGTTCTAGGTTTATTTTCTCGTGATTATAGTTTAAATCATCAAACACCATATTTTCAAAAATAATTTCTGTGCCAAACATACTACCCTTTCTCTTAAAAGATGCTTAAATGAAGCAGTAACACTGATGCATATTGTTCCTTAATCAGTTTTAACATCACCATTCTGGAGATTTTTAGCTCAGAATCTACAATTTGTCTCAAAAAAAAAAAAAAAAAAAAAGGCCAAAGACAATTTCAATGGCAGCATAGCAACCTCTCCATTCATTTTCTTAAAAGTAAACTTTGTCACTAAAAAATTGCTAACAAGTCTGCTGTCAAATAGATATAACAGAAGGAAAGTCAAACATAAAAACAATCCTGACAAGTTTTATGCCGAATGTCAGCCTATCCTTTGGGCAGTTAGGACAGAAATCAGCAATGATACAGGGAGAAATTCTTGACTTATTGTATAAGACATCTATGGATAAGTCTTGAACTCAGAAATTATTTCTAGAAGTATATGAACTAATTAGTGGAAAATCAGGATATATTTCACATTATATTGTAGTGAACAGGTGATTACTAGACTCCAAGTTCAAAAACTAATTGAACTAAGTGATGCTAAATTAACTAAAAGTGTCATCTAAAATCATATTTATATGTAGTCATGAAGATGTATGTTAATTAACTTGATTGTTGTGAGCATTTTAATACATATATAACAAATCGCTAAATCGTACACTATAAATATACATTTTTTAAAAAATATAGGAAATACCAGTAAACAAAAACATACAATAAGAAGTTAAATAGCTAGTTTTAATCTTAAAAATAGGTGCTGGGTAAGTTAATTTTATTATGAAAAATTTAAATAAGTAAATAAATTACTGGAGATAAAAAAATCGGGGAGGGGCTGAGCAGTGGTGCACCTGTTTAAGTGCACGTAATATGAAACGGAAGGACCCGCTCAAGGATCCAGATTCAAGCTCCCACTTCCCTGTAGGGGAGACACTTCCCAAATAGTGAAGCAGGTATGCTGGTATTTATCTTTCTCTTTCCCTCTCAGCCTCCCCTCCTATCTGAATTTCTGTCTATTTTATCCAATAAAATGGAAAAAATGGATGCCAGAAGCAATGGATTCATAGTGCTGGCACCCAGCACCAGCATAACCTGGGAGGCAAAGAAAAACAAAAAGCGCATTTTGAGACACATTCAATTCATGATCAGTAATTTCATACATGCACAACAAACAGCAATTAAAATATCTGACTTTACATTACTTTTATTCTATTTTATTTTATTTTTGATAGGATTGAGAGAAATCGAGGGCAGGGGAAGACAGAGAGGGGGAGAGAGACCTGCAGACCTGCTTCACCACTTGTGAGGCACCCCCCACCCCCCACAGGTGAGGTGCCAGGGGCTCAAACCAGGATCCTTATGCCGGTTGTTGTGCCCAGCTCCCCCTTACATTACTTTTATATAGAAATTATTAATTTGCTACAAATTAAATACTCACCATATTATAAGCTTTAGTATATCACAGTAAATTAAAAAGACAACAGTGTAATACTTTAAATATACTAAAAGACATCCTAGCATTTGTCAGGTACACACAAAGTACTAATTAAAAATATTTCAGTTACAATCATAAACCATTACTACAGTTTTTTCATTGATTCTATAGCTTTGCAAAGTTGGGTATGCATTTTGAAAGCAAGAATGCATGAAACCAATGTGACCAAAAACAGATGATAAAATACTATCTGGTTTCTAGGACTGAGATTATGCAGTGCCAATTCGGTGGTAAGTAATTGTGGGCTTATAAATATACAGTAAAATGATTTTCTTTTCAATTTATGTGTATTAAATAATAATTTTTAAAAAAGACCACCACCCCATCACATGGGGCCCTAGTCAGGGAGTCCTGGGATTCCCACAGAGACATATCAGGGCCTAGACCTCTAACAGATTCCTCTCGTCACTGTCACTGGTCATCTCCATCAGGAACAACATAATGTACCCCTCTGTGCGTCCCTATAGGACCTTGCCCTCAGTGTGGATCAACAATGGTAGAGACTATTTCATTCTCTGAAGGGAGGCTGGATAACATACTCTACCTACTACTAGAGGAAGATGGTCCTGAAATTAGTGCAGCCTAGAATATTCCTAGCCATGACCACAGAATGGAAGCTCAGACCTAAAGGGATTCCAAGGTTACACAGGCTCCTGTGACAAATATGGGCCCCAGATCAAATTGATGGGGTTTACAGTTAACAATATTTATATACTTTCCCTATATTTGGGAGCTACTCCCTTCCCTGATCCAGCTTTCTAATCCTTTTTTCAACTCTGACACCATCTCCCCAGACAATACCTTTAGTCCACCTGCATGTTAGCTGTTGTGCTCAGGCAAAAACTAGTAAAGTCATGGGCCCCTTGGAATATACCTAAAAAGATCTAAAAGCTTTTTCCAAAATAGAAACCCTAAATCTTCATCTGCTATATTCTTGCCTTTTGGGTTCCTGATTATTTAACATTTTGCTGTGCTTTATATCTTAATGCTTTTTCAGCCACCAAATTACAGATGCTACCATGATACTAGTCTGACTTCCCTGGGCAGATGACCTCACCAATGTGTCCTGGAGCCCTCCTTCCCCAGAGCCCTGACCCACTAGGGAAAGAGAGAGAAAGGCTGGGAGTATGGATCGACCTGTCAATGCCCATGTTCAGCAGGGAAGCAATTACAGAAGCCAGATCTTCCCCTTTCTGCATCCCATAAGGACCCCTGGTCCATGTTCCCAGAGGGATAAAGAATAGGAAAGCTAGCAGGGGGAGGGATGGGATATAGAGTTCTTGTGGTGGGGACTGTGTGGACTTGCCCTCTTATCCTATGGTCTGGTTAATATTTCCATTTTATAAATAATTTTAAAAAGACCAATAAGTTATTAAGACAAAAGTCCATGCTATGCTAATTAAATGGATTATGAGATACAGACTCATCCCATTATCTGAAAACCAATGGTTCATATGGAAATTTCCCTAAGACTTAATGGAGTCAAAAGAAGCAATCACAAATGCAATTTATATGAAATAAATAAACATTCTTAGGCCCCAAATGCATCAAATCATTATATGTAACAAAGAACCTAAAAGAGCACTAACATAAAAAGTAAGAAAGCTATATGAGTGAAGAACCTGTATAGGGGACAAGCAGTGGTACACCTGGTTAAGCACACACATGTTATAGTGCTCAAGGACCCAAGTTCAAACCTCTTGTCCCCACCTGCAGGAAGAAAGCTTCACAAGTGGTCAAGCAGGGCTGCAGGTGTCCTTCCGTCTCTCTCCCTCTCTATCTCCCCCTTCTCTCTCAATTTCTGGCTGTCTCTATCCAATAAACAAAGATAATAGTAGTTTAGAAAAAAGGAAGGAAGGAAGCAAGGAAGGAAGGAAGGAAGGAAGGAAGGAAGGAAACAAGAAGGAAAGAAAGAACCTGTATAATGTAGTTCTCAGCAAAGGGATGTGGCAATGGCACCAGTCACTGCTCAGGGAGTGGACTGCCACTTCAAGGGCTGCTAGAAACCAGTGCTGACTGCTATTTGTAATTCTTTGCCTTCTTCTGTAAAAGTGCGAATTACCTTTAGAATTCTTTCTGTAAGAGAAAAAAATGCTAACACATGACTTTCATAAGTGTGATGTGGTATAGCATAGACTTTCAAAGAAGCAAGAAAAATCTTTACTTCTTTTGGCTTTGGACATCATAGAAAACTCAGCCATAATAGAGAGAATGCCAAAGCTAGTATTGTCTGGGACAGTCTCTATTAAACATAGTTTAATACTTAACTATTAAATACTAAATAGAGTTCTTTTATTTTCCCATCTGCCTTTGCAAGGGCAAGCAGATCCTTGAAAACTGAATACAATAGTAGTTTTTGGCTTTGCTGTTGTTTTCCTAATTTCCTAAAAAGAGTTTAATATTTCTACTTGGGATGAAATAAGGAATAATTTTTCATCCTAGTGCCACTTGACTTGCTTAAAAATATTTAATGTAAATAGTATTCTGAGGGAGAAGTTTTCCTTTTAGACTTTATAGACTTACATGGTCTCCTATTCTGTTTATTTGTTTTTCTTATCCTAGAGACACTTCCACTTGCAGCACAGTGAGCAGCTGCTTTTAAAGAAATCTCTAGCCCTTATCACCCCTTAACCCCATCCAGTCATAGAGTCAATGGGCACAAAATTGTTAAGATTTATATTGCCCCGAGGTTCAGGCATTACTGCTGAACATCTGCTGTTTCAAACTCATAGGTCAAATTTTTTTGTGTACTATCTCCCTAAACAACGCCCCAAGCATAACTCAAAAGACATTTTCAAAAGGATTTTCGCATGGGCTTCCATGGATTTGATTTATCACCATATTAAAAGCACTGCTTGTCCATCCTTTGCATCTCTTTCTCCACACCATATAAAGGTTGGGTGGATATCAGAAAATAATATTCAGAGTTAACTACAGAAATATTTGTTTCCCCAATTTTTCCAATCAGAAACAATTTCATGCGCTAAGTAGTATGAATATCATTGTGATGGTAAGATCAAGTGATTAACCATATAGTAACCTGAAGTATTGTCTATTTATATAAACTACTGCATAAGTGATAAAAACTGAATATATTAGATACAGTTTGGCTGCTGAATCATTATTAGATAAATTGTTAAATGAAAAACTAACTTTCACACTTCCTGTATTTTCTCTTAATGTTATACTAGCAGAATCTCAGTCTATAGGGATTGTTAGTGACTAAGCGACAGGAAAGTTACTGCTTACTCCAGTTGTACAGCGAAAACCAACAGAGGAATAGAACTGCAAGACAAGAGAGTCTGCATATCAATTACACAGCCTATATATCGAAAAGATTCAATTTGTGTTTTGAAAAACTTCGAGACATACAATTAATTTTCCCCTTCTCGGATTTATTAACTAGTGACTTATATGACTACATTTTACTAGGAGTGTACATAAACACCATTCCCACCACCAAAAGACTGTGACCCATCCCTCCCACCCACTCCCACCCCCCACTGGCCCAGGAAGCTGCATGTCTACCCCTCACCACAGGGTTTTTACTTTGGTGCCCTACTTACAATTTGGTCAGGTCCTGCTTTTAGTTTCCCTTTCAGATCTCCTTACTCAGCTTCTGTTGATGAGTGGGATCATCCCATACTCATCTTTATCTTTCTGACTTAGCTCAATTAACATAATTCCTTCTAGTTCTGTCCAAGATGGGTCAGAGAAGGTGGGTTCATTGTTCTTGATAGCTGCGAAGTATTCCATTGTGTATATATACCACAGCTTTCTCAGCCACTCATCTGGTGTTGGGCACCTGGGTTGCTTCCAGGTTTTAGCTATTATGAAGCCTAGACCAAGTAGATCAGAAGCAACCAATAGCACAGCTATATACAAGATACTGGGTACTGTACAGCAAACCCTAACAAAAGGACTTTTCAAAGTTAACCCAATTACCAATTAATGTGATGATAACATTAACTATCGATTGTCTTTTTGAACCCTAAGACAGCAGGAACCTCAATCTTCACTATAGAGCCTCTACTTCCCCCAGTCCTGGAACCCTTGGAATGGGCCCACTTTCCCGTATGCCTCTCCCAATCCATATCAAATAATATTGCATCTGCTGATCACAACCTAACCAACACAATGATTGCCACCTCAACATGCTTCACTTCAGACTGTGTCCAGAGATTTCACGTGTGGAATGACAACCCTTCAACTTCATTACTCTGGTGAGACCTTTCCTTTCATAGTATACTCTAATTTCATCTCAGGTGGTTCACTTTCTAACAAAGTCCCAAAACCTAGATATACACCAGTATCTGTGAGAGAGAGCATATGTTCACACATATCCGTAAACTACTGCAAAATATATACCTAAAAGCAGAAGTGCACTAGAGTTTGCAGTGAGTACCCCCCTAACATTTCCTCTCCACTATTCCAAGCTTTGGGTCCATGATTGCTCAACAATTTGTTTGGCTTCATATGTTAACTCTCTTTTCAGTCACCAGGTTCCAGATGTCATCAGGATGCTGGCCAGGCTTCCCTGGACTGAAGACCCCACCAATGTGTCCTGGAGCTCCACTTGCCCAGAGACCCACCCTACTAGGGAAAGAGAGTGGCAGACTGGGAGTATGGACCGACCAGTCAACACCCATGTTCAGCGGGGAAGCAATTACAGAAGCCTGACTGACCTTCTACCTTCTGCAACCCACAATGACCCTGGGTCCATGCTCCCAAAGGGATAGAGAATGGGAAAGCTATCAGGGGAGGGGGTGGGAAATGGAGATTGGGTGGTGGGAATTGTGTGGAATTGTACACCTCCTACCCTATGGTTTTGTTAATTAATTCTTTCTTAAATAAAAAATAAAGAAAAAAAAGAATTGCAAGACAAATTAAAAGTCAATTTTATATCCCAAGATAAATTGAAGTATTTTTTCATTCGCTTCTAACACTTAATGTTTTTAAAATACAGAACATTTTCCCCCATATATACAGTGTTCAATATTTCAGGGCAGAAATAAGTGACATTAAGAGTAAAAGAACCATAAAATTAGATCAGTGATGCTAAGGGTTGTTTCTTCAAAAGGGTAAACAAAATTGATAAATCCAAACCACTGGCCAGACTAACTAAAAATAAAAATGGGAGAAGATTCATCATGAACCTAAAGGCTGGAGTAGTGCAGATGAAGAGTTGGGGGTCTCCATTTTTTAGATAGTTAGTAGGTATATTTTAGTTATATTCTAAAGGGCTTGTGGCTATACTAGTTTTTTTTTTTTTCTTTTCTTTCCCTGAGCCTGAAACCTGATATGCAGGTGGATCCAAGTTATTGTCTGGGGAGATGATGTCATGGCTGGAAAAAGGACCAGAAAGCTGAATCAGGGAAGAGAGTAATCCCAGAGGGTTAAAAAAATTAGAAACTATCAGTGGAGGGAATGGGATAAGGAGTTCTGGTGGTGGGAATTGTGTGAAGCTCTATCCCTCTTATCCTATGGTTTTTTCAATGTTTCCTTTTTATATATAAAATAAATAAAATAAAAAATGGAGAGGATTCAAAAAGTAGGACTGTAGGGGCCAGGTGGTGGCACAGCCTAAGCACATATATTACAGAGCACAAGGATCTGGGTTCAAGCCCCTGATCCCCACCTGCAGTGGGAAAGCTTCATGAGTAGTGAAGCAGGGTTACAGGTGTCTCTCTCTCTCTTACCTTCTCTATATCCTCCTCCCCTCTCAAGGAGTTAATAAAACTGGAAGAAATGGCAAAGTAAATAGAAACATATGTCATTGCAAAATTAAAACAACAAGGACTAGAAAACATGAACAGGTTAATCATAGCCCAAAAAATTGAATCAGTTATTAAAAACAGTCCCAACAATAAAAGTTCCAGGCCCTGAGACAGGGTGGTGCTGCACCTAGTTGAGCACACACATCACAATGCAGAAGGACCCAGGTTCGAGCCCCTGTCTCCACCTGCAGGTGGGAAGCTTCACGGGTGGTGAAGTATTCAAATTCTAAAATGTAGCTAAGATACAAAGCCTCCGTTTCCATAACAAGACAGTACAGCTGAATGAAGACAAAATCTTCAAAATCCATCAAATTTATTTTTAGCAGTACTAACTCTACCTACCCACTTACTCAAACTTATTAATCTTACATTTCCAAGTTTCTTTTTAAATAGGTTTTACAGTAAAGTGATTGCAGTGTTAGTTGTTGAAAATCTTTAATGGTGCAGTTTCATATTATAATCATATTTGGATTTACAGTTGAGATTTGAAAATATGTCAGCTGCATGGGTGACACTCACTCCCATAGGTGTTATGTATCTTAGATCTAACATCAGGATATTTTCAAAGATTAATGCCACTTTTTAGCACTAGATGGTTCTCCAGTTTGAAAATACACATTCTCCTAGGTCTACCAGAAAGTCATTTGTCCTCTGAGTGAAAATTTAATTTCTGAAAGACGGATAGCTATTGGCAGTCCACAATAGTAAAGTAAATCTGTTCTCTAAAGCCCTAATTGCCTAAAAACCCAAGTGAGGCACTAGTAGGTGAAACTGAAACATTCCACACATCTCTGGACCTATTTCTCTGAGTCAGAGGCTTTTACCCAGATGAAATTGGGTGCATTTAAATACTACGTGGGTGTTATAACTCAGTTCAATAGTAATTTAATTAATCTGATAAAACAATTATATATAAGGTAATTATTGCAAAACTACTACAAAAATGTTTTACCATTGTCATATTTTTGCTCCAATTGGAGGGGAGGGTTATAAAGACCAGAAAATAAGTCCGAATTTATGCATAACAATGGGAAATACTATCTGGAACAAATGTAGCTATGGAAAACTTTGGACTTCCTGTAAACCTAAAAGCATCAATGTAGAAACAGATCTGCTGGTATCACATGTTAAATATTAAGTACGTTTTCAGATCCCATCAGCCCTCAACTGTACTAATCAAGGGCAAAAGCTTTAATTTTCCCCAGAGTATCACTGACCAAAAAGCATTATATAGTGGAAGGAAAATAGCTTAAATTAGTTGTACATCATATCCCTGTAATTCACATATTGGCAGCCTTATACTTATAATTTTTCAACCATCTATTTGAATCCAAAAGGAAAGTTACAAATGGTGGTTACATTACAAATGGTGGTTAAATTCCTAACCTGTTCCATTTAATCCTTGGTATAATTAGAGGAGTATTTAAGAGACAGCCTCATCATTATTTTACTATAAGACTATATTCCTAAACTATTAGGTTTGTTATTCACCACAGAGTGTGTGTGTGTGTGTGTGTGTGTGTGTCTGTGTGTGTGTCTGTGTATATATCT
Source organism: Erinaceus europaeus (assembly GCF_950295315.1). Taxonomy (NCBI): domain Eukaryota; kingdom Metazoa; phylum Chordata; class Mammalia; order Eulipotyphla; family Erinaceidae; genus Erinaceus; species Erinaceus europaeus. The sequence continues at coordinate 25,294,946 of NC_080168.1, forward strand.
GTGTGTGTCTGTGCATGTATCTTTGTGTCTGTGTCTGTGTATATATCTGTGTGTGTCTGTGCATGTATCTTTGTGTCTGTGTCTGTGTATGTATCTGTGTATGTATCTGTGTGTGTCTGTGTGTATCTGTGTATGTGCTTCTGTGTAGACAGGATCATGCATATGTGCCATTCCACCTCTCCTAGAGACAGAGAAAGAGAGATACCACAGCACTAGAGATTTATCTGGTGCTGTGACACTCCCATATTAGTACCTGGACTTTTTATATTGGACTATTTATATTGCAAGGTATACACCTTCCCTGCCGAGCTATTTCTTGGCCTCCTTTCCATTCTTTTTTTTGCCTCCAAGTTTATTTCTGGGGCTTGGTGACGGCACTACAAATCCACTGCTCCTGGAGGCCATTTTCCCCCCATTTTGTTGCCTTTGTTGTTATTGTTGCCATTGCTGTTGTTTTTGGATGGGACAGAGAGAAATTGAGAGAGGAAGGAAAGACAGAGGGGGAGAGTAAGACACCTGCAGACCTGCTTCAACACTTATGAAGCAACACCCCCTGCAGGTGCGGAGCCAGGGATAGAACCGGGATCCTTAAACTGGTCCTTGCGCTTCACATCATGTGCGTTTAACCCACTGCGCCACCATCTGGAGCCCCTCCTTTTCATTCTTTTAACTAATAATTTTTTTAAATATCTGTTTCGTGACAGGTATTTGTTCTGGGGACTGAAGTATAATGGGGACTAATGAGTTACCTAAAAGGTTCCTGTTCATCTGGAATTTTTATCTCTCTGTTGAAACAAATACATAAAAAACAAATATTGCTAAAAAAAAGAAAAAGAAAAGAAAGAAAAGGAAATATAAGTAGGGTAAGTGGTAGATGAATGAAGGGATCACAGGTGATTCACTATCCCTTCAGCAGCAAGAAATAAACAAGCTGAAATGACATTTATGACAGCATAAAGACTACACTCTCACTGGTTCCCACTCAAAAGGGACACTTCAACCATAATTCATAATATATAACCATAATCTCATAATCTATAACTCTTCTTTAGCTAGAAAGTACATGTGTATAACAAATTCACATGAGTTCTGAAAGTACACAAGCAATACAATTTGAGAAATAAGAGGACCTTTATCAAGTAGTATTTTCTTGTTGCAACTATTAAAATGAACATTGGCAGGACTTTATAATTTTTTAATACACAGTTCCACATAATCCTATAAGCCAAGATAACCTTTGTTGACCTAGATTTTGTTGGCTCTGACTCATTATCAGGCATGACACCTGCTTGCCAATGAAAGGTAATCTTTAATAGACTATTCTCAATTGTTAGTTTGCCAAAGTGTCAAATGTCACAGAAGAAAAAAAAATAGAGAAGGCAAGGACAACAGATGACCTCAGTTAAAAAAATCCTCATTCAAGGAAATGTTTTCAGATAATAGCATGTGCTTCATTGACAATTTTTGGCATAATAATCATTATAATAACCATTTCACGAAGAATTGATAGCATTCAGGTTGTAGAATTCATATAATAAGACTCTCTTACTTGGGCAAGACACTTCATTTATAATGAAGCACTGATTACATTTTTGTTGGAACACAGATATGCAACTGGTTAACAGATAAATAAGCTATGAAAGAAGCCAAGCAGTACTGAAATTCTTCCCATGTGACTCACTTGAAGATAGCTGGACCTATCTTATACAGTAGATCACACTGTCACTTCTTACAGCACCTAGTACTTGACAGACTGAGTGCCAAAGCAGTGTAATTATTGATGTATACACTCTTTAGCAGTTAGAGACAGTTAAGTGAACCTGCCGGTAACAAGGGAACACAATTACCAACTTCTGTTGTGTGTGGCACCAACCACCCTGTCCCTACACAATTGCTATTGTATTTCCATCTGCCAGTTCCAGCATGCTTTGGAGAAAGGAACTAGACAATATATATTTTTAAACTATGACTAATAGATGACAAGTGGAATTTAAACAAATGAGATGGTATTATTTTTCTAATCAATCCCAAATCAAAAGGTCCAAGTCGCTAAACTAGCAGGAAAAGGAAAAAAAAAAAAAAAAGGGAAGATTAATACTTCTTGACTTGAAGCATTCTGTCCCCAAGCTTATCTACAGAAAGTCCTAAGTTGCAGTACACTGTTTCACCAGAGAAACTACTTTGGCTTTTCAGTTCTGAACTGTTAACAATTTTCCAGGTAAGTAAACTTTTGTCTATATAAAAAAAAGCAGCCTTTACTTTCCTGTAATTGTTAGTGAAAGTCAAGTTTATCTGGTTTCTCAGTCAACAGAAATGGGCCACACAAGAGTTAAAATTATTTTTCCTAAAATCAAATACATTTTCCATTATAGCATATGTAGGAGGGTATAAGGGTCTTTGCCCTTTTTAAAGAGAATCATCTTCAAGAGATTAAAGGAATTTCCTAAAGTCAAGTAAATATTCAGAAATGCAAAGAGGTCTAACTCAAGTTTTCTGACAGGATGATAACCTAGGAAAAACTGAGGGAGCTGGCAGAAAACGGTGCATAATCAATCTTCTGGAAGGCCTCTGAAGCCTGTGTAAAAATCTCTCCCAGCTGTCACCCATCTTCCCAGGCTCCATACATTCTATTTAAACTCTCCATGATGAAAGGAAGGATAAATAAATGCTATGTTTTCTCTTAAGGCAAAACATGCTGGTGTGACTTGGACATTTTTCAAAACATTACCACAAACTCTGGCACTGTCATAAGGCAAATTGAACCATGAATTATAACACTTTTGCCTCAAAATTAATTTTTTTCTTATATACAAGCAGAAACTATAATAGGTAGATTGTACCAGCAAAACATAGGAAATAATTTGAAGAATAACTGTTTCAAGAAAGGGTAAATGGGCCATTGAAACTTGGAACCAACTCTAGTGATAAATCAAAATTAAAACAAGGTACAATTTTCATGCTAAGGGTCCTCTTTCTTTCAGACGTATCTTATAATGAATGTTCATTATCTCTAGTAATAAAAGCATATGAGGAAAAATATCTCTTATATTTTTCATACAGTACAAAATTCCCACATTAAGAAAAATGTTACGAAAACAGAAATTCATTTCATTTATAGTCATTAATGTGGTATTAACCATTCAGATTTAACAAAGCCATAAGGAGCCCTTCATAACATTATTTCATTAATTTATTTATTGTTGATAGAAAAAGACAGAAATCTAGAGGGAAGGGGAAGACAGAAAGGGAAAGAAAAGGAGGCAACTGCAACACTGTTTCACCACTTGTAAAACTTTCCTCTTGCAGGTGGGGACTGGGATCATGAACCTGTATCCTTGCACATTATATCATGTGTGCCCAACGAGGGGCGCCTCTGCTCAACCCCAATCACATTACTTTTAACTGCATTACTTTTTAACATGGGCTCTTGCACTTCTATTTCTAAGTTCTGAAGTAAAAATAGCAAAATTTACTCCTATCTGTTGATAGGGCAACCCTAGCAATAACAAGGTAATAGTCAGGAGTAGCAAGAAAATTAACACACACACACACACACACACACACACACACACACACACATTCTGTGCAACAGAACATCAAGTAGTATTTTATAAGTCTGAGTTGATGGTTTATAAAATGACCAACAGTTTTTCCAATGCATACATCTCTTGTAAAGTGCTCTCTTTGTTTGCGTTCTAAGACCAAATCAGTTTATTCATATACATCAGATTGCTTTATTTTGGAAAAATGAAAAAAATTCTTATGTACTTTAAATTATGAAAAGTAAACCTGTAACTTCATAAACTCTATGTGAACAAAAAAATCATGCCAGCTACTTATTTTTTTAATTTCTATTATATTGTGAGCTAAATTAAATGATCAGTAACCAAGGGAAATAGTGGATATCGAACCAAAATATCAGAATTCCATGGGATGAATAAAACTCTACTATCATGTTTACTTTTTTTTTTTAACCAAAGCAGTACTAAGTTATGGTTTCTGGTGGCACAGAGGAATTGAACCTGGGTTTTCATAGCCTCAGGATGAAAGTATTTTGCATAATCATTGTTATCTCCCCCATCCCTTATTTTTCCCTATTTATTTTAGAAACTCATAATCACTCTGCTTCATATTAAGAATTTATGTCACACCTCCCCTTCTTTCTGGAATTGAATTTACTGGGTTCGTGCAGGAGGAAGATGTATATGATATGTCTTCTATACCACTGAGCACACACAATTCAACCCACACTAGAATGAGTCATGGACCCCATCACTTGTTGCAAGCTGGAAAATGAGGACAAACTAAGCTGAGATGGACACTGCAGAAAGACTGATGGACCATCTGTAGGAAGTGCTGTGAGCAGGAGATGCTGAGCATTGGGCTCTTGCATAATAAACTGCTTCCTCTTCCTAGAAGGCCACTATCCACCAGTGCATCCACCCAAGGGAGTAAGACTGGCCAACTTCACTTAATGGGAGGTAACTCTGAAAGGTATTTGTTCACTGGAGTGTGTATGATAACACTGGACCTTCACAGCAGTTGAAGTACTCCATCTGTCCACTCCTTCTCCTTCTTTCTATGGGCACTGATGCCAACAAACATCCTGCAAGCTAAATTCCATTTCAAAGCTCACCTCACAAAAATCAAACTCGAAACAAAGGTTAGATGAGTCTTCCCTGATATATGAATACGGCATATACATGTAGTAAATTTTTTCAGTGGGTTAATTATATGTTATAGCCATGCAAGCCTGAAGTTATTATAGTTTTTTTTTATCATGAAGGGGGAGAAAGGAGCAGGATCAACCCACTAGTCCAAGATGAAGTAGAGCAGAAGAAAATGAAAGAAGGAGAAGGAGAAAAACAGGGAAGGGGAATAATCAGAAAGGAACATGAGGCAGAGAAAGAGAGATCACATACATAACTAAAGGCAAGAAAAGAAATAAAACTAAATGTCATGATTACATCAGGAAAGTTGAACCCTGTCCTTATTTTCAGTGGACTTTCTAGATATTTACTCTTAAATTTATATGTTTTCTTTCTATTTATAGGAATGTGGTCATGATTATTATAAGTAAATATTAATGTCGTTACTTTTAATACATTTCAAATTATATCAACTGATCCACAGAACAGAATCATATATAAGCAGTGCCTGATTATGAACTATGACATAGTGTATAATAAGAAAAAATAACCTTTTAGATGGTCTCAGTTCCATGTTACTTTTTTTTTTTTTAATATCCATGATTATTGCTGAGGCTCGGTGACTACACACTAAGCCCACAGTTCCTGTGACTTTTTTTTTTTTTTACAAGAGAGACAAAGAGAGGGACATACAGAAAGAAGGGAAGACACCTGGAGCACTACTGCATTGCTGGTGAATCTTTCCTACTGCAGGCAGGTCCCAGGAGTTTGAAGGTGGGTCTCTGAGCCTGGTAATGTGTGTACTCTAGCAGCTAGCTACATCACCACCAGCCCCCTCCATGCAAGTCACTTTCTTAAACAAAAAGTATTTAATTCCAACAACAAATAAAGCAAGGTCAGCTAGGAATCATATTTGACCTTTTGCCAGATAGCCACAGACTCAGGCAGCAATCCAACACTATTCAAAATTAAATGCATCAGGACAAAAGTCATACAAATAGCCTCACTGTTTCTGACATAGGAGTTTGTCTCCAAGTGAAATAAAGGTTCCAGTAACAAAAACCTATTGGTTTTAGGATCACATGGAGTCTGCAAATCTAGAAGACTAGTATTCTCATTCCAACTTCCATGTTGACCTCCTAAGGAAGACTCCTCTCTTTCAAAGAATATTACCAGACATTTCCTTTGATTTAGCAACAACTATTGGTGGGTTTATTAACTTCTCTGAATCAATATGAATAAAAGCCTATCAATTAGTTTAATATGTACATTACTAGGAAAGGAATAGTGAAGAAAACTGAAAAATGTCAAATGAATTTTCAGTAGTCACACCTTAATTAAATAGAACTTGGGAGTCCAGCAGTAGCGCAGTGGGTTAAGCGCACGTGGCACAAAGCGCAAAACTGGCATAAGGATGCCGGTTTGAGCCCCAGGCTCCCCACCTGCAGGGGAGATGCCTCACAAGTTGGTGAAGCAGGTCTGCAGGTGTCTATCTTTCTCTCCCTCCCTCTGTCTTCCTCTCCTCTCTAAATTTCTCTCTGTCCTATCCAACAATGATAATAACTACAACAATAAATAAATAAATTTATAGAACTTAAAACACAAAATACAACAGTAGTAATAGAATATGTTCATGGGATATTGTCTTTCACCTACTATCTGAAAAAAATGCAGAGAGATTCTTCCAGATATGATGTACTCTCTGCATTTTTTTTCAGATTATTATGAAAGATAAGAGAAGGGAGACAGAGAGAGAATGAGAAAAGACTCCCTAGCATTGAATTTACCACTCCTGAAATTTCCCCATTAAGTGCTGCTCCCATGTGGTGGCTTTAACCCAGGTCCTCAATATGGTAGAGTTCATACTCTACCTAGTGATCTATATTCACTGACCTTTCCCATATCCTGTCTTTCTTAAAGATTTAACTGATAAACTTAAATTTTTATTTGGTTGCTTTTTATTTTGGAGATAGAATACTGAAGACTAAAATTTTATTATATATAGTACAAAGCTATACTATTTGCCATCTCAGGCTAGAAATTAAATATATTTCATTTAATTATCAGAATTTCTAAACTTTTCCAAGCTCTTATTATTCATTCCTGTATCATGTCCTGGACTCAGAGACTTCTGTGAAGCTCAGTACTATTACTTTAAGATCTTTAATATGATATACTTTAATATGAATAGGAAAGAAAATCCAATCTATATCATTTTGAGCTTCATATGTTAAGATCTTTTTTTATTCAGTATCTAGTTCTAGACAGTTTTCAAAGGTGACCTTTATTGAAATAGTTCCTCTCCAGTAGTCAAATAGTAGCATGACTTTAGAGTACAGGTACATTAATGGAGTAGTGTAAATAATGTAGTTATAAAAATGAAGTATTAAATTATCTACAGCTGAATAATATTATTTCAGCAGTTTCCTATGCCAATTTCAATGAAAACCAACAAAATTCCTTTTTTTGTTGTTAATTTTAATTACACATAGGACTTTACTAAAGAAAAATCATTTGTTTTTACAACATGAAAATGATACAACATGTAGTAGGGTCAGAAATTAATGTCTACTCTCTTCATTATTCAGAAAACTGCTTGGCAAGAGATAAAACTGCTTAAGTGAAGGTAAGTAAGTAAAAGCTGTACGGCTGGGTAAATGCTGAGCATTTTTATACAAAGCTGTCTCAATGAAATAGTCTATAAAGTCTATTGGATTTCACCCTAAGTAGTTACAGTGAAGATGTCAGTCAATTATAGACAACCCTTTCAAATTTAAGACAACCATCCCAAGAGATCAAAACATCTCAGTTCTATCGTCTTCAGTGATTTAATCTGGATAAGAAATAGGAAAACATATTAACAAAGGAACAATGTATGAGTTTTATTGGAAACTGAAGCTAGTGGCCACTGCAAGCTATTTCAATAATGTATGATGAACACCACAGAAACTAAATTATTCACATGTGCCTGCCTGACATACGTTTTGAAAGTGAGCAGTGCAATGAAAGAGTTCAAGTAGCTGTGATACACTGGGTGTCTTGGGCACAGGAACCTGCTGTTTCGTATTGCATGTTCTTCTCAAGTAAAGTTTTATAAAGTTGTTCTGATATTCAGAAACAGGACCAAGGAGACAGCTTGTAAGGCTAAGGTCCCAGGCTTAAGCCATGGGGCTAAGCTGTATAGTTCTTCTCTCTCTCTCTCTCTCTCTCTCTCTCTCTCTCTCTCTCTATCTCAATCTCTCTCTCTATCTCCCTCTCTCTCTCAATCTCTCTCTCAATCTCTCTCTCTCTCAGTAAAAATTAACTAAACCTTAGAAATGAACATGAACATTAAAAAAAAATCCTGATACATACTGAGAAACTGGTATTAAAACATTTGACTTTCATTAAATAAGGTTCTGGGTTCTGTCCCTGACACTGCATGTTCCAAAGCAGTGCTCTGGTGTCTCTCTTTCTTCCTCACTCATAAAACAGAACAGCAGAGGTCCCATGGGAAAGGCATGATGAACATCTCAATCTGTACTGCTTGATTTCAGAAGATGGGCTCCTAACCATTATAACTGATGGTTTTTTCCCTTACAGGTAACTGAAGCAATAACATATTTGCTATGATTTCTTGTATGTTTGTTCTTGTCCTCTTCTCTCCACACCTAGCTGATCCAATTAGGCTTTACAAAAATTTAACCTGAAGATATTTCCATAATGCAGCAGAATAAGTAATCTAGCAACATTACCATGTGAGCATTGTTAGATTGGAAGGAGGTGGAAGAAAATAGTAGCCGTGGGGGAAAGAAAACAGAAACAGTATTAAATATCCATTTAAAATCTACTTTTGTTTTGTTTGGGTTAATGAATAACCCAATGCATTTCATTAAAGATATAGACACATTTATATGGCTACAGCAAAGCCAAGGAAGGGGAGGGGGAATAGAGGCTGTGTTCTACTTTTCATTCTGTTATTTTTAAGATTTTATTTTAATTAGGGGCAGTAGAGAGACAAAGAAAAGACAGAGAAAGTCCAAAGCACTGCTCAGCTCTGGGTTATGGTGGTACTGGGATGGTATCTGGTATCTTGGAGCCTCAGGCACAAAAGTCTTTTGCATAAGCCATATACTGTCTCCCTAGATACTGTGATGTTTTTCTTTTTTTAAAAATTTTCATTATCTTTATTTATTTATTGGACAGAGACAGCCAGACATTGAGAAGGGGGAGGAAGAAATGAAGAGCGACAGACAGACACTTGCAGACATGCTTCACCATTTGTAAAGTTTCCCCTCTGAAGGTGGGGGCTGAGGGCTCAAACCCAGGTCCTTGCACATTATAATATGTGTGCTCAACCAGGTGTGTCACCACCCGGACCCATGATAATTTTCTTAACTGATTTTTAGAACTAGCAAGCCATGTTTGCATGTCACAACTTAATTTCTTCAAATGTGGTTGTTTTGGTTATCCCTACCCCCCCTTTTGATTTCTGGTTCAGTCTAAAATATTTTTAATTTTACCTCTTTGTTAGAGAAATGAAATCTCAAATCCTAAAGAATATCCTATAAGGAAAAGTATAGTCTACGGCCATACCACCCTGAACACGCCCGATCTCGTCTGATCTAGGAAAAGTATAGCTATCCCCATTTTAATGTACATTTTTTTTAATGATTTAGGCTTAAAATGGGTTGTTGTATACCTTTTACTTAGCTTCCTGCAGGTTCTCTCTTCCTTTTTTTTTTTTTTGTATGAGAGAAAGTGAATGGATGGCTTTGTTTCCAAATGTACTGTTTGAAAAGCAGAGAAAATAATTCCTGTACAGAATGCTCACCATAGGCCTGCAACGTGGCTTCCCTGCACCCCTCGTTAAAAAGCCTAGAGCAGACACAGACCTTGGCCTTGAATGTTGAACCTTCTGGCAATCTGCCCTTGCACAGTATGCTCATCGTCATGGGTGCCAACAAGACTTGGCTTCATATTAAAAGGAAAATAGCTCCACCAATCTTCGTGGTGAAGTTTTTGAATGCTTAACTGAATTCAATTAAGACAGGAAAAGGGATTTATTTGCCTTAATATATGCCAGGCAAAAAAAAATGTTTTATTATTTTTTCTCCAAAGGCTTTACTTTCCTTGAATGAGAAAAGATATTTAGTTTAGTGTAAGAAAGATGCATTGTAATAAGGCACACTTAAAAGGCTTTGCAGCAAGATAGATTACACTGAAGAGCAATGTTTAGGTGATGAGTTAAGAGGGCAGCTGGCACAATTAAGGCCCCAATGCGCAGCCTGTGGTTGCAAAGAAACCCAAGAAGAGTATTTAATCATATGGACATTGTATATATATATTTTTTTTTTTTCATGGAAACTCCAACGTTACTTTTCCCAGACTAAGGGTGGTGAAAAAGCTATGAAAAAGTGTTTTTATTACTTTAGGCATCCTGCCAAGTTAGAATAACTATTAGGGAAAGGTGGTCTGACTAGGATAGTAAGTTCCACTTTCAAGATAGCCAATGAGTAAGTAAGTAGCAATCGAGTTCCTAAATTATCGCTTGAATATATAGTAGTGTGGCAGAAACAAAAAGAGAAACATGTGGGCAAGACACTGCAGGTTAGTTTGTCAACTGCACCTCCTTCTGTAAATGAGCCTCTTTCTTCAGCATCTGTCAACTGAGATGTCTATCTCCACAGCAAGGGAAGTGAGCTCTCCGGTACGAGATCAAGAGATCTTATTTCTACCAAACTGTTATCACTTTTAGCAGGGCAGGGCAGGATTCTATTTCTAAATTTGGGATTTTTCTATTTTTTTTTTTTTCCTCCTCCAGGGTTATTGCTGGGCTCGGTGCCTGCACCATGAATCCACCGCTCCTGGAGGCCATTTTTTCCCCCTTTTGTTGCCCTTGTTGTAGCTTCGTTGTGGTTATTATTATTGCCCTTGTTGACGCAATTCGTTGTTGGATAGGACAGAGAGAAATGGAGAGAGGAGGGGAAGACAGAGAAGGGGAGAGAAAGACACCTGCAGACCTGCTTCACCGGCTGTGAAGCGACTCCCCTGCAGGTGGGGAGCCGGGGGCTCGAACCGGGAGCCTTACGCCGGTCCCTGCGCTTTGCGCCACATGCGCTTAACCCACTGCGCCACCGCCCGACCCCCTTTCTATCGTTTTATTGGAGAAAGCTTTAGCTAAAAACTAACAGTTTTAAAAGTACTTCCTAAAGCTGTTTTATCTAAAGCTTGGGTGAGAGACTTTTTTTTCCGTCAAGGTCTATTTGGATATTTATAACGTAACTTGCAGGCCATATAAAATCAATAACTCAATATTAACACTAACATAGCTAAAAACACATAAATTCTAGATGCCATGGCAGAGCCAAACCAAATAATTTTACAGGCCATATACATCTAATGGACTCTGTGTACTCCAACCCTGACCTCTTCATCGAGAGGCTTTTCTTATATCTGAAAAGATATAAGTCTTATTCTAAGAGATGAGAAGTCCTCATTGTAATAAATTGCATTCTACCTGAGAGCATAAAATAATTTTACTGTTGAAAGTATCTTCTACTAAGAGAAAGAGAAACAGAAAGCTTTATCTTATAAAAATCCTGATATGTACTGATGCCACATCATTTCTCTATTACAATTTTCCTGTTTTAATAGAATAATCCAAAGCACTATTATATAATATATATTTTTTGTTTCTTATACTTAGAAACTACATGGCAAACGCTAGAAGAAGAAGAAGAAACTACATACACGGGGGGAGTCAGGCAGTAGCGCAGTGGGTTAAGTGCAGGTGGGGCAAAGCGCGAGGCCTGGCCTAAGGATCCCAGTTTGAGCTCCTGGCTCCCCACCTGCAGGGGAGTCGCTTCACAGGCGGTGAAACAGATCTGCAGGCGTTTTTCTCTCCCCCTCTCTGTCTTCCCCTCCCCTCTCCATTTCTCTCTGTCCTATCCAACAACAACGACATCATCAACAACAATAACTACAACAATAAAAAAACAACAAGGGCAACAAAAGGCAATAAATAAAATATTTTTTAAAAAGAAACTACATACACACAGAGAGACAATTTTACATACAAGTTGAGAATATTACATAGTGTTAATGTGAAAATTGTCAAGAGAATACATAAATATAAATATTGACAGTTATTTACCATTGATACATAAACTGAAGCTAAGAACTGTAGTTTAAAAACATTTCAACTGCTTATATATGAAACTGAAAAGAATTTTTTCCCCATCTGAATAAGACAGCATTGATCTGACCACCAAGTTTAATGTTATTATTTAACATAAGTTCTGATTTTTAGTTCTGTAACCCTTTCCTATCATCTATATCCTAGGTACAAAAATAAATAAATAAATAAATAAATAAATAAATAAATGGGAGCCAGGCGGTGACGCAGAGGGTTAAGCGCACATGGTGGAAAGCGCACGGACCAGCACAAGGATCCTGGTTGGAGCCCACAGCTCCCCACTTGCAGGTGGGTTGCTTCAAAGGCAGTGAAGCAGGTCTACAGATGTCTGTCTTTCTCTCCCCTTCTCTGTCTTCCCTTCCTCTGTTGATTTCTCTCTGTCCTATCCAACATCAACAGCAGCAATAACAACACCAATAATAACAACAATGATAAACAACAAGGGCAACAAAAGGGGAAATTTTTTTTTGAAAAGGATATATATATTAAACATTTATTGCAAAGTAGTTTTTGCCCCAATGCTTAAAAAAAAAGGCATGTTCTCAAGACAGCTACTTTAGAGTGGGAACGAAAGATATCACTTGGCATTTCATTTGAGTTGTATACAGTGGTTTAACTTTTAAAAGATTGAGGGGGTTAAGACAGCATTCACAATTTATACTCATAGCAAATATGTAAAAGACATATTCTTACATACAGTTTTTAATATTTTTACTGTCTTTATTCATTGGATAGAAACAGCAGAAATTGAGAGGAAGGGGGAGGTAGAAGAGAGAGACAGAGAGACACCTGTAGCCCTGCTTTACCACTTGTGAATCTATCCCCCTGCAGATGGAGACTGGGGGCTTGAACCCAGGTCCTTGCACATTGTAATATGTGCACTTAACCAGGTGCGCCACCACCCGGTCCCGTTTTTAATATTTTATTGATTTATTTTTATTGGATATAGACAGAAACTGAGAAGGGAGGAGGAGATAAAGAGGGAGGGAGGAAGAGAAAAGTCTGCAACCCTGATTCACAGCTTGTATAACTTCCTCCCTATATATAGATGGGAATCGGAGGTTTGAACCCAGGTCCTTAGGAACATGTGTGTTCAAGCAGGTGAGCCAACTCTCAGCCTTGTAAGTATGTATTTTCAAAAACTGATTAGAAATGGCATTCAATCCACTAGCCTGTAATTTCTTTGTGAAAATGTGTATGTGTGTTACCTTATTTTATTTTAGCCACCAGGATTATTGCTGGGGCTAAGTTTCTGCATGACTCCACTATTCTCAGCAGCTATATTTTTCTCTCTTCTAGACAGAAAACGAGTGACACAGAGAGAAAGAGAGGAAGAGCAAGAGAGAGAGAGAGAGAGAAGGAAAGACACTAAAACACAGCTCCACCATTTGTGAAATGTGGTCCTATGTGCTAGCCAGAGTTCAAAACAGGGTTCAAAACAGGATTCATATGCATTGCAACAAGTGCCAGCCCATAACTCCTTTTTCTTAAGGATTTATTTATTAATTTACTTATGACAGAGAAAGGAAAGAAAGAAGCAGAGCATCACTCTGGCACGTGTAATGTCAGGTTTCAAACTTGCCATGTCACTGGTTTGGTTCAGTGCTCTAGCCTCCTTTGTATGAATTTCATGACGTCAGCAAATTTCTTCATTGTGACAGAATGTGCTTAAGGATCATGATCAGTCTGTAGGACTCAGACAGAAAGTAAAATTAAAGGTCATTCTTCTCTGTAAACATAAGACAATAAAAAAAATCAGTAGGTGAGGGAGTTATTCAACTCAGTGAAAGATAGTGAAAAATCACCACTAGCAAGATGACTGTAGTTGAAATGATCTGTTATGAGAAAGATAAATCATGACCAAATTGAACTCGCAGTTGCTACTGTTTGAATGGAGACTATGAGTGTGAAACTGCATCTATGTGAATTCGGAGTAATAATTCCCAAGCATTTTAATCACTGTGTATGTAGTAAAGTATAACATATCTCCCAAAAGCCACATATCTTGCTTTTTAATCATTTTCTTTTATTTCTTTATTGGGGGATTAATATTTTACTGTCGACAGTAAATACAATAGTTTGTACATGCATAATATTTCTCAGTTTTCCATACAATACAACCCCCACTAGGTCCTCTGCCTTCCTGTTCCAGCCACATATATTTCAAGGACTAAAAAAAGGTTATCTTTGTCCTAATATAAAGAATTTAGTAAAGTTTCTATTTGTTTGTAGTTGTACATTGAATTTTTATTTTATTTTTAATAATATTTTGCTATTTTTTAAGGTTTATTATCTTCATTTATTGGATAGACAGCCAGAAATCGAGAAGGTAGGGGGAGACAGAGAGGGAGAAAGACAGAGACACCTGAAGCCCTGCTTCACCACTTATAAAGCTTTCCCCCTGCAGGTGGGGACTAGGGGGCTTGAACTAGGTTCAAGCAGCCTTGCACACTGTAACATTTGTGCTCACCCAGCCCCTACATTGAATTTGTATAACCAAAACATATATATGCAATAATGTGACTTCTATTTGTATAACACATCATAAAACTTAAAATATTTCTGTAATAACATATAGAAAATATACAACTCTCAGTCCTTCTCATAACAACAGGGACACCAAATCGGGGAATCCTGACTATAATGGAAATTTGTCAGAAGCCATGCTGAGAACTCTTTTCCCATAGATTGTGCATTATCACTGAGCTCAGGGAGTAATCAGTCATTTTTAAAGGCAAATAAATGACTGTATTCCTACCATCCTATATCATATAGCTTAGATAAAGGAAGTACAAAATTCATTTCTGGCTAAGACAAAAAAAATTCCAGCTAATAAAACCTATGCAAAAAGTCACTGTCTTCTTGCCTTGGCCACATCTAGCTCCACTGAATTGCAACAACTTCCTAAAACTTAGATCAAAGTTAAGTACATCTGCAAATATTAAACCACAAATCAGTTGTAACCAAAATTGCTTTGGTTCACCTCCTGGCACAACGCCTGTCTCCCCAAACTCCTCTTGGGTGGTTAACCACTACAGAGTGCATGTAAGGTAATGAATACTCATTTCTAAATTTGTCTCTGCAGATTGATTCCAATGTCAAAAAAAACCCACCACCAATCATCTTTGTAAATAAGGAGTAAAGTACCAGGAGGTAAACCTCAACTGGTGAAATCAAAGAGAAACTGAACCAAGGATTGAATTGCATTGTGGCAGATAAATAAAACAAGCAGGAATCATTAATATTTGCTTAATGAAATCTAAGCAAAAAAACATGTAAAATTATTTTAAAACATGTTCTATCAAGTGTGAAGGTATTAATAAGTGTTTAGCCATTATTAGAGAGTGATTTGAATTTGTTTCAGTCACTGGTATCATCTCAGTTACTACCAGTTCTTTCTTACCTAAACTCAGTTAAATACATTATAAACTGATTTCATACATACTCAGTGAGTTTCATTAAGAATCCTGGCAAGTCCCAGAAACACCAAAAGTCAGAGCTGAAGAGTGTTCTGGTTGGACTCTTTCTTACTCTCTCTCCCCGCTCTTTCATTAAAATAAATAAATAAAATATTATTTTAAAAAAGTCTTCTGGTAGTCTTTTATTTTATTGGCCAAAACTATCTTTGAAGAGTAGACAATTATTGTGGTCCATGGCCATACCACCCTGAACAGGCCCGATCTTGTCCGATCTTACTGTGTCTGTCTCTATCCTCCCACACAAAATTTAAAATAAAAAGTTTAATATTGGAACTTGATAAGGCATACTATAAAACTGTGCAAGGTCCTTGATATAAATTCATTTTCCTAACACAAAACATTTAAATACATGTATTACTCCTTCTACCTCCTCTTTCTACTTCCTAGTTCCTCCTAACTCCGACCTCTACCTTCTGCTATATATTGCCTCTTTATCCTCAGATATCTATTTAAAAAATGCATAGGCATTAATGAGTTAATGTGTATTTATGATTAGGAGAATAGCAGTGGAAATAGTTCAAAGAATGAAGAATATTTCTTCTAGGCCCCAAGTGTGATCCTGTCACCTTGTATGAGAGTGTGGTGTCCTGCTCTCTCTCTTTACCTGTCTCTCTGCCTTCCTCCCCACCCTCCCAGCACACACCAACAATTTGTTTTTAAGTACTTAGAAGAGGGAACAGAAATGAGATCACTTATAAATAAATGTCTAATATCACTAAATAGTAAGCTGTAAACCACTACCAATATTACTACCCTCCCCTACTGAAGAAACATTTTGGTGCTGTTTTTAGCTTCTCTCTGAAAAAGTCAGTCCAAAGCACAGATGGCCCAGAGATGAGAGAGAGAGAGAGAGAGAGAGAGAGAGAGAGAGAGAAAGAGAAGAAAATGTTACCAAATTGCAGATCAGTTTTTAATATCTATCTCTCCTCTCTCTCTCTCCCCCTCCCACCCTCCCGCTCTCTCTCTCTCTCTCCCTCCCCCCCCCCCAGAGCACTGTGCACCACTCAGCTATGACTTACAGCAGTACCATGGATTGAACCTGAGACCTAGGAGGAAACTCAGGCATGAGAATCATTTTTATACACCCATTATGCTATCTCTCCTGTCCTAATCATCTATTTTCTTAACAAAATTAATTATTAACTACCAACAGCTTATCAATCACTGTGTAAGACATATGGGAATCACAGATAATTCAAACACCATTCTAGTGATAATACTAAGTGATGGAGACAGACCCCAAATAACACATCATAGGAAAGGTGAAGTGGGAAGGAAGTTCTCTGACACCTTAAGAAGGGTCTAGGTTGGAATGAGGTGAATCAGAATACAGGTCTGGAATTCAGTCTGTAAATCTAGCTATTAAAGATATCACCGTGACCTCCACACCTATGGACATCTAATCTTTGATAAGGGGGCCCAAAGTATTAAGTGGAAGGAGGCTCTCTTCAATAAATGGTGCTGGGAAAACTGGGTTGTAACATGCAGATGAATGAAATTGAACCACCTTATCTCACCAGAAACAAAAATCAACTCCAAATGGATCAAAGACCTGGATGTCAGACCGGAAACTATCAAATACTTAGAGGAAAACATTGGTGGAACACTTTCCCACCTAAACCTCAAGGACATCTCTGATGAAACAAACCCAATTGCAAGGAAGACTAAAGCAGAAACAACCCAGTGGGACTACATCAAATTGAAAAGCTTCTGCACATCCAAAGAAACTATCACACAAGCAAAGAGACCCCTCAGAGAATGGGGAAGATCTTCACATGCCAAACATCAGACAAGAGACTAATCACCAAAATATACAAAGAACTCAGTAAACTTAGCACCAAAAGAGCAAATGACCCCATCCAAAAATGGGCAGAGGATATGAACAAGACATTCACTTCAGAGGAGATCCAAAAGGCTAACAAACATATGAAAAAATGTTCCAGGTCGCTGATTGTCAGAGAAATTCAAATAAAGACAACACTGAGATGCCACCTCACTTCTGTGAGAATGGCATACATCAAAAAGGACAGCAGCAACAAATGTTGGAGAGGCTGTGGGGACAGAGGAACCCTTCTGCACTGCTGGTGGGAATGTAAATTGGTCCAGTCTCTCTGGAGAGCAGTCTGGAGAACTCTCACAAGGCTAGACATAGACCTTCCATATGACCCAGTAATTCCTCTCCTGGGGATATACCCCAAGGATTCCATAATGCCCAACCAAAAAGATACGTGTACCTCTATGTTCATAGCAGCACAATCCATAATAGCTAAAACCTGGAGGGAACCCAGGTGCCCAACAGCAGAGGAGTGGCTGAGAAAGCTATGGTACATATACACAATGGGATAGTATGCAGCTATTAAGAACAATGAACTCAACTTCTCTGAGCCATCTTGGACGGAGCTAGAAGGAATTATGTTAAGTGAGCTAAGTCAGAAAGATAAAGATGAATATGGGATGAACCCACTTATCAACAGAAGTTAAAAAAAGAACAGAAAGGGAAACTAAAAGCAGGATCTGATTAAAACGAGAGCAGGGCACCAATGTAAAAACCCTGTGGTGCAGGGGAGGGTGGCCATTGGGCTTCCCGGAGCTGTGGGGGGTTGGGGGGGCGGGGGTGGGTGGTGGGGATGGGACACAGTCTTTTGGTGGTGGGAATGGTGTTTATATACATTTCTATTAAAGTGTAAACATATAAACCACTATTTAATTAATATGAGAGGGGAAAAATTGATCATATGTCTAGAACTTCTTAAAACACAGACTGAGTCTTTTTAATACATAGGCTGTCTTTGATATGTTGATTCTCTCAAAAGCCTAGACAAGGGAGAACAGAAGCAACCAGTAGCACAGCTATATATAAGATGCTGGGTATTATACTCCAAACCCTAACAAAGGGACTTTCCAAAGTTAACCCAATCACCAAATAATGTGATGATAACAATAACTATCCATTGTCTTCTTGAACCCTAAGACAACAGGGACCTCACATTTCCACTATAGAGCCTATATTTCCCCCAGTCCTGGCACCTTAGGATGAGGCCCACTTTCCTGCATGCTGCTCTCAAATAATATTGCTTCCGCAGATCGAAAGCTAATCAACGCAACGAGTGCCACCCCAACATGCTTCACTTCAGATTGTGATCAGACTTCAGGTGTGGAATGACAACCCTTCAGCTTCATCACTCAGGTGAGACCTTTCCTTTCATAGTATTCTCTAATTCCATTCCAGATGGTCCACTCCCCAATAAACTCCCCAAACCTAGATATAGTCCAGGTCCCCTGAGATAGAGCATAGGTTCACAGATGCCCATAAACTAGGGAAAAATATATACCTGAAAGCAAAAGTACACAAGAGCATGCAGGGAATACCCCCCAACACTTCATCTGCACTATTACAGTCTTTAGGTCCATGATTGTTCAACAATTTGTTTGGCTTTGTATGTTAACTCTCTTTTCAGCCACCAGGTTCCGGATGCCAGCAAGATACTGACCAGACTTCCCTGGACAGAGGACCCCATCAATGTGATCTGGAGCTTCGCTTCCCCAGAGCCCCACCCTACTAGGGAAAGAGAGAGGCAGACTGGGAGTATGGACCAACCAGTCAACGTCCATGTTCAGCGAGCGGGGAAGCAATTGTCCATGTTCAGCGAGCGGGGAAGCAATTACAGAAGCCAGACCTTCCACCCTCTGCAACCCACAACGACCCTGGATCCATACTCCCAGAGAGATAGAGAATAGGAAGGCTATCAGGGGAGGGGATGGGATATGGAGATCGGGTTATGGAAACTGTGTGGAAATGTACCCCTCTTATTCTATGGTTTTGTTAATGTCTCCTTTCTTAAATAAAAAAAAGTTAAAAAAATGTATCACTGTGATATTGAATCAGATAAATGCAAAAATATTAAGTGCAGTAATAATTTTAAAAATCTACTATATTCCTAGTACTTGAGTAGGAAGATGTCTACAGTTCTTTCTAAATCAAAAGTAGGATTCTATCAAAAGGTTCATGTTTTAAAGAAAATGACTGTTTTCTGTTATTTATTGTAAAACACTGACAGCAATTTTAGTGATGGAAAATAGATTTTTTTTTTTAGTTGTTTTGTAACCATTAATTTCTGGGTTAGACAATCTTCGTTCTTTTTCCTCCTCCAAGGTTTTAGAAAACAAAGTCATTAATAATTAATATTTAACTTTTTTTCTTTTATTACAATCAGGTATTTTCCCGTTCATGCCACTGTAAATAAGATGATGAAGGGCTGCTCTTGTGAGGGAAAAAATGGACATGTTTCCGCTTTGCTTGAGATTCCTGTAGCCTTGTATCATTTGATCCCAACACAAACTGAACTCAGTGCTGGCTCCGCCCACTGGAACTCGAGTGGAAATAAAGCAGAAAGCCAAGTACTTTGAACTTCAACAGCTTCTTGACTATACTTTGCAGATACATTCTATACACCTGTAACAATCCTAAGGGACCCATCTGCTCTTTAATGAACCTAGTTGCTGACTTAAATTCCTGGCAAACAGCCCAGACATGCATTTCTCTGAGGGATGCCAGTAATGATATCCCAGAGGGAAAGCAAATGAAAATTAAAAATCAATAGCTACAGAATACTCATTAGTCTGCTTTTCGTACCATACTATATATTAACTCTAATGGAAAGTTATTGAAGTGAAGTGGGGAAGAGAGGAGGAGAGTAAAACTGTTGATTTTTGAAACCTAATTATCCATAAAGTTTGATTTATGGGCAGGGGTAGATAGCTTAATAGTTATGCAAAGAGATTCTCATGCCTGGCGCTCCAAAGCCCCTGGTTCAATCCCCTGCACCATCATAAGCCAGAACTTATCAGTGCTCTGGTAAAATAAAATAAAATAAAATAATAGAATAGAATAAATAAACTTTCCAAAAGGAGGCTAGATCATCCTATCCTGCCACTTGAGGAAGACTGGTCCTGAAATGAATATAGCCTAGAATGTCCCCAGTTGTGACCATGAGCTGTGAGCTCAGAATGACAGGAATTCAAGAGGCTACACAGGCTCCTGTGATAAACGTGAATATATATGGGCACTGGGAAAGATCAATGGGATAAACAATGAACTGTATTTATATATTTCTTCAAGCTGGGGAGCTACTTTCTGTCCTAATCCAGGTTTCTAGTCCTATTTTCAACTCTGACACCATCTTCACAAACAGTATTTTTAGTCCACCTGCATTTTAGCCATCAAGCAAAAATTACTAAAGTCATGGGCACAGAAACATACCTAAAATAGATTTCCTAGCTTCTTTTCACCCTAAAGTCCCTATTCTCATTGGCTCCATTCCTACTTTTAGGTTCCTGTTTATAAAACATTTTGTCTTGCTTTATATCTTACTGTCTTTCAGCCACCAAGTTGCAGGTGCTACTGTGATTTCATCCTGACCTATCTGGGCAGAAGGCTTCACCAACGGATCCTAGAACCTTATCTCTCTAGCCTTACCCCCCTAGAGAAAGACAGAAATAGGATATGGATTGACCTGTCAACACCCATGTTCAGCAGAGTAGCAATTACACAAGTCAGAACTCCCACCTTCTGCACCACAAAAAGATTTTTTGTTCATATTCCCACAGGAGGAAAAATATTAGAGGAAGATGACCAAATGGCTCTGAACTCCAATTTCATCAGGACCTGGAGAGAGAAGAGGAAAAAAGGAAGGATATTTGGAAGTAATAACAGATGTAGGTGCCACTGAGAAAAGAAAAAAGGCAGGAACATAGAAAAAATGGGCAAATATATACAAATATAGATAGTTATAGAAATAATGTCAACCCATATCTGTGACCTTGGGAGAACTGTTGCAGCCTCTAATGGAGAGAATGGGAATAGAACTCTGGTGGTGGGAAAGGTGTGGAATTATACCGCTGTTACCTCATAATTTTGTAAATCAATATTAAAGCACTAATAACTTTTTTAAAGTTTGACTTATCCCTTCTAACAAGAGTAAAAATGCAATTTATTTGCATGAGCTTTTGTTAGGATTTTTTTTTTTTTTTTTTGCCTCCAGGGTTACCACTGGGCTCAGTGCCTGCGCTATGAATCCACTGCTCCTGGCAGCCACTTTTTCCACTTTTCCTTGTTATTTTCCATTATTGTTGTCATTGGGTTGCATTGGATCGACCTTCTCGTGGTGCATCCCGTGAGTACCCATTCATTGGTGAAACTGACGATCCTTCCTAGCCGACTGAATCCACATGGATCCCAGTCACTTTCAAAGCCAGCAACAAGCAGCTCCTGACAGCTTTCAACCTGACGCTGCTGACTGGCTACGGAAGAAGGGCAAAAGCTAGAAGAAGAATTGTTGTCATTGGGTAGGACAGAGAGAAATTGAGGGAGATGGGGAAGATAAAGAGAAAAATAGGCACCTGCTGACCTGCTTCACCTCTTGTGAAGAAAACCCCCCCACCGGCCCTTATAGATGGAGAGCTGGACTCAAACTGGGATCCTTGAGCCGGTCTTTGTACAGCGCACCATGTGTGGCCAACCCAGTGCACCACCGCCCGCCCTTTTTTCTTTATAGGACTTTTTAAAAAATATTTATTTTCCCTTTCATTGTCCTTGTTTATCATTGTTGTAGTTATTGATGTCGTCGTTGTTAAATAGGACAGAAAGAAATGGAGAGAGGAGAGGAAGACAGAGGGGGGCGGCACAAACACCTGCAGACCTGCTTCACTGCCTGTGAAGCGACGCCCCAGCAGGTGGAGAACCGGAGACTCCAACCAGGATCCTTCCACCTGTCCTTGTGCTTTGAGCCACCTGCGCTTAACCCACTGCGCTACCGCCTGACTCCCTTTAGGACTTTTTTTTTTTTTTTTTTAAGTCACAAAATACCGCTGATAGAAATCAGCCTTCTCTGATTTCAGATTTATAATTAAACCCTCTAGTTATGTGACATTTTTAGACTAACTTCAGCGGCCTGAGGCCTTTGCCTAAAAACACCCATGTATGGAATTAGAAGAAGAAAAACCTGTGACCAGAATCCAGCAGAACCAGGTCCTGGGCTTAAGACACCCATCAATGGAATTCGAAGAAAAAGGAAAACCTGTGGCCAGAAGCCAAGCAGAGCAATAGCCCAATGGTAGAGAGTTGGCCTAAAGCTGTCCTCAACTCCAAAAACCAAGCAGTAAAATGCAGCCTTTTTTATTGCAAATGCTTTAAATACATATATAAATTGGAGGTGATCTTTTAAAAGCAAGTTATAACCACAATGTGTATAACTTACAACCAAATACACTTTAAGTCTCCCCCCCAAAAAATATTTGAGAGGCTAATAAAACTATTGTTCATTAAAAAAAAAAAACTTATCCCTTCGTTTGCAAAGGATAGATGAACACCATTTGTCAAAATAACAATATATAATCAGTAAAGGAAAATAGGTTTCCTTGTAGAATAGTCTTGGTTGGTTTATTAATTGGGGAAAGTGGTCGGAGCAAAGAACAATTATTTAAGAATACATATACAAATGTTCCAACATTGTTAAATATTTTCAATAAATAACTTCGACATACTAATTTCCTTTCCCAAAATTACCTAGATTTTTATAACAATTATTAGTGAACATTTTCTATCCCTCCCTTTCCATACAGCAGCTCCCATTTTATAGTCTTTCTGATTAATCCACTATAATTCTTAATATATTAATATGGATATTTGTATATTAGTTTGTGATAGGCATCATTCGAGACACTGGATATCATAATGACACAAAATATTTTCTTTCCTGTGCATTGATTTTTTTTTTTAATTTTCATGCTATTAAAGTTTCTTCTTTGCCATTTGTTTTACAATCCAAATTCACAAAAGTGAGTTACTCACAACTTGTTAATGACTTCTTCAGTGACAATATATTTTGACTGAAATAAGAGAGATCATTGTTTTGTATCCAATGTCACTACTTATGACATCATGGGACAAGCGCCTTTGTATTTGTTTGGGATGCTATAATAAAATATCATAGACTGGGAGTCGAGCCACTGTTTGGGATGCTATAATAAAATATCATAGACTGGGAGTCGAGCCGTAGCGCAGTGGGTTAAGTGCACGTGGTGTGAAGTGCAAGGACCAGCAGAAAGATCCTGGTTCGTGCCCCAGGCTCCCCACCTGCAGGGGAGTCCCTTCACAGGCGGTGAAGCTGGTCTGCAGGTGTCTATCTTTCTCTCCCCCTCTCTGTCTTCCCCTCCTCTCCATTTCTCTCTGTCCTATCCAACAATGACGACATCAATAATAACTACAATAAAAAGCAACAAGGGCAACAAAAGGGAAAATAAATAAATATAAAAAATAAAAAAACATATACTGTTTATTACTGTTTAAGACTGGCTGTCTTAAACAGTACAAATTAAATTTTTCTGAAGCCCAAAAAGCCTGAGATGTGGGTGCCTGCCTGACTGGGTTCTGGTGAGACATTTCTTTGCTTATAGTGGTCACCTTCTTTCTGAGAGAAGAGAAAAGACAGAAAAGAGCAAGGTATCTCTTCTTCTTAATATATATTCTTCTTATATTCATAGCATATTAAGACTCCACTTTTGTCAAAGTATTTGATTACAACTACCCCTTTATTCAAGTATAGTCACACCAGAAAATAAGATTTCATCATATTTAGTGGGGAGCATATAATGCAATCCATGTAACCTATTATCTCTCTTTCTTTTTTATTTTTTATTGATTTAACGATTGACTAGACCATAGGACAAGGGGGGTACAATTTCACACAATTCCCATCACCAGAGTTCTACATCCCATCCCTATCTTTTGGAAGCTTCCCGATTCTTTATCCTTCTGGGAGCATGGACTCAGGATCATTATGGGGTGCAGAAGGCTCTCTGTCCTAACAACAATGACATTAATAACAACAACAATAATAGCTACAACAATAAAAAAAGGCATCAAAAGGGAAAATACATACAGAAAAAATTTTTAAAGTACCAAATTTAAAAATTTTTAAAGTTCCGAAATTAAAAGCTTTGCCGTTTTAATCTCATTATTAATTATGTTTGAACACTGACAGTGTATCCAGTGCTGTATAAATAAGAATTATTACACCAGCATAAAGACTTACAATTGGGAGATACAACTATTTAAATTCAAAAGTACAGCTTTGAAAGATGGTGGTTAGATTCACTTTTTATGGGGATGACAACCTTTAAAAGAGTTATTTCTTCACTTTGTCTTAAACCATCATTTGTGATCACACAGGATATGTGCTGCTTTAGAAAAACTGTATTCAGATGAACTTACTTTCCATTTCTGTGTTAGGGTAATAATAGGGGACAGATATTCTCAATGGGAGGGTCTCTCCGTATCATAAAGCCCTAGGGAATCATTTTACTAAAGTTTTGAGACACTTTTCATCTCTCATGCTGTTGAGATTACTGGCCACATTTGGAGGACACTTTTTTTATTTTTCAGTTCTGTTCATTTTTTTTTTTAAGCACATAAAAACCTTAGATGCAGTTGACTAATGGTTTATGCCTTTAGGCCTCAGTCTCACAGGTTTTTGTTTCTTGTGTTTTTGCAGACTGTACCAACAGATAATAATATGGTAACCTGGCCCAAGGGTTTTGCAGACTGCACCTAATTAAACTGAGTGGTTATCTTTGATCTTAGTACATGTTACCCTTATTTAGGAGGTGTGGAAATAGGAAACAGAGGCACAGGGAAGTCAAGTGATGTGAATGAGCCTTTAGAGTCATTCTAACTTCAGTGCCTGGGGCTGCCAACATGTGGAAGCATTTGTCTGTTGCTCTGAACTTCCAGGATGACATCCAAGGTAGTACTACCAAGACCACAGTGTGTGTTTATGGCTGAGCTAGAGTGAACTAGGTCTTGGAATCTTATTACTCCGAATCAGAGAGTTAGACCTTAAATATCTTCTTGGTCACACCACATATATAGATACCCTTTAAATAAATACATGACCTGAGTTCCTTCAGTACATGCATCAATGTAAGGAACTCATTTCTTAAGTCAGCCTTCCACATTACACTCATCGCTACAAAGAGCTTCTTTTTTGGCCTCCAGGGTTATTGCTGGGATTCAGTGCCTGCACCATAAATACACTGCTCCCTGAGGCTCTTTTTTTCTTCCCTTTTGCTGCCCTTGTTTTATCGTTGTTGTAGTTATTATTATTGTTGTCAATGATGATGTTGTTGTTGGACAGGACAGAGAGAATAGAGAGAGGAGGGGAAGACAGAGAGAGGGAGAGAAAGATAGACACCTGAAGACCTGCTTCACTGCCTGTGAAGCGACTCCCCTGCAGGTGGCGAGCCGGGGGCTGGAACCAGGATCCATGTGTGCTTAACTCACTGCACTGTGCTTAGCCCACTGCACTACAGCTTGATCCCCTGCAAAAAGCTTCTTAATACCAAGCCACTACTTATCTTACAGTTTTGACACCTTTGTGCAAGTTATTTTTCTTAAACTTATCGTGATTTGTCTCATAACCTCCCATTGATGGTTGTTTCATCATGAGAAGACAGATATCAGGGTCTCTCTCTGAGTCTTCTTTTATAAGCAAAATACCCTCTCAATATTTGTTTTAAGTGTTTGCATAAGGCCCTGATAATGCCAAAAATAAATGTTTTATAAAACATTCTATTTTGTTTTAAACACCAATATTTGGCACCCACCACCAGGGATTCCATAATTGTTGACTTGACCAAAGCAATCTATAAAAAAAAACAAAAAAACTCTTGCCTATAGCAATAATCTCATATAACAAATCACCAAAGACGTTTTCCAGTTAACTTTGAAATTCTTGTGTTGAATACACAGTCTCTATCTTAGGTGTGACTGGTGGGTTTATAGAAGTATTTCAGTAAACCAAGGAACCCAATACTACCCAGTTTTTCTAACTCCCTTCCAGTCCCCTCCTTAGTTCTTGAAGTCTCTGATCCTTGTGACTTCTCAGCAGCAGTCTGCAATCTATAAAAATCAGTAGAATTCCTATTGAATTCCCAATGACATAATTCGAGGAAATTGAATAGCTTATTCAAGAATTTATGCGGAACTTTAAAAAAGAAAAAATAGCAAAAGCATTACTAAGGAAAAAGAGGAAAATGATGGGGTACACAGGGATATCTTTGTCGAGATATGGTGTGGAAAGGGAATAAAGAGGGCAAGAGTGAGATGGAGAAGAGAAAACATCTGAAAGGTGTGACTGGAAGCAGAAAGTGGGTCCTTGCAGGTATTCATGATTATGGATAGAAGCTAAGATTACTAGAACCCTTCCCCAGCACGGCTCACGGCTGTGGTTGAGTGGGCAAGTCTCTGAATGTGAAGCTAGAGGCCCGTGATCAAATCGCTTGAGTCAGATGTCTCTACTCAAAGGAATGTCTCTACTTACTTTCCTTAAGTAAGTCTGAAGGAAAAGGGAGGAAGGGTGGAAGTTGTTTATATAGCAAGTTGCTATAAACAATTCTTGCTCTTTTAGTAAACTCTTAGTACTTCCTATAAACTGGGCAATATTATAAATGTTTTATACTTAATATAACTCTCAAAACAATCTAGAACACAAGTATTATCATTTCCCCATTTTACAAAGTTAAAAATTGAAGCATAGGGAGTCAGGTGGTGGTGCAGCAGGTTAAGCACAGGTGGCTCAAAGCGCAAGGACCAGCACAAGGATCCCGGTTTGAGCCCCTGGCTCTCCACCTGCAGGAGAGTTGCTTCACAAGTGGTGGAGCAGGTCTGCAGGTGTCTGTCTTTCTCTCCCCCTCTCTGCCTTCTCCTCCTCTCTCCATTTCTCTCCGTCCTATACAACAACAACGACATCAATAACAACAATAACTACAACAATAAAAAATCAATAAGGGCAACAAAAGGGAATTAAAAAACTGAAGAATGGGAATAAAATGTCAATATAGAGGAATAACAGTGATATAAAAAAGACAGGATGAGAAAAATATATAGAAGAAGAAATTGTAGGAAATTAACTTATTCCAGATTGGTTGGTGATTAGATTCCATGGAAATAAGTAGTGAGAGATACACGTAAAATAAAAAATGTACATTTGTAAAATGTAAATGGTATTTAATGGTATGTTGTTGAAAATTAAAATTTTATATTTTAAGAATTTTGAAAAATAATTGGGGAGACACAGGAGACTGACAGCATTAGATATGGTGCCTTCTAGATGGTATATTCTGAACAAAGTGCAAGGGAGTAAAAACTGATATACTCCAGTAAAGAAGTTACATTTAATTTTGTCTGAGTACAGACTGGGAGTATGAATCGAATTGTCAATGCCCATCCTAAGCGGGGAAGCAATTACAGAAGCCAGACCTTCCACCTTCTGCACCCCATAATGACCCTAGGTCCATACTCCCAGGGGGTTAAAGAATAGGAAATCTATCAGGGGAGAGAATGGGATACAGAGTTCTGGTGGTGGGAATTGTACCCCTCTTATCCTATGGTCTTGTCAGTATTTCCATTTTATAAATAAATTAATTAAAATTAAATTTTTTGTCTGAATGGCTGAAAGCCTGAACAAGTGCTGTGAAATAAAATGTAGAAAGAAAGATAAAGAAACCCACCCTACTAGGGAAAGAGAGAGGCAGACTGGGAGTATGGACCGACCAGTCAGTGCCCATGTTCAGCGGGGAAGCAATTACAGAAGCCAGACCTTGTACCTTCTGCAACCCACAGTGACCCTGGGTCCATGCTCCCAGAGGGATAGAGAATGAGAAAGCTATCAGGGGAGGGGGTGTGAAATGGAGATTGGGTGGTGGGAATGGTATGGAATTGTACCCCTCCTACCCTATGGTTTTGTTAATTAATCCTTTCTTAAATAAAAATTTAAAAAATTGAAAAAAAAAGAAAGATAAAGAATAGGTAGATGTAATGTGACTTGAACAAATAAGCATACAAGTGAGAGAAAGGTTTTGCTCCAGCAATAAGTCTCCCCATTAGTGAGGATGTTAACTGTTCTTAATAAAAATGGGGAAACCATGTCAGTAGGGGGGCATCTGGAGGAGGTTCTTAGTTCTTAGTGGGACATACTGGACTTGGTCCTGGTATTTCATTCAACTAACAGCTGAAACATAATCCCAGGAGATAGAGGGAGTCCTAATTGCGTAGTCCAATACTCACTCGCTCACTCCACATACTCCTCAGTTCCACTCATCCTGTTAGATAAAGTGAAAATTAGTGTGAAGATGGAAAGAATCTGGCATTACTGCCTTTTTCTGGCTAGTTATCATGTGAAACTCACACAATTTTTTTTTTTTGGCCTTCAGGGCTTTCGCTGGGGCTCAGTCCCTGCACTAGGAATCCACTGTTCCTGGTGGCCTGCCTTTCTCCATTGTTGTTGCTGTTACTGTTGTTGTACACACAAATTCTTTTTTTTAACTCCACCACTGCTGAACCAAATATAACCTCTCTTCTTTGCGGATTATTCTTGGAGTAGGAAATATGAAAAATTTAGTTCATAAGATTATTCATGGGAGTCGGGCGGTAGCACAGTGGGCTAAGCAGACATGGCACAAAGCCGAAGGACGGGCATAAGGGTCCTGGTTCGAGTCCCCAGCTCCCCACCTGCAGGGGAGTCGCTTCACAGGTGGTGAAGCAGGTCTGCAGGTGTCTATCTTTCTCTCCCCCTCTCTGTCTTCCCCTCCTCTCTCCATTTCTCTCTGTCCTATCCAACAACGATGACATCAACAACAACAACATCTACAACAACAATAAAAAACAAGGGCAACAAAAGGGAAAATAAATAAAATATTTTTAAAAGTTAAAAAAAGATTATTAATAACAAGGCAGTTTGAACTCTTGCTCCATTATCCCACAATTACCATATAAAAGCATACATTTCTTCATTTGCAAAATGGGTATCAGTGTTATGTGCCAACCTGTGCTGGTGTATAGAAAGCATATAGTGATTAGGGAGTCCTTCAGTGGATATTTACTATGAGTTAAGCACTCATATTGCTTAGCGGATCTTCACCACAACTTCATTTAAAAAGTGTAATAATTTGTCTTTTTTTTACAGATAAAGAAACTAATAAGCCAATGAGAGATTAGGGAACTTGCCTAAGATTACAGTTGCCAACACATTATTGCAGGGAGGTAAAAAAAAAAAGTCGAGGGTCAGAGAAGTATGACAGTAGGTACCCTGAATATGCATGTCTGAGACCCTAGAGGTCCCAGGCTTAAACCCCAATACCACCATTTGCTAGAGCTCAGTGATGCTCTGGTATCTCTCTCTCTCTCTCTCTCTCTCTCCCTCTCCCTCTCCCTCTCTCTCTCTCTCATCTTTCTCCCTCTCTTACTGCCTCTGTATGTGTGTGTCTGTGTGCGTGCATGCATGCATGTGTGTATGTGTATCATGAAAATAAATAAATAAAACTGAAAAATCTCTCTAGGAAGTATTCAGAATGGATTAACATTAGCTTAAAGGATACAGACAATTATTTTATCAGACCATTAAATTAATCAGGAGCTAATACTAGAGTTTGCATTTACTTGGATGACTAAAGCAGGCATTAATAACTAATAGAAACTAATTTTATTCTTGAAAAATATAAACAGAAGAGGACCTAGGTGAGGGAACTATAGTGTTAATGTGGAAAACTGAGAAATGTTACATAGATACCAGTGACTGTATTTTACTGTCAACTATAAACTATTTGTCCCTCCAATAAAAGAAAAAAATAATACAAATCTTTGAGACAAAATCTGTGACTGTAGTTTTTGAAATGAAGAACCTTTTTTTTCCCTAAAAGTTTTGTTTTATAGGAACCACTCAAAATTTTATATTTCAGTTTATACATTCAATAATTTGGCAAGGACCTGTTCTTGATGATCAAAAATAAGTGCCACTATTTAGGATTCTTTTACCTTCTTTTTTTAAAATTTTTTTTAAAATATTTATTTTATTTATTTATTCCCTTTGTTGTCCTTGTTGTTTTATTGTTGTAGTTATTGTTGTTGTCATTGTTGGATAGGACAGAGAGAAATGGAGAGAGGAGGGGAAGACAGAGAGGAGGAGAGAAAGATAGACACCTGCAGACCTGCTTCACTGCCTGTGAAGCGACTCCCCTGCAGGTGGGGAGCCGGGGCTCGAACCGGGATCCTTATGCCAGTCCTTGTGCTTTGCGCCACCTGCACTTAACCCGCTGTGCTACAGCCCAACTCCCTCTTTTACCTTCTTATCCAGTACAACGGACTGTTGTATTACTAACATCTAGACAATGAGAAAAGACACAAGTCTCTGTTTCTGAAGAAGCTCAGTTTCCCTATCACAGTGTTCTTGGAAAATGAACTGTTACACCTATTCTTCTTCTCCTTCTTCTTCTTTTTAATCACAGGTCTGAACACCATTAGAACAAGAAAAAGCAAAACTCAAGAACTGACAGGTGTCATCCACCTAAAGGCATTCACCAAATAAACTATTATTTAGGTTGACATGGGAGTCATAAATCATAGCTGTGTGAACACTTTGTAAAAAAAATAAAAAAGAAATGTACATTAAATGATGCCAAGCAGTTACAACCTAGAGTGGAAAAAGTATTATCCTTCCTTACAGTAACTGAGATTATTACAATGGAAAGAATTTTAAAAACCAAGCTTGCTTTTCAATATGGACTCTTTTCAGAGTCAAGCAATTAACTCAAATTGGTGAATGGAAACTCATTTTCAGATTTCATGCAATGCCAATATCCTTTTCTTATAGTGATAGAAACAACAGAATTATATGAACTACTTTGCCTGTTAAAATGTGAAGTAAATCTTTATGGGGAATGATATGTTAGTCACCTCAAAGACAGATTACTCATCCAAATTCTTATTCTATTTTGAATGTGTCTTCATTGATTGAGTTTATTTTCCTTTCACTTCCTCTTATAAAGAAGAAAATATTTCTGGAATTACATAACTCATGATTTTTTTCCCCCTTAAATGAAAACCTTTTTGAAGACAGTTAAATTTTCTAGACTTTAGTCCTAACTATAAAATCTAATTATAAAAAGGGCAAGGACTGGCCTTCTCTTAAGCCCCTTCAGCTCTATGGTTTTATTCATCTATGACCTCTGGAAATCACAAAAACACTCAAAAGCAAGAGACCTGTCACAACTCATTCTGGAAAAATACAAGGCAATCTTCAAGTTTTATGATATAACATGTAGAGAGTGACTTGAATACGATTTATATATATTTATAGTAATCTGTATTATAAAGCATATGTGCATATATCTACATGTAATATGACATATATAATATATACACAGTTGTATACATTGATAAAATACTTTTTAAAGAGAACTATTAGAAAAATATTTCAGTTGTTAGAGAACTTATGTATTTAATTTTAATGTGTCTCTATATATTAATATTTGGAGTGGTAGATTTTATTTATATATTTTTGGTGAAAGAGATAGAGGCCAGAGCACTGCTCAGCTCTGATGGGTGGTGTAACCTGGAATTGAGCTGTGGACTTCAGGGGCTTCAGGCATGAAAGTCTACTGTATTACCCTTGTGCAATCTCACCAGCCATGTCTTCATGTTTTCAAAACTAGGAGGTCTTAAAACTTTACATCAGGCCCAACCTGACGCTGTTGACTGGCTATGGAAGAAGGGCAAATGCTAGAAGAAGTGGTCCACAATAGTTTTAATATATAATAGTTGTTTTAATTCCGTTTTTAAGAATGTTGAAATTATTAGTGATAAACACAGGGTAGTTTATTGGAATAAATCTCTATTACATTCAACAAATAGTATAAAAAGTCACATATAAAATAGTTATCTCTGGGATCGGGTAGTGGCGCACCGGGTTACGCGCACATTGTACAAAGCACAAAGACCAGTCTGTGTTTTAAGAAGTTCAAAACATATGATCAATTTTTCCCCTCTCATATTAATTAAATAGTGGTTTATATGACTACACTTTAATAGAAGTGTACATAAACACCATTCCCACCAACAAAAGACACCGATCACAACCTAATCAAGCAACAAGTGCCACCCCAGCATGCTTCACTTCAGACTGTGTCCAGAGACTTCAGGTGTGGAATGACAACACTTCAGCTTCATCACTCGGGTGAGACCTTTCCTTTCATAGTATTCTCTAATTCCATTCCAGGTGGTCCACTCCCCAATAAACTCCCCAAACCTAGATATAGTCCAGGTCCCCTGAGATAGAGCATATGTTCACATGTGTCAATAAACCAGGGCAAAATATATACCTGAAAGCAGAAGTACACAAGAGTCTGCAGTGAGTAGCCCCCAACACTTCATCTGCACTATTCCAGTCTTTAGGTCCATGACTGTTCTACAATTTGTTTGGCTTTTTACGTTAACTCTCTTTTCAGCCACCAGGTTCCGGATGCCAGCATGATGCCAACCAGACTTCCTTGGACTGACGACCCCACCAATATGTCCTGGAGCCCCGCTTCCCCAGAGACCCACCCGATTAGGGAAAGAGAGAGGCAGACTGGGAGTATGGACCAACCAGTCAACACCCATGTTCAGCTGGGAAGCAATTACAGAAGCCAGACCTTCCACCTTCCGCAACCCACAACGACCCTGGAGCCATACTCCCAGAGGGATAGAGAATGGGAAAGTTATCAGGGGAGAGGATGGGATATGGAGTGGTGGTGGAAACAGTGTGGAGTTGTAAGCCTCCTATCCTACGGTTTTGTTAATGCCTCCTTTCTTAAATAAATAGTAAAAAAAAAAAAAAAAAAGCGCAAGGACTAGCCTAAGGATCCTGGTTCGAGCCCCCAGCTCCCCACCTGCAGGGGAGTTGCTTCACAAGCAGTGAAGCAGGTCTGCAGGTGTCTGTTCTTCTCTCCCCCTCTCTATCCCTGCTCCACTCTCAACTTCTCTCTGTCCTATCCAATTTTTAAAATATGTAAGAAAAAAAAAAAGGCCTCCAGGAGCAGTGGATTCATAGGGCAGGCACTGAGCCCCAGTGATAAGCCCGGAGGCAAAAAAAAATGAAAAATGAAAAAAATATATGTATCTCTGTTTTTCAGTTTAGTCATTCAGGAAAACAGAAATAGCATGTCTTTCCTCATGGTCCCTCAAACATGACTTAGTTCATACAAGTAATATCTAATAATGTTATAGAAGAGTCTGTATGCAGTCTTCTTTCTTCTAATAGCAGAGTTATTTGAACATATCTAAACTGTTTCATTGAAATTATTTCAATTAATTACTTACAGAAGTTTTTTATTTAAGAAAGGATTAATTAACAAAACCATAGGGTAGGAGGGGTACAACTCCACACAATTCCCACCACCCAATCTCCATATCCCACCCCCTCCCCTGATAGCTTTCCCATTCTCTATCCCTCTGGGAGCATGGACCCAGGGTCATTATGGGTTGCAGAAGGTAGAAGGTCTGGCTTCTGTAATTGCTTCCCCGCTGAACATGGGTGTTGACTGGTCAGTCCATACTCCCAGTCTGCCTCTCTCTTTCCCTAGTAGGGTGGGTCTCTGGGGAAGCTGAGCTCCAGGACACATTGGTGGGGTCTTCAATCCAGGAGTTTTTAACCATATTAAGTCAAGGATATGGACTAGGTTATGAACACCCAATTAAACCTGTATTTTTTTCAACCAAAGTGCTCATGCTAATTTCTACTCAGAAAAAAAAATTTTAAAGACCAACATAAAATATCAGAGGGACAATCTAATCGAACCTCGGTATTGAGATGCAATTGCCAGTCTATTTTTGTGGACACTGTGTATCATTCATGAAATTTGTATTAACACAAAATGCAGTTTCAGATGCTCTACTTGTTACCATAGGCATGCCATTTGTTTATGATTAGAAAAAATATATATAGCCCACTTGCCCAAGTAAATCATTAAACATTTCTCAATTCTGTGATTCAAGCACCTGTACTGCTCATTATGCCAAGAACTGGATACACCAAAATGGAGTTGTTGTCTGCCAAGCCTTGTGAAACATCTTAAACATAGGAAAATGAGAGGTCAGATGCAAATGATCTTTACATGGACAATTACATGTTTGGCCCTGAAACATTCTAACCTTTGATGAAAAGGACCTACAAGAATAAAACAGCCAAGTGGCACAGTGGATAAAACGCTGGACTCTCAAGCATGAGGTCCTGAGTTCAATCCCCGGCAGTACATGTTCCAGAGTGATGTCTGGTTCTCTCTCTCCTCCTATTTTCTCATTAATAAATAAAATCTTTAAAAAATTTAAATAAGGGAGTCGGGCTGTAGCGCAGCGGGTTAAGCGCAGGTGGCGCAAAGCACAAGGACCGGCATAAGGATCCCGGTTCGAACCCCGGCTCCCCACCTGCAGGGGAGTCGCTTCACAGGCGGTGAAGCAGGTCTGCAGGTGTCTATCTTTCTCTCCCCCTCTCTGTCTTCCCCTCCTCTCTCCGTTTCTCTCTGTCCTATCCAACAACGAAGACAACAATAATAACTACAACAATAAAACAACAAGGGCAACAAAACGGAATAAATAAATAAAATAAAATATTTAAAAAAAAAAAAATTTAAATAAGTCAGCCAAAGGAACGATGCTACACAAATTATGCCAATGTATTCTTTTTTAATTTTTTCAAATATTACTCATTTATTTTTGGATAGATACAGAGAGAAATCAAGAGGAACGGGGATATAGCGAGGGAGTCAGAGAGACACTTGCAGCCCTACTTCACCACTCATGATTCTTTCCCCGTGCAGGTGAGGACCAGGGGCTTGAACCCGGGTCCTTGCACAGTGTAATGTGTGCGCTTAACCAGGTGCACCACCACCTGGCGCCCCAATGTATTCTTTCAATAAGTGTTTTAAGATAATGCTGTAGCAAGTGCTCTGTGAGGTCACTGTCAATAAATCTACTCCTGATTTTACCTCGAGTGACTCTGATATAGGTCTTCAGCTTTAACAAATCCAAAAAGGAAAGAACTGGTTAAAATCTGCTTTCTTGGGTTGGCAAAATAGTTTACCTGGATAGCATGCCAGCTTTGTTATGCTCACAAACCAGGATCAAGTTCAACATTCACTGCATTGGAGGATATTTCACTGCTGTGATATCTTTCCCACTTTCGCTCTATCTCTTTCTCCATTTATATGGAAAATTCAGCTTGGTGTAGTGAAGCATCAGAGATCACACACACACACACACACACACACACACACACACACACACACACACACACACACAACTACTTTCTTGGAGCCAAGGAGATGACTATGGATATAATGGTTAAAAAAAAAAGTGCTCCTTTTCTGTGTGAGGTCCTGAGTTCAGCAGTCAGAATCACATGACAGAACAAGAACTCCATGGATAAGGTGGATAAGTGTTTGTTGCTTCCTCTCCCTCTCCCTCTCCTCCCTCTCCCTCTCCCTCTCCCTCTCCCTCTCCCTCTCCCTCTTCTTCTCACAAAGCACAAGGACCCTCGTAAGGATCCCCATTCAAGCCCCTGACTCCCCACCTGTAGGGGAGTCGCTTCACAAGCAGTGAAGCAGGTTTGTAGGTGTCTCTCTTTCTCTCTTGTCTTCCCCTTCTCTCTCCACTTCTCTCTGTCCAATCCAACAATGATGACATCAATAACAACAATAGTAACTACAACATTAAGACAAGGGCCACAAAGGGAAATAAATAAATATCAAAAAAAAAATAATAAAATAGAAAGTTTTCTACTAAGAAACAGTCCACATAAAGAAAAGCATTTCTTGATGTCAGTGGAGATTTGATCCTCTGAAAAAGCAAGAACTGAATTATTGGGTCTATGTCAATAGCTCTTTGATGTTTGATACTATCAAAGACATCCACTGAAATATTTGGTCAATGCCCAGAGGTCCTTTGTACTGGCATCACTAGTAGAAATCCCACTGTACTACAAGCCAGGAACCCTGATCTATCTATTTAACCCCTAGTGCTATGTTACCAAGAAGGGCTATTATCTGCAACCTCACCACAACACAACTGGATCAATTAAACATGATAGCATTTTAACATGAATTTTGTAAATTAAAAAAAATGAATAAATTCCATGGTTGAATTTAGGAACTTTTTTATATGTGAGTACTTTTGATAGGACACAATTTCAAGGACTTTTGGCATGGCCAAATATCTGAAAATTTTCAGATAGAACAGGACCCACATTTAAAAAACTCGTTTAAATCTTACCCCACCTCCATGTATCAGAGATTTATTTGTATCATTTCACCCAATCTTCCTAAAAACCTTGAGTGCGTGTTTTGCACAGATCTATTTTGGTGAAACGAGAAGCTGTAGCCATGTGCTAAAAAGTGTTCTGTAAACCATTAACCTTCTAATTAAAAAGAAAAAAATAGGCCTGGGATGTGAAATTTAACACACACACATACACATGTATTCATGATTTATAAGATTATAAGATCATAGAAGTATAATTCCACAACGCCCTAATTTTTTATCTTTTTTTTAAACTAAAAAAAATTATTGCCACCAGGTTTATTGCCGGAGCTCCATGCTGGCTTGACAGAACAAAGAGAAGTTGAGACGTGAGGGGAGAAAGGAAAAGAGAAGGAAAGAGAAAGATAAAACACCTGCAGATCTGCTTCACCTCTAAAGGGAATGGCATTTCATATAAGATAGTGAAAGTTAAGGAATGGCAGGAAGCTGATTCTCTATGAAATAAAAATAATAGATACAGTATTAATCAGAATAAAATTTAATAGATTACACACTAAGTAAAGAATGAGTTGAGGTAACTCATAGTTACAGAATTACTGTAAATGATAAATGGGGATTGACTCAGAACCTCAAGCATAGGTAACACTACTGAGAGACATCCATCAATTTCCTATTCTTTTTGGCTGAGAGGAAGGGAAAGACAGAAAGACAGAGAGGGAAGACAGCAGAGCAATGTCATACTATCTGTGGAGCTTGCTGGGTCCATCCACGGTGCTCACATGTGGTGCTGGGGTTTGAATGGAGAACCTTATATAAGCTGTGTACTCTACTGGGTAAGCCAGCTTCCATCCCCTTCTCTATTATTATTTCTTTATTTTGTACAATGAGATCTTGCTGAAAAAATATATATAACCATTTATATATACACACACAATCCCAGGTACCTCTTTTCAAAAATGAATTCGCAAAATGTAACCTAGAATCAAAAGTTTCATATTGGCCCCATAATAGAGCAGAAATAAGCTTTATATAAGTATTCAGGATTAAGTTATAACTTAAGATAGGAAGGGTTTTGACATCCAATTTCCACAAGTGTGACTACATGAAACATATCTAACTCCAAAGTGCTACTGAAACTCTGAAATGCTTCCATGGTATGTGCAAGAGAATTGAGAAGTGTAGGAATAAAGAAATCAGTAGCTGCACAAGCACATTCGGGAGAGCTGGAAAGAGAAGAACGAACGACCGAAGATCAGGAAGCAAAAGGTCAAATAACAAGACATTCTATTAAATCTATTAAATAAACAATCTTAAACAGGAATGATTGAGAGGCATGAGTGATGTACAACAGACGTTTGTGAACGCTCCAGTCTCAAAGTTTGTTCATCACAACTGTCCAATAGTAAACACTCTCCATCTGATATGGCAGCAGCGGCCATGTGTGACTATGGGGCACTGATGAATGTGACTGAGGAACTACATTTTTTTATATTTTATTTATTTTTCCCTTTTTGTTGCCCTTGTTGTTTTCTATTGTTGTCATAGTTATTATTGTTGTTGATGTCGTTGTTAGATAGGACAGGGAGAAATGGAGAGAGGAGGGGAAGACAGAGAGGGGGATAAACAGATAGACACCTTCAAACCTGCTTCACCGCCTGTGAAGTGACTCCCCAGCAGGTGGGGAGCCTGGGCTCCAACCAGGATCCTTACCCAAGTCCTTGCGCTTTGTGCCACATGCGCTTAACCTGCTGCATTACCGCCGACTCCTAAGGAACTACATTTTAATGAATTCAGTTTTAAATAGCCACTTCAGGTTAGTTTCAAACAGCATAAAGCTTTTTTTAAAAAATATATTTTATTTCACTTAAAATGATTGAATGGTTGAATAGTAGTAATATGTAAATTTCTATAATAATTAGGTATCCTGGAGTGTAACAGACATTTTGTCATTTGTTTTTACTTTCTAGTACAACAACCTTATATATTTAAAGTTTGCATTTTTAAATCGCCCACTAGCACAATTCTATTTGTCATAACCAGGTGAAAAGAACCTTGTTATTGATGGTGAAAGGTGAAAAAGAGGGGAGTCAGGTGGCAGAGCAGCGGGAAAGCGCAAGGACCAGCTTAAAGATCCTGGTTTGAGTCCCCCCACCTCACCCCTGCTCCCCAACTGCAGGGGAGTCACTTCATAGGTGACGAAGCAGGTCTGTAGGTGTCTATTTCTCTCTCCCCCCTCTGTCTTCCCCACCTCTCTTCACTTCTGTCTTACCTAACAACGACAGCATCAATAACAACAAAAATAACTGCTACAATGAAAAACAAGAAGGGTAACAAAAAGGGGAAATTAATAATTTTTTTTAAAAAAAAAGGTGAAAAAGACACAGTCTGTCATAAAGAGAGAAATTTGGCTGGGGAGATAGCATAATAGTTATGCAAAATGACTCATGGCCAGCTTCAATCCCCAGCACCACCATCCCAGCACCACTCTCCCTCTCTCTCTCTCTCCCCCCCTTCCCCTTCCTCTCCCTCTCTCTCTCACTAAAATAAAATGAGTCAAATATTTAAAAAGAGAGAAATCATTGCCTTTCAGAGCCCAGGTACAAAAAGAATTTTTCACCTTGAGAACTAAGTCACCTGAAGACACCCAATTTATTACATGGGAGTGATTTTCTAGGACAAATCAGCATCTCATGAGGAAACCAGTGTCCACACCCAACAGAACCAGTTTTTCTTTCTCAAGCCACCCATGCTGTTTTCCCTGACTAGGTATTGCCAGAGAAAGACTGTCACTGAGAACAAAATGAATGACATATTTATTAACACTCTCCACAGAGACCGGTGGCCAAATTGTTCATTAATTTTATATATTTTTGAAATTTTTAATTATTATGAAAACAAATTATTCCATTATAGAATAAATTATGCACATACAGACACAAACACATACACCGGGCTATCACTCATTAATAAAAATAGGTCACCCTATAAAAAAATGAGATACAGTGGGGAGAATACAGGTCCATGAAAGATCATGAATGACATAATGGGGGTTGTATTGTTAAATGGGAATCTGGGGAATGTTATGCATGCACAAACTATTGTATTTACTGTTGAATGTAAAGCATTAATTCCCCAATAAAGAAATAAATTATTTAAAAAAATGAAAAAAAAATGAGATAGTTTTTAAAAAGGATACTAAGTTGAGTACAGCTGAGCTACTTATTTGCAGCTCCAGTTTTTATTTCTTTTCTTCTTTTTTTTTAAAAAACTACTTTACTTTTTTTCAAATCTTTATTATTTATTTTTAAATATTTTATTTATTTATGAGAAAGATGGAGAGAGAAAGAACCAGACATCACTCTGGCACATGTGCTGCTGGGGATTGAACTCGGGACCTCATGCTTGAGAGTACAAAGCTTTACCATTGCGCCACCTCCCAGACCACTATTTCTTTTCTTCTTTAAAATTTTTATTTATAAAATGGAAACATTGACAAAACCATAGGATAAGAGGGGTACAATTCCACACAGTTCCCACCACCAGAACTCCTTATCCCATCCACTCCCCTGATAGCTTTCCTTTTGTTTATCCCTCTGGGAGAATGGACCCAGGGCCATTGTGGGGTGCAAAAGGTGGGAGGTCTGGCATCTGTAATTACTTCTCCACTGAACATGGGTGTTGACAGGTCAATCCATACTCCCAGCCTGTCTCTCTCTCCCTGGTGGGGTAGAGCTCTGGGGAAGCAGGGCTCTAGAATACATTGGTGAGGTTTTCTGCCCTGGGAAGTCCAGTTGGCATCATGGTAACATCAGAAGTTATCAATCAATCTAACAGTGATTTGCTCCATGGGGCTGTGATGACTGAGTAAGGAAGGTCAGGAAGGGAGGTGCTATAGATATTTGTGACACTAATAAAAGTGTCTTCAGAGAGGAGAGTGGGTCCCAGGCACCAAGAACAGTGTGGTGGGAATTGTGTGGAGTTGTACCCCTCCTACCTTATGTTTTTGTTCATTAATCCTTTCTTAAATAAAAAATTAAAAAAAAAAAAAAGAACAGTGTCCCACTGACTAGATTTGTAAGACATGCAGTGTAATCCTGTGGTGATCCAGATTAGGGCCTGAAAGACCCAAACTACTAACACTCAAAAACTCAGTCTGGGGAGCTGGGCGGTAGCGCAGTGGGTTAAGCACAGGTGGTGCAAAGTGTAAGGACCAGTGTAAGGATTCCGGTTCAAGCCCCTGGCTCCCTACCTGTACCGGCATCGCTTCACAGGCGGTGAAGCAGGTCTGCCAGTGTCTATCTTCCTCTCCCCCTCTCTGTTTTCCCTCCTCTCTCCATTTCTCTCTGTTCTATCCAACAAAAATAATAACTACAACAATAAAACAGCAAGGGCAACAAAAGGAAATAAATAAATAAATATTTTTAAAAATTCAGTCTGGCTGACAAATGAATAAAGAAATCATTATTAGAATATTATTCAGTTTTTAAAAAGTTAAATCCTACCATTTGTGTAACAACATGGGTAGATCTATCAGGCTTAATAAAGGAAAAAAAAACTAAACACTGTTAAGCTCTCATTCATTGAGTAAGATATGGTATATATACACAGTGGAATACTACTCAGCTATTAATAATGGTGAACTCACCTTCACCTCATCTTGGATGGAGCTTGAAGGTATTATGTTAAGTGATATCAGCTAGAAAGAGAAGGATGAATATGGGATGATATTACTCATAGACTAGATAAATAAATAAATCCCTCTCACTTTGTTACCAGTCATCTCTATCAGGAACAACAAAATAGACCCCTTTGTGCGCTCCCATAGGAACTTGCCCTCAACTTAGATCAACAACAGTAGAGAATGTTCCATCCTCTGAAGGGAGGATGGACAACATACTCTCTGCTACACCTGAGGAAGATGGGTCCTGATATTGGGGCAGCTTGGAATGTTCCTACTCATGACCACAGAATGTGAGCTCAGATCTACAGGGATGCACAGGTCACATAGGCTCTTAAGCTGAATATGCGCCCCAGACCAAATCAAATAGATGGGATTTACAGTCAACAATATTTATGCCCCTTTCCCATATTAAGGAGCTACTCTCTTCCCTGATTCAGCTTTCTGTTCCTTTTCAAGCCATGACATCATTTCCCCAGACAATAACATAGGTCCACCTGCATATCAGATTTTAGGTTCAGGGAAAAAAAAAAACTAGTATAGCCACTGGTCCTTTGGAATATAACTAAAATATGCCTACTAGCTATCTACACTAGCTTACCCCCCACAACTCTTCATCTGCACTATTCCAGCCTTTAGGTTCATGATTAGTCAACAATTTGTTTGGTTTTGTATGTTAACTCTCTTTTCAGCCACCGGGTTCCAGATCCTAGCACGATGCCGACCAGACTTCCCTGGAAAGACAACCCCACCAATATGTCCTGGAGCTCCGTTTCCCCAGAGCCCCACCCTACCAGGGAAAGAGAAAGGCAGGCTGGAAGTATGGATCAATCTGTCAACATCCATGTTCAGCGGGGAAGCAATCACAGAAGCCAGACCTTCCACCTTCTGCATCTCACAATGACTTTGGATCCATACTCCCAGAGGGTTAAAGAATAGGAAAGCTTTCAGGGGAGGAGATGGGATACGGAGATCTGGTGGTGGGAATTATGTGAAGCTGTACCCCCCTTATCCTATGGCTTTCTCAATGTTTCCTTTTTATAAATAAATAAATAAGAATAGAAAAGTAAAGACAAAGTAGAACTTGGACTGGGTTTGAAGTATTGTAGCAAAGTAAAAGACCCTGGGGGGGGGGGGGGGAGATAAGGGTGAGTTTTCAGGTCCATGATAGGGGCGTGAGGGTGGGGACACAGACCTTTAGTGGTAGTGTTTAAATAGTGTTTAAATATACTTCTATTAACTTGTAATCTTATAAATCATCATTTAGTCGATATAGCAGGGAGAAAATAGATTGAATGTTTAAAATTCCTTAACTGCTTTGATTTCAATTCTGAGTACACATTAATCTAAGCATTTAGCATTTCAAATTTGTAAATTGATTGAATTATGATACTGGGCTTAAATTGGTAAAGCTTTCCTAAATATAACTAGTTTTCTCAAATAGTAAGATAATGTACAACCTTAGACAGAATTATTTTGTCCTCTCAGTATCTAAGATACAGTTGTAAATAGACAGCATTAAATGACAGAAGTCTTGGTGAGGTCAAGTATAGTACAGTAAATCCTAACTGGGGTTTTCAACGAAAACCCATCTCCCAAGTAACTTGGTTATAATAATAATTAATTATCTACTGCCTTCTTAAGCTGTAAGGCTGCAAAAAAATGTTCCCCATTCTCTTTAAAAATCCATATTTCTTCCAGTCCTGGAATCTCTGGGACTTTGCTTGTATTTCTTGATGCCTCTCTTTTTGATCCCTTACCCTCCATTATACTGCTTCTGCTGTCCTCAACTAAATCAGTGCAACCAGCGTCACCATGCCACATTATGTGACTACTGCCTTTTTGTTTCTGATTGTATCCAGAGACACCAAGCCTGAGAAGTCAACGTCACAGCTCCAGTGATCTAGAGAGGCTTTTCCTAATGCATGGGACTACCTAGTTCCATTTCAAATAGTGCTTTCTCCAACAAAATGACAGACCCTAGATACAGGCTAGAGCAGGTGGACCGGGTAAGGGTCTATATGTAAGTTAGGGGCAACTTTATACCTCAAAGTAAGGCTTAAGAATCTACTGTGATTAGACTAAAACCTAAGAAGCTTGGCCATAAATAGAAAGGCCTAAAAAAAGGTACCATCTATTTTCTACTCAAATATTTACTACTTAGGCCTAGCCACCCTCCTCTCATACTCCCTACTTCACTTCCCTCGATCACTCTATTTACTCAAATAATTGTACAAAATAAAGTAAGATATATCTCCTAATCTCGTCTGACAGCATCAGCATTACTGTCACCCCTTGATAATCTTTAAAAGAAACACTGTGTACAACTGGCCAAAAGACAGACTGGCAAAAAAATATATACAACTAAAGGACAATTGTTTTCCCTATGACAACCTTTATCAGAATCATCAAACAAGTAAATGCAGTACAACTTAAGGTTAACTTAGACCCCACTAAAATCCTAGGTGGATTTCCTCCCTAACTTGAGGCCAGACACCATAAACTTAATATTGGTTTGGATACAATAAATGAAACTCTACACTTTAACAACTGGAAGAAAGTCTAAACTCATCAGATGAAGACGGGACTACAAAAGCTAAATAAGGACAAGAGACTGGCTCACTTAATGATGGGCTTCTTGGTCAATACCAGACCAATTCAACATCTGGGGATCTTAGATTTCCACACAGATATGATGGGCCTAGACCTCTCACAGATCCCTCTCTCCATCATCACTGGTCACTTTCAACAGGAATGCCATTATAGGCGCCCATGTGGGCCTCTCCAGGACCTTGCTCTTAGTAGTATGATATAGCAATGGTAGGGACTGCCCCACTCTCC
The DNA here is from genome assembly GCF_950295315.1 of Erinaceus europaeus. Lineage (NCBI taxonomy): Eukaryota > Metazoa > Chordata > Mammalia > Eulipotyphla > Erinaceidae > Erinaceus > Erinaceus europaeus. The sequence continues at coordinate 25,338,894 of NC_080168.1, forward strand.
AAAGGGAGGCTGGCTCACCCTCTCCTGCCAGGAAGACTGGTTCTTTAATGACTGTATCCTAGAATGATCCCAGTTGTGACTATGGAGTGCAAGATCAGACTTACAGGGACTCTGTGATTACATAGTCTCCTTTGTTAAATAAATATATATATAGGCTCTGAGTCAGATTGATGGGGTAGACAATTAACTGTATTTAATATTTTCAAGTTTGGAGCTACTCTCTGCCCTAATCCAGGTTTCTAGTCCTTTTCTCAACTGACACCAATTTCCCAGTCAATAATTTTTCCTCCACCTGCATGTTAGCTATCAAGCAAAAATTACTGAAGTCTGGGGCCCCTAGGAACATAGCTAAAGTAGACTACCTACCTTCTTTCTACCCTAAGATCCTTATTCTCATCTGCTCTACTTCTACTTTTTGGTTCCTGTTTATTAAACCTTTTGTCCTGCTTTATATCTTACTGTCTTTCAGTCAACAAGTTGCAGATGCTACTATGATTCCATCCAGACTTGCCTGGGCAGATTTCACCAATGTGCCACCAGATGCCACCTCTCCAGAACCCTACCCAACTACGAAAAGACAGAAATAGGCTGCCAACACCCAAGTCCAGCAGAGAAGCAATTACAAAAAGTTCTCCCACTTTCTGCACCCTGTAAAGAATTTTGGTCCAGGGGCCAGGTGATGGCATACCTGGTTGAGAGCACATATTATAATGCACAAGAATTCATGTTTGAAATCCCCAGTCCCCACCTGCAGGGGGAAAGCTTTTCGAATGGTGAAGTAGTACTGCAGGTATCTCTCTGTCTCACTCCCTTTCTCTCCCTCCCCTCTTGATTTCTGACTGTGTCTACCCTACAAATAAATAAAGACAATTACAAAAAAAATTTAAAAAAAAAGAATTTTGGTCCATACTCTCAGAGGGTTAGGGGAAGATGTCCACAGGGCTCTGAACTCCAATTTCCTCAGGACTCAGGGAGAGAAGTAAAAAGAAAGTGCATTTGAAAGTAGTACTACAGTAGAAACCAGGACACAAGAATGAGATTAGAAACTCACAAATGTCAGCTCAGACAAGATCAGTATCTGCTCTCAGGACAAGATGATATGACACAGAGAAAGTGATGGCTTAAACATATTGCTGTATCTTTTACTTTTAGGCAACTAAACTCTAGAGAGGTTCAATAATTTACTCAAAGTGACTCCAGATTCGATGCTCATATCCACTATCCTCTATTGTTTCTTGGGCAGGTGGAAGGAGTTTTGCAGGGACCATTAACTTTAAAGAATTTCTTTTTTAAAAAAAATATTTATGTATTTATTCCCTTTTGTTGCCCTTGTTTTATTGTTGTCATTATTATTGATGTTGTTGTTATTAATGTCGTTGTTGTTGGCTAAGACAGAGAGAAATGGAGAGAGGAGGGGAAGACAGAGAGGAGGAGAGAAAGATAGACACCTGCAGACCTGCTTCACCACTTGTGAAGTGACTCCCGTGCAGGTGGGGAGGCAGGGGCTTGAACCGGGACCCTTTCACCAGTCCTTGAGCTTTGTGCCATGTGTGCTTAACCCACTGCACTACCGCCTGAGTCCCAGAATTTCTGATATGTAGACACTAGCCTGTGAGAGACCCAAAACCTAATTTCCAGATTTAGAGCCACTGCACTGTAGCTGTGTATTATTATTATATTTAAGAGTAAACAAGACAACCTGTAGAGGAAAAACTGTCATTGGAAAAAAAATCCTTCAATATTCCCAAGTACCCACTCACTTTATTATCCAAATTAAGTCACTTGCCCCTTTCAATTTCCACTCTTTTCTCAAGGAGCAATCTGGCTCTTCCTCAGTGTAAATAAATCCTGGTTACTCGATGATTTTGCCTGAGCCATATTTTAGTTGCCATTAAGCTGTATCTCTGTTACCACGTCTCCCTTGTTTCCAATATTATTTCTACCTCTATTTAAAAAATTTTTTTTTCAATTAGCAGAGAATATAGTTGGAATGCAACCTACCATCTAACAGAGGTACAACTATAAAACATTTGAATTGTTTGCTGGAGGTAATTTCCCTCTGGATCTTCTGTGTTGCTTTCTTTGGATAACTTACAATCTTCTGTGATTCCAAACAATGGGATGAAGACTTCACTAACAGGTGGTTTCTCATTGGGCAACCTCCTGTTCTGGGAGTCAAGCCAAACCCACTCTAATTATTCAACATGATTAAATGGGACTCCTGGCATTTTCACAGCAGGGACTCCAGTCAGAGAGAAAAGTTTTTACCTGTTTATTTGCACTAATATCCTAATGGCTAGGAACCCTAGTAGCCAATACAGCTTTGTTAATTTAGCAAAAAGGGTAAATATACCAGTCCCTACAAATTCAAGAGAAAACATGTCACAAAGATGACTTCCTTTGCAGAAAGCACAATTCATATAGATGGCTGAGGTGAGCAATGGAATATTGTGGTGCATGATTTCCTAACTCATTTTAAACCATCTTTACTCAAGAAGAAAAGACAAAGAAGTTAACAAAACTCAAGCTCTACTGCTAGAGGACACAACCTGGACTAGCCTTTCCCTGACCCTCAGAACACTTCTCAGACACATACAGTTTTCAAAGAGCTGTATATGAGTTTATCTTCTCAGTGAAGTGGACATTCTTGTCCTCTTTCATGGATGTAAAAACTGATCCTCAGAGGGAATACATTAAATGTTTAGGTCACAAAAGTTGTAAGTAGAAGTTGAGAACTTTATTATCGGACCATTAATCCAGCATTGTTTAGACTTTATTTATAGTTTCTAACTCATTAAAAAATATATAACCAGGGGAGAAGGAGACTTCTGGTATCTCTCCCTCTGTTTTTATCTGACTGGAAACAAGAAGACCAGGAGTGGTGAAATGTCCATCCGTAAGGCCCAGCACTCCAACAAAAGGAAAAGTAGAGGGAGGGAGGGAGGGGAGAGAAGGGGAGGGGAGGGAGGGGATGAGAAGAGAGGGGAGAGAAAAGGAGGGGGAAGGGAGAACATCTAAATTGAAAGAATTTTTGTAGATCTTCTGGGCTTCCTGTATTCCGCTATTCTCACTGCCCAAAATGGGTGATAACATAAGGTCTTATTATGGAAGCAGTCATTTCCTAGTGATTGGATCACTGTTCCCCAGAAATTTAAGAAGTTTCAATGAACAGGGATCTCTCTAGACTAGGCAGTGGGTCATACAGGAAGACTTATAAGACCCAAACAAGTATGGAATATATGAAGCAAAACCAATGGGAAAGTCAGTGAATAGCTGCCCTAGACAATCCACTCAAGTTCCTTCACTATCTTCATCTGCAAAACCAAGAAAGTAGTAACTATCCCTTCAAAAAGCCTACAAGGATGCAAGGAAGTCCACGTGAAGTACACTTGACAAACAATGAAACACAAATTAACACTCAACGAGTTGCATGTGGAATATGCTTCCTACACGATGAAGCACTAAATAGACACTAAATCTGAGTGAGATGAACACCTAATAATGGCTTTTATTAGATTTCTTTGGTTCATGTGTGCATATATATGTGCATGAGGAATGAATCAAGGACTTGCGCATTTGTGATACCGCCAAGAAGTCCCTCCAGCCCACTTTTTTATTCTACATAATCAGAGAGAGAGAGAGGTAGAGAGAGAGGGAGAAACAACAAAGCAGTGCTCCACCACTCACAAATCATGGAGCACTTTCTCCCCCTGCCCCCCCTTCTAGTGCTGTCCATGGCATTCCTCCATAGTGCCAAGGACTGGACACAGGGCCTCAAGCACAGTAAGGCATACATCCTACCTGCTGAACTATCTCCCACCACCATTTTATTGATGTTAAAAAAAAAAACTCAAGGAGTTTGACCTCAATTTTAAGACTTTTTTTTAAGGTGTGGAGTGGGTACATGTGAAGGTACAGGAAGAGCAAAGGGAAAGGTTTTCATGTTTCCTAGGTGGAAGGGGAAAGGTGGATTTATATGTGTGGGGGGAGAGGGGGGAGAGGGGGGAGAGGGGCGAGAGGAGAGGGGAAGAGGCAGAGGAAGAAGGGAGGGGGAAGAGGAAGGGGGAGAGAGGGAAAAAGGAGGGGGAAGGAGGGGGAAGGGAGAGGATGAAGGGAGAGGGGAAAGGAGGGGGGGAAGGGAGAGGGGAAGAGAGGGAAGAGGGGGAAGAGAGAGGGGGAGGGGGGAAGAGGGAGGAGGAAGAGGGAAATAGGGAGGGGAGAGAGGGAGGGGAAAAGGGGGAGAAGGAATGGGAGAGGGGGAGAAAGAGGGAGAGAGGGGGAGGGGGGAGAGGGAAGGGGGGAAGAGAGAGAGGGAAGAGAGGGAAGAAAGAGGGGAAGACAGGAAGAGAGAAGGGGAAGAGAGAGGGGAAGAGGAGGAAGAGAGGGAAGAGGAAGAGGGGACAGTTTGCTTTTCAAGAACGAGGGAGCTGACTAATATAGGACGAAATATGTCGTGGAATGTGCGGAACTGTTATTACTGTGGCTAGTTTGTTATTGATTTCTTAAACAAGAGCACAAATAGCCAGTTGTACATCAAAATAGAGATATTTCCAGGGGTTCCGATACTTCGTTAAAGGAACAACAGCATCTCTATAATTACATCGTCATTTTGTGACATAATAATAGACTTCAGACACAAAGACCATGGCAAACGCTAGAAGAAGAAGACACAAAGACCATAAGGCACACTTCCACTCTGCCTGAAATATGTTCTTATGTAAGACACAGAACTCATTATTTAGTTAGTCTACCTTCAATATGGGGGCGGGGGGAAGCACAAAGAGGAACAAAAAAGCAATTGTAGACCAGAATATAAGACTTGGGAAGAAAAAGAAAAAATTAAAGGGCAAGGCTAAATAGTTCTCAATTTCTTCTACAGAGAAGGATGGAAAACTGAGAGATGTAAAGTACTATTCACATGCAGGAATAGGGATAGGGATAGTGTTTGGAGAGAAGGTGGTCACCAGCTAAAGTGTAGCCTCTTTAATTATAAAACCAATGGATCAGATAAAATTGCACCAACAATGTTTAGACAAGACATTTAAAAGATTCTCCATCACCTCCCTGTGTTTCAACTTGCATAGAAAAGCTTTGGTTGATATGAGGGTATGTCTGCAGGCTGAGAACGGAAGACAGAAAAGAAATCATGGCAGATGGAACTGTGTGCAGGTACCAGACAGACTGAAATCAAGTATTCTAAAATTTGGGTCATTCCTTTCATCTGGCTTTATTATTCTTTTATTGATTTAACCATGATTTTTAAGCACTCATAAATAGGTCACAGGTGTCAATATTTGTTTTATTCTAACCCAAATGATGAAAATTTCTTCTGAAGCTGTACATCATTTTCAGAAGCAGAGAACATGGGATGCCTAGGGACATGCCTATGTATATCACACAGGAGTATGGAAATAGCATCTTTTTTTTCTAGGTGTTAAGACACAAAAGGAGATCTTTTTACTAAGGAAAGAAACTTCACACAGGGAGCACAGAGTTCCTCAAAGAAGAGTTGCTAGAGAGAGAGAGAAAGAGAAGTGTCAGGGAACCAGATGAAAGTGGGTTTTATCTCCTAGACAAATCTGGGGAAACCAAATAGCTCCTCGAAATAGGTCTTAGTATTTGCATATAGGTCAGTCCTCCCCCTACTCCAACTAACTGCTTCTAGAGATTGCAGGAGAAAAATACCTAGACTGTCACTTCATACCCTGTCCTGCTCTTAACCTTCAAGAAATGATCAGGTTTACTCCCAAGGATAGACTTGCAAAGAGACCTATTTTGATTGCAAGGTGTTCTCTGGGTTCTCAGGTACTTCCACACCGACTCTGTGCTGCCTAAAATTCCATTAACACTTGATATGCTGTTTCAATAAAACAGAGAAGGTTGAAAAGATAGATGCTAGGTTATTATCCATTGAGTGTAAAACTCTGTGTGATCAAGTCACAAAGGTAAAAATACCAGGTTCTTTTTGAGAGGGGGGAGAATCAGATTGCAAGAGAAAAGCGGGAACCTAAAGACGAACTTACTGAACTCCCACAATGGAGTTTAGAATTGCAAAGACGGAGCTCTTCTCAGCTTCTCAAAGCTGGACCCACATACACACCACAATAAGTTTGATGAAGGTCTGTATTAAGTACTCCAATCGTGTTAGCATGTATGTCATTGCAGTTAAATCAGGAAAGTAGATTTTTTGATAAGGGGGTCCACTGCAGAGGTGTGGGTAACATTAAGGAAGCCAATGAAGGGTGTTGCAGTGACCAAGACTAGGAGAACTATGATACTACTTTTCACACTTTGATTAGCTATGTCGAGGTGATTCCTCATACGTTCTGATTTTGTAATTATTATAATGAATCAAAAAAAATCACACAGCAATCAGATTTTCCAGTCACTATACAGTACTTAATCAAATAACGACTTTGAGCATTAACTATTTACAAGATGCTCTTGGACATGGAGAAAATGAAATGTAAAACATGACCTTTATCTTCGTTACCAATATTCTAGGTAGCTTCCACATTGTCAGGAAGGATCTATTAATGTTATCTTATTTGGGAAGAAGGACCCTTTCAAGATGTAATTATGTTACGCATACTGAGGTAAAGCAACTTTCTGTACAATCCAGGTGGACAGTAAATCAAATAAAAAATCCATGAAGTAGCAAATTTTGTCAGGAGAAGAAGAACATTGGAAGATAAAAGAAATGAGATTAGAATGATGTAAGTACAAGTCAAAATATACCGATACTGATAGAAGCTAAAAAAACAGAAGCTCTGGGAGCTAGGCTGTAGTGCTGTGGGTTAAGCACACACGGCGTGAAGCGCAAGGACCAGGGTAAGGATTCCGGCCTGCAGGTGTCTTTCTCTCCAACTCTCCGTCTTCCCCTCCTCTCTCAATTTCTCTCTGTCCTATCCAACAACGACAACAGCAATAACAACAATAACAAAGATAAACAACAACAACAAAAGGGAAAAAGCCTCCAGGAGCATTGTATTCATAGTGCAGGCATCAAGCCCCAGAGATAACCCTGTAGGCAAAGTAAATAAATAAACAAACAGAAGCTCTCCCTGAGGTCTTTGGATTATAATTTCAGAACCAGAATACTCTTAAATTGTTTTAATGCACCAAGCTTATAGTAAATTGTTACAGAAACTATCAGAAGATGATATAACCTGTGAAGATTCTGGACTCCTAGTAGTGGCCCAGTGATATTATTTTATTAATCCTTGGGTAGTAGTAAATGTAGATATCACTACATATTCTTGTTCGGAATGCACACAAGGATGTTGTTTGCATTTCTCTAATTAAGACATAGAATACTGTCTACTGGGAGTAGGGCGGTAGCACAGAGGGTTAAGCGCACATGGCACAAAGTGCAAGGACAAGCATAAGGTTCCCGGTTCGAGCCCTGGCTCCCCACCTGCGGGGGTTGGGGGGGTGTTGCTTCACAGGCGATGAAGCAGGTCTGCAGGTGTCTATCTTTCTCTCCCCCCAGTCTTCCCCTCCTCTCTCCATTTCTCTGTCCCATCTAACATCAATAACAACAATAATAAGTACAACAACAATAAAAAAACAAGGGCATCAAAAGGGAAAATAAATAAATATTAAGAAATATTTTTTTAAAAAAGAATACTGTCTACTATATCCTGATGATCAGGATGTAACTGGTATTTTTCTTTTCTTTTTTAAAATTTTTATTTATAAAAAGGAAACACTGACAGAAACCATAGGATAAGAGGGGTACAACTCCACACAATTCCCACCACCAGAACTCTGAATCCCTTCCCCTCCCCTGATAGCTTTCCTATTCTTTATCCCTCTGGGAGTTTGCTTTTCTTAAGAACCACTGATTGATCAAATCTCTTGAATTTAGGGTCAGGAATAACTTGACATTTGTTTAGATTGCTAAGCATCTTATGAGAACTAGTAAAATCTCTCAGGTAGTATCAAGATGCACATCTCTGCCCTTTCCAAACCACTAATGACAGTGATGACAGTATTCCATGAGACTTCAGACTAAATGGCATTGCTTGCTTCTCTCTCTCTCTCTCTCATCCCTTCCTCTCTCTCCCTTTCTATTTCTCTCCTTTATTATTTCTTTCTCTTTCCCTCCATTCCTCCCTCATTCTCTTTCCCTATCTCCCCTTCGATCTCCATTTACCTCTTTCCAAAGTAAAACAAAAAAATTCACTTCTTTTTGTGAAACCAAACAAAAGTTTATGAACAATTGAGTGCAATATCACTCCAAAGGGTACCTTAGTCTGAGCACTAGGGAAGGTCACTTTCTCAGGTCCATATAGGAACAGTTCTGGGAGAACTCAGACAATTATTCCAGTGTCCTGCTGTTTCCTTCTAGTTATTTACACAGACATTCTTAGTTCCAGGAAGAAAAAGCAAGGTCCCAAAATTGGCAAGCAGCATCTTTGCCAGGAGAAAATAACTGCTGGCTTAGAGGATCTATATAGTCTAAAAATCTCGAAGGGACCTAGACAAGTAGGATCTAGGGAAATACCTGATACCCAATCACCACTGCCAAATCTTTTATGTTTTGAAAAATGAATAAAGATCTTGGCTTTGTATGTTAACTCTCTTTTCAGCCACCAGGTTCTGGATGCCAGCAAGATGCTGACCAGACTTCCCTGGACAGACAACCCCACCAATGTGTACTGGAGCTCCCCTTCCTCAGAGCCCCACCCTACTAGGGAAAGAGAGAGGCAGACTGGGAGTATGGATCGACCAGTCAACGCCCATGTTTATCGGGGAAGCAATTACAGAAGCCAGACCTTCCACCCTCTGCAACCCACAATGACCCTGGATCCATACTCCCAGAGAGATAGGGAAGGCTATCAGGGGAGGGGATGGGATATGGAGATCGGGTTATGGGAATTGTGCAGAATTGTACTCCTCTTATTCTATGGTTTTTTTAATGTCTCCTTTCTTAGATAAAAAAAAAAATGAATAAAGATCTTTGTAGCTGAAGTTGGTGTGGACTAATTAAATCTCAATAGAAGGCCCAGGGTTTCAACATCTGCAGAATATACCCTACTCATCTAGAGTAGCAGGAGAGTATGAGGAAGCCTATTATTAGTTTCACACACAAAAAAAGTAAAAAGAAAAAAATTCCACAATCTGTGAAAACCACCGAGAATTTATTCAGACTCGAGTGGACAGACACAACAACTGGAACTTCCTCTCCCGCCTGCCTATTTTTATAATGCAATGTGCATGCTTTTGTGCTTGCTACAGAATTGCTTCCTGTGGCTTACTGACCTTTATGCACTTCTAAGTTGGCTGAACATCACTTTCCACGAATGTCCATTTAACATGCTTCAACTTTTAAGCATTAAATAGCCAAAAATTCAAACATAATTTAGTGTAGCAACTCTATTTATTTTGGGAGGGGCGGGGTGGGAGATGAGTAACCAGGGTTACTGCTGGGGCTCAGTGCCTACATGACTCCACTATTCTCAGAGGTCAACGTTTTTCACAAAGGGTGAGAGTCAGATATCCAAAGGGGGAGAAAGAGAGAAGGAAAGACACCTGAAACACAGCTGCACTATCTCAGAGGGACACTTGCCCCCTTGTAGGTGGGGACCAGGGCTCCAACCTGGATCCCTATGCATGGTAATGTGTGTGCACTCTACAGGATGAGCCAACACCTGCCTCTGCATATCTATTTTTTCCCCTTCAGGGTTATTGCTGGGACTCAGTGCCTACACCATGAATCCACTGCTCCTGGAGGCTTTTTTTTTCCTTTTGTTGCCCTTGTTGTTTTATCCGTGTTGTGGTTATTATTGTTGCTGTTATTGTCGTTGGATAGGACAGAGAGAAATAGAGAGAGAAGGGGAGACAGAGAGGGGGAGAGAAAGATAGACACCAGCAGTCCTGCTTCACCACCTGTGAAGCGAGTCCCCTGCAGGTGGGGGGGCGGGTGCTTGAACCTGGATCTTTATCCCAGTCCTTGCACTTTGTGCCATGTGTGCTTAATTCGCTGCGCTACCGCCCGACCCCCCTGTATTTTCTTTTTAAGTGAGATTAGTGATAGTGGGATGCATTGGATCGACCTTCCCGTGGTGCATCCCGTGAGTACCCATTAATTGGGGAAACTGATGATCCTTCCTAGCCGACTGAATCCACATGGATCCCAGTCACTTTCAAAGCCAGCAACAAGCAGCTCCTGACAGCTTTCAACCTGATGCTGTTGACTGGCTACGGAAGAAGGGCAAACGCTAGAAGAAGAAGAAGTGATAGTAACAGGAAGGGCATGTGTATCCAGGCTATTCTTTCCACCTTTCTTTTTCTTTTTTTTATAAAAAAAATTATCTTTATTTATTGGATAGAGGTATTCAGAAATTGAAAAGGTAGGGGAAGATAGAGAGGGTAAGAGACAGAGACACCTGCAGCCCTGCTTCACCAGTTGCAAAGTTTTCCCCCTGCAGGTGGGGACCAGGGGCTCCAACCTGGGTCTTTGTGCATTGCAACATGTGCACTAAACCAGGTGTGCCACCACCTGGCCCCTCCACCTTTCTTTTTCAATAAAAATGATGAAATGCACACTGTAACATTAAAACTTAAAAAAAGCATGAAATATCAATCTAAGGAAGATTCTTAAGCACAACTACAATTAAATTGTGGAATAAAGATCTATGAGAATCTAAAGAAGCCAGGTATGGTTCAGCAGAATCATACTTGGAAGTTAAAATGTCCTCTGCTTCTGTGGTTGAGCTAGATAGTGACTAGAACCGTGGGTAATTAAAAAGTAAGAGTGACACTTAAATTTTTTTTCTGAAAATACTATAAGCTTTTAACTATCCCCACAATTCTAAACCTTTTTCTTTTCTTTTTTTTAACTCAAAGAGTACTACAGTGGTAGTTTGATTTTATTTACTTTTAAAGATTTTATACATATTAATTAATAGGAATGAGAATTAGGTTTATCATTATGGTAATCAAATTCAGGGCATCACACTTCCAAGTCAGGAACTCTACCTGCTGTACCACTTCCCAAGTCACAAAGAGAAATTTTTATAAAATAAAATTTAAAAAAAAGGGCACCGAGGGAGTCCGAGGTAGCATAGTGGGTTAAGCGTACGTGATGTGAAGCACAAGGACCAGAGTGAGGATCCCGGTTCGAGCCTCCAGCTAGCTCCCCATCTGGAGGGTAGTCGCTTCACAAGTGGTGAAGCAGGTCTGCAGGTGTCTATCTTTCTCTCCCCCTCTCTGTCTTCCCCTCCTCTCTCCATTTCTCTCTGTCCTATCCAACAATGATGACATCAAATAATAACTACAACATAAAAGAAGGGCAACAAAAGGGAATAATTTTTTTTTTTAAAGGCACCGAGTGGTGATGTACCCGGTTGAGTACACATAATACAGTGTGCAAGAACCCAGGTTCAAGCCCCTGGCCCCCACTTGTAGGAGGAAAGCCTTGCAAGTGTTGAAGTAGGGCTGCAGGTATCTCTCTTACTTTCAACCCTCTCTATCTCCCCTCCCCTCCTGATTTCCAGCTGTCTTTATCCACTAAATAAAGAAAATTCAAAAAAATAAAATAATAAAATAAAAAATGAGACTAGACATTTTCTAATATTTTATTATTCAATGTACTGCAGATGAATCTCATTATGCAACACTGATTTTTATGGGATTCTATTAGTGAGTAGGAAGCACATGTACTTAGATTATTATTATCAGTAAAGTCAATGGCTTTTGATTCATTTAATCAATGGGATGTTTTATGGTCTACAGACAAAAATAAAATAAGCTGTTTCCTTGTTAAGTTTGAACCCACATATTATTAAGACAAACTGTTTGGTACCTAAATGAAAACTGCTGTTATGAACAATTTTCTTGAAATATGTGGGTGGTTGAATGGCTTGCCAATGCTTCCGATTATTATTCTCATGTTTAGTCCTCTTAGTAGAATATAATTTTTGAACATATTTAATAAGCCATTAGTTGCTACAGAAAAATGGCATCTTACTCTCTTCACGAAGACTTTGTGCCCCTCAGAATACTGTGTTCTGAGGGATTTTTGTTTTTCCTTGAGAAACAATTGCATCAATGTCTCTTTTGCCTCCACCCCATATTTTGGGTACCTGTTTTAAACTGGTTGTAATTTCTCTGCTGAAAGACCTGTGGCACATAGCTTCGGGGTCTTAAGAAAACCAGAACACTGAAACCACACTGTCAATCTGTTCTAAACAATAATTATGATGCAGCTATTGCTTTCATGTAATATGCACTGGTAATCTGCCCAAACAGAAAACTAAATCTAACTTCTCTGAGAGTAAAACACATTAATAACATCAGTTCCCACTGTTCACTGTGTGTAAGGAAGTCATTCATAACTTTAAAACTTTCCTAAATATGGGACCTATTTTTTTGAAACAAATTTTTGTTTTAGTAACATTGGTCTGTAACATTATATGAAAACAGCCTGAGTGCTAACAGACAGATAAATAGAGAGAGAAAATGTGGTATACGTATACAAGGGGCTATTTCTTAGTTATTATAAAAATTATATTGCTTATTTGCAACAAGATGGATGAAGCTTGAGGGATTCTAGATGAAACTCTAGATAAATCTGACAAAACAAAAGAGAGTGAGAGATAAGTCTAATATGATCTCACTCATAATATGAGGTATAAAAATAATGCAAATAAGGGGGTCTTTGTGGTGGTTCACCTATTTGAGTGCATGCATTACAGTGCACAAGGACCAGTGTTCAAGCCCTCACTTACCATCTGCAGGGGGGGGGAGCTTCACAAGGTGAAGCAGGTCTGTAGGTGTCTCTTTCTCAAAACCCTCTCTACTTCTTCTTCTCCTCTCAATTCTCTTAGTCCTATTTAATGAAAAGGGAGAGAGAGAGAGAGAGAGAGAGAGAGAGAGAGGGAGAGAGAGAGAAACCCATGTGTACATAAAGCAAAGTAGAAACTACAAAGGGAGAGAAGGGTGGCTAAGTTGTGATGAAATTTCTAGAAACAAGACCTTTCATGAGGCTCATGATACAGCATACACAAATGAGAGCCATTTTTAAATTGAATTAAATAGATACTGTGACTTGGTCTCCTTATCTTAATATTTTCATCTATACCAGACCTACTCCATCACACACAGGAGCCTAAGCAGGGCAGTCACTCAAGCAAGTCCAGAGCTTTAAGCCTCAATCCACCCTAAAGCATTTTCTATGGTGTCTTATATATATATATATATATTTTTCTTCCTGAAAACTCACTGAATACTTACTGAACAGTAGGTTTGTGCCTACCACTAAGCTATCTACCATTTTTATCTAAAACTTCTATCACACAAGTCCTTTTGCTCATGAACCATGTAAAAAAGGAACCGTCCTAGATGAAGAAATTGAGGTACAGGGTCTTGGTTGCAAAAATATAACAAGTGATTTTTGGGAGTGGGTGGCAAAGGGGGCTAGAAGCACAGATTAAAGACGCATCAGAAAATTCTTGGAAAACTGAAGAAAACTTGGCTGAAGCTAGCTCCCAAGTTGGGAATTCAGTATAGGAGGCAAGGTCTTCTTTAAGCTGAGAAATCAGTAGGAAAGGTTAAGCACAAGTATCAAACAACACTGTTCAGTTGACAAATAACTATTGAGTGTGAGGCAGATGCCAGGCCCTCTGCTAGGGAGATTTAGGAAAATGAGTAGGATAGTTCCTTCCTTCAAGAGGCATTCAGATCCAGTAGGAAAGAAAAGTAGAATCTGATCCAGTTTTAAAAGATGAAAAGCAGCTAGCTTTGTGGAAGACAGCAATCGGGGGAAATGTGCGTAAGTAATGTATGGAGAAACGCAGTCGTTGGAGAGCTCTGAGTGAAGCCAAAATATAGACAGGGAGTGGCTGAAAATAAGATTAAAGAGATGGCATGCTTACAGACTTGTATGGCTATGTTAAAAAGGGACTGGAGGAACTATTTTAAACAGGACTAGTGTTTGGGTTAGACACAAAGCTCAAAAAGATGGCCCTGGTTCATATAAAGAATGGATTTATTATGAATGTACTGGAGGTAGGAAAAACCAGTTGCTACAAATAATTTAAATGATTAGATTTAAGGAGAATGAAATAAAGTTGAAATATATATATATAAAGATATATATATGATATATATATATATATATCTTAAAATTACTTTTAGAAGAGTCAAATGATCTAAAGTATAGGCTTCCAAGAAGAATCTAGAATAAATGTTGAAGTTTCATCGTGAATATTTCTGCTGCCTAACTTTAATAGTTTATATATACAAAAACCAATTATAAATCATTATTTAAGGCTTTTTCCTCTATGCATTTTTTTCACTGCAAGATCATGATACAAGATATTAAGACCACAAAATCAGTTCAAGTGAACATACACCTGTGCAATGTATGTGTAACCCCCGCTAGAACACAGGAATCATTCTGAAGCACTGGAATTTGATAGCGCCTCCCCCCCAACAACAAAAAAAATTTACATGTGAAAAATCTGAGATGTGAAAGTTTCTGTTTGGGTTTGGTGTGATGATTAATAGACAAAATCCCTACCAATCTCACATATGATCGATTTTGTTCCCACATGGCACTGACTATATTGTACTCAAAGACCTCTGGCTTGATTCATAAAACCACACAAGTTGAAATGCAGCTCACACAAACATTGTAACTCACTTTATAATCCAGCTATGCCCCTGATGCATTGCCTTCCTAAAGACTGTACACAGTTACTTTGTGATCTGGATTCTTTCCCAGAGGAAGTGAAGATCTGTTCCTCAATTAATTCAACTGTTCAGAATACTAGACAATCTGTGGGTTGTGTCCTTTTAGTTCCTTGTAAATTCCTCCCCTTCAAGCCTTTCAGGTCATCATTTATGACTTATGCATAGTAAAAAATCTTTCTGAATCCTTTTCTTACTCTGACTGCACTAGGAATTGTCTGAAAGGAATGGGCCTCATTATTTCCCTTTGATAATTTACATTTTAATTCTACTTCTAAGACAGCTGCCCCCTGCTTTGAAAAAAAAAAAAACAGTACAATAAATCCTTTGGGTATGCCTCCTTCACTTCCTTCCCAAAACACCATGTCCTCCACAGGACTTACCCTTTAAGTGGAATAAAATCTCAAAGAATTTAAGTAGGTATTTATTTGTACACTCTGCAATTAATAGGGAAGTGAAGCATTTGGGAGAAAGGTTTTATTAGTGATCTACCTGATAAGACTTGCTACACAAAAGGAAAATCATGGTATCACACATACATTAGTGAATATATTATTGCTTTTTGATTGCAAAATAATCTTTAAAAGACAATTCTATTTTGCTTTTTATTTATTTTTAATCCACAACAGCTACAGGAAAGAAAAACACTGATGTGTACCACTGAACCCAACTATTCTTTTTTTTTTTTTTTATAAAAAGGAAACACTGACCATAGGATAAAAGTAGTATAACTCCACACACTTACCACTACCAGAACTCTGTATCCCATCCCCTCCCTTGATAGCTTTCCTGCTCTTTAACCCTCTGGGTTATGGACCCAAGATCATTGTGGAATGCAGAAGGTGAAAGGTCTGGCTTCTGTAATTGCTTCCCTGCTGAACATGGGCACTGACAGGTTGAGCCATACTCCCAGCCTGCCTCTCTCTTTCCCTAGTGGGGTGGGGCTCTGGGGAAGCAGAGCTCCAGGACACATTGGTGGGGTTCTCTGTCCAGGGAAATCTGGTTGGCATCATGCTAGCATCTGGAACCTGGTGGCTGAAAAGAGAGTTAACATATAAAGCCAAACAAATTGTTGACTAATCGTGAACCTAAAGGCTGGAATAGTGAAGATGAAGAGTTGGGGGAGGGGGGGGTCTCTGTTTTGGAGATAGCTAGGAGGCCTATTTTAGTTATATTCCAAAGGGCCTGTGGCTATACTAGTTTTTTTTTTTTTTTTTTCTTTTCCCTGAGCCTGAAATCTGATATGAAGTGGATCCAAATTATTGTCTGGGAAGATGATGTCATGCTGGAAAAAGGACCAGAAAGTTGGATCAGGGAAGAGAGTACCTCCCAGATGTGGGAAAGATATATAAATATTGTTGACTGTAAATCCCATCTATTTGATCTGGTCTGGGGCCCATATTCAGCTTAGGAGCCTATGTGACCTCTGCATCCTTGTAGATCTGAGCTCAAATTCTGTGGTCATGAGTAGGAACATTCCAAGCTGCCCCAATATCAGGACCCATCTTCCTCAGGTGTAGCAGAGAGTATGTTGTCCATCCTCCCTTCAGAGGATGGAACATTCTCTACCGTTGTTGATCCAAGGTCCTATGGGGGCCCACCAGGGGGTCTATTTTATGTTCCTCATAGAGATGACCAGTAACAATGGAGACAGGGATTAATTCGAGTTCTAGGCCTATCATGTCTGGGAATCTCAGAACTCCCCGAATAGGGTCTCAGCTGATGGGGAGGCCTGATAATGACTAAAGAGTCATCATTAAAGTGTGCCAGTCTCTTGCCCTTATTCAACTTTTGAAGTCCTTGCTTTGATAAGGATGATTAAAGGATGACTCTTTAGTCACTATCAGGCCACCCCATCAGCTGGGGCCCTAGTCAGGGAGTCCTGAACCCATCTGTTCTTAAAGTCTTGTCTCGTTGCTTCTGACTCTCCTATCTGTGTCACTCATTTTAACATGTAGCAAGCCATATCATGACTTATCTCCTATGTAAAACTATCACAAGTGTGTTTCCACTCCAGAAAACTAAGAAGTAGTCAAGTTGTGATATGACAGATGCTTATTTATAGCCTGTTTATACTCCCTCCACCAAAAAAATGATGTAATTATCTTCCACAATTCCCTAACAACCTTCCATAGAGTATATATTGTCTTGTTTTCTTATTCATTCCACATACTTTGCTCATCACAGTAGGGAACTCATAACCGGTTTTTAATAAATGCCTGCTGATTATAAAGTAGGTGTTCACAATGGAAAGATGTATTACTCATAATTCCAACCTTCCTTTATGACAGGAAGAAAGCTTTTCCTAAAAAAGAACTTTTCTGTAGGAAGGAGACTTTCCCTAAAAAATAATATTTCTGTTTAGTACTCCAACCACTCAAACCCTTGCTAGGTAATAAAATAGGTAATATGACAAACTGATTTGTGTAAAAGTATGAACTAAAGCAATGTCCTTTCAACTGACCACAGGGTAGAAAATAGCAGTGGACAGTTTTAGGTTAATCCCCCACAGATCAGACTCGTAAATTAAAACACTGAAACTCAGAAACCCAAGTAATTTCCCAAGATGCACAAGCAGATGTAATGGTAATATTTCCTATGCCTTAAGGGAAAGACTGGATGTTTTAGACAAGTGTTTTTTTAAAAAAACAAAACAAACAAAAAAAAGAAACATGTAGATCTTAGAACACACACCAAAAAAATCTTAGAATACAAAAAAGTTGTGTTTTTTTTTTTTTTGTTAAGGGGGTTCTCAACTAGTCCCTCTAAAATGATTCATTTGCTCACAAATGAATCATCCCTCACCCACCTAATTTTCATGGCAGTAGGAACATCGTGTATATACCATACAAACAATTAAATTAAAAGTGGGAAGTGACGCAGTGGAGGAAGTCTTGGACTCTTGAGGTCCCAAGTTTCATCTCCGGCAATGCTTTCCAACTAATGAATAAATAAATAAAGTTTAAAAAAACTTATATATATCCAAGGGATCATATTCACTAAATTTAGAAAATGATTATTAAATTTATCAAAAAAAATTATTTTTTATTTTTTAAAATATTTTATTTATTTATTTATTAGTGAGAAAGATAGCAGAGAGAGAAAGAACCAGACATCACTGTGGTAAATTTGTAGCCGGGGATTGAACTCAAGACCTCATGCTTGAGAGTCTAGTGCCTTAGCCACTGTGCAGACCTCCCGGACCACCTCAAAATTTTTTTTAAATGAACTACTATAGGAAAATATATAGCCCACAAACAATCAACTAAGAAGGTAAATGTAAGTACAATTTAATCATTTTTAATCTGTCACTAAATATGACAAGCAATACATGTCTGTAAGATATCATTTTCAATTTAATCCTCTCTTAAGAATGTAACTGACTGTACTGCCCTTCTCTGGTTGTATTGTACATCTCTGTAGCAGTCAATTGTTTGAGTTAGTAGTAGTAGTTAATTGCTTTCTATCTAGAAAAACAGGATTGCTTGCTTTCCAGTTACTCATGAATGACTAATTTAAAAAAAAAAATGTAGGCTCCAGCCTTTAGGTCCAAAATTGTCCAACAGTTTGTTTGGCTTTCTATATTAACTCTCTTTTCAGCCGCCAGGTTCCAGATGCTAGCATGATGCCAACCAGACTTCCCTGGACAGACAACCCCACCAATATGCCTTGGAGCTCTGCTTCCCCAGAGCCCTTCCCCACTAGGGAAAGAGAGAGAGAGGATGGGAGTATGGATCGACCTGTCAACGCCCATGTTCAGCGGGGAAGCAATTACAGAAGCCAGACCTTTCACCTTTTGCATTCCATAATGACCTTGGGTCCATACTCCCAGAGGGTTAAAGAGTAGAAAAGCTATCAGGGGAGGGGTTGGTATAGGGAGGTCTGGTGGTGGGAACTGTGCGAAGCTGTACCCCTCTTCTCCTATGGTTTTGTCAATGTTTCCTTTTTATAAATAAAAAAAGAATTAGGAAGCATACTAAAAAATGCAGGTGATAGATATATCCTATACAAGGGATATCTATAAACAATGGCTTTCTTGTTCAAACTACAACTGTGGTAGGTAGAATGTTCTTTTCATTCTGTTTCATGTTCTAAGAAACAAATCATTGCCCAACTCTAATTCAACTTCCAGATTCCTAGATCTAAAACAAATAAAAACATAGAAAAATCTTTAGCAAATATCCTGTTTTCATAGACAATGAAACAAGTGTCATGAAGGTGAACAGATAACTTGGCACTAGATCGAAGGAGAGTATTTACTTAACAAATTTTTCTAAAGACAACTCACCCTTTGTAAATACACACACACACAACATTTGATTCAAAGAAGTATAAATATTAAGAAATACGGAACTTGGTGGTCACAGGTAATTGCTGAATTAGGTATTTAAGCATGCAGTCTTCTATGTTCGAGACGGAGGAACAATGTACTTGCAGAAATAATAATGCAAAATGAAACTGAAATTAAACAAAGTGATGACCATATGATTTCCCTGTTTTCCATTTAATTATCTCTGATCTAACCTCAGAAACGGAGAGGAAACTTTGAGACATTCAATGATGAACCATCATACTGTTTGTGTAAATTTTCAAATGTTAAGCTTTTTTTTTTTTCTTTTTCTTTTTCTTTTTAACCAGAGTACTTTGTAGCTCTGACTTACAGTGCGTGGTACCAGAGATTGAACCTGGCACCTCCAAGTCTCAGGCATGAAAGTTTATTGAGTAAATAACTGTACTATCTCCTGAACCATTTTTAAATTTCATTAACTTAAGAACTGACACAATGGGGCTAATAAGTGATGCACCTGGTAGAACACTCATGTTACCATGTGCCAGGAGCCGGGTTCGAGTATCTCATCCCCCTCCTGCAGGAGGCCAGCTTCGGGAGCTGTGAAGCAGTACTCCTGGAGGAGTCTTTCTTTCTCCCCTATCTCCTCCTTCCTTCTCAATTTCTCTATCATCAAAAGAAAGAAATCCTCTGGAGCAGAGGCTTCATCATGCAGGCACTGAGCCCTAGCCATAACCCTGGGAATAATTTAAAGGGAAAAAAAAAAAGTACACTAGAGTCCAGGTGTGAGCAGTGAGTGAAGCAGGCTGCAGATCTCTCTCTTTCTCTCTCCCTCTCTCTTCCCCTCTCTTGTCCTATTTCTCTCTATTGTAATAGAAAAAAATCATACTGTTCTAATAAAACACAGTAAGTTATTTAAGCATAAAATATATTAGCGATAAAATTTTCCAACATACTTGTTTAGACTATAACTGACTGTATAACACAGCTACACAAATCTGAAATGTCTCTGTATTAAGGTCATTCTGTATTGTAGACACATGTATACCTAGATTTGATGATGATATGCAATAGTAAAAACCGTCCAACAAAGACCTCTATCATTACAAAGTTAATATTCATTCCATCTTGAGAATTCTGACATCAGGCCAAACTGGCATGAATAAGTGCCATTTGGTCAAAGTCTTCTGAGCAAAAGCATTTTCCAGATGTTCCTTGGCCTGAACCAGGGCTTCTTAGCTCACTGGGAGGGGAGATTCTCCATATACATAACCTTCTCAGCAAAGCTGAGAACCTCAGAGGTATGTAATAATTTGGGAAAGATAAAAGCAGCTGTTCAATAACTTTTCTTCATTTTCTTTCCAGAAGGAAAAAAAAAGGTGCTGAATAAATTCAATGGACTTATTCATACTGTATACTTGATTTTATCACAAGATATAAAGTCATGGTTAGTCCATCTGGACACAAAGTGCAATGATTGCTCTTATTTTTTATTTTATCCTGAAAACAAATCACATAACAGAGAAATCCTAAGGAATTTTACTGAGCAATTGATATTTTAAAATAAAGAGGATGAATAGTCTCAAACTTAAAGTAGTCATACTTCACTTACATCCTTCTTTCAAAATTGGTTCTATAAAATCTAATGACAGCAAAATGTTATTTTTCTGCCTTGGGAAATTCAAATTGAATTTGCCTTATGAATTATTGTGCCACCTTTTCATAATGCAAAGTTGATTTTTCTGATGATTAATTTAATATTATACAGCTGGTCCCTCTTGCTAATATTGGGAGTATTTTATATATTTTACTAAAATGCAAATATTACTAGATAGTATGTCTATTTGGCCTATGTGATTGTGTCTGGATAATAATATTGACTGAAACCAGGTTCTAACTGTACCCTATGACCTACTATTCGTCATTTTTTTATGCTCTAGTTTAATTAAAACACAGCTTATTTTCACTTTCAGTGCTTTGATACACTAAATCGAACACAATGATTACAGTCAAATGGCATAATCTAAACACAGGTACATTAGCCTCTATTAAACCAGGAGAAGAGCTTTCTAACTTATCTTTTTTCTTGAATGAAATTCCTGTGTCTGTTTTCTATAAATTATATTGAAAAACACTATAATTTCCCATGATACTTTGCTAAGAGTCATAATCAAGCAGTCTAGAATGATGCTTTGGTTCTCTTGTCACATCAATCAACAAATTAAACTTTTAAAAACATCTTTATCTAGTTAAACTTAACTGATAATATTTTTTTCACATGAAGACCTCTTTGTCCATCATGCCATCTCAAGCTTTCATATAACTGCATCTACTATCTGTTGTCAAATAATCTAAGTAATCTAAATTCATTTATTTGATTATACACTTTACAATTAATCTAACGTATTGTAATAAGTGAAAATTAATCTATTTAGCGCCAATTATTAGCAAGCCTCATTAGTAAATTATTCTTTTTCGTTTTTAAAACTAGAAAACTGCTCAACTCTGGTCATTGGTGCTGTCAGGGATTGAACTTGGGAACTTTCACATATCCAGTCTTGTGCGCTACTGCTGTGCTCTCTCCCCAGTCCCAAAGCCTATGTAAGAAATAGAAAGTAATGTTATAATTTCACGTGAAGAAACTCAGATTTCCTTATACTGTGCCGATTATCTACCTGGGAAGAGAGAAAACCTCGTGCACTATACCAGAGAGAAAGAGAACTGTTTCAAGCCCTGTATTCTAATGCCCCAGAATAGTTCTACAACCATTTGTTCACAAAGCAGAGAAAAGATATTTGTGTTTTAGAACTTCCTCTCAGAACCACTAAAGTCCTGAGGACTGAAACTGTGTTTGAAGAACTGGGAAAATAACACAGTATTTACACAGTGGACGTTCACACCAGAGAGCCCAGAGGTCCAGATTCAATCCCTAGAACCACCATAAGCCAGGGCTTAGCAGTGATCTGGTCTCTCTATCTCTCCCCCATGCTCACCTCTATAAGCTCTCATTAAAATGAAATAAATTAAGTATTGAATATTTTATAAATAAATACATGAAACAGTTGAAAGGTACTTGTGGCAAAATGAAAAGAAACTATTTAATAACTATTTACTAAATTAACTTCAAGAGGCATGTAGCCCTTTCCATTATAGCCTAGAAATCAAAGATGCTGGGAGTTGGGCAGTACCATAGCATGGTGCAAAGTGCAAAGACTGGCATAAGGATCCCAGTTTGAGCCCCTGGCTCCCCACCTGCCGGGGGTAGCTTCACGGGCAGTGAAGCAGGTCTGCAGGTGTCTATCTTTCTCTCCCCCTCTCTGTCTTCCCCTCCTCTCTCCATTTCTCTCTGTCCTATCCAACAACGACATCAATGACAACAACAATAATAACTACAACAATAAAACAACAAGGGCAACAAACAGGATACTAAATAAATAATATTTTTTAAAGAAATCAAAGATGCTGAATAAGTACTTATTCTTTTGCTTTGTTTTCCTAATCCATTGTCCCTTCAAAAATACCTTTACCACATGCATGTCATAAAGCCCTAATAGGAGCCCGTGTTACTATTTGTTTATAGTTCTGCATGATTTCCACCTCATTCAACTTGTCCAAATCTGACTTTCTGAAATTGTGAAAGCGTTGGCATACTGCACTCCATGCATATCAATAGTACAAACCTCCATTCCTTAGTATTAGTATTTTCTCATTGTATATGAAAATACCTGTAACCACAGCTTCTAATCAAGTTTCTTAGTCACTCACTGTAAATAGGTTGGTGCTACACATACACAGTAATTCTGTGCCTGCCATTAAGTGTTTCCAAGTGTGTCTTAGTAGTGGCTAGTGACAGAGTTAAACTGAGGGAGCACAGGACTTGCATGTCTGAAGTTCCTGGCAGAACAGACACCAGAGTGGTGCTCTGATTTATCTTTCTTTACCTCACTTATGTGTGACAAATATTTTAATTAGACTGTCTCTTGCTAATCTTAAAGCATCATGATTCTCATGACAAGCTCAGGTCAGAATCCTTCACTGACTGCAATGGCGTTATGCTGAAGACATAATTTCCTGCTGTGGCCAGAATACAAAGACCTTTACCAAACCAAGGCCATCCAAACTAAGTTGCTCACTGATGGCAATCCAATGGGCCTTGCTCCTTGTCCCCTCCGTGCCTTTGCTCTAGCTACTCCCCTGGATGGCAGCTTTTCCAGTTCTGCAACCACACACAACCTATTTCCACATGAAACCTCCAGATGATCCACAAGCAATACAGTCATCCCCCTACTCAGAATTAGCATAACATCCCTAGGACCTAATTTTCTTTATTATTTATCTTATTGTTCATTTTCTCCTTAATGTTAGCTTTATGTCTTGTGTGTTAGTTGAATGTCAGTTGGAACAGAGTGAGGTGTTGTTTATTTTATATGCCACAGCAAAGCATAGTTGTATATAAAGCAGGAGATTAACTACTTCCTTCTTTCTATTTAAAGCCCTTTCATTAATCCTTTGAAGTACCATTCTACTTTGTGTGTGACCTTTAGTGATATCTCAATAGTAAGAATGCCAATATTTGACAAAAATTTCAAGCACACTATTTAGAGTTTAATGTGCATTTGAATTACTTGATTTGTTAACTGTATTTTAAATATTTAACTTGAGAAACTACAATCCTAACAGTTCTATATTAAAGTAGTTTACATTATAAATTAAGCAATCCTATAAGAAAAACAAAATGGAAGTCAAAGAAGGAAGCTTGGAGAAAAATCAACAGTGATACAATTTCTCATCATAAAATAAAAGCATAAACTTTTCCTAAATTGTGTAATACTTTGGAAATGTCCTGTAGGTAATATTACATAAAGGCATACATACAATAGTTTTGTTTTCTTTTGAGGAAATGCCTTGGAGGAATCTAAACAGCTTTAAACCACGCCAAAAATATAATAAATCAAGAGTCTGGCAAACTGTGTTTAAAGCTAAGTTCATTGCCTAGGTTTATAAATGCCTGAAAAGTCACTTAATATCTCAGTATAAGCAAGATATGAATGAAGAGTTACACTGATTATTAAGCTTGCAGGTGACCCAAGATCATAAGCTTCCTCCCACTGAAGAAAGTCCACTTAGCATCCAAGGTCTCAAACCCAGGTCCTTACACATGGTACAATGTGTGCTCTACCAGGTGCACTATCTCTTAGCCTCCTATATTCATTTATAAAATAAGGGCTTTTTTAAATTTTTTCCTTTTGTTGACCATTGTTGTTTATTGTTGTTGTTATTAGTATTGTTTTTTTATCATCTTTATTTATTGGATAGAAACAACCAGAAATTGAGAGGAAAGGAGGAGATAGTGAGACACCTGCAGCCCTGCTTCACCACTCACAAAGCTTTCCTCCTGCAGGTGGGGGCCAGGGACTCGAACCCGGGTCCTTTTGCACTGTAACATGTTGCTCAACCAGGTGCACCACCACCCGGCCCCATTAATATTGTTGTTATTGTTGTTGGCTAGAACAGAGAGGAATGAAGAGAGGAGGGGAGACAGAAAGGGAGAGAGAAAGATAGACACCTGCAGACCTGCTTCACTGCTTGTGAAGCAACCCCCCTGCAGGTGGGGAGCCAGAGGCTGGAACCGGGATCCTTACACTGGTCCTCGCGCTTTGTGCCATGTGCGTTTAACCTGCTGCGCTACTGCCCAACTCCCTCTAAAATAAGTTTTTAATTCAGCAGGTTAGAAGAGATTGAAGCTATTTATGCAGGGCTAGGGAGCTATCACAATGGTAATGCAAAACAACTTCCATGCCTGAGGTTCTAATGTTCCAGGTTCAATCCCCAAACATCACCATAAACCAAGGCTGAGTCACTGCCGGTCTCTCTTTTCTTTCTCCCCACCCCTTTTTCTCATTAAAATAAATAAAATATTTTAAAAATAAAAATAAAATTATTTATGCATGTTATTCTTAAATAGATAAGGAAAATTAAATAATTTAGGTTACCTGTATTTAGAGCATTGTTTCTTATCAGGTTAATGAAAGGCTATGTCTGTCTCTACATTGATTTCTGATTTTTCTAAATTACTTCTCTCTTGGGATTTAACACATTAGTGAATTAAGATACAAGGTACCTAGAGGGATATAGAAGATATAATTAATCTTTGAAAGCTTTTGTGAGATTCAAAAAAAAAAAAATCTGTTCCTACTACCTCAAAAATTACAATCACTGCAAATGAAATAAAAATCACATTCCTTATCATGGTCAATAGGATATTCTTGGGCTGGTGTTTGTCTTGTGCTCTGTCCTCTTATCCTACTACTTTCTATTATGTCCAGCAGATTCAAGTGCCATTGGTCTTGTATTTGTTAATCACATTTCTCAGATGGTTTCCTGCCTAGAAATCTTTGCTTCTGCTTTATCATTTGGCTTGAAAACCCCTATGTATACCTAGACCTAGATATCTCTTACTTGTGTTTCCAAAGACAACCTTTCCTACTATCCCAGGCAAACTTTACTGTATGCTTTTATTCATTTGTAATTGCATGCATTCTATTCTGAAATACTCATTCACTGGTTCTTAAGTTAATTTCTTTCTCCCATTAATGCATTATAACATGAAGACAGGAATTGGTTGTCGGCTTCATTATGTAGCAAACTCACTAAAGTTCCTGCTGTGTGTTAGGAGCTCAATAATCATCTGTTAAAAAATAAAGGAATCACTCACGGGCCATGATATTAGACTTTGGGCAGATTAGGCTTACATTTAAGTGACATCAAAATAGGTAGTGAATCCTTCTCAAATAAGATCATTTAGTAAAAGATCTTAATTTAATTCTTCAAAGATGATTTAGATATTTCATACTATGAAATTCAATACTTCACATTTACCAAATTAAAAAAAAAAAGCATAGACTATCTTATTCTAAAAGATCTGCCTTCGTTAAGTGTAGGTTAAGTGATGTGAAATTAGGAAGGTGTTTTTCCTATCGTAATAGCTCAATAAAGATGTTTTGAAAATGTTAATATGCACATTGTTAACAGCTTGTTCCTTTATAAATGTATGTGGAAAATATTTGTAGGTATATTGTTCCATTTATTTACTGATGAAACAGTCACTCAGTTCTGATGGAGAATTCAACACATTCATCTTGAGAACTAGGACATATGAAGAAACATTCTCTAACCAAGTGACATTAGAATTCATCCACTTCCTGGGGGTTGGGCGGTAGCACAGTGGGTTAAGCGCACGTGGCACAAAGCGCAAGGACTGGCATAAAGATCCTGGTTCAAGCCCCCCGCTCACCACCTGCAGGGGAATCGCTTCGCAGGCTGTGAAGCAGGTCTGCAGGTGTCTTATCTTTCTCTCCTCCTCTCTGTCTTGCCCTCCTTTCTAGATTTCTCTCTGTCCTATCCAACAACGAATGACATCAACAACAACAATAACCACAACAAGGCCACAACAACAAGGGCAACAAAAGGGGAGGGGGAATGGCCTCCAGGAGCAGTGGATTCATGGTGCAGGCACTGAGCCCCAGCAATAACCCTGGAGGCAAAAAAAAAAAAAAAAGAATTCATTCAGTTTCTAATTAGTGATACAGTGTTAATTTTAGTGACTCAAAATACATTTCTCCTTATATATTTAAGTATGGTTTCTGCTTATTTCGTTTCCTCCAAAATGCTCTTCATGTTTATCAAATGTTTGTCAATTCAATACTCCTCAGTGCCTAAGCAAAGTAGATGCAGGTGAAGCTCTGTGGAACACAGTAACCATAGCAACAGTTAAGTCTCATTTAATTTGCTGTCTTCTAGGAAGAAGAAAGGAAAAAAGGGGGGTGCTAGTGGAGCGGGTAAGCGCACAATGCACAAGGACCAGTGCTAAGGATCCGGGTTGGAGCTCCGGGCTCCTGACTTGCGGGGGGGGGGGGGGGGGGAAGGGTCGCTTCACAAGCAGTGAAGCAAGTCTGCAGGTGTCTATCTTTCTCTCCTCCCCTCTTCATTTCTCTCTGTCCTATCCAACAACAATGACAGCAATAGCAACAATAATAATAACTACAATGATAAACAACAAGGGCAACAAAAATGGGGAAAAATATA
Organism: Erinaceus europaeus; assembly: GCF_950295315.1. Taxonomy (NCBI): domain Eukaryota; kingdom Metazoa; phylum Chordata; class Mammalia; order Eulipotyphla; family Erinaceidae; genus Erinaceus; species Erinaceus europaeus. The sequence continues at coordinate 25,365,967 of NC_080168.1, forward strand.
TATATAAGGGGGGGAACTAGAAGCTTTCAGAACAAGAGGCAGAGGAGCATAAATTCACAAGTGTAAGAAAATAAAAGGGAAATAACACAGAGGCCCACAGCCTTTCTCACTCACTTCCTCTTAGCTAAGAATATTAAAGCTGGGGAAAACACAAATGGAAGCTCTTAGAGGGAAAACTTTATGGCACTAAAAATCAGAAAAAGAATGTAGACCTAGCTCTTTCTATTGGATTTCCTTTGTATGCAAAGCCAAGTTTAAACACTGGCTCAGTCAACCCAGAGGCATCCATATGAATAGTTCAAGTTCAGAAAGAAAAAAAAAAAAATCTCCTTGACTTTGCAAGTACCTTAAGTCTGGGCAGAAATCCCCAGAGAGTTTAAACTTCTGTCCTAAGAGATCCAAACCACAGGAATGGCCCTGGAGCAGGAGTCTTGTCAGTGTTTCCTGGATCAAGTTTAATTTCATCACTTTCAGTAGTATAGCTCATGTGTACTAAGTTGGAATGGCCTACAATTCTGAGCACCTCCCTCTTTTATATCCATGTGAAAGTCACAGTTGAGTCACACAGTGGGGCAGGTGTGACTGGCACCTCACTCCACCCTTAGCTCAGAGAGCATATATGTAAGAAGAGTTGGAAATTCAGAGTCAGAATGCACTGGTTTCTTCACTGACACCTCCAACACAAAGTTGAGTTGGGGGAGGGGGAGTATCTGAATCTTAGGCTTGGTTCTCAGGGCGTTAGGAAAGTTACTTAACCAATCTTTGTCCTGACAGTACCTCTTTTCCTTCAATCATCATTTCCTACATAAGGAGCAAGTCTTAAGAATAACTCTACCCTCCCTGACAGGGCAGAGAGACACAAAGAGCATATTTAATAACATTTTATATTTCCAGATGTGTAAGCACATGAGCCTTCTAACAAAAAAAAAAAATCACCAATTTAAAAGTTTACAAATAGTTGCTTGGTCAAATGAACTTACTAGGAAGCAAAAGGAAAAGTTTAAGAATTAGTTTGCTGGGTGGCCGGGTGATAGAGCAGTGGGTTAAGCGCACATGGAGGGCATGAAACTCGAGGACTAGTAAGGATCCCAGTTAAAACCCCTGGCTGGGCTCCCCACCTGCAGGGGGTCACTCCACAAGCAGTGAAGCAGTGAAGCAGATCTGCAGATGTCTATATTTCTCTCCTCCTCTCTGTCTTCCCCTCCACTTTTGATTTCTCTCTGTCCTGTCCAGCAATAACAACAGCAATGGCAACAATAAAAATAACAAGGGCAACAACAAAGGCAACAAAAATGGGGAAAATGGCCTCCAGGAGCAGTGGATTGGTAGTGGAGGCACCAAGCCCCAGTAATAACCCTGGAGGCAAAAAAAAAAAAAAATTAGTTTGCGAAACTTTGAAATGTTATCAGGAAACCTTCATGATAATCTTTGGGAAGGGACTTAAATAGGGCATTGAGACTATTCAATATTTTCATAAATTTCAATTTGAGATTGTTCACCCTCATTTAGAGGCTATTCAAAACAAAGTAAACACAAATCAGGCAAGTAGTAACTGAAGACAATAAGAACTCAGAAACTAATGCAAAAATCTCAAACTTACCATAAGTCACTCATTGGTCTATAATTATGAGGGAGGCTAGCTTTATTTTGACATACAATTGCCCAAGTCCATTTGAATAAACCCTAGATCTTATTCACTTTGATGTTTTGTTTTTGTTGGGTTTTGGCATCCCTGAAGGCTTCACTACTCCGTTTTCAGAGATAGACAGACAGACACAAACTGCATGACCAGAGCTTTCCTCAATGTCTTAACACTTGCATGTTATGTACCAAAGGTGCAAACCTTAGCTGCATGTAAGGTAAAGCAGGTACCCTCTCAGGTAATCCATCTCACCGGCAGCCTCACTTTATTTTAGGACAGAACTTTGGCAGCGAAGTGCTGAAAGAATCTTAAGTATTGCAACTTAAATGAAAATAAATTATGTATTTCCATGCAAAAGAAGTCTCATCACTATATTTATATGTTTTATTTATTGGATAGAAACAGACAGAAATCTATAGGGAAGTTGGAGACAGAGGAAGAAAGACACCCGCAGCACTACTTCACTGCTTGTGAAGCTTTCTCCCAGCAGGTGTGGACTATGGGCTGGAACTAGTGTCTCCTGTACATTGCAGAATGTGAGTTCTACCAGGTATGCCACTGTCTGGCACATTACCTCTAATTCTTCTAAGGTGAAATTAAATTGTGCATTATTTCAGTTGAGGACATTCTGATCTGCATAAGAATGCTTTGGTTTTATAGATTGATTGATTTATTTTGTCATCGTGAGGTTTTCACTGCTCTGGAATGACTTTTTTTTTTTTTTGGATATAGACAGAGACAATGAGGCAGAGAAAGAGACTACAGCACCAAAGCACCCTCCAATGTGGTGGGGGCCAAGCTCAAACCTGGGTCACACGTGGCAAAGCAGAATACTAAGAAAGTGAGCTACTTGCCAGCCCTTTAATTTTCTTTACATCAAATGACTGTGTAACAATTATCTTAGCTGTACATATTGGCATCTGTATAAAACTTGCTAACTTTGAAAATCACATACTCATATGAACATCATCATTTCACCCTTGGTGAAAAGCAAGGTAGGCAAATTCCACGAGCTAAACTGTTAGAAGTGATAAGATTCCACATTCTTGTTCACTGTTCAAGGAAACTATATATTAAAGATTGCTAACTTCTGTCAAATAAATAATAGGTATCTATAGCAAGTTAAAGAATCAGCTTTTTTTCCCTTAGATTCTAGTGTATTAAGAAGAAAAAAATGCATAAATGAAGGAGCCAGGTGTCGGCTCACTCGATAGAGAACACGTTAACCACGCTTACAAACACAGCCGCAAGTCCCAGGTCTCCACCTGTGGGGGGGAAACTCCACGAGCAGTGGAACAACAGAGAAGTGCTGCAAGTTTCTTTCCTCTCTGTCTCTCTTTACCTTTTCATGTCTCTCACCCTTTATTTTTTTTTAAAAAAAGGTAGGGGGAATGACCTCCATGAACAGTGGATTTATATAGACACTGAGCCTCAGTGATAGCCCCAGTGGCCAAAAAAAGGAATGCACAAATGAATCTTAGGAGAGAGAGAGAGAGAGAACGAGCGAGAGTATGTATGTGTTTTCAAAGTAGGCCAATGGGATGCAGTATTTCATACAAGCACTGACAGAAAAATTAAGGAGTTTAAAATATCTTTCAGTTCAAAAATTTACAATCAAAAGACAAAATTACAATTTTTAGAGGCCTAGTAATTAAATAAAATAAAAAATTCAAAGCTGAGTATTACTTAATTGCATCAAAGCCAATGAAAATGTTGCTGCATCATTTTGTCTAGCCAATAGAATTGGGAAATATTTTTATACCAATTCATTATACAACTTCATTCCTATCCACTTACAAGATTTATTACGTCTGTTACAATCCAACAGAGTTTACTATGTTTTTAACAAATAAAGTATAACAAATGGTTCCTATTGGCATGATATTTTGTTTCAAATTAATAGAGCTTGTCTGAATATTTACTTGTGAGTCCGTTACAAATAAAAAAGATGTAGACAGTTAAGTAGTGAAATATGTTAAAGTACTGTGTCTTCAGATCATTTTAAGATGAACTCAAGATAACTAAAGATAAATGCTATAAAGATGAATGCTATTAAAAATGTTCTATTCAGGGGCAGGGTGGTGATGCACCTGGTTGAGCGCACGTTACAATGCATAAGGACTGGGGTTCCAGACCCCGGTCCACACTTGCAGGGGGAAAGCTTTGCGACTGATAAGGCAGTGTTGCAGGTGTCCCTCTTTCTCTCTCCCTATTACCCCTCCGCTCTGATTTCTGACTGTCTCTATCCAATTAATAAAGATAATTTTAAAAAATGTTCTATTCAAAACTAAATTAAGAGCAAGGAAGACAGGTCAACATATTGGAATACAGGATTTGTACACCTGAGGCCCAGAAATCTCAGGTTCAATCCCCAACACCACCATAAACTGGAGCTGAGTGCAACTATGATCTCACTCCAACTATTTCTCTCTCATAAAAATGAATAAAATTTTAAACATATATGAAAGAAAATTTAAACATTTGTTTACTTTAGTTCTACATTAACTGATGTCATAGGGCTCCTGATCCTAAACTTACTAGTATATGATCAATAGGGTTAGTTAACTAGCATAAAATGGAGGCAATGAAATGCATTCAGGTAATGACTTAATAGTTTAATTTCAAAACAAAGAAAACAATATAATTTGAAGTCAGGTGGGCAAGAACAACAAAAAGTCATTTATTATTATTATTAAGACACTTTGTTGCATAGGTATGTTTTTTTCCCTCCAGGGTTATCACTGGGGCTCAGTGCCAGCGCTACGAATCCCGACTCCAGATAGCTATCTTTTCATTTTTTTTCCTTCTTATTTTATTTTTATTTGATAGGATAGGGAGAAATTGAGAGGGGAGGGGAGATAGAGACAGAAAAAGTTAGACACCTGCAGACCTGCTGGAGAAGCCCCCCCCTTCCATCCCCCACTGCTGGTGGGAACAGGGGCTCGAACCTGGATTCTTGTACATTATACTATGTGCACTTAACTGAGTGTGCTTCCGCCTAGCCCTAGGTATGCCATCCCCCCGCCCCCCCTGGGGTAAGCAATAATTTCTAAGACAAAGAATCGGAGTAAAGTTAGGTATAAAATAGGAAAAGGAAAAGGCACTGTAGAACTTTTCTTCGTGATTCAGAAAGGTCCTCTGGAGGAAGTATGCACAGCCAGGACAGGTACACAAGGGAAAAGCTGTTCACTGTCAGAGAAAAGAAAAAGCAAGATCAAAGAAAAGGGCAGGCACTGACTGAGAAGCTATTCCTATCAACTGTGGTAAAATGAGAAACATAGACAGAATGAAAAATAATGCCAATGAAAACAGCACGCTATATTGCTATATTCTAATGATCCACTTGGAGCTTTGCCAGTATGAGCTGACAGGAAGTAAAAGAGAAAATGGCTGGTAAGATAGCTTACCAGGGAAGGTGCCAACCTTGTCATATGCTTGACCCAGGAGTGAGTCTGGCCCCCACTACACTGGGGAATGCCTTGGTGTTGTAGTGTGTTTCTCTTTCCTGCTGTCTCCTTGTTTCTGTCTCTTTCTTTAAATTTGAAAATGTCAGCCTGGAACCCTGACAATGACAACAAAAAAAAAAAAAAAAAAAAAAAAGGAAGAGAAAGGAGTAAAAAAGAAAGAAGGGTAATGAAAAAAAGAAAATATTAAGGCAAATTATGTGATCTTATAAGTAAAAGTACTCTCTTGGGAGCCAAGCAGTGGGGCACCTGGCTAAGCACACACACTGTGGTGCGCAATGTTGCAGGTTCAAGCCCCTGTCCCCATCCGCAGGGGGAAAGATTTGCAAGTGGTGAAGCAGGTCTGCAGGTGTCTCTCTGTCTCTGTCTGCCCCTCCTCTCTCAATTCCTCTGTCTCTATCTAATAATAAATAAATAAAAACATTTTAAAAAGTTTTTTTAAAAAAATACTATCTAAAAGGCTTGTTAACATAATAGTAAGAAATTAATTTGCCTCATTTGGCATGCTTTAATGACAATAGTTTGAAACTTTACCCAAAGTTCACACCTCAAATTTGACAAGTAATTCAAAGAGGAAATTATGATTGCTTCTGTCCAAATTTCCATAAAATTTTACTGAAATGTATAGCTAAAAGTATCAGTTAAAATATAACCACCTAAAGGAAAGTTGCTATCTTGAATATGAGAGATTAAACTCAAAGTTGAGATTCAAAATGGTTTTTAAAAAAAAAATCAACTTACTGTGTTATTCGCATTATATTAATTTTCTAATTCATTACAGAATTGCTTCCAGCAATCAACTGTATACTTGTTATAAGGAAACACCTACAGCTTTAGTTCTAAGTAACTGGAAGAGAGGGAATATAAACAAAATGTCATGCTGAGATAGAAAAATGGATTTTTTTTCCTTCACCACCGCTGCCAACTTAGACAAGTGTTCATCTACATCCTAACTGAAAAAAAATTAATGTCTGAGAGTTTTTCCTTATTTATCTTACTCTACCCTCATTCACTCAACCAACTTTCTTCCTGATTTTGACCCCTCTTGTATGACACATTTTAACTTATAGTTCTTAGACTGTTTTTTGATATTTGGAATCAACTTATTTTTGATCTTTGGAATACCAAGAGCTGTTTCTCAGAGAGTACTTTGAATTCTAATCTTCACATGTTGTCCAGCATTCTGTCCAGTGACAGAGCTTTCCACAAATAATTGAAGCTTCTGGAAGACTTTTAGTATTGAGCTGAGGAGATAGCATAATGGTTATGCAAAAGATTTTTTTGCCTGAGGCTCTGGGGTCAACTCCAGCGCCACCATAAACCAGAGCTGAGCAGTGCTCTGATATCTCTCTGTACTTTCTCTCTGTATCCCTATCACTAAAATAAAATTTATTTTAAAAGACTGTTATTATATATTCAGAGACTCTCAAAATAGCTGTATCTTAGTATTCCCTAATTGTGTTTGAGTAGCTGTGTCTGTGTGTGTAAATGGAATAAAGTTGGTATACGTTTGAACATTTACATAACTGATGTATAAAAGCTTATCCTATAAGCACTGGAAAGGTATCTTCACATCTAAGTACAATCATTCACACTCATATTTATCACCCAACATCTACTCATTTATCTGCTATTCCTTGTTTATTTTTTATTATAAAATAAACAAATACCTCGAACTTTATAAACTATTGAAGCCTGAGTCCATATCTATTTCATTTCTTGTGTCTTATTAAATAGCCCTAAATACACTTTGTATCTACTAGAAACATTCATGATGATTTGATGATTTAAAAGGAGGGGGGTTAATGCTCTCTCATACGAAAAGTAAGGGCTAAATTTGCATTGAAAGTAATATTACTGAAGCCCAAATATCTAAATAAATCTAACATTCAAATACGAGACTATAAAGAATGACATAAAGGGAGAAATATCAGTGGAATGATCAAAACACTGCCCAGATAAGAGACGGTCTAGACAGAATCCATCAAGGAAATGGCAAGAGGAAAGGCACACCAAGAATTAAAGTAGCACAGAAAATGAACATACCTGAAAGGATCAGTAAAAAGCCTACTACTATCTTTAACTCGGACATTAGAGACAAAGAAGGTGATGGTTATTGCAGAATAGCATTTTTCAAGTGCATTTACCAATGACTACATTGGCAGAGGGAGTGGTGGTATTCTATCCATTAACTGTCCTTTCAAATTCTTAATCTATCAAAATGAAATTCAGCATTGAAAAGAATTCGTTAATCAAAGTAATCAACGAGATGGTTCCATTTGGTCACTTCCATGAAGATATCAATGAGTAATTTAGCAGTGTGCAGATCATTTCATATACGGCTAATAGCCATATAATTTTAAAGTCCAACAGTACCATTTTATTTCTTGAATGTCTACTAGTCTGCTATGTTAACTAACTGCCTGTAAAAAAAAAAAATCAGCACAAATATATGTCATAAGAAAAGATACAAAAAAAAAAAAAAGCTGATTTCTTCTCTTTTTGATGTTTAGAAAATTTGCAAATTGACTTAGGCCAAAAGTAGTAAAGGAATGAAGTTACTCCTTTAGGCTTACAGGATTCCGTGCCAAGTTTCATTTCTGGCTGAATATTTTTGGCCAAGTTCAAGACCCTTGAACAGAAATGAATAAAAAAATATATCCCTTTAACCTCAGTGGAACAACATTGTTAAAGGGAGCTCTACTCTGGGAAGAGAAGAGTTTCTGCCTTGATATGGGTGTGCTCTAGGGTTTGGTTTCCACTGAGAGGATGCCTGCTCTCTCAGTGATTCTGAAGTCGGTACTATAATGAGGTCATGGCTATGCCAGTTTCACTTGGCTGTGCTCTCTCAGCACATTCTCCTTCTCAGCACACCACCTTCTCTCTGAGGTGATGCAAACAAGTCATTCTAAGAGAGAGAGAGAGAGAGAGAGAGAGAGAGAGGAAGAAAGAGAGAGAGGGTGTGTGTGTGTGTGTGTGTGTGTGTGTGTGTGTGTGTGTGTGTGTGTGTGATGCTACAGAGACTTAATAAATTCTGATTTCCAGATAATACTGGCTCTGATTCTGGTGGGCTAGATATAACTAGAAACTTAACACAGTGAAGATTTGCAGCCAGAAAGAAACAGATTGAGGGTGGAGGAGTGGATACAAGTGAATGTAATTAATTAAAAATAAGGAGGCTTCATTTTCTAGATTTTAAATTGCTTCTCTTGCCAGATGTATGGAAAGAAAATTTCTACTTGGAAATTAAATAACATAGCAAGCTGTAAAATACTAGAAATTAAAAGTAAACAAGTTATTGAACATGCAAATAGCATGTACTACTGTTCCTAAAGAGACAATAGCTCTAAAAAAATATGGAAACTGTGAATACAGCTGAAAAACCTGTAATAACTGGATAAAATTATCAGGAAATCAATATTAATGTTAATACATACACACAAATAGATCATTTTCTTCACTGAAGAAAATGTCTTTCAATTCTTCTTAGGGAGCGGATGGCCTGGAACATGAAGGGGAAGTTGAATATGATCTACAAATTTATAAAGATTTCTACCAAATATACAGATACCTACTGCCCAGTTAAATGAATCTTCTGTGTCACACTAAAATAAAAGGATATAATCTCTACCATGTGCTTTCTAGAGAGCTTTTTATTTAGTCTGTTTTCATTACCAGAAGTGACCATTGCTCACGGTGAAACAACTGGTGACAGAACTGTGCTTTATACTGGGCTGGTACATACCTGAAGCTCAAGCAAGGGACATTCTGCATAATGTAGCTCACTCACATAAAAGGCTTTGTTCTCCATCGCCTCACTGCGGCTGCTAGTCTCAATTTCAGATTGCAGTCATTTCCTCTCCAGGACAGGATCATTTTAAAATAAATCATACCTTTAGCATTGAAGTCAATTCCTCACCAACTACTCGTGATTCTTCTCCTTCACATTCAAAATTATATACCAACCAACACTATTTTTGTTGTTGTTGTTCTACAAGCCGATCTCATTTACAACATAATCCCTAAACCTTCAAAGACAAATTTGAAAAGGTCTGTCAAGTAGACACTCCCTTTTGTAACATTATGTAGCTACTATATTCTGTTATGTGTCTTTTATGTGAATTTAAACTAAAACCTTTCATATTTTTTATGGGTCACAGCTTTCTAAGGGTCTATTATGCAAAGTATCACACGAAGGGCTTAGACCAGATGGCACACAGCTATTGTTCCAAAATGGTTTAGTGATAATCAAAGCTTTTCCTTTTCTGACAAAATCCCCAAAGCTTGACTGACCACCAGGCAGTCTAATATCAAGGCCCAGTTTTCAAAGATCTTTTTCCCTGACCCCATCTGTTTCAGCTCCCCTCCCCACTCCATTATACACACCTCCCCACTCCTCTCACACACTTCAAATTTCTTCCCTTAAACAAAAGAAGAGAGTAAAAAAGAAAGGCACCTGGAGTTGTAGACCCTTTAATCTCCACCACCCCCAGCCCAAAAAAAAAAAAAAAAGCCTTGTAAAAGGACACTGCAAAGAATACATGGACTGTAGATAGAGTTTTCAACCCCCTAGTTTATTTTTAAAAAGACTATTTGGACGCTCAAACTCATCTAAAGTGTGTGTGTGTGTGTGCGTGCGTGTTCGAGCATCCTGTCTTCTAACACGACCAGACATCTGCTTTTTTCATTATTATTATTTTCTAAAATTATAAATATTTATCCATCGTCCTTTTCCAGTTGCTTCTGGAGGAATTACAGGGAACATGGCTTGAAAGGAGATTTCTCTAAGCCACTCGTTGGTTAGGGTACAGCTCTCCCAGCTGGATAAAGGAAAAAAGAAAGAAATCCTGTACCTCGTCTTCCCCTCATTCAGCACAGGCTGTAGTATTACAGCTGTCCAAGACATGTAGCCTCCCCCCTCTGAAAGCCTCCAGGCGTTTTCAAAGTGGTACCTAACAAGGTCACAGTCTTCTAGAGCCCAGGTAGCAGCGCCAGGTGCCCTGCTCCACAGTGACACCTACAGAGGCCTGAAGCTTCCGCCAGGTGAGAGTGAGTGGACGGTTTGGCCAACCTGTACCTCCTTCTAAGGCCGGGAGGACAGGACAGCTCCACCTCGCTGCCACCACTTTCCAGGCTGCCCTCTGCCAGGACGCGGAGAACTAGGCCGGAGACCAGGCGCCTGCACAGAAGCAGAGATGGGGGTGGCTCTCTTACCTGCGCGCAGAAACTGATGCACCGCCGTGGCCACGGCCAGAGCTCACCCACCCGGAGGGACCTAATGGCCTCCAGAGAAGGCGTGGAGGGGCCCACGGGGCAGGGGGAGGAGAAGAAATGAAGGAAGAGTAAGAAACGAAAGGGAAGAAAAAAGAGAGGAAGATGCGGCTGCAGCTGCGGCTGCGGCTGCGGCTGCTGCGGCTGCTGCTGCTGCTTCTGCTGCTGCCGACGCGGCCACCGAGAGCCCGCGCAGCTCAGCGCCGGCCCAGACTGAGCGCCGCCCCCGCGGCCAGCTCCCGGCCGCCGCGCCCCGCCCCCCAAAAGTCCCGCCCGGCTCCCGGGCCGCTGGGTGGCGGTGACCGCGCGGCAGCTGCCACCGCCGCAGTGTCCGGGCAGGGGAGCGCGGCCGCCACGCCTCCTGCAGCAGCCGGCCGGCCACCCCACGGGGAAGCTGGGAGTGACAGCCGCCAGGAGCCTGCCCCGCCGGCCGCGGACACTTGTGGGCGTGGGCTTGCGACCCCTTTTCTCAGAGAGGCTCGGCTCTGTCGCAGCCAACTGCAAAGTGAGACCTTCAGGCACAGGGGCCCAGCAGACCTTGCTCTCTGACCGCTTTGGGGCGAAATCAGACATCAATTTCAGCCTCAAAGGATTTCCCGCAGACGCCCCTCCTTTGCTTCCTCTGTCACATTCTCCTTACCTCTCCTCAAAGGCTCGTTGGCCTTGCTTGCACAGATCCAACAAGGCTTGCATCCAGAAACGACAAGGGAAAAAAACTGGATGAGCATAAGGCAAGAGAAGTCTTACCAGCTCTCTATAAGAACAGTGAGTGAGGGTTTAGAGAATTCTAGGTTCATTCTGTCATTAATGAGATGTACTCATCTCTTTCATCAACAAATTTGTGTACAGAAACCCACCAAAAACCAACATTGTTCTAGACATTATGAAAACAGCAGTGATTAACACAAGTTTCCCACAGCCAGCCTGACAGCTCACCTGTGAAGGAGCCTGTTTTGTCTTACACCTGGACCCAGGTTCAACCCTCCCAGCTCCTCTATGTGCACCCCCACATTCACATGGGAGGACTACAGCACTGGGGGAAGAAAGAGCCATGCTATAGTGTCTCTCCCTCTGTGTCTCTTTCTGTCTACAAAAGCAAACCAGGAGAAGTTTATTATACTCTTTTTTCTTTCTATTGAATTCTTCTGGAATTTCTATGTATATTGTTATGTAGTTTGAAAATAGCGACATTTTATTTCTTCCTTTTCAAGTTGGATCCCTTTTATTTCCTTTTTTTTTTTTTTTGCCTCCAGGATTATTGCTGGGGCTCAGTGCCTGAACCATGAATCTACTGCTCCTGGAGGCCGTCCCCCCCCCCTTGTTGCCCTTGTTGTTGTAGCCTTGTTGTGGTTATTATTGTTGTTGTTGATGTCATTCATTGTTGGATAGGGGAGGGGAAGACAGAGAGGAGGAGAGAAAAATAGACACCTGCAGACCTGCTTAGCCGCCTGTGAAGCGACTCCCCTGCAGGTGGGGAGCCGGGGGCTTGAACCAGGATCCTTATGCCGGTCCTTGCGCTTTGTGCCATGTGCGCTTAACCCGCTTAGCTACCACCTGACCCTCTTATTTCCTTTTCTTGACTAGTTGCTATAGCTAGAACTTCTGAAACTACTTCAAATAATGGATATTCTTGTCTTAATCTACTTAAGTTAGTTCCAATATCTTTTTTTTTTTTTTGCCTCCAGGGTTAACTGGGACTTCATGTCTGCATTAGGAATCCACTGCTCCTGAAGGCCATCTCTTTTCCACTGATGTTGTTGCTGTTATTGTTGCTGTTGTTGTACATGACAGAGAGAAATTGAGAGATATGGGGAAGACAGAGACATGAAGAGAAAGATACCTACAGACCTGCTTAATCGCAACCCCTCTGCAAGTGGGGAGCAGGGGGCTCGAACTCCTATCCTTGCAAGAGTCCTTTCACTTCGCACCACGTGCGTTTAACACCTGCTGCACCACCACCTGGATTGCTGTCCTGTTCTTCTAAACTTCCAGTATATTGGTAGGAAGTTGTATTTGTATTTGCAAACATATTGTTGCCATGTTAGGGAGAGTTCTGAGGGACAGGATGCCTGCAGGTGGGGAGCCGGGGGTTTGAACTGGGATCCCTCCGCCCGTCCTTGTGCTTCGTGCGTTTAATCCGATGCACTACCACTCGTCTCCCTGTTTTTAACTCTTTATTAGTGGTTTGATAATGATTAACAAGATTGTAAGATAACAGGGGTATGATTCCATATAGTTCCCACCACCAGAGTTCCATATACCATCCCCTCCATTGGAAGTTTCCCTATTCTTTATCCCTCTGGGAGTATAGGCCAAAATTCTTTCTGGGGTACAGAAGGTGTGAGTTCTGGCTCTGTAATTGCTTCTACACTATACATGGACATTGGCAGGTCAATCCCTGGCCTGTTTCTCTTTCCCTAGGGCTTTGGAGAGGTGAAACTTTGGGATATACTGGTGAGGTCGCCTGCCTAGGGAAGTCAGGATGGCATCATGGGGTATCTGCAACCTGGTGGCTGAAGAGCTACAAGATAAAGCATGACAAAATATTTAATAAACAGGAATATTTCAGACTACAATACATACGATTAAAAATGCAAAATACGGGGTCGGGCGGTAGCACAGCAGGTTAAGCGCACATGGCACCAAGTGGCAAGGACCAGTACAAGGATTCCAGTTGGAGCCCCCAGCTCTCCACCTGCAGGGGTGTCGCTTCACTAGCGGTGAAGCAGGACTGTAGGTGTCTATCTTTCCTCCTTTCTGTCTCCCCCCCCCCATTTCTCTCTGTCCTATCCAACAACAGTGACATCAATAGCAACAACAGTAATAACAACAACAATGATAAAGCAACAAGGACAACAAAAGGGGAAAAAAATTAGTCTCCGAGAGCAGTGGATTCATGGTGCAGGCACCAAGCCCTAGCAATAACCCTGGAGGAAAAAAAAAAATGCAAAATAAAAACATACAGTAAAGTTTGCCTGGGATAATAGGAAATGTTGTCTTTGGAAACACAAGTAAGAGATATCTAGGTCTAGGTATACATAGGGGTTTTCAAACCAAAGGATAAAGCAGAAGCAAGTATTTCTAGGCAGGAAACCATCTGAGAAATGTGATTAACAAATAAATATAAGACCAATGGCACTTAAATCTGCTGGACATAATAGAAAGTAGTAGGACAAGAGGTCAGAGCACAAGACAAATACCAGCCCAAGAATATCCTATTGACCATGATAAGGAATGTGATTTTTATTTCATTTGCAGTGATTGTAATTTTTGAGGTAGTAGGAACAGATTTTTTTTTTTGAATCTCACAAAAGCTTTCAAAGATTCACAGTATCCTTTCTTTTTTGTAAGTAGCAGGAAGCAATGAATGTAATTTTCAGAACCTTATATACAAAAACAGGGCAGGTGTTTGTTTTGTTTTTCTAGCCTCTGCAGTGTTCAATGGCCAGATGAGTTTGAAATAAATGCTGTGTGCCAATGTATCATATCCAAATTGATTAAATCATAATACATAAGCAAGTTGTTCTGAAAGTATGAGTCATTATGATTTAGTCCTTTTCAACACTATGTGCAACTCTGCATTCCAAAGAATCCATTTTAATAATGAGGCATTGCTAAAGAAAATTAAGTTCTTCCTTGGGCAAAATCGCACTTTCTCTCATTCTCTCTGAATGTCTCTCACTGGTCAAGACTTTTTGAATTGCACCTCCAACTCTGCAGGGCACTATGCTAGTTAACATAAAGTGAGATGACGATGCTATACTGTCTATGCAGGATGAATATAGTAACACAAGATATCTGACACTTCAATTGCTAGAATCATGCTGACTGCTCTAGGTCTAATAAAATGCATAGAAGTCAATGGCAATAACAATGACAGCCACATACCATGCACTCGCTCTTAAGTTGGACAGGGAGTCAGAAATATAAGTTCAAATGCGCAGTAAAACTACAAGCTTGAATTGCCCTTAACACAGAAGCCAGATTGCCTGAAAGCCAATAGGGATCACTTCGAGATTTTATATTTTTCCATCCACAAACAGTAGTATTTTTATACTACATTTAACCAGCCCTGAACTATGATGACTGCTACTGAGCTAGCTCAGACACTGCACAATGTGAAGTTTCAACCTATATCCAATTCTGCAAAAGAATAAAAAAAAAGTATCAAGCACTGCAGCATCTGCCTATTCATTTTCCCTAAAACCCATCAATCAGCAACAGACAAGTGGCTAAGTTATGATATATATACACAATGGAATACTACTCAGATGTCAAACATGATGAGTTTCCTTTACTTCATCTGAGGTGGAACTTGAAAGAATCATGTTCAGTGAGATAACACAAAAAGAAAAAGATGACTATCAGAAGACTCCACTCATAGGTAGGACATTAAAAAAAATAAAAAAAGGGAAAACACAAAGTGAAACTGGGAATACTATATTGCACCAAAACAAAGGACTCTGGGAAAGAACGTAAAGCGAGAGGGCTGGGGGTTTGGGTACTGGGATCCTGATGCACGGTGGTGGAAAAGGACCTAGGTTGGAGGTGCAAGTGATTTGCAAACAAATATATGGGGAGATCAGAAATGACCCATGTGTAACAACTGTACTGTAATTTATAAAGTCAAACCAACTAAACAAGTTTTGATAAAAAAAAAAAGAAGGAAAGAAAAAAAACATATCTCCTCGCTTTGTTACACTGACAGTAATTCTAGTGACTGGTTTCTTGCTTTATAAAAGCAACAGCAGCAGTTACCTGGTGGTTGCCAATCAAATTACATGCTGAGTGTATTAAATAATAGGAAGAAATAAATTGATTCTGTAACTCTGGTCCTACAAGTCAGACAGTAGTATTACTCGGGTTTTAAAATAATGTGATTATGAGCAAATGAACACAAAAGTTGCTTTCCTAACTACTGCCACTCAGTGATATTGGCAAAAATCACCCTGTATTCTCTTGTAGATAATTAACCTATTGTGCCCTTCAGTGAAAAAATGCATTTACTGTTCTTTGGCATTTCTTCAACTGCACAATTTTTCAACCTTGGCATTTTTTTAATCCATTGTTATTTCCATTCCTGGTACCTCTTTGTTATCAGGCATTCAAAAACCAAATGTTCTGGCCTGTCTTGTTATCCCCACATGCTGCTTTAGAATGTGATCGTCTTTGTATTTCGCTCAAAACCATTTTCTTTCTTATGAATATATCTCCCAGCAAGGTCATCCAGAGCAGGCTGGCATCTCCTTGGCAACCATACGGTGCTAACATTCCTCAATATCTTTTCTTCCCCTCCCACTCATCACATTTCACTTTTTCTTTCTAAACATTAATTCTTGAAATACCATCATCTATTCTTTAATTTTGCTTTTTACCTCCACATTAATTTCCACTCATATTCTGAACCCCAAGTTTTTTAGTGGCACTGTTTTTCCCCCTCCAGCGTTATCGCTGGGGCTTGGTGCCAACAATACCAATCCACTGCTCCTGGTGGCCATTTTGCCCATTGTTGTTGTTGCTAGATAGGACAGAAATTGAAAGAGGAGAGGAAACAGAGAGTGGGAGAGAAAGACACCTGCAGACCTGCTTCACCACTTCTAAAGTGACCCTTCTGTATGTAGGTGGGGAACTGGAGTTCGAACCAGGATCCTTGAGCTGGTCCCTGCTACACTAAGTGCACTTAACATAGTGTGCTGCCAACCGCCCCCTCTTTCCTGAAGTAGTTTTAACTGAATTATTAAGCTTTACCATTTCTCTTTAAAATATTTACTACTGATTTACAAGAGTGTAAGATAACAGGTGTATAGTTGCACACTATCACCACCACCACAATTAGGAGCCCCCTACTTGCCCCAATGATAAACACCATAAGTCTCTCAAAGTCTTAAGAGACAGGTTGGCTACTTGTATTTGCCTTTGCAAATTCATATTTCAATTCCCTATATTCCACAAATGAGAAAAATCTTCTAGTAGTTACTTTAGTAAGCATAATCACCTCCAGTTCCATCCATGTTGTCCTGAAGACACAATATTAACTTTTTTCAGTTGCAGAGTAGTATTCTACTGAATTTGTTTTCATAATTTCATTATCCATTCATCCGTTGATGGACATTTAGATTGACTCTATGCTTTGGCTATTGTGAATAATGCAATAGTGAACTTGGTACACATAAGTCCCTTTGAATTAGTGCTTTCATGTCTTTTGGATGAATGCTTAAGTGTAGGGTTATAAAGTATTTCCATTTTCCTTTAAGGATTCTCCATCCTGCTTTCCATAATGTCTACACCAGTTTGAGTTCCCACCAACAGTGTAATAAAGTCCCTCTTTCTTTCTATCCTTGCTAATACTTAGCACTTCCTGCATTGTTGGCATCAGTCATTCTTATTAGTATGAGGTGGAATTTCAATGTGGTTTGAATTTGCATTTCTCCAGTAAATTAAGAGGACCCTTACCTCATGTGTCTGTGGACCATGTGTATACGTTCTTTAGAAAGTTGTCTATATCTTCTGCTTACTTTTATATTAGATTGTATGTTTTATGTTGTTTAGTTATGTGTTTTTTTATTTATAAAATGGAAATTTTGACATGAACAAAGGATAAGAGGGGTACAATTCCATACAATTCCCACCACCAGAACTCCATATCCAATCCCCTCACTTGATAGCTTTCCTATTCTTTATCCCTCTGGGAGTATGGATCCAGAATCTTTATGGGTTGCAAAAGGTGGGTGGTCTGGTTTCTGTAATTGCTTCCATGCTGAACATGGGCATTGACAGGTCGATCCATACTCCCAGCCTGTCTCATTTTCCCAAGTGGGGAAGAGCTCTGGGGAGGTGGAGCTCCAGAACACATTGGTGAGGCCATCTGCCCAGCAAAGTCAGCTTGGCATCATGATAGCACTTGGAACCTGGTGACTGAAAAAGAGTTAAGACACAAATCAGAACAAATTGTTGACTGATTATGATGGGCTCTTATGCTGACTATGGACCCCAGATCAAATCGGTAAGAGTTTACAGTTAATAATATTTTTATACTTTTTCCATATTTGGGAGCTACTCTCTTCCCTGATCCAGCTTTCAAGTCCTTTTTCCAACTATAACACCATCTCCCCAGACAATAACTTAGGTCACAACCTGCATATTAGATGTTAAGCTCAGGCAAAAACAAGTAGGGTCATGGGCCCCTTAGAATATACCTAAAATAGTCCTACTAGCTTTTTCCAAAACAGAGACTCCAAAATCTTTATCTGTAAGCTTCTTTAAGATTTAATTTATTTATTAATGGGAAAGATAGCAGACTAGAGAGAAAGAATCAGACATCACTCTGGTACATGTGCTGCTGGGGATCGAACTCAGGACCTCATGCTTGAGAGTCCAGTGCTTTATCCACTATGCCACTTCCCAGACCACTATAAGTTCTTTATAGATTCTCGTTATCAATCATTTGCCAGATGTGTGATGTGCAAATGCCTTCTTCCAATTACTGCGTTACCTGCTGGTCCTGTGTAGTTTGCTTTCAATCTGTATATTAAGCTTTAGAATTTTCAATTGAACTGCCAGTTCAATAACTAAAAGTGACATTTGATGTTTTGAGATTGTGTCATCTATTCTTGTCCCAGATAAAAAAGCTTTGCTTGCTGAAAACATAGTAGTTGAGTGTAAGTATATATGTACATTTGTGATTTTCCCCTAGTTTATCTTAATCCCCCTTGTGTTAAAATGTTTGC
Organism: Erinaceus europaeus; assembly: GCF_950295315.1. Taxonomy (NCBI): domain Eukaryota; kingdom Metazoa; phylum Chordata; class Mammalia; order Eulipotyphla; family Erinaceidae; genus Erinaceus; species Erinaceus europaeus. The sequence goes on from NC_080168.1 coordinate 25,384,071, forward strand.
ATTTTCACACACGTATAATAAAGTAGATACTGCATTATATCACAAACTTTGCATAGGTCAAACTTTTCACTGTCATGCTTTTTGTTGTAGTAAGTTTTCTGTAGTTGTAATTCTTTGCTTTCATGGGCTTGGCCTTTTCTGTGGCAACATTGTTTAGAGTTAGGAGGTGGATGGAATATGATATGGAATGTGTGAAAATACAGAGCGCATTTCTATAAACTGACTTCTGACTTACCCACTACACATTTTTAGTAAGCCTCCAACTCATCTGGTCCCTCCCTGAGTCAGGCACAGAAGGTATATTGTAAGGTGTATGTTTCATATTGGAATCATGGACAATGTTCTTTAGAAACAAGTTTTTCCATAGTTTTTGAGGTGTCTATCCTTAAAATGAATGTCATAATATTGTTATTTTATCTTCTAGTTACATGATGTATATAATTGTGCTCACTGTGCTTAATGATTAGCAGGAGTTCAGCACACCCATCTCCTCTGGGATTGGGACCCTACAGTTCTGTTTTCTTCTGTCTCCTCTCTTCCCTTCCCCTCCCCTTCCTTTCCCTTCCCTTCCCTTCCCTTCCCTTCCCTTCCCTTCCCTTCCCTTCCCTTCCCTTCCCTTCCCTTCCCTTCCCTTCCCTTCCCTTCCCTTCCCTTCCCTTCCCTTCCCTTGTGTTCCCTTCCTTTCCCTTCCTTTCCCTTCCTTTCCCTTCCTTTCCTTTCCTTTCCTTTCCCTTCCCTTCCCTTCCCTTCCCTTCCCTTCCCTTCCCTTCCCTTCCCTTCCCTTCCCTTCCCTTCCCTTCCCTTCCCTTCCCTTCCCTTCCCTTCCCTTCCCTTCCCTTCCCTTCCCTTCCCTTCCCTTCCCTTCCCTTCCCTTCCCTTCCCTTCCCTTCCCTTCCTTTCCCCTCCCCTTTCTCTTCCTCCTCCTTCTCTACTCTCCTCTTCTCTTCTCTTCTCTTCTCTTCTCTTCTCTCTCTCTCTTTCTCTCTGTCTGTCTGTCTGTCAGTTTTCTCTTGAAAGAACTGTTGCCAGAGTAAATTATTTCAGGCTGCAGTCCCAAGGCTGGAATGTTCTAAAATGCTTAGCCTTTGATTTAGTATACATAGCTTTTTAAATATTATTTCCATGTTATCCATGTAGTCTATGTTGTTTGTTTTCAATGAAATAGCATTAGATAAGGGCAAAATTTTGTGACCTTAATTCCCCCACCCAACTCCTATGATCAGTTTGAAATTAAAAATTTTATTAGTCATTTATCCTTTTTTTTGCCACCTAGGCAAATTTATTTATTTACTTATTTATTTATTGTTTTCTTAAAGCAGATAAAGTACTATACTAAATTAAGAAACTTAATAGAATAAAGCTACCCAAGTGGACATGCTATTTTCCTAGTAATTCCATATGAACATTTGTGATAAGAATGTTTGTTATAGTCTTCTTCAATGAGAAAGTTTGGAAGTAACCTAAGAGGACATGCATGTGGCTTAGTTGAATGAATGTGAGCATAGACTTAACATAATATACAACCATCAGAATGATAAGGATGACTTTATATACTAAGTACGGTGCTAAGTACTAAATATACACTATCTTATTTAATTTTATTTATCTGATTTTATTGTCAATCAATGCTATGAAGTAGTTGCTTTAATTACCTATATTATATTGAGAAGACAAACTTGACAGAAGGTGAATAAGCACAAGTACTTAAGTAGCAAATACTGAAATTTAATTCTAGAATTTCTGATTTTAAAACCCAGAACTTTGAACTATCTTAAATCCATAATAGGATAGAAAATCACTATGTTTAATTAGAAGATTTATTATATACCCTAAAAGCATAAAAAATCTCATATTTTATTTAAATCATATTTACATAGTCTTCATATTATCTAAATTTCTATATAATAAAACAATGTATGTTAAAATATAAGTATAAAAATATAAAAAAGGTTAGACCTGGTGGTAGTGTACCTTGTTGAGCACACATATTACAGCGCTGAAGGACAGGGCTCAAGTCTCTGGTCCCATCTGCAGGAAGCAAGCTTCATGCTTCACGAATTGTGATACAGTAATGCAGGTCTCTCTTTCTCTCTTTCTCTCTTTCTCTCCCTCTCTCTCGCTCCTTCCCTCTCTTTCTTTCTTTACCTTGGTACCTCTCTATCTTCCCCTACTCAGTTTCTTTTTGGCCTTATAGATAAGGACAGAAACAAATAAATATTTTTTAAAAACTTTAAAAATACATTGAAAGTATTGGTAGTAAATATCAATTATTCCCCCATTTTTCTTTAGTCATATTTTAAAATTCATTTCAAAATAGATATTCATTGTAATATGGTCAAAGGGCTTACTGCCATGAATGTAGTTTTCTATGCCATTTCTGTTTAATACTGTAAGTATTTATCCTTCTTATTGACTATGTCCCCCACTGTATAACAATTAATTAGACACCTCTTTGGATGAACACCAAGTACTTTAAAGCAAAGTAAAATGTTCCCCTCACCCCCACGCATTATTTTCTCTCAGCTATTACTCTACTGAATAGCTGCTCTTTCCTTTTAAAACTCATTGCAATTATTCTTTGGTTTTATTTTATAGATTTACTCTAACATGTTTTAAGAGCTGTGGCAGATATTTTTTTAAGTTTTATTTTACTTACTGGGAGGATAGAGGCTCTGAGACACCAGAGTACAACCCTCACATATTTGGTGCCTGGGATTGATCCTGGAGCCTCAAGAAAGCCATTTCTACATTCCTCCCGTGAGTTGTTTCCCCACTGGTGAACTGCTCATTTCTCCTGACTGTCCCTATGTATGTTTATTTCACTGATATCTTTTTTAAAAAAGTAATTAGGAAAAATGCAAGACATTTTCCTTTCTCCATTCAATATTGTTAAATGCTACAGTAAGCAAATAATATTAGCAATCTCTCTTTAATTCTGTTCATTTAGCATTTCTGTTTCTATATTATTATGTATACCAACATAATTATGCTCAAAAAAAGAACAACTGATGACCAACAAAAAATGGATGAGATTAATGAATCAACATTATATAAACACATCTTCTTTTAGATAGTTGTAAATTAACCCAAATATTGTCTACTTCAGTATAAAGTAGAAGCTTTTTTTCTTTTTTTCTCTTCCATTCCTACAAATAAATTTATTATTACAGTACTAATATTTGAAGAATACAATAAGGATAATAAAGAAAAAATTGGACTAGAAATAACAAGTTTGAATTTTATTTCTCTTCTGGTGCTCATCCCCTTTTGAAGCACTTATTCTGACTACTAATACAATCAATGAAAATGATACCAGTCATCTTAAAGAGCTAGCTTAACTTAAAAAGGGGACAATATGGGAGTCGGGCTGTAGCGCAGCGGGTTAAGCGCAGGTGGCGCAAAGCACAAGGACCTGCATAAGGATCCTGGTTCCAACCCCGGCTCCCCACCTGCAGGGGAGTCGTTTCACAGGCGGTGAAGCAGGTCTGCAGGTGTCTATCTTTCTCTCCCCTCTCTCTCTGTCTTCCCCTCCTCTCTCCATTTCTCTCTGTCCTATCCAACAACGACAACAACAATAATAACTACAACAATAAAACAACAAGGGCAACAAAAGGGAATAAATAAATAAAATAAATATTAAAAAAAAATTTTAAAGGAGATAATATATGTGAAAGTGAGTGTTGCATTCCTCTATATTTAGAACTTACTTAGACACTCCTCCTGGATTCCAGATACTCACTCTGTCTTACTGCCTACTAGACATTATTTTACTTGGGTCATAGATATCTAATTTAACAAGTTACATAGTAAACATATCTTTTTCTCAAGACAAATTCATGCTAAATTCTTTCTTTCACCTAATATTATGAAACAGTAATTGTTTTTCAGTTCTATTTCCCGTTACCTTCCCTATCCCTAATATTACAACAAATACTTTCCCACTTTTCCTTTACGCTGATAGAGACAAAGAAAACAGAGAGGGAGGGAGGGAGGGAGGGGAGGAGGGGGAGAGGGAGAGATAGAGAGTGAGAGAGAGAGAGAAAACAGGAGAGTGATGGAGTGAAAGAAACACCTGCAGTACTGCTTCACTGCTTGTGAAGCTTTCCTCCTTCAGATGGGCACCATGTGCTTGAATGCATGTAACTTGTGTGCTCTACTGGGTATGCTACTTTCCTGCCTCAGAAAATAATACTCTTTGTGTATCTATTATTGCACGTATACTTCTACAAGCAACATCTAGCATAGAGGAAGAAAGAGGAAATAAGTGAATTCATTTTCATGGATAAATATATATTCTTTCAAGCTTACTTTCTTAAGAAAAATAACAGGTACCTGTGAGTGCTACATACAGACTTAAAAGCAAAGAGAAGGGGGTTGGGCGGTAGCGCAGCGAATTAAGCACATATGGCGAGAAGCACAAGGACCCGCTTAAGGATTTTGGTTAGAGTCCCCTGTAGAGGGGTCGCTTCACAAGAGTTGAAGCAGGTCTGCAGGTGTCTAGCTTTCACTCCCCACCTCTGTCTTCCCTTCCTCTCTCAATTTCTCTCTGTCCTATCCAGCAACAACGACAGCAATAACAACAACAACAATAACAACGATAAATAACAAGGGCAACAAAAGGGGGAAAAACAGCCTCTAGGAGCAGTGGATTCATAGCACAGGCACCGAGCCCCAACGATAACCTTGGAGGCAAAAAAAATTTTTTTTTAATTTTAAAAAAAAGCAAAGAGACATGAGGAAGACTAATTGGGCATCTAGTTTAGCAGAGTCATGAGAAAGTGTAATGCTCAATCTAAATGCTGAATGACAATGAAGGAAAAACCAGAAAGATAAAAGGTCAGAGGACTTGAGTGACCATGGGGAATGTGTTATATAAGGTCCAAGAAGATTATGTTAGACCATGCATAGCTTTGTAAACTAGCATATTTCAGTTTCACTGTAAATGCTACGAAAACATCAAGGTGTTTAAATGAGAAATCATTGTGGCCTATAAGGGGAATATATGTAATGGCAATTGTGAAGAAGGAAGAACAGTTGGGAAGCTACTGTAAGGATTCATGTGAGAGATGCTGAGGAGAACCTTCGGAGTAAAGGTGAAAATGGAGAAAATGCATAGATTCCAGAGTGACTGGGGAACAAACTCATGACAGTTTTATAATAAAGAACCCAATGAATGGGTCAATGTGAAACTTAATAAAAATGAAATTCTTGTCTTAAAATGTACATAATATAATCTAATAGATACATCTACACTGTTATTATCAGAAGTCTTTCTAGTATAACTTTCATTGTATGAGTCTTGTACTAAGTAAGTAAAGGTCCTCATTCAATGCAGTAATAATGTTCTTGTGGAAACACTTAGCAAACTTTTTTAGTTAATTAAAATCAGGGACTAGAGAAATAGTTTATCAGGTTGGGCATGATCCTTGTCCTAGTTTGAACCCAGGTTCTACGTCAATGCTGTGATGTCTTTGCTTGCTCTCTCTCTCTCAGAATGGCCTGAGAACACTGAAATTGTGCATTTATGAGATCCCTGATTCGTGAAATAAGTAGATATCAAGGTAAGATTTAGAAATGATTGGAAGGACAAATTGAGAAAGGAGTTTCAATAGATATTCATGAGATCTGAGAATGAAATAGTAAAAATGTCTTAACAATACTATAATAAAACATATTTGAACTTTGTTTTACTACTATAACATCTTAACAACAATTATGAGCAAATTATCAATAAATGAAAACAAACATAAAATAGTTATGTTATTTACATTTATGAAAATGAATAACTTATTTCATTCTTACTATATGGTGAACCCTGAGCACAGCATCTAATGTAGATTATATCATCTAATATATACATAGAATATCACTTAATAAACACTGACTTATAATTTAAATTATTTCAAAATCATTGAAATTTTAAATAATTTCTTTTCTTTTTTAAATATTTATTTATTTATTCCTTTTTGATGCCCTCATTGTTTGTTTATTGTTGTTGTTACTGTTGTTGGATAGGACAGAGAGAAATGGAGAGAGGAGGGGAAAACAGAGAGGGGAGAGAAAAAGACACCTGCAGACCTGCTTCACCACCTGTGAAGCGACCCCCCTGCAAGTGGGAAGCCTGGGACTCAAACCAGGATCCTTAAACTGGTCCTTGTGCTTCGTGCCACGTGTGCTTAACCCGCTGCGCTACCACCCGGCTCCCAAATAATTTATTTTCTAAGAGAATAATATTTACGTTGGGCTGGGGAAACAATGAGGTAGTAGCACACAAAATTGAGATGCAAAAAGTCTCAAGCCTGAACCTACACATAAGAAACTGGAGCTGAATGGTACTCTGGTCAAAATAACCATTTAACTTGACAAATACTACATTTTTTTCCTTTCCCATTTTATCAGGAGGTTAATGGTTTACAGTACAGTTGTTGGTGCATGGGTAAAATTTCTTATCTCGCTACGATAGGTGTCTGCAACATTTTCACCTGAGACAAATCCTAATGTTTTATCAGTGAATTTGTTCAGGTGTATGTCAGAACATAATTAATGAAGAATTTTTTTCCCTTAAAATACAGTTTATGAATCATCAGCAAACATGTAGCCAAACAGATGGAAATTTACTCTGGTGTCGGATTGGATAGAATCAACATAAAATTTTTATGTTTACCTACAAGTACTAAGAAATATTTTGAGGCAAAAATATTGCCAAGCAATTTTTACGTCAAATATTGTAGAGTAGTCCTACTCTTCTTTTACTGATGTTTCTTGATTTTTGAGACGTAAAAGAGTGATAAGATTTAATGGGTTGGGAGTCGGTGGTAGCACAGTGGGTTAAGCGCATGTGATGCAAAGCACAAGAACTGGCATAAGGATCCCGGTTCGAGCCCCCAGCTCCCTACTTGCTGGGGAGTCGCTTCACAGGCAGTGAAGCAGGTCTGCGGGTGTCTGTCTTTCTCTCCCCCTTTCTATTCTCCCCCCCTCCATTTCTCTCTGTCCTGTCTAACAATGACGACATCAATAACAACAACAATAATAAAAAACAACAAGGGCAACAAAAGGGAAAATAAATATTAAAAAAATTTTTTTTAAGATTTAATGCTTCAGCTACAAAAAAAAAATGACTGAAGGAGTAAGTTGCTGAAGATTAGCTTTTAGTTTTTCTGTAAAGTTTCAACTGCTATGCAACTGAACTGCCTGAGGACAAAAACTGTTTCAGGAAAACCTGACATGGCCAACAAGAGCAGACTCTGAACTTGCCTATTTACAACAATGTGAGGAGCTGGGGAAAATGGCCCTCCCATCCTCAAATTCTAAAGCAAAGTCCTCAGACATATTACCACTATTCCCCCCACCAAAGTCCTAGTCACCATCTAAGTTAATTTAAAGGAGACATTAAATTGAGCAATTATTGAATAATACAGAAGAAAACTTAGCTCATGGGAAAGAGCAGCTGACTAGCTTTGAGAAAGCTTCCCTCTCTGGCTTTGATATTACCTCAAATGGGGAGAAGAATGTCTTCCTCAAATACTTGTGCTGTCAGAATAAACTGTGATTATGTAAGTAGTTATGTGCTTGAAAATGCTGCATAGGGTGAACAGAACTCACTTTTTTCTCCCCTTACAGCTTCTGGGAGATATGAAAGGATGAGTTGGCTAGTAAAGATGTAGAGTGTTCTGAGTAACAACACATTGCAAAAATAAGACAAATAAGCCACATTCTGACACTATTTTGTAGGATGTTGGCCATCAATGAACACACTGAAAGTTTGGTAACTCTGTAATAAAATGGAATTATATTAAATGACCTGAAAATTCTGGCCTGTCCTTCAGATTTCAGGATGGCATTGTTCCCAGACAAGTTACTCATCTTGTTCCTCAAGAACTTCAGAGAAAGAGCTTTTAGTCTTAGTAAATCACCTCAGGGTCTGCCAGTCACAACAGTATAGAAATCCTTCCAAATATCTCACTGCATTCTTGCTGCAGTTGGCCCGATTGTGTTCTTGCTAGAGATGGAAAAATACAGATGAGACTTACTTTAAAAAAATCCATTATGTATACTGAAAAAAACTGAATGATGATAATTCACTTAGAGAAAGCAAAATTATTGTTTACATATTTAGTTTATTACTAAATAGAACACAAATTTTAACTATAAAATAATAAGACACCAAAATGAAGCAGATAATATACATGATTACATGAAATTCAAATAGTGATGTAGTTAATGGTTTTATGGAAGGCAATTTTTTTTTCCAAAGACAATTCTAATGCATGTTCTTATGCTCCTAACAATGTAGTTACCAATGGTTTAGATTGCTAATTTAACTTTTTTTTTTTTGCTAATTAAACTTTTCAAAAATCCTATGTAGCCTTAGGTAAATGGAACATTTAGAAATGGAAAATAAAAATACTATTTTTTTTTTTGCCTCCAGGGTTATTGTTGGGGCTCGGTGCCTGCACTACGAATCCCACCGATCCTGGAGGGTATTTTTTCCCATTTTTGTTGCCCTTGTTGTATTTATTGTTATTGTTGTTGGATAGGACAGAGAGAAATCGAGGGCAGAGGGGAAGACAGAGAGGGAGAGAGAAGGATAGACACCTGCAGAACTGATTCACCGCTTGTGAAACGACGCCCCCCCCCTGCAGGTGGGGAGCCGGGGGCTTGAACCAGGATCCTTATGTTGGTCTTGTGCTTTGCACCATACCCGCTGCACTACAGCCTTGCCCCCAAAATGGAAAATAAAAAGAACTAGTAATGGAGAGGAAAGAGGAGGAAGGGAGAAATTCAATAGATCTCATAAAGTTGAAATTCACTTACAAACTGAAATGGAAAAAAAAATCTTATATTTGAATTATACTGAGATATCTGGAGAAACTGATTCTAGATAAAGAAAAAGCAGATGCATCTGTTACTTATTTATTTTGCAGAATTGAGGTCTCACACGTGATTTCACAGTTCTTAGACGGTCTTTCTAGTTTTTTGCTTTTTTTTTTTTTTTAATTTTTTGATTACCACTAGGTTTGTTGCTAAGGCTCAGTGCCTCCTATGAACCTATTGGTGACCATTTTTTCTTTTTATCTCATAGGGTAGAAAGAAATTGAAGTAGGGGCTGGGGAAGTGCCAGGGGTAAGAGATAGAAAGACACCTGCAGCATTGCTTCACTTGCTTGTGAAGCTTTCTTCAGCAGATGAAAATGGAGGACTTAGACCCAAGGCCTTGCACATGGTAATACATGTGTGCACTCAACCAGGTCTGCCACTGTCCAACCTATCTAATTTACACAAAGACAGACACCAAATACTAGTGCTTTTCCCGATGTCTAAATGCCATGACACTCACTGGGGTTCTAATCTGAGTGGTATATATGGCATGCAGTCTATCTAGTGAACTGTCTTCCAGTCCCCAAGGAAGTTTGTGTAAAGACAATGTGAATGCTTTATTTTTGGTGTTTGTTTGTTTGTTTGTTTGCCTCCAGGGTTGTCGCTGGGGCTCAGTGTTTGCACTACAAATCCACTGCACCTGTGGTCATTTTTTTTTTTTTGGATAGGACAGAGAGAAGTTGAGAGAGGAGGGGAAGATAGAGAGAAAGAAGAGAAAGACAGACACCTGCAGACCTGCTTCACCACTTGTGAAGTGACCTGCAGGTGGGGAGACAGGATCTCGAACCAGGATCCTTGCAGGGGGTCCTTGTGCTTCATGCACTTAACTCAGTACACCACTGACTGGCCATTTTTGCTGCTTTTTAAAAATATGCTTATTTATTTTAATGAGCAAGAGATACAGAGACAGAGTCCAGAGTACTGATCATCTCTAGTTAATGATTGTGCAGAGGACTGAACCTGAGAATTAGAGTCTCAGCCATCAAAGTCTTTTGCATAACCATTATGTTATCTTTCCAGCCCCATAGTGCTTTTTAACTAGTAAGAAACATCCATCTTAAAGACGGTTTGCCAATATCGTCAATGAGTTACATTTAATAAACTTCCTGTACTCATGGTATATATAACTTTTTTCTAATAACATCTAAAATCACAATAATACTTCCTTATAGACTTTAGTTATTATTCAAGTAGATTAAAATATTCTAGACTGTTTTGAGCAATCAAGTGAATAATGAACTGCTTACTTTGAAGGCAAATGCACATTTGGGCTATTAAACAATTGTCAAACAAATGAGCACATTACTGAATTAAATGGCTCCTAGGGATATTTCTGCCATGACACAGTGATAGTAACTAGTATTTATTGAGTACTTAGTTGCTTTACAAGTCTTTGCTTATTTGTTTCTCACAAATTTATGATGAAAATAGCACTTTTGGTTCTTTCTGTGTATTCAGAGACTGAGGTCAGAGAGTATATGGAAGCTGCTCAAAGACTGATAAGATAAAGCCAGGAATGAAAACCAAACGGACACTTCCCAGGACCTACAGTTACCCACTGGGTAATATCTTTTCAAATGCATAGCAATGTGATCTAGAGCATTTCAGCAGGAAAGTCTCAATATTCTCATAAAAAATGTCCTATTAAAACATTTACTTACTGTTTGTTTATGATAGTGAGAGAGAAACCAGAGTATCATTTTGGCATACGCAATGCAGGGGATCAAACTCCAATTGTAAGCCAACTGTTCTAGCCATTGTACTACTTCCCAGGCTGCTAACATCACCTTGATATGTTAAATTGGAGTTTTTAATCCAGCACTCTTAATATTCTCACATTTGCCAAATGAGGTTATGAAATACCCTTATTTGCACAGAACTGAGCTACATTTTATAACATGGTAAAGACAAAGGCTGATGCTTTTAAAGCTAACAGGGTGATCTTGGCAGGATAAACACAATCTTTTGCTTATTTCAAAAGAATGTTTATATATGGCAAAACAACAATAGTTGAATTCCCCAGTCCTCCAAAAAACTACAACAGAGTATTGATTAGGTTCTTAAGACTTCAGCTTTGCTTTTACTAATGATCATCTTCTGAAGTGAATTACTTCACATAGAAGTCTTTCTTATGACAATAGTACCTGAGGTCATATTTTCAGTTGATGACCTGAATGTTCTTTGAGGTGATCTAGTTCAATTTTATAAAGTAAGAACTCAACACACACGCACACGCGCGCACACGCACACACACACACACACACACTAATATCAAACAGTGAACAGGAATGATTACAGTATTAAAACCTAGGACTTGTGAATTCTTGTCCTTAATATTTCTAGACAGCTTTTATAAATAGAACCCCTGGAGGAAGCATGAAATCTCCCCCCAGCACCTAATTTCTTCTTCTTTGTAGTCTGAATGCACTAATAGCTCCATGAGAGCAAAATGCAGACAAGCTGTAGAATGGAATTTTATTCCTCTCAAGAGGTGTCAGAAAGTCATGCAATCTGGGGAAGGATTATTCCCTTTCAGATGGGCAAGGGAATTTTTTATTTTTTTTGCGATTGTGGGTATGGTGGTCTGACATGACTAGTGTGACTCCCTGGGGCTATTTGATATTTCTTAAATAAAAATTGGTTAGAATACCTTGCCTAGGATGGGTTGCCATGGGAACAGGGGAGTCAGCAGTTGCAGTTCTTAGTAAAAGATTTCATCTATTTGTGTGTCTTCCGAAAACATGGTTGGTGCAGATTTTCAAAACAGTGTTTTTCCTTCTAAAGCATTTAACACTGACCACTAGTTCTGATTCAGGAGGTCACCTTTTAAATGTCATTCTGCAATCAACAACACTAAAGCAGTATGGGAGAAAAATATTGTAAGGATTAATATGTTGATGATAGTCTTACCATATAGTTTGAAATAGCAATGCCTTTTCTTTATTAGACAGCTGGCAAAGCATTTCTAGCTGTACTTCAGTGCCCTAAGCTTTTTACGCCAAAATTTTAGACATGGGTCTCTATTTCTAGGTTAGTGATTGCATGAAAAGAAGAAAGCACACAAAGGAGAAAAGAGAAAAGGAAAGAAGAGGTGGTTTTCAGGATGACTTGCAAAATTGATATGCACACTGTCAAATACAAGAAAGCAAGGAAGCAACCAATCTTATTATAGTGGAAAATTTTTAGTATTAATAGTGGGTTTGAAAATATACATACAGATGACCATTATACACATGATGTTCATCATCACTTACTTTGAGGGAGATGCAAATCAAAGCAAAAAAAGAACTGCCACCTTACACCTGTGAGAATGTCAAGTATTCAAGATAAGAAAGCAGGGCTGAGGAGGATGTAAAGAAGAAACCTTCCTTTCCAAACTGAAATACAAGGTGGAAGTAAATGATGGAAATTTATAATAAAGCTATTATGGAAACTAGTATGGAGAGTCCTCAAAAAGTTATGAATAAAAATGCCATTTGATCCAGCTTTTCTATTTCTGGGAATTTTGTAAGGAATATGAATATGATAATTTAAAAGACTATGTGCATCCTATACTTACTGTAGTGTCTTTTTCAGTAGGCAAGCTTTTAGAACAATCTATATGTCCACTGAGGGGATGCTCGGACATCGATGTTGCGTACATCCACAATGAAATACTACTCAACTAGAAAAAATATGAACTCTTGTCATTTTCAGCATGAATAGACTGTGAGGATATTATGGTATGGAAAATGAGTAACAAAGGGGAATAAAATACTGTTTTGATCCTACTCATAAACCATTAACCCCCACCCTGAATTAAAAATGGTAAAAAACAATAAAAACATTCAGATTATGAGATCAAAACACTAGTTACCAGAAAGCAAAGAGAATAAAAGGTGAGTAAGTCAAGTAAAGGAATCACCTCTTTCAATCAGTTGCCAAAAATAAATCAAATAAAATTCACCATAGTGTCTTGTAAACATTCTTAATATATTATACAATTCTGTGCAAATGTTACTATGTTTGATAATAACAGTATGCATCTATACATATGACTCTTTATCCATAAAGATAAAAATAGCATTCAAATGAATTTGAATTTCTGTTTTGCTGTTTCTGTCACCTTAACAATAATCCAGAGCTATACATGCAAACAGTTCATTTTGACATCTTCTTTTATCATCACCCAGTCTTCATTGCTCCAGGTTGACTTCTTTTAGATAGAGCTACAAAAGTTGAGTTAGAGATACATGAAAAGAAAGAAAGAAACCAAAACACCAAACCTTCCTCCTCTAATTTGGTACAAAACTGGGCTGCTCCTTTGGCAAAGCAGCACACAACCCAAGTTGTTTTGGCAGCCCTTGTTCCTCTTTCTCATTTTATCTCTTGACATTTCCCACCTCACACTCTGCATTCTTACTACTTGAAATTTCCTTAGCCTCATATTGAGCATCCAAGTCTTCACACATCTATTTCCTCAACTCTGATTCTCTATCTATCTAATCTCACCTGCCTCCAGTCATTTCAGTTTGCTCATTCTTTATCCTTCTTCAGCTCTGGCTTTAGGTTGTCACTCAGTCCCACACATGTGATCCTCCATGATTACATTAAATGTATCTTTGGCAGTAATTTAATTTACGGTTACTTATTGTATCGTTTTCTAAGCTGTAAATCCCTTGAAGGCAAGGGTTATGTTTTATTTCCTGTCTTATTCCCAGAAGCTAGAGATAAATTTATTTATCAGCTATTGCCCCAATGAGACTGGAAAGCAAAACATTGCAAAAGTCAGTGGTTTACCTAAGACAGCAGGAACCTTCCCCATTCTCTATATAACCTATATTATAAACACTGGAGAGGGGCTCACTTTCCTGCATGCTCCTCTCAATTTATACCAATTGATACTGCATCTGCTGAACTCAGCCTAATCAACTGAACCAGTACCACCTCAGCATGCTTCACTTTAGACTGTTTACAGAGACATCGGGAGTGGAATGCCAACCCTCCAGCTTCACTACTGTGCCACCAAGTTCCAGATGCTACCATGTTGCCAACCTGACTTCCCTGGGCAGTCGACCTCATCAGTGTGTCCTGGAGCCCCACCTTCCCAGATCCCTATCCCACTAAGGAAAGGCTGGGAGTATGGATCACCCTGCCAACTCCCATGTTCAGTGGAGAAGCAATTACAGAAGCCAGATCTTACACCTTCCGCACCCCATAATGATGCTGGGTCCATGTTCCCAGCGGGATAAAGAATAGGAAAGCTATCAAGGGAGGAGATGGGATACAGAGTTTTGGGGGTGGGAACTGTATTCCTCTTATCCTGTGGTCTTGTCAATATTTCCATTTTATAAATAAATAAACTGAGTGGTTTAAAATGGTTCTGTTCTACTATCTTTTTCATCCTCCCTGCAACTGTGCAGTAGTAGCTGGGTTATGGTTGACTGAAAGCTATTGCAAAAGGACAATAGAATGTGCAAGGGCATTTTGAACTGCTATTTGCATAATGTCACAGTATTCCCATAAGATAGTCAAAGGCCTATGGATAGTTGCCTATTGACAAACTAAATGTGGACAGAGAAGCACTCACATGTTTAGAGGAAGGAATTTCAATGCCACATGGCAAAGAAAGTAGATATAAGTGGGAATAAAATATATCGGGACCAAAAATTCCACATATCAGATCCATTGTATGGTAATACCAGGAAGGTTCCTTTAGGTCAAAGTATCACTTTTGTTGCATACATATTCTTTCCCCCATCACAGTCCCTTTTCTCAAAAAGGCTGCTGGCTTTTTATTTGCTTCTTCAAAAAATTATTTCCTGTCAAAAGGATAGTCTCATATAATTTTTGGATTGTTATGGTATAATTAAAATGTCTCAAATCCAAGTAATGGATTTTATAATTTTAGGAAGGTGATAAAAAGATTGGGGGAAATTCTCTAACTTTTCCTAACTTCTCAATTCCTCATTAGGGATATATTTTTGTAGATGGTAGAGCTACCCTTATCTCTGTCTCTCAGAGAAGTTATTATGTTATTACTAATCATATCATTCATTGACTCCTTAAGAGAAAATGCTCCTTTAATTCAAATGGATACAAAAATAAGTGGATGAGAAACAATTATGTAATTCCTGTGTATTTTATCTCTATATTCTAAAACAGAACCTTTATTTAATTTCTCCAAGTATATTTTTCAGGAACAAAGAAGATATTTTATAGATTATTAGGAACCTTTATAAGTACACGTTAATCATTTTACAACAAAAGGACATTAATGATGGAGCTTTGATAACAACTTTTTAGGTAGAGATAATGGAAATTATCCAGGTGGTGCACCTGGTTAAGCACACACATTACAGTGTTCAAAGATCCAGGTTCAAGCCCCTGGTCCCCACCTGCAGGGGGAAAGCTTCATGAGTGATGAAGCAGGGCTGCAGGTGTCTCTCTGACTCTCCCTCTCTATCTCCCCTGACCTTCTCAATTTCTCTGTCTCTATCCAATCATAAATAAATATAAATATTAAAAATAAAAAGAAATAGTCTCCTCTCATATTCTTATTTAACTATGCTTTTCTTATACTGTGAGAGGAAGATCAAGTCTGTAGAGAGTTTCTCTGAGTGAAGCCACATTAATTGAATATGAAGCAAATTCTACTTGATTTTATTTAATGATTATTAAAATAATAATGATTTGATTTCAAACCTTATCTTAGTATCACATATTGAGAAATATGTTTGTACCTTGTGAACACTGACCTAATTATTATGCTTATTTGATTTGTGTAGTAGTCAGTGACTTTAAATATGCCTGCAAGTTCCTGGCTCTATATTTTCACTAAGATCAGCTTGGGGAGACCACAGACTGATTGCAGAAGGTTCTTGAGTGGCTTAAGTGTAATGAATTTAGTTTGGAGTGTTTGTCACTTAAGATAGTCACTTTCCTATCTATCTATCTATCTATCTATCTATCTATCTATCTATCTATTATCTCTCTCTATATATATACATACATATATTTGTAAAATGAATATATATTGTCATGACAGATAAGACAGTAAGAGAGGAGGGAAAAAGAAAATCAGAGAATACCTTTTAACAGGGAAAATTTCCTACCTGTTTCAGATCATTTGCTAGGGAACTAGCAAATGCTGCTTTCTCATACTGAAACAGGAAGGCTGGCGGATCTTAGAAAAATTCCCTTATATCCCTTTCCCATATTAGGTAGCTACTCTCTTCCCTGATCCAGCTTTCTGTCCCTTTTCCAGCCATGACATCATCATCCCAGACAATAACTTGGGTCTACCTGCATATAAGTTTTCAAGCTCAGGGAAAGTAAAAAAAAACTAGTATAGCTACAGGCCCTTTGGAATATAACTAAAATATGTCTACTAGCTATCTACAAAATGGAGGACCCCCTAACACTTCATCTGCACTATTCCAGCCATTAGATACATGATTGTTCAACAATTTGTTTGGCTTTGTATGTTAACTCTCTTTTCAACCACCAGGTTCCAGATATTAAGATGATGCCAACCAGGCTTCCCTGGACAGACAACCCCACCAATGTGTACTGGAGCTCCACTTCCACAGAGCCCCACCCTACTAGGGAAAGAGAGAGGCAGGCTGGGAGTATGGCTCCACCTGTCAACACCCATGTTCAGTGGGGAAGCAATTACAGAAGCCAGACCTTCCACCTTCTGCATCCCACAATGATCTTGGGTCCATACTCCCAGAAGGATAAAGAATAGGAAAACTATCAGGGGAAGGGATGGGATACAGAGAGCTGGTGGTGGGAATTGCGTGGAGTTGTACCCCTCTCATCCTATGGTTTTGTCAATGTCTCCTTTTTATAAATAAATTAAAATTTTCCCTTACAGCACAGTGCTCTTTGGCTCAGTGAATGTGACTCAGCAAGCCTGACAGTCAGCTTTAGCCTTGAAACATCAGATGCAATTTCCTGGAAACTGTTGTTAAATCTGTTTACAAAATCAGGCAGAAAGCGTTTCATCAGGAGCTCAATTGTGAACCTGTCTTTGGTATCTATGGATGCTCCTTTATTTGCAGTGAGACTATAGAAATCACATGGAACAGAATTAGTTGTCAAATGTTTATCTGTGACAACAAATTGCAAGAGGGAACAATGGATTTTTTTCTTTCTCATTTCTCTACTCCCGACTCATGAACACTCAAAGTAACAAAATGTAGTACACACACACACACACACACACACACACACACACACACACACACACACACACACACACACTGAAGGACTGTGGGCGAAGAGGAAGGGTAAGAGATTGCCATTTAAATGAAGACCTGGCTAGGTGTCAGGATAAAGCCTTTGTGCAAGAGATTTTAAAAACCAGAAGAACTGGTTTGTCTCTCCAACAGCTGAGGAGAATCAAAGGGGTGTGAGAGGAGAATTAGAGGGGAGAGATTTGGAGAAGGTATCTGAGAGGTGAGTTGTGTCTTTCCCTAAGCAATTACAAAGACCTGGAAAAAAAACTGCCTTTGAAATTTGAGCGGTGAGTCTTTAATTATGAGACTGGTGAGTACTTCTTGAGCAGAATTTAGGGAGCATCATAGTTTTAGGGCATAGAAAAAAGAAGCTAAAATAGCATTTTTAAGGGAAAGAGAATTGTGTCCATTCATTAAGTACCACTTTAGGAGAGGTAGATATTTTTAAGTTTCTCAGATAAGCCAAAGGAGGGCCAAACACATTCATCTGAATCCTGAATCAGACCTTTAGTCACCCAGGAAAGTGTATCTTTTCACTCATTTGTCAAGTACATGGTTATAATAAAGCATCCAAAAACCATCACGTAGTCCATAAACTGTATCTTCTGTTTCAGCTGTCAACAATTGATCATCCTTCGTCTCTGACTGAAAAGTGGAAAGGATACTAAACTCATACCTCCCCAAGATAAACAATGTCAGAGAACTAGGAGCTTGTGAAGTGACTAGAGTACTGGACCTGTAAACGTAGGGTCGCAAGTTTGATCATTGGCATCGCCTGTGACATAGTGATCCTCTGCTTTCCTCTCTCTCTCTCTCTCTCTCTCTCTCTCTCTCCTCTTCTTTTCCCCTCCACCTCTCCCTCTCCTATGGTTTTGTCAGTGTTTCATTTTTATAAATAAAATTTTTAAAAAAGAAGCGAACTGAGCTTTCATGTGGGAGGCGTAGATAGAGGATTCAGTGTGCATTCTCTTCTTATTTACAATTCCTGTAAAAAAAAATAAGTCATCATTTTTTGGGGCAAAAAAGGAACATAAAAAGATAAATACAAAGATACAAGAGAGAGTGTCCCATTTTTAAAGTGGAAAGCCAAGGGACTCTGAGGTAGATGCTTTGGGTACTTGTGAGATAAGAGACTCATTTCTAGATTCTCTGTATTAAGGTTCAGCCTGACTAGATTTGGAGATTTGAGTGACGAAATGTCAATGAAAGTGTCATGCATCATCTACAGTTCAGGCAGTTAAAAGCTATTGTGCCCCTTCAATCTCGTAATAGCCAGATACACTTAGGTTAGTTTTGTGCAATAAAAATTATATAGGTCATACAAATGTTTTCAATTTTTTGTAGTAGGTTCAATAAAACAGTGCAGGAGGGTTCCTTTGACCCCCAACCTCTCCAGCATTTGCTGTTGCTACCTTTTCTAATGTATGAAGTGGTATCTCTTTGTTGCCTTTATTTTGCATCTCTGACAGTCAAAGACTTGGAGCATTTTTTTCATGTGTTTCTCAGCCTTTTAGATCTCTTCTGTGGTGAATATTCTGTCCATGTCCTCTCCCCATTTTTGGGTGGGGTTATTTGTTTTCTTGTTGTTATTATCTAGTTCCTCTTTATTTAATTTTGGAAGTTCATAGGTATCTAGGAAATTGTCCATTTCTTCTAGGTTCTCTAGCTTGGTGGCATATAATTGTTCATAGAAGCCTCACATGATATGTTGAATTTCTGTTGTGATATCTCCTTTTTCATTTACAATATGATTTATTTGGGTCTTTTCCCTTTTTTTTTGTAAGTCTAGCTAAAGATTTGTCAATTTTGTTCTCTCTTTTGATGAAGTAACATTTACTTTCGTTCATCTTTTATATATTTTTTTATTTTCAGTGTTATTTATTTCTGCTCTAACTTTAGTTATTTCTGTCATTCTGGTTGCTTTAGGGTTCCTTTCTTCTTCTTCTTCTTCTTCTTCTTCTTCTTCTTCTTCTTCTTCTTCTTCTTCTTCTTCTTCTTCTTCTTCTTCTTCTTCTTCCTTCTTCTTCTTCTTCTTCTAGGTGTACAATTAGGTTGGTTATTTGTGCTTTTTCTTGTTTCCTAATGTGTGCTTGTTTGGCTATGAACTTCTGTCTTAGTACTGCCTTAGCTGTGTCCCAAATATTTTGATAGCTTGTGTCTTCATTTTCACTGAAGTCTCAAAACATTTTGATTTCTTCTTTGATTTCCTCTTTGACCCAGTAGTTGTTGAGTAGTGTACTATTGAGCTTCCATATTTTGGGACTATTACTAATCTTTTGTTGATTGTTAAGTGTTAGTTTAATTCCACTGTAGTCTGAGAAGATGTCTGGGGTGATTTCAAAGCTCTTGAATTTGCTGATGTTGTCTTTGTGGCATAACATATGGTTTATCCTTGAGAATGACCCATGTGGACTTAAGAAGAATGTGTATTCCAGTTTCTTGGAATGAATGACTCAAAAATGTCCAGTAGTTCTAGTTTATCTATCTGCTCATTTAGTTCCCTCATGTCTTTATTGATTTTCTGCCTGATGATCTGTTAAGTTGAGAGAGTGGGGTGTTGAAGTCCCCTACTATGACTGTGTTGCTGTTAATACATTGCTGTAGCTCTTTCAGTAGATGTATTTAGATGACTTCTCATTGAGTGCACAGATATTAATAAGTCCTCCTGGTTGACTGATCCTCTGAGCATTAAGTAATGTCCATCCCTATCTTTTTTATTTTATTTATTTTAAAGTCTATCCTGTCAGATATAAAAATAGCTGTTCCTGCCCTTTTTTGTGTGGGCCATTCACTTGTATGATAGTTTTCCATGCTTTAACTTTGATTCTATGTTTGTCTTGTTGAGTTAGGTGGGCTTCCTGTAGACAGCATATTGTTGGGCTATGTTTTCTGATTCATCTTCCTACTCTATGCCTTTTAATAGATGAATTCAGGCCATTGACATTTATTGATATCAAAGACCAAAGATATTTTAATATTATTCTTGTAGATTTTTAGGTTGTTCTGATATATTGCATGTTTATGGTTGTCTGATTGTTTATGGAGACCTTTCAGAACTTCTTTCAGTGCAGGCTTGGTAATAGTTGATTCTTTCAACTGTCACTTGTCTGAGAAGGTTTTTATGCCTCCATCTAGTCTGAATGACAGTCTAGCAGGATACAGTATTCTTGGCTGAAAGCCTTTCTCATTGAGCACTCGACAGATATCTTGCCATTCTCTTTTGGCCTGTAGTGTTTGTGTGGAGAAGTCTGCTGCTAATATTATGGGTTTTCCTCTGTAGGTGACTCTTTGTTTTTCTCTTGCAGCCTTCAGGATCCTTTCTTTATCCTTATTCCTTTCCATTCTAAATATGATGTGACTTGGTGTCTGTAAGTCTGGGTTAATTCTGTTTGGGACTCTCTGGAATTCTTGAATCTTTATGTCTTTGATGTTGTCTAGACTAGAGAAGTTTTCAGCTATTATGTCCTGAAGAATGCTTTCTTCCCCTCCCTCTCTTTCTTCCTATGGTAAGTCAATAATATGTATATTATTTCTTTTGAAGCCATCCCATAGGTCTCTGTTGTTGTTTTAAGTATCTTTTAATCTCTTTTTGAGATCTTCTTTTTTAGTTGTCTCTAGTCCTCAATATTGCTAATTCAGTCCTCATTGATTCTATTCTCTCTCCCTTCTACTGTTTTCTGGAGTTCATCTATTTTGTTACCCTGTTCTGATACTATTTTAGCTTGTTCAGCTAGTTGTGTTCTTAGCTCAGCTATTTCAGCTTTTAGCTCTCTAATAAACTTGAGATAAGTAGTGTTTTCTCCCAGGGTCTCATTCGTTGTTTCTGCATTTCTGATGACAATAATTTCATACTCTTTACTCACTCCTGTGACTATTTCCTTAACAAATGTTTGGATGTTAACCTCATTATTCTGTGGTTCAACTTTTGAGGGGCTTTTAGCTGGACTCTTGTCCTGCCTCATTTCTCCAATGTTTCTTCTTGTTGGTTTAACCATTCTATATAGCATGTTATGAGGTCCCTCTCTCAATTTTCAAATTACTGATCACTCTTGCCTAGATTGACTTGTGTCTAAGTAAGGTACTTAAGGAGTTCACAGTTGTGGAAATTGACAGTTGTTTCAATATTATTTTAATCACTGGGTTGGAGCATGGTGGCTTTAAAAGCCTCTTTTGTTCTTTTTCTTCCCTTTAGGCTATGGGAGCAAGGGGCTTTTAAACTATAAGTAGGCTTCTTAGCTTAGTCACTCACTCCTGACCAAGGCATAAAGCTGGGTGGGGGAGAGATATCACAGTGGTTATGCAAAGAGATTCTCACACCCCAAGGATCTAAAGCTCCAGGCTCAATTCAGCTTCTCTGCCAAGCTGGGCAGCTGGGCCTTTTCTAAACAAGTTCTGTTTATAGTCTGTAGGTCCTGAGGCAATTATTCACCATGTTCTCATCAGGAGAATAATGTTGAAAGGCCCCCACTATACAGCATCAGTGCTAGCTCTTCTCCTGAGTTTCCTGGTCAGTTCTCTGTTCCCAGATGTCAGCACAAAGCCTCTCCACTGTTGCTCCAGCCTCTGAGGTCATTAGCAATGGAGAGACACAGTTACATTTGGTGAGTCTTAGGGGCGTCCTCTCCTCTCTTCAGCAGTCTTTTTGTTGGTAAAGCAGACTGGAGGTGGTGCCTCAACCAGTAAACTGGACTGTTACCAGCCACTCAGTCTCTCCTTAGGCTCCTCCCTGTCCATGAGCCACACGTGTTTGCACTCATCGGTGGTTTGGTGGGTTCCTGAAGTCGTTCTAGTCCTACCTTGTTGCGGTCCCAGGTGGTCTCCTTTGGTATTCCTAGTTGACCTGGGAAAGGAGAGGAGAGCAACACAGCTGCTGCTGCTCCATAGCCCCATGTGTTTCTTTTCTCTTAATGGTTTTTTTTATCATTTATTTATTTTTTAACCAGAGCACTGCTCAGCTCTGGTTCTGGTAGTGCCGGGCCACACTATGGTATTTTCTTCAATTATCAAGTCTGTGGATTTTGTTGAATACATTATGTCATGTATCTGTCATTATGGTATGATACATGTCTAATAGAGTAGTTTCACTGACTATCCCCCCAAATTTCCTATGCCTTGCCTTCTCATCCTTCTCCACTGACTCCCAAACCTGCGTAATCACTGATTATTTTAGTGCTTGTGCAGGTCTCTCTTTTCCAGACTGTCCTATAGCTGAAATCATGTAGTATGTAGCCTTTCCAGATTGACTTCATTCACTTAGCATCATGCATTTAAGTTTACTCTATGTCTTCTCATGGCTAGATAATTCCTTCCTTTTTAGTAATGACTAACACTGCAGGATCTGGATATACCAAAGCTTATTATTTCATCCACTAAAGAACATCTTGGTTGCCACTAAGCTTTGGCGAGGGTATATAAAACTGCTATAAATATTTGGGTGCAATGTGTTTGTGTGGACAAAAGTTTTCAACTCTTTTGGAGAAGTACCATGGAATGTGATAACTGGATTGTGTGGTAAGAGCTTGCTTAGTTTTGGTAAGACACCTGCCAAGCTTTCTTCAGAATCCCTGCCCATTAGCAATGAATGAAAGTTCTTGTGATAGGTTTTGTTCACTCTAATGGTCTCCTAGATATATCTCATTGCTGCTTTTATTTGAGTTACTCTGGTGACATATGGCCTTAAGCATCTAATCATATCTTTATGTACTTACTATCTGCAAATCATTTTAGATGAGGTAACTGGTTATGTCTTTGGTCCATTTTTAGTTGGATTGTTTATTTCTTTTCACTTATATTTCTCTACTTTTTAAATTTTTAATTTTTAATTAAAAACCATTTTATTTGTTTATGTAGTGGACAGAGACAGAGAGAAATAAAAATCAAAGAGGAAGATAGACAATGAAAGAGAGAGACACTTCAAGTACTGCTTTACTTTTCATGAAGCTTCCCCCTGCAAGTGGGGAATTGGAGCTTGAACTAAAGTCCTTGTGCATTGTAACATATGCACTCAACCAAGTGTGTCACTACCCATCTTTCTCTAGTCTTTAACTGCATTTTGTGTTACATTATTCCCTTGCTCTATCTGTACCCTTTATTCTAAAAATATGCTATAACAAATTAAATATTCAGACAAAGTGTTAGGGAGAAAATTAAGTGAAATATTGAAACATAGTCCAATTAATGTTAAAAGATTAAAAAATGCATGTTTGCTTTTCTCTTTTCTTTTTTTTAAAATCTCATTAAATCAACTTGTTGGCAGAGTTCAATAATGTGAGAAGAGATGTTTTAGTATCTCCACACTCTCTTTTTCTAGTACATTTTACATCTTAAATATCTTCCACTTCCTTATGTCAAGCCTGTAACAGCGTGCAAAGGTACATTTTATCTTATATAGGTCAGTAGAAAAAGTGTCTGTTTTCCAAGTTGGGATAGTCCAGTGCTAGCATTTTCTCATAGTCTGCATTTTTCCTGCTGCTTAAAATTTAAATTATCCTCATTCCCCACCAAAAAGATAATTAAGCTTGACCTAATCTGACTTCCATGATCTAAGACCTTTCACATTCCTCCTCATGCTTCTTGAAAACTCCTATTTACATCATTATTGTTCTTGTTTGTGTCCTTTGCTATGTCATTCCCAGTTTAAGTTTTCAGAGGAAAAAAAAAAAAAGCATTCAGAAACTTTACTAAAATCTGAGTCAAAGAGGGAGTGATTAAGCTCATCTGTATATTGCAAGCTCCTCTTGGAACATATTTCTTTGGAAGCAGACAAGATAGAACTTCTAGGCTGAACATAAAGCACAATGGTTATGCAAAGACTCTTTCATGCCTGAGCCAACAAAGGACCTGAGAGTTCAATCCCCGGCACCACCATAAGCCATAGCTAAGTAGTGCTTTGATAAAGAAGTATATAATAAATTAATGAAATACATTATTAAAAACAAGACAGGGATCTCCTACATTCTAGTAATCATATTGTCAAAGTTTGTGTGGTCAAGTCAGTTTCGCTCATTTCATTTGTTGAAAGAGATTGATTTTTTTTGCTCTTACTCTTCTTTTAAGGTCACCAATTCTATCAGATTATGACACTGCCCTTACAACTTTCTTTAACCTTAATTGCTTTAGAGGTTAGGATTTCAACACATGAATTGTGGGGGTAGAGGGACATAATTTAATTTTGTTGATTATAATGCCACTATCCATTCAATTAGAATACCATATAGATGAGGTTTTTTTTTTTTCTTTATCCATTCATCTGTCAATGGGCATTTAGTTTGTATTTAGTTTGTTTCCATACTTTGGTTATTATGAATAATGTACATATTAACATGGGGGTGCATATGTCCCTTTGAATTAGTGGTTTTTTTTTTCTTTTCTTTCCTTTTGTGTGTGTGTGTGTGTGTGTGTTGGATAAATGCTAAAGAGTGGTATTGTTGGATCATAAATTATTTTCATTTTCGTTTGTTTAAAGATTTTCATGCTGTCCTCCATAACGTCTGTATTAGTTTACATTCCTACCAACAGTGTGACAGAGTTCCCCTTTCTCCACATCTTCACCAACACATAATTTCCTGCTTTGCTAGTAGTGTAGGCCATTCTCACTAGTGTGAAGTGGAGTCTCAATGTAGTTTTCATTTGCATTTCTCATGATGAGTGAAATGGAGCATTTCATCATGTGTCTAGGGGTCATGTGTATCTGGTCTTTATAAAACTATCTATTCATGTATTTTGTCCATGTGTATTGAGGTGTCCCTTTTCATCTTTTTGAGCTGTGTGATTTCTTTATAGATGTTTGATATCAACCACTTGTCAGATGTGTGATGTATAAAAATCTTTTCTCAGTTGCTTAGTTGCCTGTTGATCCCTGTGGAGTTTTCTTTCAGTGGGTAGAAGCTATTTAATTTGATATAGTCCCTTTAATTTAATGTTGCTATAGTTTCACTTGCAAATGGGGTCTCAAAAAACATCATTGATATTAAAGTCCTGAAGTGAAAATGAAACATTATTTAAATGAAAGTATGAGAAACAGAGAGAGAAAGAGAGAGAGAGAGAGAGAGAGAGAGAGAGAGAGGAGGTGGGAATGTGGGCAGGTGATCTCCAAAGAAAGTGTTATTATTTAGATGTTAAAAGGTACACTCTAAACTTTCATAATTAATCAATTTAATAACATGGGACAGATATTCAAAGCATCCAAATTTAAGATTTCGCACATGGATACTATGTTTAAAAGAATTAAATATAATCAATACTGTTGGAAACTAGAAAATTTTAACTACTGATGAAGTGGAAAAATATTGATAGAACTAAAGGAAGAAGGCAATAATTCCGACCAATAATGGCCTTATCAGACACATGTCACCAAAGATAAAGTCTAGAAAAAGTGTCCAGTTGTAGAAAAGACTAAATTTCCTCCAATGAGCTTTATTTTCATTCATTCTACTTTCTCCTGCTAAGAAATCAATTTTTAAATGTTGTATATTTCACTTTATCAAGAAAACCTGCATCATGTTTATATAAGGAACTTGAGAGGGATAAGTGATTCAGAAAAGGAATTAAGGCAACCTCTGAGTATTACACAGAAATCAGATTACTGGGGCCAGGCGGAGACACATCTGGTTAAACACACACATTACAGTGCACAAGAACCCAGGTTCAAACCTCTGGTTCCCACCTAGAGGGGGAAAGCTTCACAGATGTCTCACTGTCTCTCTCCCTCTCTCTCTCCCCCTTCCTCTCAATTTCTCTCTATATGTAGCTAATAAATTTAAAAATATTATTAATGCATCTATCAGATTAATGATAGAATTATGAGGGTTTGTATTTTTCTTTTTTTAATTAATTTGTTTTTATTAGAGAATGAGGGAGATAAAAGGCATATTGAGTCAATATCACCATTCCATTCTGGCATATGTGGTGCACGAGGTCAAACCTCATGTGTACAAGTCCTGTGCTCTACCACTGAACTGTCTCCCCAACTTGATCAAAATGGATTAGTTCATTATAAATGTTAGGAGCCACAATGAACATTCTAGTAGAGCTCCCACATTTTGCAGCATCCTGCCTCCATGGTCCTCTGCATAAACTGCTATTACAGAGCTACTGATTTCATTACCTGGGTTAGTCAGGTGCAGTAGGTGTTAGGAATTGCTATACTAATCCATTATGTCTCTGTTCTATCCCATCATTCAAGCTGATCATATCAGTGTGCCGGCTATAATACTGTTCTACAGTATAGGAAGAGACAGCTTAATTCAGAGATCTATAACAACTAAGAGAGCATTCTAGAAATCCAGACACACATACTGAGTTTTGACTATCACACACTAGCTAATTCCAAATGCTTATGAGTGAGAGTATCCAAATTCAAGTGTTGAGAGTCTACGGCCATACCACCCTGAACATGCCCGATCTCGTCTGATCTTGGACACTAAGTGTTGAGAGAGTGGTAAGGAGACCATTGTGGTCACAATGAGCATTCTGAAAGTCAACTGTCATTGAGGTCACCTGCAAGACTCCTGTTTCTTAGAAAGAGTATCAGGGACCTGGCACCAAACCACTCACTTCTCTGAGGGATTGATTCAGACCACATATTATGGTTCCTAGACCTCTTAGTCCTGATCTAACATTTTAGGGTGCTTCCTAGTCATCTGCTCTACTATTCCATCATCGTAACTAAACCCCTAATTCTATATGCCTTTAGTACAGAGTCTGAAAATGCATTGGTAAACCTGATAACTAGAAAAAAAAAAAAGAAAGAAAGAAAGAAAGAAAAGAAAAGAAAAGAAAAGAAAAGAAAAGAAAAGAAAAAGAAAAAAGTCAAAGGAAAGGCATCAGACAAGTCCATTTGTTTTTAGTATATTGAGTGAAGTTGGAGTTTTTACATTAAGAATAGTGCTTCTCTGAGGAAAATTAGCAGCATATTCATACATACAAGTTAATATAGTAATTAGACCATTAGGTTCATTTTAGTACTACTTACACTTATAATTAAAAACACATATGAGAATTTATTTACTCCATGAATGACACCCCTACACACACACACACACACACACACACACAGGTGTGTGTGTTCTTGAGGAATGAGAGAGATAAGAGGAAAGGAGCAATAAATACAATAAGCATGATATATGTTAAAAGGTAATCAGTCTCTATCATAAGAAGAACAGGGCCATTTTCCTTTTAAATGTGACCTATTAGTAAGAAAGAAGTTACTATTGAGGTTGAGATGAGATGTTCATCAGTCCATATTCTGTGCCTGCCTTAAAGTAAATATAGATTATCCAGTAAAAACAAAAATTGGAAAGGAGCTAGTCTTTCCAGAGTCCACATTGCAAAAATGCACAAGTCTACATTTGAATAGCCACTGTTATTAGAATCATGAAAATTCTAACCTTTTATCTACCTATCATCTATCTATCATCTATCTATCTATCTATCTATCTATCTATCTATCTATCTATCTATCTTTTATTTACTGCTGTATCTTACCGGGCTAGCATCGCTGGAGAGAGAGGGACCAAGAACTCATGGCAGAGCGGGAACACAATCTTTATTCATGTGGGTGTTCCAGAGTCGGATGTGATCACAACAGGTTTAGGCCAGATGGAGCTAGCAAAATGGCCACCTCTTGCTATGCACGCCAGCCCTTCTCCAGGTCAGGATGCGGAAGAGAAAGAGAGAGAAAGAACGAAAGCAGGAACAGCAGTGGGTTTTATAGGGTAAAAACAGAAGTGGTAAGTCAGGACAGAATTGGCTAGGGAAGAGGGTGGAGAAAAGAATAAGACATTCTGGGAACTTCTTTAGTTGTGGTTGCTGTAGTTTTAGCTGGCTGGTGGGAATTAGCAATACCCTCAGGGGATAATGTGGTGGCAGAGGAGTCTTTTTTAAAACAAGGCATAAGATTGATATGTAAATAATAATACTCACATGGAAATATGGTGATTTGTGGGTCCTGCCTAACTCAACCACATCTGCACAATTTCCCAACAGTATCTGCTACTACTACTAAGTTCAATTCAAGTCAACTACTATTCTTACTTCTCTTTAGCAGGGGCTTGGATGTGTCTGAGTACACTGCTTTGATCTAGGGAACGACCTATCAATAGATAGTATACTTGTGCTTCATATAGTCACTTTGGGTAACTAGTAATTATGACAGCAGAAGACACCATAGAGTATAGATGGAAGGTCACTAACTTGTAAACCACAGACATCTTATTTTGCTAACCCTTCACAAGAAGCTATTTACCTTCTTCAACTTTCCTTAACAATAGACATGGACTGTAAGCTCCATTGATTTGATGTGACCTGGGGCCCATAATCAGCTTAGGAGCCTATGTGACCTCTGCATCCCTGTACATCTGAGCTCACATACTGTGGTCATGAGTAGGAACATTCCATAATGCCCCAATATCAGGACCCATCTTCCTCAGGTGTAGCATAGAATATGTTGTCCAGCCTCCCTTCAGAGGATGGAACATTCTCTACCATTGTTGATCCAAGTTGAGGGCAAGGTCCTATGGGGACCCACAAAGGGGTCTGTTTGTTGTTCCTGATAGAGATGACCTGTAACAATGGAGAGAGGGATTTATTCGAGGTCTAGACCCATCATGTCTGTTTGGGAATCTCTGGACTCCCCGAATAGTGCCCCAGCTGATGGGGTGGCCTGATAGTGACTAAAAGAGTCATCATTAAAGTATGCTAGGCTCTTACCCTTATTCAGGTTTTTCAGTCTTAGCTTTGATAAGGTTAGCTTTGGAATGAGTAAAAGAACTGTAATAGGAAGTAGATGAGAAGGGTATCTAAGTCTAAGTGGACACTATTTCATTATGAACTTGATGTTGACTCACTACAGACTATTGTGTATTTTTGCTTTCAGGTATATATTTTGACCTAATTTATGGATATATGTGAACTTATGCTCTAATGGGACCTGGCCTATATCTAGTTTCTGGGACTTTGTTAGGAAGTGAACCTCCTGGAATGGAATTAGAGAATACCATAAAAGGAAAGGTCTCACCCGAGTGATGAGGGTGACGGGTTGTCATATCATGCCTGACGTCTCTGTACACAGTCTGAGGTGAAGCATGCGGAGATAGTACTCATTGCATTGATTAGGTTGGAATCAGTGGATACCATATCATTTGGTATGACTTGAAAGAAACATGCAGGGAAGTGAGCCCCCCCAGTCAACAATATTTATACCTCTTTCCCATATTAGGGAGCTACTCTCTACCCTGATCCAGCTTTCTGGTCCTTCTTCCAGCTATGACATCATCTCCCCAGACAATAACTTGGATCTACCTATATATCAGATTTCAGGCTCAGGGAAAAAAACAAACAAACAAACAAATTTTAAAAAACCCACTAGTATAGTTACAGGCCATATGAAATATAACTAAAGTATGCCTACTAGCTATCTGCAAAATGGAGGACCCCCCTAACACTTCATCTGCACTATTCCAGCCTTTAGGTCTATGATCGGTCAACAATTTGTTTGGCTTTGTATGTTAACTCTCTTTTCAGCCACCAGGTTCCAGATGCTAGCAGGATGCCTGCCAGACTTCCCTGGAAAGACAACCCCACCAATATGTCCTGGAGGTCTGCTTCCCCAAAGCCCTTCCCCACTAGGGAAAGAGAAAGACAGGCTGGGAGTATGGATCCACCAGTCAATGCCCATGTTCAGCAGGGAAGCAATTACAGAAGTCAGATCTTCCACCTTCTACCTCCCATAATGACCTTGGGTCCATACTTCCAGAGGGTTAAAGAATAGGAGAGCTGTCAGGAGAGGGGATAGGATACAGAGTTCTGGTGGTGGGAATTGTGCGAAGTTGTACCCCTCTTATCCTATGGTTTTGTCAATGTTTCCTTTTTATAAATAAAAAATAAAAATAAATAAATAAAATTTAAAAAATAGACATAGAATGCATTAATCTAGAATTGGAAAGCAGTCATGATTATGCCTTGTATGTAGTATAAAGTCAATACAGATTGAATCTGATGTACACAGAAATAAGTGGTTGTCAGCTATAATTTAGCTGTTTAAGATAATAAGTGATGTTCTGCAGACTGGACCCCAGTAGCAAGTTTTTAAGCTTTCCATCTGGTGCACCCACCTAAACGCAATTGCTCAGCTCATCCCCCCACCTCTCCACCCCAACACACACACAGATTAAGTCACTGTCACAATACCTCTGCCATTAGATTATGTAACAGCTTGCAATACCGAGACTCTTTGGTCATCTTACAGAAACTTTAGATGAAATAAATAATTTTTGATTTGTAGGTGATGGAAATTTCACAAACTAAAAATAGAAAGAACTTCAGAATTCCCAAACTTTGTGCCTAGAGTACCTTTTTTTTTTTTTGGCATTTAGAAAATGTACAGAAGTCATCCTCTATGATTTACCAGGTTGGATCATGCAGGATTTGTTAGAGAGAAATAAGTGCTTATTTTCTTCATGTGCCCCCAACTGGAGTCAAAGCTTCATGAACAGAAATCAGGAAGGTTCAACTGTGGAATTACAGAAAAGCAGCTATGATATCTTTTAAAAATTATGCTTCTGATCATCATGAAGAAAAAATAGTTTATTGGGGCCTAGTGGTGGCGCACCTGCTTAAGCACAGGAATTACAGTGTGTAAAGATGGGGGTTCAAATCCTGGGTCACCATCTGCAGGGAGGACGCTTCATAAAGTGATGATGCAGGTGTCTTTCTTTCTCTCTTCCCCTTCTCTCTCAACTTCTCTCCATCTGAATCCATAATAAAGGAAATATGTGTATTTTAAAAAAAACATCAGCTCATCTTCTTTAATTACAAAGAAGATATAGGGATGATCATGCAATTCTGATTTGCCTATTCTTTCTACTGAAATCTGCGCTAATTTTGATTTTTCACATCATGCAATACTAAACAGGACTGTGTCAAATGGATTTACATAGTATCTTTTAAAGAATTAATCTTATTTTGATTACAAAGGGTATAACAAATCACTCCAAATTTGCTCTTCTTTCCTGGACTCAAGCATTTAATTTTTTTTCTTTTTCATAACACGTTCTTCAGGCCATTACATTTTCCAGTGATCTTTAGTCAGGTCAAATTCATTTTCTGTAGATTATTGATTGTTTAGGTTCTGCTAATGTATTAATTTTTAACTTTTTTATTTAATCATTTTCTTTTTTTTTTTTTTTTGCCTCCAGGGTTATCGAATGCACTGTGAATCGACTGCTCCTAGCAGCCATTTTTTCCATTTTTTTTATAGGATAAAGATACTTTGAGTGAGGAGGGGGAGATGAAAAGGGGGAGATAAGGGAAGTGAAAGATAGACACCTGTAGACCTGCTTCACCGCCTGTGAAGTGACCCCCCTGCAGGTGGGGAGCCAGGGACTCAAATCAGGGCCCTTGCACAGGTCCCCGCGCTTAGTACTATGTGTGCTTAACCCAATGCGCCATCACCTGTCCCCCAATCACTTTATTTTTCTCCACCACTTTTCCTACTTCCAGCTCTCTGTCCATCATTAAGGACATTGAAAACTTATCCACCACCTTCTTCTGCTCCATCTGACCTGATAGCTGGTCTCTGAATAATAATAATTAACATCTACACAGGATGATTTTTATTCACAGAATTCTGAGGTACTAATTAGTGTCATAACATTGCTGAGAGGTGTGTAATTATAATCCTTACACATTTTACAGAGGAGAAACTGAGACACAGCTGGTTAAGTCAGCCATCTAAACTCATGCATCGGAAGGTAAAGAGCCAGGACCCAAAGTCTACAACAGCTGTTCCATACTTGACACAGGTGAATAACATTCTGTCTGTCTGTCTTTGGCTCGAGCATCATCCTCTAGAGTCAACCAGATAGTTAATATTCTTATTTTTAATTCTCATTGTAGGGAATTCCTGTAAAATCTTATAGGAAGGATTTTTTTTCTGAGATATTAAACTAAAGCATGTGCATGACCGCTAATTCCATCTGCTCTATTCTTACCTTTTGGTTCCTTATTATTAAACAATTTGTCTTGCTTTATCTTACTGCTTTTCTGCCACCAAGTTGCAGACATTACCATGACACTAATGGGACTTCCTTGGGCAGACAACCTCACCAATGTGTCCTTAAACCCCACCTCCTCAGAATCCTGCCCCACTAAGGAAAGATAGAAACAGTCTGGGGGTGTGGGTTGACCTGCTAACACACATGTTCAGTAGAGAAGTAATTACAGAAGCCAGACCTTCCACCTTCTGCACCCCATAAAGAATTTTTAGTCCATACTCCCAGAGGGATAAAAATAGGGAAGCTCCTAATGGAGGGGTGGAACTCTGGTTGTGGGAATTGTATGGAATTGTACCACTGTTATCTTACAATACTGTTAATCATTATTAAATCACTAATAAAAGATGACCATGAATTTTCTCCATGGAATACTATAGGGGAAATATGAAGTCTCCTTTAAAGATACATGGAATTATTAAAGATACATAATGCTACTCAAACATCCCTTCCTGGTACTATCTTTGAATCCAATGCAATGACTTGCTGAACATTACTCTTAGCCAAAACTTCTAGATTGACTCAAATAAAGGACTAAGGAAAAGCCATGCTTATCATTTCTAATCAAACTTCAAATCATAATTTATTTTAATACCAAACATATTAAAATAGAATATCCCAAATTATTTGGCTTTTAACTTAGGAGTTAATAGATTGCTACATAATGCAGATGATTTCATGCAATATTATTACTAACATTGTGTGCCATTCCGACTAAGGCACTGTGAAGTTATATATTGATAAGAATTTCAATGGGAATGTTACCATGTATTACATGCCTGCATAGCTATTCAGTTATT
The DNA here is from genome assembly GCF_950295315.1 of Erinaceus europaeus. Classification (NCBI taxonomy): domain Eukaryota; kingdom Metazoa; phylum Chordata; class Mammalia; order Eulipotyphla; family Erinaceidae; genus Erinaceus; species Erinaceus europaeus. The sequence continues at coordinate 25,417,019 of NC_080168.1, forward strand.
GGAGACATAGTTTTTAAAAAGCATAACATTTTCATTACCTTGGAGTTCATTTAAAAATTTTTTGTTGTTGTTGTAGTTATTGTTGTTGATATTGATGTCATCGTAGTTGGATAGGACAGAGAGAAATGAAGAGAGGAGGGGAAGACAGAGAGGGTGAGAGAAAGATAGACACCTGCAGACCTGCTTCACTGCCTATGAAGCGACTTCCCTGCAGGTGGGGAGCCAGGGGCTTGAACCGTTATCCGCAGGCGGTTCCTTGCGCTTTGTGCCATGTGCGCTTAAGCCACTTCGCTACCGCCTGACTCCTGGAGTTCATTTTTAACATCATATTGTGCACTAGAGATAAAAATGCCAATGATATATTCAGCTCCAAATTTTGATCAGAATGTATAAATTGTTCATTTCTCATAAAATGGAATAAAATTGAGGGAGAGATATAGATGAGTTAATTCACCTCTTTAGCTGCTTTTTAATTTTTATTCATTTATTTTATTATCTGCATTTATTTATTGGATAAAGACAGTCAGAAATAGAGAGGAAAGGGGACAGTTGAGAGGGAGACAGAGACACCTGCCGAACTGCTGCATGATAACAAAGCTTTTCCCCTGCAGGTGGGACAGGAGTTCAAACCCTGGTGTTTGTGCATTATAACCTGTGCTCAACCAGTTGCATCGCCACCCTGCCCATTTAACTGCGCTCCTAGAGCCCCAAAGTTAGAGCAATAAATGCCTTTCCTAACTCTTTACTACCCTCTCTCTGAAATAAGGCAGTAGTGCAACTCCATGAACTCCAGACTAACAAGGACTGTATTAATGTGCATTAAAAACACAAACATACATGGGGACCGGGGTCAAATCAATGTGGGAAAAATTAATTGTATTTATTTATTTTTTCACGTTTGAGAGACACTCTCTGCCCTAATCTAGCTTTCAAGTTCTATTTTTTTGCTCTGACACAGTCCTCCCAGGCTTTATTTCTAGTCTACCTCCACGTTAGCTATCAAGCTCACAGATTACTAAAGGCATGGGCCCCTGTGAACACACCTAAAATAGGCATCCTCGAGTCTTTGCACCCTAGAGTCCCTACTCTCATCTGCTCTATTCCTACTGTTTGGTTCCTGTTTATTAAACATTTTGTCTTGCTTTATATCTTCCTTTCAGCCACCAAGTTGCAGATACCACTATGATTCCATACTGACCATCCTAGGATGATGACCTTGTCAATATGTTCTGGAATCTCACCTCTGCAGAACCCGACTCCATTAGGGAAAGGCAGGACAGGTGGGGAATACGGAAGATGGATCTGTCAATGCCCATATCCAGCGGAGAAGCAATTATAGAACCTGGAAGTCCTTCCTTCAGCACCCAAAAATTTTGGTCCATACTTGTGGGGAAGGGGTATGGGGGTTAACGGTGTTAGGGGAGGATGACCAGAGGACTCAGAACCCCATTTCCATCAGAGCCAGAAGTGTTTGTCACCAGAAAATTTCCCCCTTTTTAAAATTATTTTCTTATTATTCCATCACTGAAAAGGAAGAGAATCTGAAAATACCAGAGTAAGTCGGGTACTGTTTTTGCTTAACTGAAAGGGAAGAGGAAAAAGGAAGGACACTTGAAAGTAGTAATAGCCACTAATAAAGGGAAGTAAGTAAATATTTAAAAGCACAGAGTATTGCTAATTCTACTGCTAAACCAAGAACTGAAATGGCCATCTCTTTATTCTGTATGACAGTTTGATATTTTTCAATTTACTGAGCTGAATGAGACTTTATTTTGATCTTGTTGCATTATCCCTACATAAACTGCAAATAGAAAAATAGATCCCAAGAAAAAAAATAGTACAAAAAAAGAAAACAGAAAATAGATCTTAAGAGAGCCAGGTGGTGGCACACCTGGTTGAACACACATGTTGCAATGTGCAAAGACCTGGGTTCAAGCTCCCAGTCCCTACCTGCAAGAGTAAAGCTTTGCTAGTGGTGAAGTAGTGCTGCAAGTATCTATCCTCTCCCTTCTTTATCACCCCCTTTCCTCTCGATGTCTGACTGTCTCTATCCAATAAATAAATAAAGATCATAATTTTTTAAAAAATAAAGAAAATAAATCCCAATAGGAAATTACATAGGTAGAGACAATTTATGATGAAAAGTTAGATATTTTCTACAAATTTCTTCTAAGATGTTGGGGTTCATTAAGACCTACGATACTGTTCTTACTTAACTTGCTTAAAAAGGTATTCTGAACCTTGATGCGTCATGATGCTCTTGTAAGAATGACCTCCTTGGGAGTTGGGTGGTAATGCAGCGGGTTAAGCGCACGTGGCACAAAGCGCCAAAGACCGGCGGAAGGATCCTGGGTTGAACCCCCCGGCTACTGAACTGCAGGAAGGTCGCTTCACAAGCTGAAAAGCAGGTCTGCAGGTGTTTATCTTTCTCTTCCCTTATCTTCCTCTCCTCTCTCCATTTCTCTCTGTCCTATCCGACAACGACGACACCAATAACAACAACAACTACAACAATAAAACAACAAGGGCAACAAAAGAGAATAAATAAAATAAATATTAAAAAAAAGAAGACTGCCCTACTCCAATACACAGTGGTGGATGAGAGCTGAAGTTGGTAATGGGAGTAGTGTGCAGATACTGATCATGATGAGATAAAAAATTGTATTCATGTGACAATTGTCGTGTCAAACTTTATTTCCCTAATAAATATAATAAAAGAAAGAATGTTCTACTCTTTGCTAAATAAAATCCACCTCTTCAGGATGTTTCACCAGAATTATTTTAGGAATTCGTTTCCCACTATTCCCCTACAACAGTGCTTTAAACAAATGTCTTCACACATATCACATTGTACTGTAACCGAATTAAATTCAGAAACAATTTCTTTTCTGTCTTATTTGGAAGGAAACAGAACTCAGTAACTGTATTTTGAGGCATCACTTTCCTTCTTCTCCATTTATAAATAATGCAATTGAAATAAGATTTGTTAATGTCCTGTGCTATTTGATGGCTTGAGTACCAGTGGTATAATTGGAAAAAAAAACTGTGAAAATTGTAATTACTTTCTTTACATGCTTATTATGTAGTTTATTTAGTAAATGCAAAGTACTAGAAAATTTTGGATATATGATTTAGGTGACATTAGATATTATCTAAATCAGTAGTTAGACTTTCTATTTATAAGCCGTAGAGTTTAAGAACCTGCTACCACAGGATATAAGAAGGTACAAGATAGGTCTGAAGCTTCAAATAACAACGACGACATCAATAACAACACCAATAATAACTACAGCAATAAAACAACTAGGGCAACAAAAGGGAATAAATAATTAAATATTTAAAAAATACCCTGATGCAAGTTATACACTGCTTCATCGCTCTTGAAGCATCCCTATTGCAGGTGGGGAGCGAGAGTTTGAACCTGATTCCTTATGTGGTCCTTGCACATAATACTTATGTGTGCTTAACCTGGTGCACCATCACTGCCCAGACCCTATTCCCTTTTCCTTTACTACGTTATGGAAAATTTATTTGAAACTAATTAATTTTTACTGACCTAATTGTTAATAAATGCTATACAGTAGCAAAAATGACAGTATGAATTGTGGATAAAATGGTCATCTGACAGATTTTATTATGGTAAAATATTGATAGTTTTAACATACATTTTTATTTTTAAATTTTTATTATATTTGTTTATTGGATAGAGACAGTCAGAAATCAAGACAGAAAAGAGAGAGAGGAAGAGAGACAGAAAGACACCTGCAGCACTTGCAAAGCTTCCCCCCCTATAGGTGAGAACTGGGGGCTCGAAACCAAGCCCTCATTTTCCAGCCACATTGTTAAGTTTCAGAAACAAAGTTATTTGAAGCAGTGTTGCAGGTTTTCCTCTGTATCTCTCCCTCTCTATCATCTCTTCCTTCTCTTATTTCTGGCTGTCTCTATCCAGTCAATAAATATAATAAAAATATTGTATTTAAAGAAAAGACTCAGCAAGGAAAATGATTTAGCTATGACTTGTGATCAACATGAAGCCATGGTTCTTGTCATGAGTCTAAAATGGCATTATTGTCAGTAAGATTTTTATTTTCAATGTCAATTGTCCGTTTCATTCCCATGTCATAAGCCAGTGAGCTGAGTTGGCAATGCCTCAACAAGTAGGTGTAAGAGGTAGAAATTCCTGACAGAGCTCCAATCAGATGTGGAACAATCGACCCAGCCAGTAAGCCAGATCACCCTGAGAGAGAACGGAGAATTCTGCTGTTGTCTAGAATTAAAACCACTTGATTTTTATTAGCATATAAAACTAGTTGAAACTGAATTTTACTTTTCCATCAAAAACAAAAAAAAATTGTCATTAAGTATTTACAATGCGGTTTCAAAAATCATAACTGGTCTTATCTTGATAAATTATGCTTTGCAAGACAGGGCTTTTTTTTGTTGTTTTTCATTAAATGTGTGAGATCCTAGGGCTGCATGAAGTTTTATCAAATATCTAAATTCACAGGTCACTGAGGCATGGAAAGCAGCAGTCCTAAGCAAGATTGCAAGGAAGTGAAGCTCATGTTTGGGTTTTGCTGTTTCTTCTCTGTGATCCTTTCTTACATTCCTTTCCTAATGCCCAATAAATCAAGGATAAGGTGAAAAGACTACTGAGTCTGCTATTAGAAGAGTCAAGTTGGCATCTTGCCTCTCAGAATAGCAGTTTGGCCTACCTTCACAGAATCTACATAATAAAAAGAGCAAATCCTCCCACAGTCAAATAGTGTTTAGTTTAATTTCATGCATAAATTCACTCAGTTCTTAAAATTGAAGATGATGACCTAGATGACCTTACTCTGCAGATTTTATGGATGGAAAAACCAAGACAGATTGCTCTCTACATTCACACAGCTAGTAACATCTAGAGCTGGGATATGGAGTCAGACTAGCTTACTGTAGAGCCTTGACTCTCAGTACAAAATTCTTTGGGCTAGCAGAAAGAATGCTTATCCAAAAACAGAGGGTGCAATGAACGACCATTTGTGACAAAATGTGAAATGTCTATGTAATAGTCACTCACCAATTCACAGTACGTACTCAAAAAGCATATATATTTCACAACCACTGAAGATGATGATATGTTAGAAATTATTAACTAGGGGGAGGAACAAAGATGGCTGGCGACTTTGGAGCCACAGCTGCCTTGAGCTCCAAGAGGCAGCAGCTTGCAACCTGGGATCCGCTGGACAGGGTAGGATACAGAGCTGTCTGCAGGAAGGTGAACATGGGTTGGTCAGAATGACAACAAAATACAGTCCCATAACTCTCTCTTGGGCTGACAAATGGAGGTCAGGGGGACAAAGGAAAATCCTTTGATTATTTCTGAGTTCACCCCTCCCAGTACCACCCTCCAGGAGGCAACGCAGCCACTCCTAGCTGGCTCCTCACTGAGCTATTTTCTTTACCAAGATTCCTGGCTCACCAGGGGTGTCATTCTAAGCCTCTTCCTTTAACTTCTCTCTCTTTTTAAGTGGCTGGAGCTCTATTTGAGTGACGAAATACCTGATCAATCAGAGCCTCATCCCTGTCTGGGAAAGACTACCTGGAGGGTTTTTGTTGTTGTTTTTTTTGATACTTCTTACAGTTGGCTGTCCTTGCTCATGCTGCCTGCAGCCAATCGAGCTGTCCAAGCTGCAGACTGACTGTTAGGGGTTTTCTAGTCTATTTTATTTTATTACTACTATTATTATATACATGTGTCCCTTTTCCATCCAACTTCTTCAGGTGGACCAAAATAAGCACTGTTTTTTCCATTGCTAGGGGACTGGGTGTCCTATCCATTGTGAGAGGAACTAGTTACTCTCTAGCTCTTCTCTCCACTCTCCTTTTTCCCTCCTCCTAGCTAATTTAAAACAAACAAACAAAAAAGAACCTCTTTCCTTTCACTGCTCTTCCTTTTTTTTCTTTCTTTCTTCATTCCTTCCTTCCTTTCTTTCTTTTTTTTTAATTTTCTTCCTCCTTTTGTTTTCTGAATTGACTGATACTTGCATATGAATTATTTTGGGAAAGAAATCTGACTCTATGTGTGTGTGTGTCTTCTCTACTTCCCTTTCTCCCCTTTCTATCCCTAGAATTTATAGTGGACAGTAGATTTGCATAATTGTCTATTCTAGCTTTCCCTTTTTTCCAGTCTTTTTCTTTTTCTTTTGTTTGGTTGCTATTTTTTCTTGGACTTGAAGTGTTGTTTGGCTAAATGATATTGGCTGAACTGCATCAATCCTTGCTTCAGTTACTATTGTTGTAATTTCTGAGGTTGGTGACTGCACTTATTATAAAGGTCTTTAGTATAGTGTGGCTTGTACTCAAAACACAATAACTGAAGAACGACAGAAGAGCAAAATAAAAACCACATCAATAAAAAAAAAAGGTTAAATCAAGAGCAAATAAAACTGCTACTACAATGAATCAGAACATTTGTTAATACATTTCTAATAATGAATTTTTCTTTGAAATATCAAATCACCTATAATCTTAGGCCAGGGACAACAGAAGCAACTGGTGGCATCATTTTATAAAATGCAGCTATATGGGGGGGTTGGGCAGTAGTGCAGTGGGTTAAGTACACATGGCACAAAGTGCAAGGACCCGCTTAAGGATTCCGGTTTGAGGCCCCGGCTCCCCACTTATGGGGGTGGGGCTTTGCTTCATAGGAGGTGAAGCAGGTCTGCAGGTGTCTATCTTTCTCTCCCCCTCTCTGTCTTCCCTTCCTCTCTCCATTTCTCTTTGTCCTATCCAACAATGAATGACATCAACAACAACAATAATAACCTCAACAAGCCTACAACAACAAGGGCAACAAAAGAGGGAAAAAACGGCCTCCAGGAGCAGTGGATTCATGGTGCAGACACGGAGCCCTAGCAATAACCCTGGAGGCAAAAAAAAAAAAAATACAGCTATATGAAAGCATTAAAAGAACATAAATTGTGGTGAGGTATTGTATGACACAGCAAATCCTAACAACAGGAATTCCAAAGTAAACCAAATTCCCAAATAATTTGGTTGTAGCAATAACTATCACCTTCTTAAACACTACGATAGCAGGAAGCTTCCCCATTCTCTAAAAAAAAAAAAAAAAAGAAGAAGGAGGAGGAGGAGGAGAAAATAGTAAATAGTACTAGGGCAGGACTATGGTATATCCAGTTGAGGGCACTTGTAGCAGGAAGCTTCACTAGTGGTATGGTAAAACAAGTACTGCAAGTGTCTCTCTTTTTATCTCCCTCTGTCTCTCCCCTAACCTCTCAATTTCCCTCTATCCTATCAAATAAAAAGAAGGGGGTGAAGGGTAACGGGATCAGTAGAACCATTGTGCAGTTGTGCAGACACTAAGCCCCAGTAGAACAATGAAAAATGAAAAGAAAGACAAAATAGTACCAAACAAAATATGTGCCTAGAATATATTGGTCTCATTTAACATATTTGATTTATATTTTTCAATAGTCATTTGATTTATACTTAAGTTTATAGCCAACCTCACCCTTCAAATGATTTTCCATACAGGTCTTAAAATACTTGCTTCTAAGTTACAGATCAATTAACTTTTCTTTCATGCTTGAAATTATTCATTAAGTATCATTTTGGTGCACGAAATAGTTCAAGTTCATACTTTTTTGTAAATTGACCTCACCTCCCATGAGCTACTTATAATTCAACAACATGTGATGCTGTTTTCACTTGATGCCTTTGAACATGCTGTGCCCTCTCAATTGTTCTTGTCTTATGGCACCAAGCAAATTTCTTGGCCTTTCAATTCTCAGTTCAATCCTTTTTTCTCTAACAAAGATAAAATTATCCTCTCCTTTATGTGAGTGTGTATACTATGACTATGTATATTTAATTGAAAATATGTTAAATATTCAAACATTTTTGAGGCTTGTCTAAGCAATGTATGCATCACTATGCAGATAAATCAGTGGAAATGTATTTAAAATGATAAGAAATGAGAATAAAAGTAAAACCCAACCATTGGAGGAATACAAGATATCTTGTTTTAAAATATTTAATACAGGGAGTTGGGCGGTAGTGCAGTGGGTTAAGTGCATGATGTGCAAAGCTCAAAGACAGCATAAGGATTCTGATTCCAGCCCCCGGCTCCCTACCTGCAGGGGAGTTGCTTCACAGGCGGTGAAGCAGGTCTACAGGTGTCTGTCTTTCTCTCCCCCTCTCTGTCTTCCCCTCCTCTCTCCATTTCTCTCTGTCCTATCCAAAGTCAGCAACAACAACAACAATAATAATAACCACAACAATGATAAAACAACAAAGGCAACAAAAGGAGAAAAAAATGGTCTCCAGGAGCAGTGGATTCGTGGTGCAGGCACTGAGCCCCAGCAATAACCCTGAAGGCAGACATGTATATATATATTTATATATATAGTCGGGCTAGCGACATGAGAGAGAGAGAGATGACCCAGGAACCAAGCTCGTGGCGGCAAGGTAATTCAAATCTTTATTCATCTGAGCGCCCCAGAGTCAGTCAGTAGCACACCTGTTTAAGCCATGTGGCACAAACGGCAATGGCCAGAGTCAGCCTCCTGCTTTGCAGTGGGCCCCCTCTGGGTAGGAACACGGAAGAGACAAGTCAGAAACGGAAGTGGCTTGACAATACCATGCATGGTTAGAAAAAGGGTGGAGGAAGGCAAAAGGGGCCAGGAATGGTATGGACCTCCCCAGCAACTGTTGCTAGGGGTTCTACAGGTAAGATTAGCAATACCCTGAGGGGAATTAGGAAGGAGACCTTTAGTCATTTGTAAGACAAAGCAGAAGATTGATATGTAGATAATAAAAGGATGGGTGTCATAGTATCAAGGAATGCAGGGTGGAACAGGCTTAATGTTTTAAGGAATGCCAGGCTCCTGGAGGCAGAAAAATGCAGGGTGTTTTGTGAGGCAGGGAAGTCTGATTTGGCGTGCAACCTTTTGAGGTTCCTGTGTCCCCCTTTGCTCAACCTCTCTGTAGAGAGAGACAGTAACAGGATGGACACACCCCTCAGGCCAAACCCTGCCAGGCTCCACCACATCCCCACAATGTCCCTACTATATATATATATATTTAATACAATAGTTAGAGCTGGTTGTAAATATGATTCTAAGTTCTCAATAGCAAGGGAGAGAAATTTGTTTTTTTGTTCAGAATTTCCTTGAGATACATTTTTAAAGAGCCAGATGCTTAAAAGCTGTATAACTTTCCATCATTCTGAACGAAATTTCTGCTAAAGGGCCTCATAAATAAGCAACTGGCTGATATACTAATGAGTATTATCAGCTGCATTCAGGATGAATATTTATGAATATGCATGAGTACAGCCTTCTTTGTCATTAAAATACTGAAAACTTTCCTTACTAGTTAGTAAACAGACACATAATCAAATGCCTTTTTTCTATACTTTGTCCTATACTTTGTCTACTTCTGAAATATCGTTTTACTTCAAAACTGTTTTTAACTTGATGGAGCGGTGTTTGATAGGTTTTAGTACAGTAGTTGACACAAGGCACAGTTTCCCTGTGATAGGTATCTGCAAACACCTTGAATATCAACTTGGGTCTATTTCTACTTCACTATCCAGCAATCAGGGAGGATAATGGGACTGAAGGGGGACGGGTGGGGAGTGAAGGCTTTCAGATCTGCTAAAATACTCTGAAAGAATTCTCACTATTGGTTCAGTGTGAGTACCTTACAGATTGTTAAATATATTGCTGGTTATCTCAATAAATAAATAAATAAATAAATACATCCACATCCTCATCCTCCATTCTCCCCCTGGCTTATGTATTAATTTATTATTAGTAGTAGAATTTGCCTCTAGGGTTATTGTTAGGGCTCAGTACCTGCATTATGAATCCATTGCTCCTGGAGGCTATTTTTTCCCTGTCATGCAATTTTCCACAAGTAGCGCTAAGTTAACAGGTCCTAAATGAAGTTTGCAAAGAGCTGAGTTTAAAAGTTAATGTAAAGATGTTTTAAATGTTCTCTTTTTATAAAATATTTTATTTATTTTTATTTTATTTGATAAAACAGAAAGAAATTGAGAAGGCAGGGGAAGACAGAGAGAAAGAGACAGAAACACCTGCAGCACTGCTTCACCGCTGGTGAAACATCCTCCCTGTGGATTGAGACAGGGTGGGGTAGGTTGAATCCAGGTCCTTGCACATGGTAAAGTGTGTGCTTAACCAGATGCCAGATACAGCTCACTTGGCCTCTAAATGTTCCCTTTTTAACATTTTTTTAACTTTCTTTAATTTGAAGAGACAGAAAGAAATTGTGAAGAAAGGGAAAGAAAGATATCTGCAGCTTGTGAAGCTTTCCCTCCGCAGGTGGGGACTGGGTGCTCAAACCTGGGTCCTTGTGCATGGTAACATGTGCACTTAACCAGGTAAGTCACTACCTGCCCCCCCCTTACAGTTCATTTTAATAATTTCCTCCAATCATCTGATGTTAATGTACAACTTACTAATAAAATCTAACACGAGGATTTATACTTCTAGATGAAGAGAATTACTGATATATTCTAGGTACATTTACTAGTGATCCAAGTAGAATGATTTACTACAATCAAAATGCCAATGAAAAGACTGGCAAAATAGGTCACCTAGATATGGCATTAACTTGGCCATTCCTGTAGCACAGTTCAAGCCCAGATCCTATTAAATGGAAAGAACTCCAGTGCTGTGGTGTCTCTCTTAATCCAACCCCTTTTTCTCTGTGTCTACATCTGAAAAACGTGGGCAGAAGTTGTGAAGCACTTCGTCTTCTTCTAGCATTTGCCCTTCTTCCCTAGCCAGTCAACAGCGTCAGGTTGAGCCTGATGTAAAGTTTCGAGACCTCCTTTGAATCTGGAGAGGTGGCAGTCGTTGACTATGTGGGTCATAGTCTGTCTGTAGCCGCAGGGCCAGTTCGGGTCGTCTCTGGCTCCCCAGTGATGGAACATAGCAGCGCACCGGCCATGGCCTGTTCGATAGCGATTGAGGAGGGCCCGATCATAACGTGCTAGGTCAAAGCCGGGCTGACGTTTGCAGGGTTCTGTGATGAGGTGTTTGTTCTTTACCTCAGCTGACTGCCAGCTCTGTTTCCAAGAGTCTGGAACAGAGAAGTTCAGTGTAGGCGTAGGGGACCAGATTGGGTGAAGAGACGTCAAGCGTTGGACAGGGTGGGCAAAGATATCCGCGTATATTGGCAGGTCCGGTCGAGCGTAGACGTGGGAAATTAACTTAGATGATGCCGCATCCCAACGAATATCTGGCGGGGCGATGTTGCTAAGAACTGGCAGCCATGGAACCGGGGTGGAACGGATGGTTCCAGAAATTATCCTCATGGAGGAATATAATTTGGAATCGACCAAGTGGACATGGGGGCTACGGAACCATACTGGGGCACAGTATTCTGCAGTGGAATAGCATAATGCCAGAGATGATGATCGTAGTGTGGAAGCGCTCGCGCCCCATGAGGAGCTGGCCAGTCTTGCAATGATGTTATTCCTCGCTCCCACCTTTGCTGCAGTTTTTATGAGATGTTCGTGAAATGACAGAGTGCGATCGAGAGTAACGCCAAGATAGACTGGCTGGGCTTCATGCTGGATTCTTGTATCGTCAAGCTGCACATTAAGCTCACACTTGGCCGAGGCATGGTGTAGATGGAAAACAGATGATACCGTTTTTGCAGTGCTAGGGATTAGTCGCCATTTTTTACAGTAATCAGATATCAGAGACATGTCTTTCGTGAGTGTTTCCTTGAGGATGTCGAACTTGGATGCCTGAGTTGCACAGCAGATGTCATCGGCGTAGATGAACTTTCTTGAAGAAGTTTCTGGAAGGTCATTGATGTAAATATTAAATAGAGTAGGAGCCAGAACACAGCCCTGGGGGAGGCCATTTGAGACAAGTCTCCATCTGCTAGACTTGTCACCCAGATGCACCCAGAATCTTCTGTTTTGGAGAAGAAACAATATAGTGTTGGCCACCCATGGAGGCAGGCATCTTGAGATCTTCACTAGAAGACCACGGTGCCTGACCGTGTCATAGACTGCTGTGAGATCAACAAAGACAGCACCCGTCTTTAAATTCTTCTGGAATCCATTTTCAATGTAAGTTGAGAGGGCCAGGGCTTGTTCGCAGGTAGATCTTCCTGGGCGGAAACCAGCCTGGGCGGGTGATAGGAATTTCTCTGTAAGATGAGAAATACGTGACAGAAGCAGCCTCTCAAGGAGTTTGTAACACACGGAGAGGAGAGAAATTGGTCTATAGCTGGCGGCCAGTGTTGGGTCTTTCTTTAGTTTCAAAACTGCATTATCTTTGCACAACGCCAAATTTTGGGCATAGATTCGGATTCCAAGATGTGGGACAGGAATGTAGTGAGCCACTTCTTTGCCACGGGGCCCAAGTTAAGAATGAGTTCTGGGGTGATGTTATCATAGCCAGCAGCCGTTCCTAGTTTAACCCTCTTCACTAATGATGGCGATGATAGAATTAGCCATAGGCCACTTCAGCTGTGGTGCTTGGTGACAGGTGAGTGGCAGCACGTTTGACAAAACCACAGACTTTGAGAATGTGCTGATTTGAGAAGAGTTGATCAAAGCTTTTAGTGAAATTGGAGAAGTCAGTCATAACAATTTTCTGCAGAGATGGCAGCTTCACCTCAGCGCCTAGGTTGAAGAGGACATTTTTCCCTCAGAAAATAGTTCTGGGTCATGCAGAAGAAGACAAATGGGCACCAGAACCCAACTAAACACCACTAATCACAGAGAGGTTATGCTAACAGAGGAGATTAGCTAAACATACTAATTACATCTCTCCACTAATGTTTCTTCTTGCTTGTAAATCAAGTTTATTGATATTGACTTTTTATTGATATATAACAAAATGAATCCATTTTAAGTATGACATTTGCTACATTTTGACCTTTCATTCCCAATTAAGGAAGATGGCATTTACATCATTTTCCAAGTTACATATTCTCTCTCTCTCTCTCTCTCTCTCTCTTTAAATTGTCAGCAGGGTTATTGCTGGGGTTCAGTGCCAGCACTATGAATCTACTGCTCCCCATGGCATTTTATTTTATTTTATTATTTTATTTTATTTGACAGGACAGAGAGAAATTGAGAAGGGAGGGAAGATAGAGTGGGAGAGACAAATACAGACACCTGCAGGCTTGCTTCACTGCTCACAAAGGGTCTCCCTGTGCAGTGGGAGTGGAAGCTCGAACCCTCGTTTATGGTGTTACGTGTGCTTAACCGGATCTGCCACTGTCCAACCCTTTATTACCACTTTCTACCACCACAGCCACCATAATCCAAAACAACCACTTAATTGCTATTATAATTATAAATAAATTGTACTTAATCTAAAATGTGCTACTAATGGAATTGTTCAACAATCTTTTTGTGTGCCAACAATCTGCCCATTCACTCAGCATAACAGTGATCCATGTTGCAGTTTTTGGTTTTCTTCTTCAGAACCAGGACTTCATTCATATATGAATCCACTGCTCCTGGGCCACATTTTTCCCTTCCTTCCATCCTTCCTTCCTTCCTTCCTTCCTTCCTTCCTTCCTTCCTTCCTTCCTTCTCTCCTTCCTTCTTTCCTTTCTTCTTTCTTTTTTTTTATTAGTGACTTAATAATGATTAACAAGATTTTCATGGAGCTACAAAGACAGAGAGAAGGAGAGATACCACAGTATAGGAGCTTCCTGTGCTGGCACTTGAGCCTGGACCGTGTATGTGCTGGGGCACGTGACTACCCAGGGAGTTGTTTCTCCAGTCCTCATGTTGTAGAGTTTTCCCCCATGGTGAATAGTAATCCACCGTATAGATGTCACAAAATTTTTATTCAATCAACTAGTAATAAGCATTATTAGGGTCGTCTCTATCTGTTTGAAGTGTATTATTAAGCTCTTGGGAATAGCACACCAGGAAGGCCCAGCTCTGGCTATGTGTGTGATCCTTGGGAGGTGTTACAACAACTGAGTAAACCTCAGTACTGTGATGTCTCATAATCTTTTAGTCTCTCAATCTAGATGGGGGGAAAATGACCCAGGAGTAATGAAGTGGCACATTCATGAGGCCCTAGTTCCCCAAGCATGGAAAAAAAAATAAATAAGAAAAAGGAAAAAAAAAAAAAGCACAAGGCTACTATAGGCTACTATAACTGTTTGCAAACCCTTGTGTAGAGCATACTTCATATATGCTTGGAGATTTAATTTTAACTTTAAAAGGCTATTTTAAGGCCACCAAGATAACTCAATTGGACAGTGAGCTTTTGCCATAGACATGAACCAGGTTCGAGCCTGGCCTCCACTCACTGAGGGAACCTTCAGCTCTTTCTTCCCTTCCCTCCCTTCTCTTCACCCTCCCCTCCCCCTTCTCTTCACCCTCCCCTCCCCTTCCCTCCCCCTTCTCTCCCCCACCCCCTCCTCCTTCTCCTCCTTCTCTTCTTCCTCCTCTTCTCCTCCTCCTCCTCTTTCTCTCCCTCTCTCTCCCTGAAAAATGTTGGTTTGAAATGCTGGGGAGACAGTATTAAATTTATGCAAAAGACTTTCACGAATGAGGCTGTCAGGTCCCAGGCTCCATCTCTGGCACTATCATAAATGAGAGCTGAACACTGCTCTTGTCTCTCTTATTAATCATATGTTCTTTTGTGTTTCAGTATTTAAAACAGGATAACAGGGTACTGCATGGCATTTATCTATTTATCCTAATCTAAGACCATTTCTGTCTTTTATGATCTTGACACTTGAAAAGTAGCAGCTCTGCATTTTGAAAAATATCTTTCAACTGAATTCATCTGAAGTTTTCTAATGATTCAACGGAGAATATGAATACTGAAGAAGAAGATCATAAAAAGACATCTCCTTTTTAGTGATACTGATTTTTTTTTTTTTTGCCTCCAGGGTTATTGCTGGGGCTTAGTGCCTGCACTATGAAACCACTGCTCCTGGAGGCCATTTTCTCCTTTATGTTGTTAGATAGGACAAAGAGAAATAAAGAAATAAGGGGAAGACAGAGAGAGGAAGAGAAAGACAAATACCTGCAGACCTGCTTCACTGCTTGTGAAGTGACCCCCCCCCTTGCAGGTGGGGAGCTAGAAGCTCGAACTCGGATCCTTATGTGGGTCCTTGCCATTCTTACCATGTGCATTTAACCCGGTGCGCTACCGCCCAACCCCTGTAATGCTGACTTTTATAACATGGTTAAGGTGGTTGGTACCTGTTGGATTTTCATAATTAAAGTAACTATTTTTCCATTCTAAGTTTTATACTCCTTATGCTTTTATACTCCTTATCTACTTATCCATCAGCATATGTAAAACAACATATAAATGAATACACTTATATTAAAATAAAATAAATGCATACAGATATTCTAAATTCCAGTCAACTACCACGGGATTCATTCTTACATGTCCTTGTTGTGTATTTGTAAATTTTCTGAGTAGTGTTCTCTGATAGTGAGAAACTTAGTTCTTCTTCAGGATATATTTATTTATCTATTCAATGCTAACACACATAAAAACTTTTAGAATTGCTCATCATACTCCCATGAGAAACATATATCAGACTACAATAATTTGTGCATTTTTGGCCTGAGTGTATCAAGCAGGGCTGTTCTCCTGTGAAACTAGGAAAGCAATAACAACTCAGCTGAAGACTCAACAAACTACAACCAAGATTTCTTTTAAAAACTCACTAATTCACAGTCACCAAGTTGTGGGCTACTACAATTTCATCCTCACTGGGCAGATGACCTCACTAACGTATCCCAAAACTTCACCTATCCAGAGCCATGCCCCACTAGGGAAAGGCAGAAACAGGCTGGGGGTATGAATCCAGCTAGTTAGGCCCACGTCCAGCAGAGAAGCAATTACAGAAGCCAGATCTCCTACCTTCTGCATTCCAAAAATAGTTTTGGTCCATACTCCCAGAGGGGTAAATGTTAGGAGAAGATGACCAGAGGGCTCTGAACTCCAATTCTATCAGCACCTGTGGAAAGAAAAGAAACAGAAAGAAAGGGACTCAGTATAACACCCAATACAGGTTGATCAGTGACCGAGATGTATTAACTTAATAAAAGAAGGGAAAGACCTAAAAAAAAATAAAAAATAAAAATAAAAAAAAGAAAGGGAGTCAGAAGTAGTAGAGGGTATAACTTAGAAGGGAAGAGAAGACAGGACCATAGGAAAAAAAATGGGCATATATATTTATAGAAATAATAGTCAACCTATATCTGTGACCTTGGGAGAATTACTACAAGTTTCCAGTGGAGGGAATGGGAACACAGAAGTCTAGTGTGGTGGGAAAGGTATGGAATTATATACCCATTATATTATAATTTTGTATATCAATATTAAATCACTAATTTAAAAATTAAACAAGGAAAAGAAAACTGGAGGAAAATGTAATGCTTCCTACTATTTGTTTATACAAAAATTAGTACATATATAGGTGTGTGTGTGTGTGTGTGTGTGTGTGTGTGTGTGTGTGTAGTGGTGTGCTTTGGTCTACACAAACATTGGTAAAATTATCGATCCAGCCAAATGAGTAAACCTAAATGAAGACATCAGCAATATTATCTTGTACAACAGCTACCTTCACTGGACTGGTGTATTCATCATTTCAGGGGAAAAAAATGCTCCATAGAATCAAATTACCTGCAGTGAATTTATAGCTCAGAGTCTCAGGAGAGGAAACTATGCTTCAGGAGGGAAAAAAATTATATTGTCTTGCAAGAGGTTGTTTTTATTTTCCAAGCTTGACTGATGTTTAAATTATGAAAGCAATAATGCTTATTGCAATAAATCCTAACAGTACAAAATACAATGTTATTAAGTTTCATTGTTTGCCAGAGTCTCACCCTCCTCAAGATAACTACTATTCAGTAGCTATCAAGATTTCAGTGTATGCAAACATGCTCAAGGTATACACACTTGCATAAACATTAAATGGACTAATCATTTATAGCCATCAAACTTATGCAGATGTCTGCCACATCATTTGACAGTGCTGCAGAATATTTTGCAAGGTAAAAATGCATTATTTATTCAATAACTCCTCTAAGGTGGCTTGCAGAAGTAGATTCATATTCTGTAACAAGCCATTCTGTCACAAATATTTCTCTACAGAAGAATTTTCAAATATGCACCATGTTCTTAGGGTATGCTAAGAAATAAATTCACTCACACAAAGAGTTTTGTGTTTAGTTATTTGTTAGTGTGTCTCTGGGGAATGAACCCAGTTGTGGGTGGATATCACCACTGAGCAGCCTTTCCAGGTTAATATTTTCATTTATCTTTTTTTTTTAAAGAGAGGAACAGAGAGATACAGATGCAAGCATTGGTGAAAGATGTCACTTGGACCCCACCAATGTGCCTTGAAGCTCCACTTCTCCAGAGCCCTTCCCCACTAGGGAAAGAGAGAGATAGGTTGGAAGTATGGATCAACCTGTCAATGCCCATGTTCAGTGGGGAAGCAACTACAGAAGCCAAACCTTCCACCTTCTGTGTCCTACAATGATTTTGGGTCCATATTCCCAGAAGGTTAAAGAATAGGAAAACTATCAGGGGAGGGGATGGGATACGGAGGTCTGGTGGTGGGAATTGTGCAAAGTTGTACCCCTCTTATCCTATGATTTTGTCAATGTTTCCTTTTTATAAATAAATTTAAAAAAAGAAAGGAAGAAAGAAAGAGAGAGAGAAAGAAAGAAAGAAAGAGAGAGAGAGAGAAAGAAAGAAAGAAAGATGTCACTTGGATAATGTGCTGCTTTGCTATATGCTCAAGCCAGGGTTGAATCTAACTCCCATCACACTGAGGAAAGATTTGTCTTACATTATTTCTCTTTTTGCCTTTCTGCCTCTCTGTCTCTATATAAAATATATATATATATATATATATATATATATATATATATATATATATATATATATATATAGGAGAGACACTAGCACACCCTCAGTCTGCCATCTATAGAGCCCTTCCATGGCTGTCCATAGTTCTCCCATGTGATGCTGGAGCTCAAATTCAGAACCTCATGCATTAGGTGGCATTTAATTTACAGGTTAAATAATTCCAGTCCTTAACATTTTTATGAAATTAAATTACTGGGGAATGGATGGTGGCACACTGGGTTAAGCTCACATAGTACAAGGTTCCAGGTTCAAGCTTCTGGTTCCCCACCAGGGTCGCTTTACAAGTGGTGAAGCAGGTCTGCAGATGTCTCTCTCCCCCCTCTCAATCTCCCCGTCCTCCTCTCAATTTCTGTCTATTGAATAAAATGGAAAAAATGGCCACCAGGAGCAGTAGATTCATGATGATGGCACCGAGCCCCAGAAAAAACCCTGGAGGCAAAATTAATTAATTAATTAAATTATTTAGAGAAGTGAAATAATGTTCTGTGATATCTATACAGAATGTTTGTGTGATTCTTTTGACTTTCACACATGCCAGTCACTATCATTATCTCCCTTTGAACTTATTTTACATTTAGATAGCTCATTCCTTATAAATTATTCTATGTATAATGTGATGTGAAAGTCAAACATATTTTTTCCAAATGAATATCAAGGCCTAAGTCATTTATTTATTGCTTATCCTTTCACTAACAATTTTATTATGACTGATTCTCAAATGTAATTTATATACTGGTTAAGGTTCTTAGCTGCAAAAAGTAAAATCTACTTGTGGTAGTCTCTGCATAAAAGAAAGTTACTTTAAGATATAACATAGCTCCTAGAATCACTGAGCTGCCAAACGAACAGACAAACAGAAACAAAAAACCACAATCAATTTACCAGGATACCTCCTGGACCGCTGTGCACAACCAGCGGTGAGAGAATAGTTACAACCAACCACAGAACAATGCCAACTGGCCACCAGCCACCACAGCAAAAAGAAAAGTCTATTCTCACAGGTCACAGCCGATACAAAGTCTCAAACAGGTGCATTTTATTACAGGATATTAGCCAACATACCTGCCCTTCAGCCATAATGGATGTTAGAAAAATCTTCTATGTGGGGGCCAGGTGGTAGTGCACCTGGTTAAGCTCCCACATTACAATGTACAAGGACCCAGGTTTAAGCCCCTGGTCCCCCACCTGCAGGGGGAAAATTTCATGAGCGGTGAAGTATGGCTTCAGGGTCTCTCTATCTCTTTCCCTTTCTGTCTCCCTCTCCCCTCTCACTTTGTCTCTATTCAATAATAAATAAATTAAAAAGTCAAAAAATTATTCTGTGTGAATCTTTATACATAAATATTCCAAGGTGGTATGCAGGCAAAAACCAATGGCTTTATTTTTTTTTTAATTTTTCTTTATTTATTTGACAGGGACAGCCAGAAATAGAGAGGGAAAGGGGGAGGTAAAGAGGGAGAGAGACAGAGAGATATCTGCAGTCCTGTTTTACCCCTTGCAAAGCTTTCCCCCTGCAGGTGGGAACTGAGGGCTCAAACCCTGGTCTTGCACATTTCAACATGTGCACTTAACCAGGTGTGCCACCAAGTAGCCCCCAAAACCAATGGCTTTAAAGGGATAGGTACCATTTATTATCTGTTATTATGTCATTCATGGAAAGAAAAGTAATTTCTAATTTTTTAAATATTTCCTGATTCAGGGTTCATTGCCTGGCCTTGTTCTCAGAATTTTCTTGAGTGATGACTCCTACATGACAGAGAAAGGGTTTCTCACCTTCTCCATGGGCCAAGGTTCCCAGTGATGACAATGGCTTCAATTCCAGCTAGTTCAGAAGGAAGTGTGATTCTCATTAT
Source organism: Erinaceus europaeus (assembly GCF_950295315.1). Taxonomy (NCBI): domain Eukaryota; kingdom Metazoa; phylum Chordata; class Mammalia; order Eulipotyphla; family Erinaceidae; genus Erinaceus; species Erinaceus europaeus. Next base: position 25,436,799 of record NC_080168.1, read on the forward strand.
TCTTACATCTGGGCTGAATCATATTTGTATGAGCTCTAGTTCTCCAATTGCTTCCAGTCCTAAAGTCTAATTCTTTGGGGGATTCTGAAGTCATTTTCCTCTCTCATTTCAAATTATTCCCATTTACTATGATAATTTATGGAGACATTCAAGTCTCTTAGATAATGTGTGCTTCTCTAAAATATTCTGCACAAAACTGCTTCTGCAGTGACTTACCACAGCCATGCCAGATTGTTCCATCTGAGTTCAACATGACCTGCTTATATGGGCCACTGGAGTTATCTCTGATTTGAAAGTCTATTCAAGGGCTATTCATATAATAATTTCTAAAACTGTAAAAAAAAAATTGTACTGAAACTAATGCCAATTAATGCTGGACTGACTATATTTTATTGGAATGTACATTGTAATATGCAGTGGGATATTACACAGCAATAAAATCCATGCAAGAGAGCTATATGCCTTCACCTAAATGAAGTTCTTTGAATATGTGAATACTGAAAGTATAATTTCATTGATGTGAAGTTCCAAATCATACAAGGTCAGACAAAATGTGTAAGATTACAAATGCAGGTGTTACGACTGTAAATAGGGGCCGGGTGGTGGCGCACCAGGTTGGGCACACATATTATAGTGTACCAGGACCCGGGTTCAAGCCTCCGGTCCCCACCTGCAGGGGGAAAGCTTTGCGAGTGGTTAAGCAGTGCTGCAGGTGTCTCTCTGTCTCTATCTCCCCTCCTCCTCTTAATTTCTGGCTGTCTCTATCCAATAAATAAAGATAACAAAAACTTAAAAAAAGACTATGAATAAAAGTAGGGAATGGGTATTCCCAAAATTCAGGATATTTATGTCTGAAAGGAGCTAAACAGAAATGATTAGGGAGGTCTACTAATGGAACTCCAAAGATATTTGTAATGTCTCTTAAACTTGATGAAAGCCAGGCAATGATTTTTGTGTAATTATTCTCTATTCTGACATAAAGTCCTAAGTAATATATATATATATATATATGAATGTATATATTCATATATATATATATATCAGCAAGTACTAAAATAATAGCTATAAACTCTTGTGTTTTTGATATTCTGAGTTTGGCTTTAACTAAGAAACATATTGTCTGGAATATGCTTGGAGATGATGGTTCACTAGATATTAGGAATAAGAAAGCAACAGATTTGAATGAAATAGCACATACTGGGATACAGACATACACACAAAAACAAGTCTATTGCCATTTGCAGTGAAATAATATTTTTAATATTAGAAATAAAAATGCAAGTTGCAGACCACTACACAGACTGATGAGGTGTCTGACCCTGGGAAATTTGTTCAAAGATTAGGTGCAAATAAATGAGAGTTCTGAATGAAAGGACTCACTTAGAAGACCTTAGAGAGTGAACTCCAGTATGCATGGTATGAAATAATCAGGTCAAGTTTTTTTTTTCTGGATATTTCTGTGAAATTGAAGGTTTCTTACGCCTTTCTCAGTTTTCTAGGGTACTCAGGTCTGATAATAAAGAATATGCCTTATGGAGAGACTAGCAACTAATGGGGGGAAAAAAACACCTAAAAATCTAAGTTATGCAACTTTAAGACCAATTCTCCTATTTTCATCTCTTAAAAGTTACCTCTCTCTATATGAATGCATATAGAAGATTGTTCCAGCAGCACAAATCTCAGATTCATCCTTTTATTCACACTCCATTTGCCAAAGCATGTCAATTGATAATATCAAGCTTGAAGAAGGCAGGGTGTCACAATTCTCCACAAGTGGAAAAGTACTAGTATATACCCACTTTACAATGCCCTCCAGCCAGACAGGAACCAGTGCACATTTCATTTTAACTTATTTTGTCAATATGTAAATATTTCCATAATAATTATTTTTCCAAATAACTATGTGAACTGTGAATCCAGGATAAAGAAATTTCTTATCAAATATGTCTGCCTTTGTCCATGCACTAACAGATACAAAACCACAGTAAGACAGATTGGAAGAGAGAATACATCTTATTTGGGCATTCATTATCTGGCTTCCAGAGAGTTTATGTTCCTTCACATCTTATATCAAAACAGAACTTTTGTACTTTAGAGAGTTTCCTCTTGGAGGAAGAGATTAAAAATCCCATACAACATTGCAACAGACTCTTCGGAGATCACAGAATGCTTCGGTTAAAAAAATATATACTACGGAGGAGAAAAAAATGTGTGGCAAATTCCAGAATAATATTTAAAACAGAACAGCTAGGGATTAATTTTGAACAATTTTGCCTAAGAGACTTAGCCATCTTTTCTGTAGCTTGACATTTTAGCCAATCTTAAAGGAATAAATGAATGCCAATCTTACATATGAAAATGGTAGATTTCATCTTGCCATGCAAAAAAATTAGGGAAATATGTAGCTGGGAGATATATTAGATGCCATTTTCTGTTTCTCTCTACTTTTAGAAACTTCATCTTAGAATGTTAAGTCCAATAGGTTTTGAAGTTGTGTGGAATATATATGTTTATCTTTATTAGCCATCATTTCTCTAGTCCTCGGACGCTCTTGGGTATAAAGGAAAAGGAACTCTCATTAATCTAAATCAGAGATTTTCAGATATGTCTGACTTCAGTCCAAATAGGGTGGTTGTTGAAAAAAAATAATAATAAAGTACCATGTGTACATGTTACCTCTAAAGATACTGACTAAGATAAGGATCAACAATCTTCCTTTTACCCAGAACCCTTGTTGGTTCTGAATATCACTAACTGAGAAATACTGTTATAAAATGATCAACAATATAAATCATCCCTACAAGCATTTTGTTTTTTCAAAACTTGTAATAAAGCCTGCCAGATAGTTCACTTGGAAAGGTACATGCTTTTCCATGGTTTTCATCCAGATTCAAGTCCAGCTCCCATAATGCAGAAGGAAACTACTAGTTTGATAGAGGACGTGAGATAACAAATGCCATGATTTCATAAAGAATCAGTTTTATAGAAACACCCAGCTTCCCAGGAGTGATGCCAGGGGTGATGACCTAGTAATCAGCCAGTTTTCTGGTCATTCATTTATTGCAATTTTTTCTTACTTCCTTCTCTCTCTCTCTCTCTCTCTCCCTCCCTCCCTCCCTCCCTCTCTCCCTTCCTTGCCACTGTTTCTTTTTTTAGTGATTTAAAGTTGATTTACAAAGGTATGAGCTAAAAAGGGTGTAATTTCATACTGTTCCCAACCCTAGAGTTCTGTGTCCCCGTTTCCTCCACTGGAAACTGCATTAGTACTCCTAAGGTCACAGATACGGATTGACTATTATTTCTTTTTTTTTTTAACAAGTGTTTAATTTTTTTATTCTTTTTTTTTAAAAAAATAATTTATTTCTTTATTGGGGAATTAATGTTTTACATTCAACAGTAAATACAATAGTTTGTACATGCATAACATTCCCCAGATTCCCATTTAACAATACAACCCCCACTATGTCATTATTATTATTATTATTACTATGACTATTATTTCTATAAATATATGTATATATATATATATGTGCCGGTCCTTTTGCTTTGCATCACGTGAGCTTAACCTGCTGCACTACCGCCCAACTCCCTATTGATTTATTTTTATTAGCCACAAAGATTATCACTGAAGCTTGGTGATAAGGTCGGTGATAATCCTTCTAAGGTCACAGATATGGATTAACTATTATATATATATATATATGCCCTTTTTTTTTTTCCTATGGTCCTGCCTTCTCTTCCTCTCTAAGTCATACCTACACCTATTGCTATTTCCAAATGCCCTTCCTTTATTCCTCTCCTCTCTCTGGGTCTTAATGGAATTGGAGTTCAGAGCCCTCTGGTCATCTTCCCCTAACATTTCTCCCCCTCTCAGGGTATGAACCAAAATTCCTTTTGGGGTGTGATGGTGGGAGTTCTGACTTCTGTAGTTGCTCCTCTGCTGGAAATGGAAGTTGGCAGGTCAATCCATATCCCCATCATGTTTCTGTCTTTCTCTAGTGGGTGGGTTAGAGTTTAGGAGAGGTGGGATTCCAGGACAAACTGGTGAGGCTGTCTGCCCAGGGAAGTCAGGGTGGAATCATAGTAGCATCTGCAACTTGGTGGCTGAAATTACCACTGGTTCTTGACCACCCTGGGCCAACTATTTCAAATAGAAAGAGACAGAGAGTCAGAATGAAGAAGGGATAGACACTATAGTACCTACCCTAGTGCCATGAGGGATGTTTTTGAGTTTGATGATAAACATGGTAAAGCAGGCAGGTGCCTTTCCATCTAAGCTGTCTTGCTGGCCCTGTTGTAAGCTAAAAAAACAAACAAACAAACAATGGATTGATTTATATTGTCAATCATTTATAATAGTGCTTATTAGTGTTATTTAGAACAAACAAGGGCTCTGGTATAAAAGGGAGATTACTGAACCTTGTCTGAGATTCTCTGAATCGCTATCTTTAGGGAGATAACAAGTACCGGTAGGACTTTTTCCTTTAACAGCCACCCTATTTGGATTGCAAGCATATATATCTCTCTGAGACTCTCTGATTTAGAGTAATAAGAGCCCATTTCTTTATAGCCAAGAGCATCTGAGGACTGGAGAAAAGCTAGATAATAATGATAAAGAGATATACATATACTTGCTATTTTTTTGTGTAATACAATTCAATTCCAACTTTAGGAAATTTCTAAAACATTCTTAATGTTTCATAGAGTTTCAATCCAGATGATTAAAAAAAAACCTTAAGACCATTTAAATCACGGTTTAATTTAACTCCATTCTACACAGCTTTCCAGCAATCTATCTGTTGCACAAAGGTGCAACATGGTGACAGATATTGAGGAGCATGACAGAAATCTCAAATATATGTATTGGAATAGCATGAGGCTGCAGGGGTGTGAGCAGAATTTATCCTGAACAGACATGTGGGTAGCAGTAGGGACGTACCCATTTTGAGCAACTCGTTCAGGAAGGTTTAATGAGTACCAGAGCCATCTGTCCACACTGAACAAACTGTTCAGCCTGGAATCAATCACCTAACTTCTTGGAAATTCACTTTACTCATCTGTAAATAATGAGGCTGGGTCAGGTGCTCGATATTTTTAAATTCCATTAATTGGACTTACTGATTTATTTTTTTAAGATTTTTAAAAATATTTATTTATTTCCTTTTTTGCCCTTGTTTTTATTGTTGTTGTAGTTATTCTTATATTTATGTCTGTCTTTCTGTCTACAGGCAATTCATATATATGTCATTTAATGTCAAAGGCAGCTACTAGAATTATTATAGATACCCCCACTAGTTCCAACAGACTGAGATACAGAGAAGTAATGAAATAAGCCAAACAATCTTTCTTTTAATATTTATTTATCTCCCTTTTGTTGCCCTTGTTTTATTGTTGTAGTTATTATTGTTGCCATCGTTGTTAGATAGGACAGCAAGAAATGGAGAGGAGGGGAACACAGAGAGGGGGAGAGAAAGACAGACACCTGCAGACCTGCTTCACCTGTGAAGTGACTCCCCTGCAGGTGGGGAGCAGGGGTCTCCAACCGGTTTCCTAATGCCTGTCTTTGCGATTCGCGCCACCTGCACTTAACCCGCTGCGCTACCTCCCCACTCCCAAGAAACAATCTTTAACTATGCAAGAATCAGAAATACATTACTTTAGAAAAATGTGACAAGTTAGTTTTGTTACTTAAGGATTTTAATTGCTTAAATTTCTTCCACATTCTGAAGTAGTGTTCCTCCTTTTCAACATAAACATCATAGTAAAAAAAAAATCCAATATTGCATTTGTATCTATTTTTCTGTTGAGAACATAGTAGAAAAGATGTTGGATTTTTTTTTGAAGTCTGAAGGATGTTCATTATTTGAGAAGATGGTTACAGATCATTTGTGCTAAATGAGAAAGACTCCTTTCACTCTTCAACACACCAGTTTGGTTTGTTTGCATGCATAGCCTTCTAGAAAGAGACATTTCACATAGAAAGAAGCTCTTACTCAGGTGTGGAATGACAACCCTTCAGCTTCATCACTCAGGTGAGACCTTTCCTTTCATAGTATTCTCTAATTCCATTCCAGGTAGTCCACTCCCCAGTAAAGTCCCCAAACCTAGATATAGTCCAGGTCCCCTGAGATAGAGCATAGGTTCACACGTGCCCATAAACTAGGGGAAAATATATACCTGAAAGCAGAAGTACACAAGAGCCTGCAGGGAATACCCCCCAACACCTCATCTGCACTATTCCAGTCTTTAGGTCCATGATTGTTCAACAATTTGTTTGGCTTTGTATGTTCAGCCACCAGCTTCCGGATGCCAGCAAGATGCTGACCAGACTTCCCTGGACAGATGACCCCATCAATGTGTCCTGGAGCTACACTTCCCCAGAGACCCAACCTACTAGGGAAAGAGAGAGGCAGACTGGGAGTATGGACTGACCAGTCAACGCCCATGTTCAGCGGGGAAGCAAGTACAGAAGCCAGACCTTCCACCTTCTGCATCCCACAATGACCCTGGGTCCATGCTCCCAGAGGGATAGAGAATGGGAAGGTTATCAGGGGAGGAGATGGGATATGGAGATTCAGTGGTGGGAATTGTGAGGAACTGTACCCCTCTTATTCTATGGTTTTGTTAATGTCTCCTTTCTTAAATAAAAGAAAGAAAGAAAGAGAGAAAGAAAGAAAGAAAGAAAGGAAGGAAGGAAGGAAGGAAGGAAGGAAGAAAGAAAGAAAGAAAGAAAGAAAGAAAGAAAGAAAGAAAGAAAGAAAGAAAGAAAGAAGCTCTTGCTTGGATTTCAGGGAGATGGATTTCTTTGCCTGACAATAGAGAAATTGGCTAAAACTACTCAACAGAATTATGGTACATCAAATGAGCTCTAAGTCATCTCAAGCACTTTTTTTTATGCCAACCAGGGTTATTGCAAGACCCTTTTCTCATCCTTTTGTTGATAGAGATAGAGAAATTGAGAAGTAATACGATTATAGAAAAGAGAGACACTGGTAACACTGATTCACCATAAGTGATGTTACAGGGAGAGCTCGTCCTCCAAATTAATGAGGTTCTTGCCTCTACTAGTATAGAAAGCACTAATTTGAGAGTATTAGTTACCCTTCGGGGGTTACTCTAAAACCAACAAACACCTATTAATTATTAATATATAAAAATTGGGTTTTATTGCTTAGAGACAGTGAAAAATACTCTGTAAAAATATGTGCATGATGGGAGTCGGGTGGTAGCGCAGCGGTTTAAGCGCACATGGGGCAAAGCGAAAGGACCGGGGTAAGGATCCCGGTTCAAGACCTCGGCTCTCCACCTGCCGGGGAGTTGCTTCACAAGCAATGAAGCAGGTATGCAAGTGTCTATCTTTCTCTCCCCCTCTCTGTCTTCCCCTCCTCTCTCCATTTCTCTCTGTCCTATCCAACAGCGACGACAACAATAATAACTACAACAATAAAACAAGGGCAACAAAAGAGAATAAATAAATAAATGTGCATGATGACTGCTTGCCTTCCACTTCCAGTCACTGTTTCTCCCTTTGTTAGTCCAGCTTTCAAGTGCATTCTGCTCAGCTCAGCACAGCTCCTTGTTTTCAGTTCCAAGTGCATTCCTCCTCTGTGCTGCTTCTTTCATGCTGCTGTTTACTTTTTTCCCGGTATTTATCGTCCAAAATGGAAAGGCCTTCTCCTGTCCAATCATTTGTCTCGTACACTTCCTTTAGGGCACTTTTTCCTTTTTTTTTTTTTCTTCTTTCTTTTGCCTCCAGGGTTATCTCTGGGGCTAGGTGCCTGCACTATGAATCCACTGCTCCTGGCGGCCATTTTCCCCCCATTGTTGTTGTTGCTGTTACTGTTGCTATTGCTGCTGTTGTTGGACAGGACAAACAGAAACTGAGAAAAGAAAGGAAGACAAAGAAGGGGAGAGAAAGATGGACATCTACAGACCTGCTTCACCGCTTGTCATGCTATGCCCCTGCAGGTGGGGGGCCGCCGGCCTCAAACCGAGATCCTTATGATTAGCTTCAGAGTGCTACTACTGCCTGCCGCTCCCCTTTTTTGTTGCGGGCACCAGGAATTTTGGGAAATGTAGTTCTTCTATATCAAGTTACACAACTTAATTCTTTTTAAAAAAATATTTCTTTATTTATTCCCTTTTGTTGCCCTTGTTGTCTTATTGTTGTAGTTAGTATCGTTGTTGGATAGGACAGAGAGAAATGGAGAGAGGAGGGGAAGACAGAGAGGGGGAGAGAAAGATGGACACCTGCAGACCTGCTTCACCACCTCTGAAGCGACTCCCCTGCAGGTGGGGAGCTGGGGGCTCGAACAGGGATCCTTACACAGGTTCTTGTGCTTTGCGCCACCTGCGCTTAACCTGCTGCACTATCGTCTGACTCCCATATTAATTCTGTTTTAAAAATTAGTGATTTAATATTGATTTAAAAAATTATGACAGGAATAATTTCACACCATTCCCACCACCAGAGTTCTGTCCCTCCATTGGAAACTGCATTAGTTCTCCCAAAGTCACAGATATGGGTTGTCTATATCTATATATATATATTTGTCCTTTTTTTTTCTTATGGCTCTGCCTTCTCTTTTTTATTATTATTTATTTTGCTTTAAAAAAAACTTTTCTTTGTTAGGTAGGACAGAGAAAAATTGAGAGAGAATGGACAGGCAGAAAGGCACCTGCAGACCTGCTTTACCTCTCATGAAGCAGAACCCCTGCACACAGGGGCTCGAACCCAGGTCCTTATGCTTGATAATATGTGTGTTTAGCCTGGTGTGCTACCATCTGCCCCTTTCTCTACGTCACACCTTCTACTGCTCAGTGTCATTCTTTTTTTTTTCCCCTTCTCTCTCCAGGTCCTGATAGAACTAGAGTTCAGAGCCCTGTGGTCATCTTCCCTTAACATCCCCCCCTCTGGGAGTATGGACCAAAGTTCTATATGGGGTACAGAAGGTGGAAATTCTGGCTTCTATAATTGCTTCTCTGCTCCACGTGAATGTTGGCAGGCCAATCCTTACCCATAACCTGTTTCTATCTTTCCCTAGTGGGCTAGACCAAGAGAAGTGAGGTTCTGGGACACACTGGTGAGGTCATGTGCCCATGAAATTCAGGATGGACTCATAGTAGAATCTGCAACTTGATGGCTGAAAGGTAGTAAGCTATAAAGCAAGACAAAATGCTTAATAAGCAGGAACCAAAAAACAGGAAAAGAGCCAGTGAGGATAGGGATCTAAAGGTGAAAAGAAACTAGGGAGTCTATTTTAGGTATGTTCCCAGGGGTTGATGACTTTAATTTTTACTTGAGTTTGATAGCTAACATGCAGATGGACTAAAAATATTGCCTGGGACGATGTAATCAGAGTTGAGAATAGGACTAGAAAGCTGGATTAGGCCAGAGCAGCTCCCAAACTTGAACAAAATGTATTAATACAATTAACTGCTTACCCCATTGATCTGACCCATATTTAGCACATGAGCCTGTGTAACCTCTAAGTTCCTGTCAGTCTGAGCTCACAGTCCATGGTCACAGCTGGGAACATTCTAGGCTGCACTGATTTCTGGACCAGTCTTCCTCAAGTGGGAGGGTAGGATGACCCAGCTTCCCTTTGGAAAGATCATAGTGAGTGTATGGTCCTGAAGAAGTCTACAAAAGGGCTTATGATGATGTTCCTGATGGAAGTGACCAGTGATGATACACCTTAATTATTTAGGATAATTAAACAAGGGAACAGCCCTACAGTGACCTGCAACAGCGAAGCTTTGCCCCTGCAGGTGGAGCTCAGGGTCTTGAACCCAGGTCCTTGAACATGGTAACATGCACTTTACCTGCTTACCACTGACCTGTGCAAACTTTTTTTAAATAAGTGCTTTATTGGTCAGAAACTCTTAAGAATTGTCAAACATTTTCCCCGTGTTTATAATGACTCTACATTCAAGGGTTTGGATAACTGAATCTGATTTGATATGTTGCTGATAAACTGATTTCTGCTCCCATCTCATTCACCATCATCCCTTCAATAAATATACATCATCTGTATAATCTGGTGTTTTTATTTCTTAAGACCCTGGGGTCTTAAACAGCAAGTCAAATATACATTCTTCACACATAGTGTCACATAAAGTCACACTATCTTGTATTGATCATTAAAATCCCAGGATTTCAGTGCTCTATTAATAAAATTTTAAAAAGTGGGGAGTCGGGCGGTAGCACAGCAGGTTAAGTGCACAGGGTGCCAAGTGCAAGTTGTACAAAGCATAAGGACCATCTTAAGGATCCCGGTTTGAGCCCCCGGCTCCCCACCTTCCGGGGAGTCGCTTCACAGGTGGTGAAGCAGGTTTGCAGGTGTCTGTCTTTCTCTCCCCCTCTCTCTCTTCCTTTCCTCTGTCCATTTCTCTCTGTCCTATCCAACAACAACAACAATGGCAACAAAAGGAAATAAATAAATAATAAAAATTAAAAAGTGATGAGAATTATGTCTGCCACTCAAGGCTACTTCAAGAATTGAATTGGTTCACATGCTCAGAAGGTTTTCAGTTAATTAAATTTGAGTTTAAAATAACAAAGACAAGTCCAAGGGCCAGAAATGATTTTGTCTATAATATATTTACATTCCTTAGCAAGGAAGGTAGGAGATAGGTTGTTTTCTTCTTCTTCTTCTTCTTCTTCTTCTTCTTCTTCTTCTTCTTCTTCTTCTTCTTCTTCTTCTCCTTCTCCTTCTCCTTCTCCTTCTCCTTCTCCTTCTCCTTCTCCTTCTCCTTCTTCTCCCTCTCCCTCTCCCTCTCCCTCTCCCTCTCCCTCTTCTTCTTATCCTTCTTCTTCTTGCTGTCATAGTTTCTTTTTCTTTTCTTTCTTTTTCCCTTTTTTAAAATTTTGCTTTGTTTTGCTTTTTCCCAATGCTTCTAGGGGTCATTATAATGAAAGTACTTATTGCTCTCTTAACAAGGAGAGCAAATTGTTCCTTGTATCTGGGAGGGGACAGCAGGAAGCTACATCTGGTCATAGAGTCAGGCTTATACCTGAGGACTATCAACCAGGGTTAAGCCTGCAAATCTTCCATGGTTTAAAGAGAGGAAATGAGCTCTTATAGTCAGAAGGAGCCCTGGGGCATGGGCAAAATGTCATTTGCTACATTTCTGAGATATATTGCATGGAAAAAAACTGAAACATTTATTGTCTCCAGCTGCTGCTTACTCTTGTTTTTACTTTACTGGGTCTAATTGGTGGAATCTATTGCTCCTACCAAAAACCTCCTGCTGAGATTTATTTAAAACTCCACTTACAACTTTTATACTTCCTAGAGTTTTTTTGTAATATAAAGTTACTTTGCAAAGTCGATATCTAATATCTATTTGATAATAATGGAAAATTCAAGATAGAAGATATTGAAAGGCATGCATTTAAATTTAAATGGTTATTTCTATGTGTTCAAATATTTTGTGTTTTGTAGTCCATCTGTTTCCTAAAAAGCTTCAGGGTGACTAATAGTATGAATACACATTCAAAATCAAACACTTGAAACAAATATTTTAAATTCAGACCGAGATCGGCAAGCAGAGAGTGAACACAGAATTAAAAAAACAAAACGGGAGTCGGGCGGTAGCGCAGCGGGTTAAGCGCAGGTGGCGCAAAGCGCAAGGACCGGCATAAGGATCCTGGTTCGAGCCCCCCCCCCCCCCCCCCCCCCCCCCGCTTCTCACCTGCAGGGGAGTCACTTCACAGGCAGTGAAGTAGCTCTGCAGGTGTCTATCTTTCTCTCCCCCGTCTTCCCCTCCTCTCTCCATTTCTCTGTCCTAATAATAGCTACAACAATAAACCAACAAGGGCAACAAAAAGGAATAAATAAATATTAAAAAAAAAATTTTTAATGAATGATATTTAAAAAAAAACAAGAACAACAACAACAAAAAAACCAAAAATGAGAATTTGTTAACTATTCTTAGTAAATAAAAATTTAACTCAGTATCTAAGCTGGGAAGTGCTGGCATTGAATGAGTTAACTTAGTATGGAAAAGTCAAGTTTCTAAATCCACCTGAAGTCATAGAAGTTGACTAAACACATGTCCTATCTTCCATTAAGACTGCATTCTCCTGTGTCATTTATCTTTCCAAGCTCAATGTCTAGCACAAAGCTTGACTCTGAGTAGCTCATTACTAAAGGCTGTAACTTTGGTATCAGATTCTTAGGCAGAGAGATGGGACACACTGAAAATTTAATGTAAGAAGCAGTGGCTGGGCCTAGAGTGCAATGGTGCTTGCTCTTTTATACAGTTATTATCCTGCCCATAGTAACTCACAGCTACAAGTTTAGCAGATTACTTTTTCTTTTCTGTACATAGAAGGTACAACTTTTTTTGGTTTGTCAATAGATTCTTGGGCGGAAGTTGCAGATTCTGACGTCAGTGACCAAGGCCACTTTGATTATAGCAGTAGAAAGCCCTGTTGATTCTGGGAGGAGGGAGAAGAAAACTGCATTTTCAAGAAGTTGACTCGTTTGCCTCAATATGAACACGTTTATTGCATGAATATTGTAAATATTATGGTAAATAGGGAACATAATAAAATGCAAGTAAAGTTCTATAAAAGATTCTAAATTCTGTCCATATCCTCTCTCCATTACATATATAATTTTTTAAAAAAAACTCATTTTTATCATACATTTTATCATACCCAGTTTCTCCCCCATTCCCACAGATAACATTACTTTGTAGGGTACACAATAAAAGTTATTTCTTTTCTTTTTTTTTTTAACTGGGACTTTCTTTTCTACTCTGTGAACCTTTTAGTACTTCAAAACTTTCAACTCTTTCAATAATAGCTTAAAACACAAATATTGTACAGCAAGGTAAAAATAATTCCTTTTATGTCTCCTTAATCTATAAGTTTTTATGGCTTTCAAATTATTATTTTTTCTTTTTTTACTTTTCTAACCCTTTTCTTATTTTATTTATCTATTATTATTTTATTGCCACCAGGATTATTTCTGGGGCTCGGTGCCCGTAGGATGAATCCACTGCTTCTGGAGGCCATTTCCCCCTCTTTTTTTTCTTTCAGAAAAAAACAGAGAGGGGAGGTGGAGAGATAGGAAGCCGAACACCTGCAGCCCTGCTTCACCACTCGTGAAGCTTTCCTCTGAGGGTGGGAACTGGGAGTCTAAACCCAGGTTCTTAAGCATGGTGATGTGTATGCTCAAATAGATGTGCCACTGCCTGCCCCCATAAACTCTTTTCTTAAAAACCAGGTCATGACTTGGGAGACAACACAGCAAGTAAAATGTTGGTCTACCAACGTGGGGTTGAGATTGCAATCCTTGGCACTGCATATGCCAGAGAGATGCCCTGGTTCTTTTAACCCATCCCACATAATGCATAAATCTTTATATATATATATATATATGCAGACACATTGTCCTAGGCATTCACAGTGGCAGGATAACTATCACTGTCTCTTCCATCTTTTCCCACTGGGTGTTCTCAGCGGTAGTAACTTGCCACAGCTATCATTTCCACGTTGGCAAAGTTTTCTTCTTGAATATGTTCTGAAGGAACTGTCTTCTCTTCCTGAGGAGGTTAAGTGTTGCCCTTTTCATGAATATGCGCACTGTGGTTTGCTTGGTTTATTTTATTCATTATAGACCTGCTTACAAGCAGATAATGTGTCATTAGCAGTCCTCTAAAATAAAGAAAATCATTCAATTTTGAAATCTTGTTTTCAAACTTTTAAAGGAGCTAGTTATGGTCTGCTAAACCCGTAACTGAATTTTCTTTGGGGGGGGGGGGGTGTTTTCTTTATTTTCCTGTAGTTTCTTTTCCCTGTCGTCTCCCCACACACACACACACACACACACACCCTGTCATCTTTAAGTTCCAGCTTTAGCTCTAATCATCCTCTCTTTAGTTCCTCAGGGATGACCTCTAGGAGCTCCATATTCCGTGGTGTTAGCTATTAAGGCCTGAGTGTACTTTGTACATTAGTCAACTTTTTTCTTTTTTTCCCCCCTCTCGTTGCCTTTTTTTTTTTTAAATCATTGTTGTGGTTATTATTGTTGTGATTGTTGGCTAGGATAAAGAGAAATCGAGAGAGGAGGGGAAGACAGAGAGGAGGAGAAAAAGATAAACACCTACAGACTTGCTTCACTGCTTGTGAAGCGACTCCCCTGCGGGTGGAGAGTCGAGGGCTCAAACCCGGAGCCTTACTCTGGCCTTTGCGCTTGGCGCCATGTGCGCTGAACCCGCTGCGCTACCGCTGGACCCCATCAACTTTTTTTCTGTAAGGCAAATTATTATCAAAGGAAACTTAGAACGTTGCCTATTCATAGTCCCTGAGGCTTTGCCTTTGAAATCTACATATGGAATGAAGAATTTCCCCCCAAAAAATGTGCTACTTTACTTTTAACATATTTTGTGCATTCCCAAACATTTTGAAAAAGGATTTTTTTTTTTTAAGATAAAAGGAAAATCTTAACACAGTTAACTATGTGCAAGGAGTAAGAATTTCTCTCTGTATACATTCTCCCTTTAAAACTCCTTTGGTCTAGTGGTCAATTTCAAGACCACATAGTGACCCCAAAAAAGTCTTAGCTAAAAAAGCTAAGACTTTTCAAATATTTTCAAAGCCTCTCAACAGTCTGATTGATGGTGCACCTGGTATAGTGTATGTTTCACAATGAGCAAGAACTCTGATTCAAGCCCCTGGTCCCCACCTGCAGGGAAAAGGGTTCATGAGTGGTAAAGCAGTGTTACAGGCGTTTCTCATTTTCTATCCCTTTTTTCTCCCCTTTCTTTCTTTATTTCTCTGTCTTTATCAAATAAATTAGCAAATAAATAAATAAAGTATACAGATAAATAAGTACATTGGCTATCTCTAAACATACAGAACGTATATCTCTTAAATAAGGCTTTGATACCCTTTCCCCATAGTACTAATTAACAAAGCCACACACGTAATAATGGTAACCACCAAAGGTAATTCTAATTGTGATTATCTTGGCCTCCACTTTTCACTTTCCTTACACCAACTATGTGGGTGAGTACAGATGAGTATACAGCTTAGATAAATCCTTTCAGGTGGCTTGAGAGGTGATGCAATGCTTCATGCTTTGGACTTAAAAGCATGTGATTTGGAGTTTGATTCCTGGCGTCACATGTGCCAGAGTGATGCTCTGGTCACCTCTCACTCCTCATCCCATTAACAGATAAATAAGTCCTTTTAAAAAAATTTTCAAAATTATTCTATAGAAGGCAATCTTTTCTATAAATTTTGTTGTTATTTTATTTATTTATGTTTTGGCATAATCTTTATTTATTTATTGGATTGAGACAGCCAGAGATCGAGAAGGAAGGGGGTGATAGAGAGGGAGAGACAGAGAGACACCTGAAGCCCTGATTCACCACTCATGAAGTTTTCCCCTACAGATAGGGACTGGGGACTCGAACCTGGCTCCTTTCACACTGTAACATGTGTGCTCAACCAGGTGCAACACCACCTGGCCCCTATTTATTTATTTATTTTTATTAGTGGATTAATGTTTTACAGTCTGCATTAAATACAATAGCTTGTACATTCATAACATTTCCCAATATTCCACATAACAATACAACCTCCACTAGGTCCTCTGCCATCATGTTCCAGGACCTGAACCCTCCCCGCCCCCCACCCACTCTAGAGTCTTTTACTTTAGTGCAATATACCAACTTCATTCCAAGTTTTGCTTAGTGTTTTCTCTTCTAATCTTGTTTTTCAACTTCTGCCTGTGAGGGATATCATCCCATATTCATCCTTCTACTTCTGACTTATTTCACTCAACATGATTTCTTCAAGCTCCATCAAAGATGGGCTGAAAATGGTGAAATCACCTTTTTAATAGCTGAGTAGTATTCCATTGTGTATATATACCACAACTTGCTCTGTTGTTGGATACTTGGGTTGCTTCCAGGTTTTGCCTATTACAAATTGTGCTGCTATGAACATAGGTATACACACATCTTTTTAGATGGTTGTGTTTTTTTCCTTAGGATATATCCCCAGGAAAGGAATTGCAGGGTCACAGAATAAGTTAATTACTAGCCTTCTGAGAGTTCTCCATACTGCTCTCCACAGGGGTTGGACCAATTTACATTCCCACCAGCAGTACAGAAGGGTTCCTCTCCAGAATTTGTTGCTGCTATCTTTTCTGATGTATGACATTCTCACAGGAGTGAAGTGGTATCTCACTGTTGTCTTTATTAGCATTTCTCTGACAGTCAATGACTTGGAACATTTTTTCATGTATTTCTTGGTCTTTTGGATCTCTCCTGTGGTGAATATACTGTCCATGTCCTCTCCCCATTTTTGGATGGGGTCATTTGATTTCCTGTTTTTGAGTTTGGCAAGCTCTTTAGATTTGCTTCCGTTCTGTGAGGGGTCTCCTGGCTTGGGTAGTGGTTTCTTTTGCTGTGCAGAAGCTTTTTAATTTGATGTAGTTCCATAGATTTATTCTTACCTTAGTTTTCTTTGTAATTTGATTCGTTTCATTTAGACAGAAAAGCGTTCTGCCTATATGTTCCTCTAAGTATCTGATCGTTTTTAGTCAACACACACACACACACACACACACACACACACACACACACACACACACACACACGGTCTGAATATTTTTCCTTTGAAACCCAGTTTGAAACTCAGCCACTAGTTATAAATGTAATACTCAAATTTTTGAGGAAGAAAACTGTATCCCTGGCTTTTACAGCCCCCCACTATCTACAGACAATAAAACAGGCTACAAGTTTTTCTCAGACTGAGCATAGAAGCAGATTTCTCTTGAGTTGCTAGCTCCCTCTGCAGTTCATATATATGTTCTGCAACTTTGAGTTTCTATTAAAATGTTACAACATAAACAGAGTTAAATTTGTCTACTGCTTTTTGCCCACTGTATCTCTTATAGCCTCATAGGTGTTAGTTGGGTTGATGGTAGTTTATCTTTTTACTTTTTTATTGGGAGTATTTTAAAACTTTTTTAAAGGAGATTAAAAAAAATGTTATCTATTTATTAGATAGGCAGAGAAAAGTTGGGGGGAGGGAGAGAAACAGAGAGACACCTGCAGGTCGACCTAGACCCCCAGCCTTTTTCTATATAGTGGGTTAGGGCTTTGGAGAGGTGAGGTTCCAGGACACATTAGTGAGGTCATCTGCCCAGGCAAGTCAGGATGGAATTATAGTAGCATCTGCAGCTTGGTGTCTGAAAGGTAGTAAGATACAAACAAGACAAAATGCTTAATAAATAAGAAGCCAAAGGTAGGAATAGAGCAGATGAAATTAGGGGTCATTGGGTGAGTTATCACTGGGGCTCAGTGCCAACACTACAAATCTACTGCTCCTGGTGGCCATTTTTTCCGTTTTATTGGGTGGTACAGAGAGTAATTGAGGGGGAAGTGGGAAGTTCAAAAAGGGAGAGAGAAAGATAAGACACCTGCAGACCCACTTTGCTACATGTGAAGCATCCCCCCTGTAGGTGGCGATCTGGGGGCTTAAATCCTGATATTTCAACCTATTGTTTAGTTAAGTCAGAAATTTTTTTCCTGTTAATTTTTTCTTATTATTTAAACAAGGAGACATTAACAAAATCATAGGATGGGGGAGTACAACTCCACACAATTCCTGCCACCCAATCTCCATATCCCATCCCCTCCCTAATAGCTTTCCCATTCTCTATCCCTCTGGGAGCATGGACCCAGGGTCGTTGTGGGTTGCAGAAGGTAAGTCAGAAATGTTTTAAACAGGGTGAAGTTACGCAGTTGGAAGTGGCAGTAGTAGATTTTTTCTTCAAAATACAGTTTTCAAGAGTCTATGCATCATAGAGAAAGTGAATGGTTTCTGAAATGGGGTATGTACTAATTCTTGACTTTGAACATGTTCTTGATAATCTCTAAAATTCAGTTTCTTACCTGTCAAATGGAGTAATTGTCACGCTTATTAGTTTATTATAGAAATGTAATGAAATCTGGAAAGAATTTACTATACAGATCTTGTGAGAGTAATTATCATTAAAATCATACATTACAATTTTAAGTAAGAACAAAGCAAGCTAGGATGAAGATAAAATGATTAGGTGTTGTGGAAGAAAGTAGATAACATAATTCTTGTTTAAAATATATTGCAGCAAATTGTGCTAGAACTAGAAAAGAGAGTGCAAAAATATAAACACACATTTTATGAATAATAAAAGTCACATAAGGTGCTTAATGTTATGCATAATCTTAAAAATAGAAACATAAGCTTGCAGTCTTTGTTCAGGTTAATGTTTTAACTTTGTGTTAAGTTTATGTATAGCTTTTAAAACTAATTTATTACAAAGCCTGTTAGGATTTTTATAACTATATTTGTAAAATCATTTTATAACAAAAACTATGTTGAAACTCTTAACTTGGATTTTAAAAAAATTTTTATTTTCTCATCTCTTACATATAGAATAATAGCATCTTAACTTCCCAAAGTTTTGGTTTTCTGATCCAATTAGGATAATTTTATAATAAACTTTAGTATTAGTGATCCTGATCATCATTCTAGGTTTTCCTTTTGTATTTATTCATATAACTCTCACAACAGGCCTTCATGATATAAACTATTGTTTTCCTCATTCTTTTTTTTAAGAATAGTTTTTTGTTTGTTTGTTTGCTTTTGTATTATCTTTATTTATTGGATAGAGACAGCCAGAAATCAAGAGATGGGGAGATAGAGAAAGAGAGAGAGACACCTGCAGCACTGCCTCACCACTTACAAAGCTTTCCTCCTGCAGGTGGCGACTGGGGGCTGAAACCCAGGTCATTGTACACTATAATATGTGCACTCAGCCAGGTTTTCCTCATCCCGTTTTCCTCATTCTTTGCTAGAAGAATCCTAGGTAGAAAGAATATGAATAAATGTCCAGTAACAGAGCAATTTGCATATATTGATTTCAAATCCATCTTGGGCAATCTGTTCTACTACTTGTACTATTTGTTCACCTCTGAAGACTGGAAAAGGTGCTTTGAAAATTAAGGCATTACAGGTGCCAGCAAGATAGTATAGTGCCTGTGTGAAAGCCTTTCATGCTTGAAGCTCTAAGGTCCCAGGATGAATCCCCTACATCACCATAAACCAGTGCTCTGAAAATAAATAAATAAATAAAGTATTGCTATTATGATTAATATCAATCAAGTCATTATTTCTCATACTCAGGTAAACTGCCTCAGATAGCAAAGGATCATTTACAATGATCGAATTAATATTTATTTATTGTATTGCCACCATGGTGATAAGTGGAGCTAAGTGTTTGTATTATAAAACAAATCTGCTCCCAGAAGCCGTTTTTTTCTTCTCTATTCCTTCCTTCCTTCCTTTCTTCTTTCTTTCTTTTTTATTAAACAGGATAGAAAGAAATTGAAAGGGGAAGGGAGACATTTTTTCAGTCTAGAGAGCTTGTTTTCAGAAACAATAACTACACCCACCCCACACAAATTTTGTGATTTCTTATCTTTTTCTTTCTTCCACTCCTTTTGCCTTTCATTCATAAGTATCTTTCAAGATAAATTCAGTCCCAGGAGTCAGGCGGTAGTGCAGCGGGTTAAGTGCACGTGACACAAAGCGCAGGGACCGGTGTAAGGATCCTGGTTGAGCCCCCAGATCCCCACCTGCAAGGGAGTCGCTTCATAAGCGGGGAAGCAGGTCTGCAGGTGTCTATCTGTTTCTCCCCCTCTCTGTCTTCTTCTCCTCTCTCCATTTCTTTCTGTCCTATCCAACAACAATGACATCATCAACAACAAACAATAATAACTATAACTATAAAACAAGGGCAACAAAAGGAAATAAATAAATATTTAAAAAATAAAAAAGATAAATTCAGTCCTAAAGCTTCAGATAGAATTAAGGAAATGTAGGAAAAGGGAGGGAGTCAAGAAGTAGAGAGTGAGAGAGACAGATTTGAGGATCAGAGATTCAGAAAGGAGGAAAACTCCTGCTTGAAGTGTTGTGGGGAGTGAGGCAGAACAAGAAAATTCATGTGAGTGGACAATTCATCAGTGAGGATATCCCAGTGCCTGAGAGCTGATTCTGCTGGGAAATCAAAGTTCCTGCTTTGTGAAGGGGGAGTCTGTGAGGTGGGAAAGAAGCACAGTATATGGAATTCTGAGTAGACTGAGGCCGGTGTTAACACTTGAGGGTGCATCATGTTGCATATAGGAGCCTGTGTACCATAATGGGTTAACATGATATTGAAAATCAGAGATAAGTGGGGTGAGAGAACGTGCACATGGTGATGGGAGATGGTCTGGTGTGTGAGAGTCACAATTTGAAAACTACATTTCCGGTGGCTGAGGTAGTGATTGTGAAAGGTGACATCAAAATGGGTCTTAACACATTTGGATTTGAAACTAGACTGAACGTGCTCAAAGTCAGATTTGTACTCTGGATTGAAATATTTGAGCTTTGCGATGATGTTGCCAAGTAACTCTAGTCGTGATGCTAAAGAATGTTTTCAGTTATTGAGTTTAGTGAAGGTCAACTCAGGACATGTCAATGAGAAGGAAAGGCATGATCTTGAAATAGCTATTTAGGTCTCCTTAGCTACATACAAATATTCTGACCAGCACTTTACATCAGCAGAATCTAAGACATTCTCACCAGGTCACAGTGTGTCTAAAAATTCTGAAACAATCTACAAGCTTCTTTTCAGTGCTTCCTGTTGAGGTACAATTACTATTTGTCAACATAGTTGGATGCATAAAAACTTACTCTACTTAACCAGTGAATCCACACCTTTAGCTCTTGATCATATGTAATTTTTTGATATTTGTCACATTTATATACCTCAAACTTCAGAAATTCAAACCCACAATAGTAGTTTCAAGACCAATATTCATTTCTCTTTTTAAAAACATTTTTTATTATCTTTATTTATTGGATAGAGACAGCCAGAAAATGAGAGGGTAGAGGGAGATAGGGAGGGAGAGAATCAGAGAGACACCTGCAGCACTGCTTCACCACTTGCAAAGCTTTCCCTTGCAGGTGGGAACTGGGGACTCGAACCAGGGTCCTTGCGCATTGTAATGCATGTGCTCAACCAGGTGCGCCACCACCTGGCCCCCCAATATTCATTTCTCAACCAACTAATGAACAATATTCCTTGTCCTATCACACTCTTAAGGAGGTGTAATTTTCTGACTGGATATTCTATGACAAAAACTCACTTCACCATATTATTGCTCATTCTATTTTTGGTTGGAATGAGTTTTTTTCTTTGCCTTAGAATGAAAGTGTTTGGGGGCTGGGTGGTGGTGCACCTGGTTGAGATCACATGTTACAGTGCACAAGGACCTGGGTTTGAGCCCCCAGTCCCCACCTGCAGGGGGAAAGTTTCTCAAGTGGTGAAGCAGGGCTGCAGGTGTATCTCTGTCTCTCACACTCTCTATCTTCCCCTTCCCTCTCGATTTCTGACTGTATCTATCCAATAAATAAATAAATATAATAATTTTTTAAAAAAGAATGAAACTGTTTATTTTTATGGCAGTTCCCAGTAGAATTTACTCTGTGCCACAGGACAATAGGAAATGGAGCAAAACCAGTTTGTCCCTGTGACAGTCGTACAGATATTGTACACTACCTGCCTTGTTCACGTCTCTGTAATAAAATAACCAGAGTTCTCCTTGGCTCTGGTTTATAGTGGTTCTGAGGATTGAACCTGGAACCCAAGGGCCTCAGGCTTGAAAGTCGTTCTGCATAGGCAGTATGCTATCTCCCCAGCCTATGACTTTTAGAAGACATAGTTTTCAAAATCTAATGTACCTGGGAGTCCGCGGTAGCACAGCGAGTTAAGTGCAGGTGGCGAGAAGCACAAGGACTGGCTGAAGGATCCCGGTTTGAGCCCCCAGCTCCCCACCTGCAGGGGAGTCGCTTCATGGGCTGTAAAGCAGGTCTGCAGGTGTCTATCTGTTTATCCCCCTCTCTGTCTTCCCCTCCTCTCTCCATTTCTCTCTGTCCTATTCAATAACTACAACAATAAAACAACAAGGGCAACAAAAGGGGATAAATAATTAAAAAAAATCTAATGTGTCTTATCATAATATATTAATCTTAACCTATTACCACTTTTCACTGTTCTTGTATCATATACAGATGCCTATGTAATTTTTTTCTTTTCTGTATTGCCACCAGGAGTATCGATGGCTTGGCCAGCACTAAGAATCCGTTGCTCCCAGTGGCTATTTTTTCCTTTCTATTTTATTTGACAGGAAAGTGAGAAATTGAGAGAAGAGGGGGAAGAGAGGGAGAAAGAAAGACATCTGCAGACCTGCTTCACCACTTGTGAACCTTCTCCCCTCTGGGTGGAGAGTGAGAACTCAAACCAGGTCCTAGTGCGTAGTAATGTGGGCACTTAGGTGGTGACCCCACCACCCAGCCCTCCCCCCACATCTAGGTCATTTTATTGACAGTTTTTGGTATCAATATCAGCAACTTCATATTTGTTTTTATTTTATTTTCTGTATTTTATTTTGAATCGAGAAAGAAGTTGAGAAGGAAGTGGGAGACAAGAAGAGAGAGACACTTGTAGCAGCACTATTTCACCTTTTGGGAAGCTTCTCTCCCTGCAGGTGGGGATCAGGGGCTCAAACTTGGGTCTTTGTGCATAGTAATGTGTGTGTTCCGCCAAGTGTACTGCCCATACCCCCAACTCAGTATCTCCATATTTGACTATTAGCTCTGTGTGCTATCTTTTCAACTTTTCTATAACTTTCAAACTGTTCAAAATACAAGTATCTATAAATGTTGAATTGATTTTAAAATAAATATCTATCCTGAACTATTTAATTTGACATATTAAATGTATATTCATAATACACTTTCACATAAAATATGAAATTCAACTAAACTTTCTGTGAATTTTTATGAAGCTCAATGTCAGAAGACCAATTTTCTTAACCAGAAAGAAATAGATTTGGATTAAATGGTCTTCATTTTTTTATATTTCTTTAAAAATTTTTTCACTTTTATTTTTTTACTCTTTATTTTCAATAGATGGAGACATCATACCAGGTCATTTCATATGGTTAGTTAACTTAGTATTCCAATATTTTTCTAATAATTTCTCTAGTATTCCACAAGATGGTGCCATTTTATTACAAGAAAATATTCCCATCTTACTTGTGTCTAGGTTGAATCTTTGTTTTTTGTTTTTTTTTTAATTATTGGCTAAGCCAAGAGATAACTTATCAAGTAGGGCCTATGTCTTTCTTGGTTGACATACCTCCTTCCCCCCAAAAAAAAATAGTTATAATAAACTCTTACCTAAATGAAATAGTTGCAGATTTTGAAATACTACTTTCCACAAAAATAGCATCTGACATTTTTTTTCTCATTAACTAGATTAACTAGCAAAAATGAAATACGTTTAATACCTCTTTCTCTCCATCTCTCTGCACCTCTGCCTCTCTCTTACACACACGCACACGCACATGCACACACACACTGTTTTGGACCTTTTAGTTTTCTCTGTTCATGGGCAGAAGGAAATTTAAATTACTAGAATTATATACATCAGGCAATATGATTTGAGATGTCACAGTGTCACTATGTGACTGAAGATGATTGCACATGGATAATTGGAAGGTAGAGATTTGTTTTCTAAAGCAGTAATGCCTACACACATTGAATCACTAAATGAAATTGTTTCAAGGAATATAGAAGAGCAAATAATAAGGGCCAGAATTTATTTGCATTAACTATGAATCAAGTGATTCCATTTACTATCAAATGATGGGATTAGTATAAAATAATGAGTGTTTAAATATGTCATTTTTCTCTTTAAAATAACTTTTCACTAGCTTGAAAATGGCTACATCTATCCAGGATACATTTACTGTGTCATTATGGTTCCTTAAATCCTAAAGTAGGGAAAATGACTAGAGAAACCGAGAGCCATACATTCTCAGGAGAGCATCTTCTATGGCATGAGTGTGATTTTACAAGTCAACACTGACTTAGAAGTCTTAACAGAGAACTAATCAGCTTCAAAACTGCATCAGCATTACTGTCTTCCAGCTGCTTCTTATTCTCCCTAATGCTCCTTATTCTTCCGTACTTTAACAATTTCTTTCTCTGTGACAAGGAAGCAAAGAAAAACCACTACTTAAAGATGTAAATTGGATGAAAAAAAGCACAATGACTAGGATATTGAATATTTTATTTGTTAAGACACTAAAGACAGAAAATTAAGAGTCTTTTCTTATCTTACAGTTAAATATTAGTATTTAAATATTATATTATTTTAAATAATAATAGACCAGAACACTGCATAGCTTGGTGATGTATGAGGGGTTAAAACTGGGACTCTGGAGACTCAAGCATGAAAGTCCTTTTGCATAAAATGTATGCTTTCTCCCCAACTCATAATTTGAAGTTATAAATGTTAAAAATAAAAAATAAACACCATCAAAGTATATTTTATTTATAAGAATAAAAAATATATACACAGAGAGACTTACAGAGGAATGGTCATGGGGTAGCAGGTGCCTCAAATTACTCCCCTGATAAACTAGTTAGAGCAATGAAAATTACCTGGAATCTCACCAAATTACAACGGGGAAAAAGAACTAAGAGTTGAGAAAGAATAAATGTCCACATAGACAAACAGCAAAGATCTCAAGTAAGCTATCGAACATCACAACTGAATCAACTGGAAAAGTAGTGGCAAAGACCCAAAAGTCAACAAGAAGAAGGAAATAGTCAATATCAGAGCAGAAATTAATGAAAGAGAAGCCAGGAAGACAATTCAAAAAATTAATGAAACCAAGAACTGGTTCTTCAAAAGAATAAATGGCTAAATAAAATAGGTAAACAGCTGGCTAGATTTTAAAAAAGAAAAAGAGAGAAAGCAATGATAAAAGTAATTAGGAATAAGAGAAATGAAATTACAACTGAAGATGAGGAGATACAAAGAATCATACATCAACAATATGAATAACTCCTTTTTATTTATAACTGCATAAACATACATAAACATTTACTTATGCAAATAAATTGAACAACCTAGATGAAATGGATGCATTCCTGGAGTCATATCACCTACAATACTTCACCCAAAAGGATTTATTTCTTTTATTTTTTTAAGATTTTAAAAATTTATTTATTAATATGAAAGACAGAAGGAGAGAAAGAAAGAAACAGACATCACTCTGGTACATGTGCTGCTGGGGACTGAACTTGGGACCTCACACTTGAGATTTTAATGCTTTATCTACTGCGCCACCTCCTGGACCACCCAAGAGAAGTTAGATAGTATAAATAGATCGATCACTAGTACAGAAATTTAATCAGTCATCAATTATCTTCCCAAGAATAAAAGTCCATTTCCAGATGACTTTACTAATTATATAAGACTTTCAAAGAAGAACTAGCATACCAACAAAAATAAAAATAAAAATCATATGCTCAAATCATCTGATGCTGAAAAGGCATTTGACTAGTTCCGATGTCTGTTTATGATAAACACCCTCATGTAACTGGGAATAGAAGGAAAATAAAGACCAAATAAATGGGAGCCAGGTGGTGGTTCACCTGGTTAAGAACACATACTACAGGGAGTCGGACAGTAGCGCAGCGGGTTATGCGCACATGTCGCAAAGAGCAAGGACCGGCATAAGGATCCCAGTTCGAGCCCACGGGTCCCCACCTTCAGGGGAGTCCACTTTACAAGTGGTGAAGCAGGTGTCTGTCTTTCTCTCCCCCTCTCTGTCTTCCCCTCCTCTCTCCATTTCTCTCTGTCCTATCCAACAATGAGCAACACCACCAACAACAATAATAACCACAACAATTAAAAAGAAAAGGGCAACAAAAGGGAATTAAAAAAAAAAAAGAATACACACTACAGTGTGCAAGGACCAGGGTTCAAGGCCCTAGTCCCCATCTGTAGGAGGAAAGCTTCACAAGTGGTGAAGCAGAGATGCAGATGTCTCTCTATACCTACCCCTCCCCTCTCAATTTCTTTCTGTCTTTACCCAAAAATAAATAAATTAAATTTAAAAAAGACCAAATACAATAGCATAATAAAGACCTTTATGGTAAATCCTCAGATAACATCATTATCATTGGGGAAAAACTTAATGCTTTATTCCTATAATTAAGAAACAGACAAGGATGTCCACCATCATCATTGTAGTTCAACATAGTCCTTGAGGTCTTCACTGGTGCAATCATACAAGAAAGATATATTTAAGGCATACATATTTAAATATAAGAAATCAGACCATTACTATTTTCTGACAACCTGATAATATACCTAGAGAAACCCAAAGACTCCAGAAAAAAACTTCTGGAAATAATAAATAAATTCAGCAAAGTAGCAGGATATACAATCAATATACACAAAGCTGTTATATTTCTTTATACAAGGAGGAAAGCTAAAGAAATGATACCACCAGGAACTAGACATACTCATCCCAAAAGATCTGTGTATACATTGTGTATATGCATGTTCTTAGCAGCACAATTTGTAATAGCCAAAAGCTGGAAGCATCCCAAATGTCCAACAGCAGATGAGTGGCTGACTAAGTTGTGGTATATATACACAATGGAATACTACTCAGCTATTAAAAATGGTGAATTCGTCTTCTTCTTTACCCCATCTTGGATGGAGCTTGAAGAAATCATGTTAAATGAGATAAGTCAGAAGCAAAAAGATGGATATGGGATGATCTAACTCATAGAAGCTGAAAAACAAGATCAGAAAGGAAAACACTAAGCAGAACTTGGGACTAGAATTTTGGTGTATTGCACCAACGTAAAAGACTCTGGGGTGAGAAGGAGGGTTCAGGTCCTGGAAGATGATGGCAGAGGAGGACCTAGTGGGGGTTGTATTGTTATGTGGAAATGTTATGCATGTACAAACTATTGTATTTTACTGTCGACTGTAACCATTAATCCTCCAATAAATAAAAAAAATAAGTGATACAACCCCATTTCCAAAAAAAAAAAAATCCAGAAAGATAGAATATCTTTCAGTGAATCTCACATAGGAGGTAAAAGATATTTATAGTGAAAATATTTGACATTGTTTTAAATAAATAGAGGACACACAGAAATTATTCCTTGTTCATGAATCAGAAGAATATATATTATTAAATTACCAAAATCAATCTACAGTTTCAGCACAATTCCTATCAAGATTTTAATTCCAATGGCATTATTCAAAGAAATTGAGTAACTTGTCCAAAAATGGAACCACAAAAAGCCATGAATAACTAAAAAAACTTGTTTGAGTATATACAATTCTTCTTGAGTCTGTGACTTTCATAATTGCAAATATTATATGCTGCTTTAGCCTCATTTTTCTGTTTTTAAGTAACTCTGATTACAATTAAGTTAATTTTATTTCCTATATCCCCAATACTCATGATTTTTGTGTGTTTTCTATCCCTTTCACTGTGTTTCACTATATATATTTTAATCAGCAAGTTACTGCTAAATACATCCATTAACTGCCTAATTTGAGTTGTAGATTTTAGCTCTAGATGTCCCAATAAGTTGGTTTTATAATTTATGAAATTGTGCATAATCTTGGTTTCTCATACTGCTTTGTTGAAAAAGTCATGATGTACTTTTCTGTTATTCTATGCAAAAATGTGTCATGACTTTTCTGACAACTCAATATTTAAATTCCTAAAAATGTTAACTGAGGTTAAACTAGGGTCCACATTTCCATATACAAATATCCCACATTTCTGCTTTGGATGTATTTTCTATTTACTTTATCTCAAGTTTTGTTGTTATCACTTTCTATGCTTGGTGACATGTTCTTGAATTAACATATATGTATGTAATTCAAGTCACCTGATACTATCTTTCTAGAGAGAAGGCTTATATTTATGTTTTTTATACTCTTAATGAGGGTCTGCATCATAGATACCTCAGGAGTTTCCAGAGTTCCTCTTCCTCTGTGGGTCTTACACTGAGCTTGCTGAAGGTCCTGTTTCAGTTCTTGCTTCAAAAAAAAATTTTTTTTATTTGTTTATTGGCTAGAGACAGAGAAATTGAGGGGGGAGGGGGTGATAGAGAGAGGGAAAGAGACAGAGAGACAACAGCAGCCCTGCTTTACCACTCATGAAGCTTTCCCCCTCCAAGTGGGGACCAGAGGCTTGAACCTGGATCCTTGTGCATGGTAATATGAGCACTTAATGGGGTGCGTCACCGCCTAGCCCTTTCTTGCTTCTTTTCATTTGCATTTTGGGATGTTGCAGTCACTTGTGCTTGTTTTTATTAGATAAGTTTTTTTATATATCATATCGCATTAAATTTTTGTTCTCCTTGATATCCATTGTTTGTACCAAAGAATTACTGATGTGAAGTATCAATGTTAATTTTGTTGGTGTGACATTTAAATAAGCTTCACTTACCTTAGTTCTGTCTCATTTCATCTCTTTTCATGTTTCTCGTACTTTAATGTTTTTAGTTGTACATTTTATCATCTCATTATCGTTTTTCTCCTGTTGTGTAGATGTCAAATCACGTATTTCTGTAATGATGATAGTTACGCATGTTTGAATGTACTTATTTACTACCAATTTTAGTCTGAGTACTTTACTGCTTTCCATAGAAATACTATTTTCAAAACCCAAATTCTTTTTTTTTCTTTACTTTTTATTGGGAATTTACTAGTTTACAGTACAGTTTGGCACATGGTTATAATTTCTCTTCTCACCAAGATAGGTGTATGCAAACATTCTCACCCCCAAATTATATTCATAATAGTTAGTGTACCGGGATCTGAAAGCCCCTATTTACCCCACCCCTCTTCCTGTCCTCCTGCCCCAGAGTCCTTTGCTTTGGTGCAATACACCAAACCAGTCCAAGTTTTACTTTCTGTTTCCTCTGTCTGTTCTTGTTCCTTAGGTTCTGCTCATCAGTTATATCACCCTACTTTCTTTTTTTTTTTTTTCCTCCAGGGTTATTGCTGGGCTCGGTGCCTGCACCATAAATCCACACCGCTCCTGGAGGCCTTTTTCCCCCCTTTTTGTTGCCCTAGTTGTTGTAGCCTCGTTGCGGTTATTATTGCCATTGTTGACGTTGCTTTGTTGTTGGATAGGACAGAGAGAAATGGAGAGAGGAGGGGAAGACAGAGAGGGGAGAGAAAGATAGATGCCTGCAGACCTGCTTCACCGCCCGTGAAGCGACTCCCCTGCAGGTGGGGAGCCGGGCTCGAACCGGGATCCTTTCGCCGGTCCCTGCGCTTTGCGCCACGTACGCTTAACCCACTGCACCACCCCCGACTCCCATCACCCTACTTTCATCCTTCTCTTTCTGGCTTATATTACTGAACATTATTCCTTCAAAAATTCTTATGAGGTCAAGTGGTGGTGCACCTGATTGAGCACCCATGTTATAGTGCACAAGGACCCAGGTTCGAGGTGCCAGTCCACACCCCACCTGCAGGGGGAAAGCTTTGCAAGTGGTGAAGCGGTGTTGCAGGTGTCTCTCTGTCTCTTCCTCTCTACTACCCCCTTCCCTCTCAATTTCTGGCTGTCTCTATCCAGTAAATAAAATAAATATAATTTAAAAATAAAAAAAACAAAAATTATTATCAAAATGTATAGAAAATTTGTTTCTCAGAGACTGAGAAGTTAAAGTTGTGGTGTACTTGCTTATTTATCTCCATTCTTTGTTGCTCAATAAACACTCTTGTCATAGCCTCATAGAAAACAGAAACCCCTATCCATTCTAGATGGAAGTTAGTCGCATTGTGTTTGCTTGTTTGGGGGCCACTGACAAGTTAGGAGGCATGACTCAAAGCAGAAAAACGCTAGTGTAACTTGGTTTGGTTTCTGGGATTTCTGTCACTACTACGAAAATACATTCTGTGTAGTCTACTGCTGTGAGAAGAAAGAGAGGTGTATGGAGTAGACGCCACTGATCCTGAAATTGATCCTCTTAATCTTATCTGAAATTAATTGAACCCCAGAAAACCTTAAATCGGATTAACCCATTTCCTTCCTTTTCTACACAGCTGAGTTGTGGTTTTTGTTTGTTTGTTTGTTTGTGTTAAGCTCTTTACTGTGGCAACAGCTTACTGATTCACACAGGGTGTACTTTGTTAGTTGTAACTTTATCCATTTGTTCACTTATTTATTTTGCTACACAGAGACCTCAGCCAAGCATGATCCTGCCGTTACTATGCTGAAATATTTATTGTTCTTCACATAACTATGTATGTTTGCACTATATATATGGAGAGAAAGAATACAATGTGTAAGAGAGAAAGAGACTTTAGCACTTCTCTGGGATCTGTGGAGCTTTGGCCAGTATTAAAGTGTACCCAGGTATTATTATGGTTTATTATTATTATTATTATTATTATTATGTGTGCTGTACTCAGTGAGTCATTTACCGATACTCACTAGTAACTTATTTATTTATTTATATAGAAACAGCTGAAGAAAGGGGAAGAGATGGAGGCCAGGCGGTAGCGCACAGGGTTGAGTACACATAGTACGTAGTATAAGGATCCTGGTTCAAGCCCCCTGCTCCCTACCAGCAGAGTTGGGGGTCACTCCACAAGTGGTGAAGCAGGTCTGCAGGTGTCTCTCTATCTTTCTTCCTCTCTATCTCCCCCTCCCTTCTCAATTTCTGTCTGTCCTATTCAAAAATTCGGAAAAAAAAAAAAATGGCCACAGGAGCAGTGGATTCCTGCAGGCAATAAGCCCCACAAACCTGCAGAAAAAAAAAAAAAAAGACGTTTCACAGCACTAAAGTTTCTTCAGTGCAATGAGGCTGGACTCAAACCTGGGCCAGTCATATGGCAAAGCAGTATACTATTCCAGTGAGCTATTTCACTGGACCTTATTAACTGGTTTAAATGCAACTGGTATCAAAAGTTTTCATTCTTTCTTACTACTCATGACTCTTGAACACTTCATTTGAATTGTAAATAAATTCTAATTAGTTCAAAATTTCCTATCTGAATATATTAGATTTTTAAAATGTTCTGTGTTGATTTATTTTTTATCTATACTATGTTTTGCTTAGAAAAACTCTGCCAAATAATTTTCAAAGTACTAAACTTGATTCTGATGAATAATATTTTCAACAGAATTCAGAGGAAAGGTGCTTTATTCAGTGATTCATTTGGCAATTTCCTATTCTACCATTGGTTATTTTCTAAAATTAATGTTTTCCCCATAAAATGGTTATTTCTAGTTCTGTAACAATGACATTAATTAGAAATTTCCAAGCAGAGATATTCTTAGAATTTATCTTATTGATAATATAATTATTTGAAACTTGTGATACACATTATATACTCTAAGTATTTTTGATCCTGACAATGAACACTTCAGTGTTTTCTGATGATGAATGGGATCCTAACAACCTTAAAAATTATCACAGGGTGCTGGGAGGTGGCTCACCTGGTAATGCATGTGTTACCTTGCATGAGGACATGGGTTTAAAGTCCCTGGTCAACACATGGTCTGCAGGGGAGGGAGCTTCACAGGTTGTGGAGAGGTGTTGTAGGAGCAGTTGGGTCCTTTTGATTTTTTTTTTACTTGGTTACAGTTGCTCTCGTTATAGGAGCTTTCTATGGTCCATCTTAGCATGTAAGTTTTTTTTTTTAATGTAACCTTTGGTCATGTAAGTTTTCTCACAAATAGTATACCTGCTCTTGTGAAACTTCTACCTACCCCTACTCCACCAGATATAGTTGCTTTATTTCTTTGTTCTCAACATTATTTGCTACTCTTGTTTGTTATTGGCCTCTATTTTTTTCATTATACAGCAAATTATTTGAGAACATAATAGTCAATATCTCCTTGCAATCCAAATATAACTGCAGCATTAGAAGAAAATCTCTGAAATCTACGAAAGGGATCTAGATTTTTCCCTTTTGAACTTAGTATTGGGGAAATAAATTACATCTTAAAATATTTTCATATATATATATATCTGTTCTAACAGTGAAACATTTTCACTTTGCCTTATTTGATATTAAGTTGCCATGAAAAAAAAGTGTGTTTTTTGATTAGGGATATAAGAATTATCTCATTTACCCCCACACCTATAGACATCTAATCTTTAATAAGGGGGCCCAAAGTATTAAATGGAAGAAGGAGGCTCTCTTCAATAAATGGTGCTAGGAAACCTGGGTTGTAACATGCAGAAGAATGAAACTGAACGACTTTATCTCACCAGAAACAAAAATCAACTCCAAATGGATCAAAGACCTGGATGTTAGACCGGAAACTATCAAATACCTAGAGGAAAACATTGGTGGAACACTTTCCCACCTAGACCTCAAGGGCATCATTGATGAAACAAACCCAACTGCAAGGAAGACTAAAGCAGAAATAAACCAATGGGACTACATCAAATTGAAAAGCTTCTGCACAGCCAAAGAAACTATCACACAAACAATGAGACCCCTCACAGAATGGGAAAAGATCTTCTCATGCCATACATCGGACAAGAGACTAACTACCAAAATATACAAAGAACTAAGCAAACTTAGCACCAAAAAAGCAAATGACCCCATCCAAAAATGGGCAGAGGATATGAACAAGACATTCACTTCAGAGGAGATCCAAAAGGCTAAGAAACACGAAAAACTGCTCCAGGTCGCTGATTGTCAGAGAAATGCAAATTAAGACAACATTCAGATACCACCTCACTGCCGTGAGAATAGCATACATCAAAAAGGACAGCAGCAACAAATGCTGGAGAGGATGTGGGGACAGAGGAACCCTTCTGCACTGCTGGTGGGAATGTAAATTGGTCCAGCCTCTCTGGAGAGCAGTATGGAGACTAGACACACAAGGCTAGACATAGACCTTCCATATAACCCAGTAATTCCTCTCCTGGGGATTTACCCCAAGGATCCCATAATTCCCAATCAAAAAGATATGTGTACACCTATGTTCATAGCAGCACAATTCATAATAGCTAAAACCTGGAAGGAATCCAGGTGCCTAACAGCAGAGGAGTGGCTGAGAAAGCTGTGGTACATATACACAATGGAATAATATGCAGCTATTAAGAACAATGAATCCACCTTATCTGACCCATCTTGGGCAGAGCTAGAAGGAATTATGTTAAGTCAGCTAAGTCAGAAAGATAAAGATGAGTATGGGATGATCCCACTCATCAACAGAAGCTGAGAAAGAAGAACAGAAAGGGAAACCAAAAGCAGGATCTGATTAAATTGAGAGGAGGGCAACAAAGTAAAAACGCTGTGGTGAGGGGGAGGGTGGACTTTTGGCTGGGGGGGGGGATGGGATACAGTCCCTTGGTGTTGGGAATGGTGTTTATGTACACTCCTTTTAAAGTATAGTCATATAAACCACTATTTAATTAATATGAGAGGGGAAAAATTGATCATATGTCTAGAACTTTTTAAAACACAGACTGAGTCTATTTAATACATAGGCTGAGTCTTTGATATGTTGACTCTCTCAAAAGCCTAGACCAGGGAGAACAGAAGCAACCAGTAGCACAGCTATATTCAAGATGCTGGGTATTATACAGCAAACCCTAACAAAGGGACTTTTCAAAGTTAACCCAATCACCAAATAACGGGATGATAACAATAACTATCCACTGTCTTCCTGTACCCTAAGACAGCAGGAACCTCACATTTCCACTATAGAGCCTATATTTCCCCCAGTCCTGGAACCTTAGGGTGGGGCGCACTTTCCTGCATGCTTCTCTCAATTCATATCAAATAATATTGCATCCTCAGATTGCAACCTAATCAACGCAACGAGTGCCACCCCAGCATGCTTCACTTCAGACTGTGTCCACAGACTTCAAGTGTGGAATGAAAACCCTTCAGCTTCATGACTCGGGTGAGACCTTTCCTTTCATAGTATTCTCTAATTCCATTCCAGGTGATCCACTCCCCAATAAAGTCCCCAAATCTAGATATAGTCCAGGTCCCCTGAGATAGAGCATATAAACCAAGGAAAATATATATACCTGAAAGCAGAAGTACACAAGAGTCTGCAGGGAGTAACCCACCCAACACTTCATCTGTACTATTCCAGTCTTTAGGTCCATGATTGTTCAACAATTTGTTTGGCTTTGTATGTTAACTCTCTTTTCAGTCACGAGGTTCCGGATGCCAGCATGATGCCAACCAGACTTCCCTGGACTGACGACCCCACCAATGTGTCCTGGAGCTCCACTTCCCCAGAGCCCCACCCTACTAGGGAAAGAGAGAGGCAGACTGGGAGTATGGATCGACCAGTCAACACCCATGTTCAGCGGGGAAGCAATTACAGAAGCCAGACCTTCCACCTTCTGCATCCCACAATGACCCTGGGTCCATATTCCCAGAGGGATAGAGAATGGGAAAGCTATCAGGGGAGGGGATGGGATATGGAGATTGGGTGGTGGGAATTGTGTGGAGCTGTACCCCTCCTATCCTACGGTTTTGTTAATGTCTCATTTCTTAAATAAATAAAAAAAATTAAAAAATAAAAAAGAATTATCTCATTTATACTAATTTTCAGGATAACTTGAAGATTTTGCAAATATTGGGTTTATTTCCATGTGTTGAGCCACATAAGGAAATATCTTTGACTGTAGTGATACTATATTAAGAGGTTGGATGAGTAATCAACAAACATGAGACAGATTATTAAAATAAAGAAGTGAAGGGAAAACTGTTTTTAATAGGACACAGAGAAATTGAGAGAGAAGGGGATAGGGAGGGAGAAAGACACACCTGTAGTGTATCAACACTTGTGAGGATTTCCTGCCTGCAGGTGGAGAGTTGGGGCTTGAGTCCCAGGCCTTGGGCATGGTAACATGTGCGCTTAACCAGATGCACCACCGCCTGACCTCTGTAAAGAATATTTATGGGGCTGGGTGGTAGTGCTGTGGGTTAAGCGCACATGGTGCAAAACTCATGGACGGCGTAAGAATCCTGGTTCAAGCCTCCCCTCCCCCCCCACCTGCAGGGGTGGGAGTGGGGTCGCTTCACAGGCAGTGAAGCAGGTCTGCAGTGATCTATCTTTCTCTCCTCATCTCTTGTATTCCCTTCCTATCTTCATTTCTGTCTTATCCAACAACAACAACATCAATAATAACAACATCCATAAACAACAAGGGCAACAAAAGGGAAAAAACAGCCTCCAGGAACAATAGATAGGTAGTGCAGGCACCAAGCCCCAGCAATAACCCTGGAGGCAAAAAAAAAAAAAAACCAATATTTATTCATACCATATACATGAAGAAGGCCTACAATGATTATGAAGGTCTTACCTTTGGAAGGGAAGAGCAGGATTTCATATGCCAAACTTTGTACATAGGGGGTTGATAAGAAGTAACCATCACTTTGTTTGAGAGTCTAGGTGGGAACTATAACTGGAAAAACTGTGTTTATTTTGATAATGGCTGATGAAAATGGCATTTACTTTGATGGGGGTGAGCAATGACTTTTTAAAAAAAAAATCCCTGGGCTTTGATGGTCTTCAACTTAAAATAAACAGACTAGCAAAGAAAAGTGTCTGGGGAGGAGCTCTGATCCACTAGGGAAAGATAGATATAGGTTGGGGGTATGGATTGACCTGTCAATGCCCGTGCTCAGCGGAGAAGCAGTTACAGAAGCCAGAACTTCTACCTTCTGCTCCCCATAAACAACCTTGATCCATACTCTCGGTGGAGGAGAAGAGATAGGATGAAGATAAGAGGACTCTGCACTCCAGCTCCATCAGCACCCAGGGAGAGAGAAGGAAAAGGAGAGGGACATATGGAGGTAGTTATGATGTCATGAGTGGCTCAGAGGGAAGGAAAGGATTGAATCAGAAAAAGAAGGGACAAATATGTATAAATGTGGACAGATAGTTGTAGAGAAGATGGGCCCATGTCTAAAACTTTAGAACTGTGGTGGATTGCAGTGGGGAAACTGAAGATTTAGAACTTATGGTGGTGGGAATGGTGTGGATTATACCCCTGTTGACAAGTAATTCTGTAAAATTAAAAAAAATTAAAAAGTATCTGGAGAAGACAACTCTAGAAATCTTACAGGCTGATCTGAGAACCCTCACAATTACAAGATTTAAAGTCAACAATATTGCTTTGATCCTGTGTCCTCACACATGATTAAAACTGGACAACTATGTCTAGCCTTGTGAGAATTCTCCAGACTGCTCCCCACAGAGACGGGACCAATTTACATTCCCACCAGCAGTGTATCTGCACTATTCCAGCCTTTAGGTACATGATTGTTCAACAATTTGTTTGGCTTTGTATGTTAACTCTCTTTTCAGCCACCATGTTCCAGATGCCAGCATGATGCCGACCAGACTTCCCTGGACTGACGACCCCACCAATGTGTCCTGGAGCTCCACTTCCCCAGAGACCCACCCTACTAGGGAAAGAGAGAGGCAGACTGGGAGTATGGATTGACCAGACAACGCCCATGTTCAGCGGGGAAGCAATTACAGAAGCCAGACCTTCCACCTTCTGCAACCCACAACGACCCTGGGTCCATATTCCCAGAGGGATAGAGAATGGGAAAGCTATGGGGGGGGGGGGGGAATGGTATATGGAGACCAGGTGGTGGGAATTGTGTGGAGTTGTACTCCTCCTATCCTACGGTTTTGTTAATTTCTCCTTTCTTAAAAAAAAAAAACTGGACTACTGACAGATGAAGCCAGAACATTGACCTAGTACAAACCTTTTAGAAATTATAGAAGGGAGTCGGGCGGTAGCGCAGCGGGTTAAGTGCATGGTGGCACAAAGCGCAAGGACCGGCATAAGGATCCTGGTTCAAGCCCCCGGCTCCCCATCTGTAGGGGAGTCGCTTCACAGGCGGTGAAGCAAGTCTTCAGGTGTCTATCTTTCTCTCCACCTTTCTGTCTTCCCCTCCTCTCTCCATTTCTCTCTGTCCTATCCAACAATGACAACATCAATAATAAATAATAACAACAACAATAAAACAGTAAGGGCAACAAAAGGGAATAAATATTTTTAAAAAAAGAAAAAAAAAGAAATTATAGAATTGGGAGTCAAGCGGTAGCGCAGCGGGTTAAGCACAGGTGGTGCAAAGCACAAAGACGGGCATAAGGATCCTGGTTGGAGCCCCCGGCTCCCTACCTTCAGGGGAGTTGCTTCACAGGTGGGGAAGCAGGTCTGCAGTTGTCTTTCTCGCCCCTTCTGTATCTTCCCCTCCTCTCTCCATTTCTCTCTGTCCTATCCAACAACGACGACATCAATAACAACAACAATAATAACTACAACAACAATAAAAACAACAAGGGCAACAAAAAGGAAATAAACATTAAAATAAAATTTAAAAAATATATTTAAAAAAGAAATTATAGAATTAAGTCACTAAACATACTTTTGAAATTTATTACTAACAATTATTAAAGTTGAAGAAGCTTAGTAGTTCTTTCTTGAGACTTTCTATATGGGAACTAGTATTTGTGAACTTTCTCAGGAGAAAGAAATGTTCATTCTCTTGTAATCAGTAAATTGCTAACAGATTCAGTAAGGGTTGATGGTAAGAACAAATGCTTCTGGAGACCCTGATAACCATTCATTTTCAAAAATTAGAATTATTTTGTAATTACAGTCATTTACAAAGATAACTGTGGGCCTGGGTGATATTAGAAGACAAGTGATTAATGTGACATATAGTGGAAAGAAACACTTTTTTTTTTTTTGGTGTTTTAAACACAGACTCCTTAAAAAAACATTTACCAAGGTAGCTGCTCAGTAAGATATGCCTTTAAACCCTGAGAAATTTTCACTTAAAGGGAATCATGTCTTACCTTAGTCTAACTAGGTAGGTTACATACATTTTCGCATAGTACTGGAGGCCAAAGTTCAAGCGGAAGGTATTAGCAGATGAGTTTTTTCTAAAATCTTTCCTTGGATTGAAGTTGGTTATCTTTTCCTATTGTTTTCATGAGTTCTACCCTCAATGTGTGTTTGTATCCAAATTTCTCCTTTTTATAAGGACGCTAGTCATATTAGATTAGGGCTCCTCTGGATAGTGCTCACTTTAAGTAACCTACTTTTAAAAATTAAAAAAAAAATTTTTCCAAATAGATTTCAAGGTGAAATGTGTGGCCACCTACAAACCAAGGAGATACACTTCAGATGAATTTGGCCCTGCTGACACAAGAGTCTCAGACTTTTGGCTTCTAGGTCTATGAGAAAATAAATTTATCTTGTTTAAATTGTCCATTCTGCAGTAATTTGTTATGTGAAGGTCAGTAAATAAGATAAAACTCAGTGGACTGGATCACTGATAAATATAAGTAATGGAACAAATGCTCAGTGGTCTTATTACTAGCTCAGGCTTACAGCAAGGTGGCTTATTTAATTGTGTAGATAAAGACAGTAGGGGCCAGGTGATGGCGCACCTGGTCGAGTGTACACATTACAGTGCTCAAGGACCTGGGTTCAAGTCCTCAGTCCCCACCTACAGGGGGAATGCTCCATGAGTGGTGAAGCAGGGCTGCAGGTGTCTCCCTGTCTCTCTCCCCATCTCTCTTTCACCCCCTCTCAATTTCTTTCTCTCTTTATCCAACAATCAATCAATAAAAGTAAATAAATACATAAATAAATAAGATTATTTAAAAAGTTAAAAAAGAAGATAGTAAACAAGAAGGGGTTGAGATGTAAGACAGTGAGTGGTGGACAGATGAAATAGCTCTCCAAATAGTGTGCTGCTTTGTTATGTGACAGAACGAGGCTTAAGTGGCCCTGAACCATTAGAAGAAGTGTTGGTACTGTGGTCTCTTTCACCCTCTCTCTGCCTCACTGTATCTCTCTAGCTCTATCAAAACAAAATGAACAATAAAAAAGACTGGTTTTTTTTTTCAAGAAAAGAGTATTATGGAAGTACTTTAATATAATAAAAGATAACTCATGGTGACAAATAATACAATTTGAAAAATAAATTTTATATTTTTATATAGATTGACAGTCTGAAGGAAGGGATTTCTCAGCAGAATATTTCTATGATTACATGTCCTTAGAAAAACATTAAAACTCAGTACTAAATATGTTTTTAAAAGTACTGAATGAGTTATGTTTAAATTAAAGTGGCAGACTAAGGAAACATCATTCCCAACGCTGTGTAGAGTCATTGAGTTATTCTCTTCTGACTGAACGTTAACAACATAGGTCTGCCAGGCATGTTCCTGTTTTTGATGTAGTAGCCTGTGAAGTAGGAGCACACAGGGCCTGTTTCTAGTATGCATGACTACAGTGAGAGATTTCAGAGAACAGAATCATGACTGGTCTGGGAGTGAGTCTTCTGTAGCCAATCCTGCTTGTACAGATGTGAGGCTAAGTATAATCCCTGTGTGATTTTCCAAATTACCTGTGTCATGAGCCAAGAAGGATCAGACACGTCACAGATGTCAACAGTCATATTCATCTTGGGCAAAGCCTTAGCCGAGCAATTTCCCTTTACTTGGCATGAAAATAGAGGAAAGAACACTCACTTATAGTTATTCGTATGATTTCTTTTATCATAGAAACCTCACACAATTCCTATCTTTGTTTTTAAGTGCTAGTTGTTAGTTATAAAACAAAGTTTAAGAATGATGAAAACCAGGTAATCCAGAGACTGTTCTGTGCAATTCTTGTTTTACTTCTCTAATTTAATGTACTTGAGCCAGGAATGTTGCCATGTGGTTGATAGTTGGAGATCAGTAAACCAATTCTTGTCTTTCATTAAGAATAAAGGATGTGGGGGCCGGGTGGTGGTGCACCTGGCTGAGTAAACATGTTACAGTGCGCAAGGACCCAGGTTTGAGCCCCCAGTCCCCACCTGCGGAGGGAAGGCTTCACAAGTATTGAAGCAGGGCTGCAGGTGTCTCTCTGTCTCTCTTCCTCTCTATCACCTTTTTCCCCTCTCAATTTCTACCTGTCTCTATCCAATAAATAAATAAAGATGATTTAAAAAAAAAGAATAAAGGATATTTTTAATGGAGCCCTTTGTGGGCCCCTAAATGACCTTGCCCTCAATGTGGATCAACAATAGTAGGGACTGTTCCATTCTCCAAAGGGAAGTTGAATAACATATTCTACCACCTGAGAAAAATGGGTGCTGAAATTAGTGCAGCCTGGAATGTTCCTAACCGTGACCATATAATGTGAGCTCAGAGCTACAGGGATGCAAAGGTTACATAGTAGCATACAGGGCCTGTGATGCATATGGGCCCAAGATTAAATCAATAGGGTTTACAATTAACAATATTTGTGTACTTTTCCCATATTTTTCTTCCCTAATCCAGCTTTCTAGTCCTTTTTCCAACTATAACACCATCTCCCTAGGCAATATGGGGTCTACCTGCAGGCTTCAGCAAAAATTAGTGAAGTCATGGGGCCCTTGAAATATACCTAAAATAAAACTACTAGCTTTGAACAAAATGGAGACCCCAAATTTTCATCTACAATATTCCAGCCTCTAGGTTTGTGAGTAGTAAACAATTTGTTCTGCTTTATAGCTTCACTCTTTTTCAGCCACCAGGTTCCAGATGCTAGCATGATGGAAACTGGACTTCCCTGGGCAGATGACCCCACCAATGTGTCCTGGAGCCCCGCTTCCCTAGAGCCCCACCTCACTAAGGAAAGAAAGATACAGGCTGGGAGTATGGATCAACCTATCAATGCCCATGTTCAGCAGGCAAGCAATTACAGAAGCCAGACCTGCCACCTTCTGTACCCCATAATGACCCTGGGTCCATACTCCCATGGGATTAAAGAATAGGAAAGCTATCAGGGGAAGGGATCAGATTCAGAGTCCTGGTGGTGGGAATTGTGTGGAGTTGTACCCCTCTTATCCTATGGTCTTGTCAATATTTCCATTTTATAAATAATTTTTTTAGAGAATAAAGGATGTTTTATATGACAAAGCAGCATTCATATTCTCTTTACTTCCTTGGCTTCCAGTGTGATGATAGTTCCAAAGGATATACAAAATAAGAAAAGTGGAAACATAAAATATAAAGCTGTGAAGATATACCATTGCCCACACTGAGGAAAATACTCTTCCAAGGTTGCCACTACTACGTTTTATAAACTTGTTCTTCATATATAACAACTTGACAAGGATGAAATGTTTTGAATAAGATCAATATATTGTTCCTCCATTTCATTTGAGACAGAAAAGGACTAAAATAAAACTTCAAGCTCACAAAGTCTTTCTTAAGCTTAGCAGGGACTTTTTTTTCAACTTTATCAAAGTTGTGATTAACTGAATGTTTGGGTAGTGCATTAAACCAAGAAAAATTATGTCTGTGTGTAATATATCTCTATATAATTTTTCTTCACAGCAGAGAAATATTGAAGGTTAATACGAAAAAGAAAAGATAGTTTTTGAAATTCTATTAATTTGATAGGACTTCCTTACCATTCTTTCACCGATATGCACTAATCTGTTAAGAAACTCTGTTTTTATAGAACTTCTATCTGAGGTAATTTTATACTGGACAATACGATTTCTACTGAATGAAGAACTCTATTGGTCTATACTCCCAGATGGGGAAAAATGTGAGGGGAAGATGACTAAAGAGCTCTGAAACCCAGTTCCATCAGGACCCAGAGGGGAGAAGAGGCAAAAAGGTAAGACAGTCAGAAGTAGTAATAGGTATAAATGTGACTTAGAAAGGAACAGAAGGCAGGACCATAGGAAAAGTGGAAGAAAATATAGATAGGTAAAATAAATAGATAGATAGACAGAAAGATACAGAAATCATAGTTAATCCACATCTATGACTTTGGAAGAATCATTGCAGTTTCCAATGGAGGAAATAGGGACACAGAACTCTGATGGTGAGAATGGTATAATTGTACCCCTGTTATCTTGTAATTTGTAAATATATATATATTAAATCACTAATAATATTGTATAATTAAAAATTACTGTAATCTTTATTAAATTATGTAAAATTTCTAAAAAAAAAAAACCAAGATATTTTTGAAGTCTTTCATTATAAGACAATTATAGAGATCAATTTTTAACATCCTTCAACACAGTTCTTCCAGTAGCTTAATATATTCTTTAAACAATTTGAAAGACTATTGCAAATTTTATGTATCTTACTTAAGTGATTTTAATTTTTTTTCTAACTAGGAGGCATTTTTAGGATTTATAAATAGATGAAAGGGAACTGATTAGGTCACTTAAATTGAAATCCTATAGCCATATTTGCTTTCTTTTCATTTATAGATTTTGTTAATCATTTCTGTCACCTAATTGCTTCTGAAAAAAGAAGGTTGTTTTTTTTTTTGTTTTTTTTTTTGCCTCCAGGGTTATTGCTGGAGCTCAGTGCCTGCACTAAGAATCCACGGCTCCTGGAGGCTATTTTTCCCATTTTGTTGCCCTTGTTGTTGTTGTTGTTGGACAAGACAGAGAGAAATCGAGAGAGGAGAGGAAGACAAGGGGAGAGAAAGACACCTGCAGCCCTGCTTCACCGCTTGTGAAGTGCAGGTGGGGAGCCAGGGGCTCGAACCAGTATCTTTATGCCAGTCCTTGTGCCTCGGGATGCCATATGCACTTAACCGGCTGCACTACTGCCTAGCCCGTGAAGGCATATATTTTAATAAGGAAGTCTTTTAAAAAGATGCTGGATAAGCTGATAATTTTCAGCTCATATTTTTTATAATTTAGTAATAAAATTAATACAGGTAAATTATTATTAATTAAAAGTATATATAATGTATATATGTATATTATAGTTCTAACTACTCAGATATTTGAATTGAGTTAAGTCCTCACATACTAGCCCAGCTCTAAGAAATAATAATGAAAGTCCAGTCCAAATTTCACTATACCTGTTTCAGATTCTCAGACAGAGCAGGAAGCTGTGTTTATTATGCCGGCAGACCCAGCAGGACTCATTCAAAAAGGAAACTGGGCACTGAGTGCAATGGGCTTTGCCCTTTACTACAGTTATCAACTTTACCATAGTATCCCACAGTAACTCCTAATCTTATAAACAAGATTAACAGGCTTTTTTTTTCTTTTTTTTTCCTTTTCTGTTTGTTTGTTTGCCTCAAGGGTTACTGGTGGGGCTCAGTGGCTGCAGTACAAGTACACTGCTCCTGGTGGCCATTTTTCCCCCTCTATTTTATTGAATAGACAGAAATAGGGGATGGGAGATAGAGAGGGAGGGAGGAAGGGAGAGAGAGAGAGAGAGAGAGAGAGAGACTTGCAGACCTGCTTCACCGCTTACCTGGATCCTTGTGCGGTCCTTAAGCTTTGTACTTAGTAAAGCTTAGTACTATATGCGCTTAACAGGGTGCACCACATCCTTGTCTCTTTTCTCCTTTTCTGTATAAAGTCAGCGCTACTTTGTTTTGCTTATTGGCAGAGTTTGCTTAGCAGGTGTGGTAAAGGATTCACTGGCAGCTGGACCAAGGTCAAGTTGACTACGTTAAGTCCCTGCTAAGCTGAGTGGAGCATGAAGGTCATCTCTGGCTCGTTGTCAACTTGAGAAGTTAACCCTTAGCTTCGCTCTTGAGAGGTTAACTCTTGCTTGTCTCCTACTTACAAGCATTAGTTCACTAAATACTTACCTGTAAGTAGCTTACAATGAATATTATTTATTATGTAAATAAAACATTCATTTATAAGGTGTTGCCCAGTTATGTGGACATGTTGTCCATATATGATTCAGACATAAACTGATGAAGATTCATGAGTGGAGAAGCAAGTCTGCTGATGTCTCTCATTCTCTCTTCCTATCTTCTATTTCCCTCTCGATTTCTCTGTTTTTACTCAATTAAAAGAAAAAAAAATGTTGTGAAAGTGTTCATTAAAAGGTGTTCAGAGGCCAGGAAATAGCTCATTCAGTGCAATGCACACTAAGCAGCAAGGACCTGGTTTTGAGCCCAGATACCACATAAAAGCACCATACCTAGTATCATGGGACTCCATGAACAGTAGAGTAGTGCTTTAGTGTCTTTCTTCCTTTCGCTCTTTAAAATTTAAAAGGAAAGGGGCCAGGTGGTAGCGCAGCGGGTTAAGCGCAGGTGGCACAAAGTGCAAGGACCCACGTAAGGATCCTGGTTCGAGTCCCCGGCTCCCCATCTGCAGGGGTCTCTTCACAGGCAGTGAAGCAGGTCTTCAAGTGTCTATATTTCTCTCCACCTCTCTGTCTTCCCCCTTCTCTCTCGATTTCTCTC
This sequence comes from Erinaceus europaeus, assembly GCF_950295315.1. Taxonomy (NCBI): domain Eukaryota; kingdom Metazoa; phylum Chordata; class Mammalia; order Eulipotyphla; family Erinaceidae; genus Erinaceus; species Erinaceus europaeus. The sequence goes on from NC_080168.1 coordinate 25,480,945, forward strand.
TGTCCTATCCAACAATAATGACAGCAATAACAACAACAATTATAATAGCAACAACAACGATAAACAACAAAGGCAACAAAAGGGAAAAATAGCCTCCACGAGCAGTGGATTTGAAGTGCAGGCACTTGCGAGTACCAGCCATAACCCTGGAGAGGAAACAAAAAAAACTTCTTTATGGAAAAAGAAGTGCTGGGAGTATTGGACTCATTGCAGGCATGAAGTCCTAGCTAGAAAAAGGGAAAAAAGACATACTTTCAAATTTTTGATTTTTTAAGAACAGTCTTTATAACAAATTTACTCCACAAAAGGTGAATATTTTCCTTTGTTATTTAGTATTTTGCTTTTTCCCTGTCCCTATAGACAATTCATTTAAATAAAATACTCTGTTTTGTAATTATACAGCAAGGTGGAAAAAATTAAAATATTTAACTGATAATAACTAAATTCTCCCAACACCATTCATTTAATGATTTTAGTCCCATTGTCAAAAATGAGGTAGGTCTCTGTGTACCTGGGAGCTTCCTTAAGTCTGTTAGTTCTATCGCACTGTTCTGTGAGTCTATTTTTGTTTCAGTATCAGATTGTTTTGATTAAAATAGCTTTATAATATGGTATGAGACCAGGATGCATCATACCTCCACTGTTTTTTTTTCCTTAGGATTGCTGTGACAATCCTAGGTATACCTTTGTTCCAGATAAACTTTTGTAGCTTTTGTTTTATTTTGCTCCTCAAAAAGTAATGTTTTGGGGCCAGGTTGTGGTGCACCTGGTTGAGAGCACATGCTACAATGCACAAAGATCTGGGTTCAAGCCTCCTATCCCTACCTGCAGGTAGGAAATCTTGACACGTGGTGAAGCAGGGCTATATGTCTCCCCCCCCCCTCCCTATTTCCCCCTTACCTCTCAATTTCTTTCTAACTCTACCCAAATAAATCAATAAAATATACAAATGATTTTATTAGTGATTTAATAATGATTTAAAAGATCACAAGATTACAGGAGTAGTGTTCTGCCTAATTCTCCTTAAATGCAGAGGCAGATGGAGGGAGATAGCACAATCTTTATGCAAAAGACTTTCATGCCTGAGAGTCCAGGGATTTAGGTTTAATCCCCGATACCATCATAAATCAGAGTTGATGTCCTACTCTTCAGAAAAGTTTGAACTCACTAAATTCAGCAAGAAAAATCTCAAACAATCTTGTTGAAAAATGAAGAGAGGGCATGGACAGAATCTTCACCAAAGAAGAGACCCAAAGGACAAATAGGCCTTAAAAAAAATCCACAAGTTCACTGATTATCAGAAAGATGCAAATAAAGAGAATAATTAGCTATAATGTGATACTTTTAGAAAGGCCAGAAACAACCTGAGCTGATGAAGATGTGGGGCAGAAAGAAACTCTACTGATACATTGCTGGTAGGAATATGAATGGGTCCTGTTGGGTAGTATGCCGACTTCCATGGGAAAGAGTCTGGAGACTTCTCAGAATGCTAGAAATAAACCTGCTGTATGACCCAGGAATTCCATTCCTAGGAATACACATAAAGGAGACAAAGACAACTATCTGAAGATATCTATGCGCACCTATGCTCATAGCTGAGCAATTTATAATAGCCCAAACCTGAAAGTAACCCCAATGTCCAAGTACAGATGAGTGGCTAAGAAAGTTTTGGTATATGTACATAGTAGAATACTACTCAGCTGCTGAAAATGACAGAAAAGAAAAACACCAAATAAAACTTGGACTGGGCTTGGCATACTGCACCAAATCAAAGGACTCTGGTGAAGGAGGGGAAAGAAGAGGTCTGGAAGGCCTTGGGATCTTGGTGCATAAAGGTGGAAAAGGACCTAAATCGGGAATGGGAGTGACAGTGTTTTGCAGACACCTCTCACAGGGAGGTAAGAATTTGTATCCATGTGTCAACAACTGTACTATAATCCACAAACTCCTCCATAAAGGGGGAAGAAATTAATTGGTGAAGTCTTCTCTTCTATTTCATCTTAGATGGAAAATAAAGAGATCATGTTAAGTGAAATGTCAGAAGGAAGACAAATACCATATGATATCATCTTATGTAGAACTTTAGAAACAAAGATAGAAAAATAAAACAGACTAAAACTTGGACTGGGTGTGGTGTACTGCACCAGAGCAAAGGACTCTGGGAAAGTAGAGAGGAAAGGAAGTGGTACGGGTCTTGAGGCTCTGGCACATGATAGTGGAACAGGACCTAGTTGGAAATGAGAGGATTTTGCAGACATCTATCATGAGGACAGGAGAAATTATACCTGTGACAACTACAGTGCTATAAATCATTAATCCCTCAATAAGTTGATTTGGAGAAAAAAAAAAGAATATCTTCTCTAAATCTTAATCCACAGCATATTGCTACTAAGAATTTGAAATCTTCATGAATTTTAAATATACACAATTTCCAGCAAGATAGAAGATTCCAAGAAACTTGTTTCTCTGAAAATGTTAGTTAACATTAACGGAGTAAAAGTATTCAGTGAACTATGCCTTGGCAGTCTGTTCTATTCTTAAATATAATAGCATTACATAACAAAAAAAAGATTTTAAATGTTTTGAGAAGAACAGTGCATTCCTCTAAAAAAATTGTTATATAAAACAAGATTGTTTATCAACAAAAATTATATGAAAGTTTATAGAAGTGATAATGGTATTATTTCCTCTTTGTTATTAGATCAGCTGAGATCTACTCCCCCCATCTTTGGTATCCAATAATGCCTTCACATTTATCTGTTAGAAAATCCCATTTAAAGTTAAATCACAGAACAGATTTACCAGAAAACCATGAAGGAAAACACTATATTACCTTACATTTAGTAGTTCTCTTAGCCCGAAGACTAACATGCTTTCATAGCTGCCTGATTAAGAAAGCTTTGGATTCTTTCCAGCTGTAACTAATGAGGAGAAAGTAGAACAAGGCAGTTCCCAGCATACTCTTGAAACGAGAAGCTCCAAAATGGTCTATGGCAAGCAAAAGCCATCTTTGTTTTGTTTTCCAGTCTCACTGAATTTGACAGGAAATTCAAGAAAAGTCCAAGACTAATAACTGAATAGGTTGAATGATGGAGGAAGGACAGAAGATAGATCTTTGTAGCTGGTTGAAAATTTGTGGGGTTTTTAAAAATATTTTTTATTTATTCCCTTTTGTTGCCCTTGTTTTATTATTGTAATTATTATTGTTGTTATTGATGTTGTCGTTGCTGGATAGCAGAGAGAAATGGAGAAAGTAGGGGAAGACAGAGATGGGAAGAGAAAGACACCTGAAGACCTGCATCACCGCTTGTGAAGCGACTCCCCTGCAGGTGGGGAGCCAGGGGCTGGAACCAGGATCCTTAAGCCAGTCCTTGCCCTTTGCGCCACATGTGCTTACCCCGCTGTGCTACCGCCCAACTCCCTGGTTTTTGTTTTAGTTTTTAAATAATACTACACACGTAGATTTTGATTATCAAGCTAACACAGTATTTATCACCCATCTGTAATTTAAGACATTGAAGACAATATGATCTCTTTTATTTAAAAAAAAAAAAAAGAATAGACTTCCTACTGTTTTTCGGCACCTAACAAATGGAATGGGGGAATAGTTAAAAATCTATTTTTAGTTAAAAATGTGAAATTAAAGTTATTTCATGATGGCTTAAGAATATTTTATAATAATTAATAGTATCTGAAACATTTACCTAGAAATTTGTCTATAAAAAAAAATATTGGGAGTCAGCGGTAACGCAGCCGGTTAAGCGCAGGTCTCTCACAATTTTTTTTTCTGTCACAATTTTTTCACCCACTAGTTGTTGCTGGATATTTGGGTTACTTCCAAGTTTGGGCTATTATTGTGCTGTTATAAACATAGGTGTACATAGTTCTCTTTAAAAATGTTTTTTTATTATATTTATTTATTTATGTATTTTCCCCTTTGTTGGCCTTGTTTTTTATTGTTGTTGTAGTTATTATTGTTGTTATTGATGTCATCATTGTTAGATAAGACAGAGAGTAACAGGAGGGGAAGACAGAGGGGGAGAGAAAGACAGACATCCTGCAGACATGCTTCACTGCCTGTGACGCCACCCCCCCCCCCCCCCGCAGGTGGGGAGCTGGGGCTGGAGCCAGGATCCTTCCCCCGGCCCTTGTGCTTCATGCCTTGTGCGCTTAGCCCACTACACTACCGGCGTGGTGGGGGGTGGGGCATGCTTCACAAGAGGTGAAGCAGGCCTGCAGGTGTCTATTTTTCTCTGCCCCTCTCTGTCTTCCCATCCTCACCCCATTTCTCTCTGCCCTGCCCAACAACAACGACGGCAGTAACAGTAATAATAACAACAACAATGATAAACAACAAGGGCAACTAAAAGGAAAAAAAAAAAAACCCTCCTGGAGCAGTGGATTCGTGGTACAGGCACCGAGCCCCAGCAATAACCCTGGAGGTAAAAAAAATAATAATAATAAGGTTCAGAGGGCTGGGGACATAGCATCATGGTTATATAAAAGACTTCCATGTCTAAGGCTCTGAGGTCCCAGGATCACCAGAATCATGTCCGTGGTACCACCATAAGCCAGGGCTAAGCCGTGCTCTCGGATCCCTTCCTCTGTCTCTCTCTTTCTCGTTCACCTTCTCTCTCACTAAAATAAATTTTAAAAAAGAAAGAAAGAAAAGTGTAAACAAGTACTTTGCTTTCAAATGTCTAAGTAAAACTTCATATATTCAGAAAATGTGATACTTTTAATTTTTTTTTAATTTTACATTGTTATTTATTAATGAAAGGGTAGAGAGAATTAGAGCTTCCTCACTCTGGCACATGTGATGTGGGGGTTTGAACCCAGAATCCCATACCTGGGAGTCCAATGCTTTATTCATTGTGCTATCTCTTGGGCCACAGTGGACCCCCTTTGACTACCTGTCAGTCATAAGAAAAATTTTCTACTGAAGGAAAGCATCTCTGAGTTCTTTGGCTTTAACAAATATGTTCAGAAGTTTTTAAACAGAGTGATCTCATGGTCAAGCCCCATGTGTTTCATGCATTGTCTAGGTATTTGAGTAGTAAATATTCTCTTGAAAGTAGAGTACCCCAGAGACACACCTTACTAGGGAAAGAGAGAGGCAGACTGGGAGTATGGACCGACCAGTCAACACCCATGTTCAGTGGGGAAGCAATTACAGAAGCCAGACCTTCTACCTTCTGCAACCCTCAACGACCCTGGGTCCATGCTCCCAGAGGGCTAGAGAATGGGAAAGCTATCAGGGGAGGGGGTGGGTTATAGAGATTGGGTGGTGGGAATTGTGTGGAGTTGTACCCCTCCTACCTTATGTTTTTGTTCATTAATCCTTTCTTAAATAAAAAATTTTTAAAAAAGAAAAAAAGAAAGTAATCTCATAATATTATTTAATTATGTATGTACCACTCAGCTCTGAGTATTGGTGATGCTGCTGTCAAACCTGTGACTCTCTTGATGTAAATCCTTTATCAGCTGCTTAGCTAACCTGTGGCCTGTAATTAATTGAGCCTAAATTGTGTCACCCAGTTAGGAGGATGGGCTCAGAGGAATTTAACATTTACCTGTAAAGACTTTGATATAATCTAAGTAGTTGTTTCTACTAATAGGTTTGCTAAATTGCTAGATATACCCACACATAAAATTATGCTGCTGAGGTATTAAGGCAGACAGATTAAGAAACTCATTGTCACCACAAATATTCATGTTTTATGATCTTTATACATATATTTTTTTCACTCCAGGGTTATCACTGGAGCTCAGTGCCAGCACTATGAATCCACTGCTCCTGGAGGTTATTTTCCCACTTTTGTTGCCCTTGTTGTGGTTGTTATTGTTATTGTTGTTATTGCTGTTGTTGTTATTGTTGGATAGGACAGAGAGAAATCGAGAGAGAAGGGGAAGACAGAGAGAAGAGAAAGATAGACACCTGCAGACCTTCTTCACCGCTTGCAAAGTGACCACCCTGCTGGTGGGGAGCCAGGGGCTCCAACCGGGCTCCTTCGGCTGGTCCTTGTGCTTTGTGTCATGTGCGTTTAACCCACTTTGCTACCACCCAGCCCCCTATTATTTTAAATTTCTTTATTGAGGGATTATTATTTTACAGTCGACAGTAAAATACAATCGTTTGTACAGGCATAACATTCCCCAGTTTTCCACATAACAATTCAACCCCCACGAGATCCTCCTCTGCCATCATATTCCAGGACCTGAAGCCTCTCCTCTGCCCCCACACCCCGGAGTCTTTTACTTTAGTGCAATACACCAAGCCCAGTCCAAGTTCTGCTTAGTGCTTTTCCTTTGTAATCTTTATATCTTTAAAGTACCTGAACACACACACAGGTGCACACATTGCCTTGCCTCTAGGAATTTTATTTTTGTGTGTGATTGCTGGACCTGTACATTTTTTATAAGTAGTAATTTAATATTGACTTACAAGATTACAAGATTATAAGATAATAGGGGGATAATTCCACACCATTTCCACCACTGAGTTCCATGTCTTCATCCCTTCGAGTGCAAACTGCAGTAGTTCTCGCAAGGTCACAGACATGGGTTGACTTTATATCTATCCCTATAACTACATCTATTATTTTGCCCCCCCCTTTTTTGTACGCTCCTTTCACTTCCTTTCTAAGTCACACCTGCACCTATCAATACTTCTGAGCATCCTTTTTTCCTCATCTCTGAGGTAAGAGAAACAGTGCCTGACTTCTGCGGTTTTCCAGATTCACCTCCCTTTCAGTGTCAGGGTATAAAAACAAAATTTCTGGTGACAGATGCTTCAGGTCCTGGTGGAATTGAGGTTCAGAGCCGTCTGGCTGGATCGGTACATTTCTATGATACTAAATAGTTGAGAGATCTTCAGTCTAAGAATCATCCCAGTTGACATGCTGCTAAATGCACGTTTGAGCCACTTACATTTCTTTGCACCTTTACTATCTAATTTGTCCACAAACTATATTTATATAGTGAGTGAATACTGAACTAGTTAGGTCCCATAGTTTACCATTTAAGCTGATAACATGATTTAGTCATCATTTTTAAAGCTGAGTAGCCATTGAAAAGTTCACTCAAAGGCGATTAATGCAGTACTGCCATCAGATAAATAGCTAATGTCTATATAATTAACTACCGATATCTGTAGTTACTTTTAACTTATTATTATTTTGGCAACCCTATTCTTTGGAAATTCTCTCAAGCATAGAATGCATTGTAATTTGAAATATATGATTATCTTGTTTTGAGAGTTTTCTTCCACCTCTCTGAGACACTGATTTATAATTGAGTAAAAACATTTTTTACTCAGTGTGAATATATATATATATATATATATATTTAAAAACTTAATCATCCATAAAAGAATGCAGAATTTATTCCTCTGCTATAAAGTTTTAAACATATTGTTTTTTATTTGAATTCCTCGTTCCAAATTTCCAAAAGAAATATAACAAAATAATACTAATAAATTTCCAAAAGAAATATAACAAAATAATACTTTACAGAATTCTTTGACTCAACTCATAGTGAATCTAGTTTTAAACTTCCTCTCAGTGATGTGATTTAGTTTAATTAGAAGGTACTTAACTGTCATTGTTTTTATTTATTATACACATGGGCCCCACAATTAAAATGTTATGCTTTATCCAGCTAAATTAATTTTCAAAGATACTCAATTTATTACTTGTATCATGTTCAGTGAAACTACTTACCTACTCAAGTTTTGCTAAATTTTACAATAAAATATATATATTCACACTGAATAAAAATGTTAGTTTACCTGAGCATCTTTATGAAGGAAATGAGGTACTTGAAAGTTACGGTAAACAGCAAAAGAAACCATTACCCAAACAAAGAGACTTCCTAGAGACAATGACAATAAATGTCATACATCAGGCAAAAGGTTAATAACCAAAATATATAAACACAGAAAAAAAATCCAAAAGTATGGAGAGGATATGAACAGAATATTCACCAACAAAGAGGTCTACAAGACTATCGATATATGGGGGAAAAATTTTTCAAAGTCATTGATTGTCAGAGTAATGCAAATAATGACGACCATGAGAAACAATTCCACCCCTGTGAAAATGTCATATATCTAGAATGATAGCCACAACAAATGCTGGCGATACTGTGGGGACACAGGAACTCTCCCACTGTTAGCAGGAATGCAGATTGGTCCAAATCCATGTAGAGAGCAGTCTGGAGAACTCTCAGAAGGCTAGATGGACCTACTTGATGACCCAGCAATTCTTCTCCTGGGGATATATTCTAAGGCACCCATCCAAAAAGATTTGTCTATAGCCATGTTCACAGCAATACAATTTGTAATAGTCAAAACCTGGAAGCAACCTAGGTGTCTAACAGCAAAGGACCGGCTAAGAAAGTTGTGGTATATACACAATGGAAATCTACTCAACTGTTAAGAATGAAGTTACCAGCGGGTTAAGCGCACGTAGTACAAAGCACAAGGACCGGCATAAGGATCCCAGTTCCAGCCCCCCGGCTCCCCACCTGCAGGGGAGTCACTTCACAGGCGGTGAAGCAGGTCTGGAGGTGTCTATCTTTCTCTCCCTCTCTGTCTTCCCCTCCGCTCTCCATTTCTCTCTGTCCTATCCAACAATGACGAAAACAATAATAACTACAAGAAGACAACTAGGGCAACAAATGGGAATAAATAAATAAATATTAAAAAAGAATGAAGTTATCTTCTTCACCTTACTGTTTGGAATAATTTCCTTTATTTTCTATTTACATGTAACCAGTTACTTTGTCATCTCTGTCACACACAGTTTTGAGAACAAATTAATTCTAACTTCTCAGAAGTCTATTTCTTAGAGGTGCAGATATTATATATTCCAGGTGTCACAGTGCCCTTAATTCCTTCAACTCATTAAAAGATATAATTTAGGTTCATATACTAAATTATCAGAAAACTATACCAGGCACTGGAATTTAAAAAAACTTCTGTATATTAGCAGAAATTCGATAGTCTATTATGCTATTTGTAGAATTGCCAGTGTCATTTTTCATAAGACTGATTTATAGCAAGCAAAGTTATGACTAAGTACACATGAACTGAGAACAACCATCTCCCCAGTATAAGAGACTTGATAACACCAATAACACTTTGGTAATAGGAATTTAAATTCTGGTATACAAAATGATGATGATGATAAAAGCAGACCCTAGTATGCACTAAACAAGCACTGTAAAATAACCACTCCATGGAAACTAGTATTGATTTTGTGGAGGAGCTAAAATCTGCCATCCTTCACTCCAAAAGCATGTTTTGGGCAAAAGATTAACTTCACAGGAGGGGCCCTGGAGGCAGAAGGAAGAACAATTTTTTAAAAAAAATTTCTTTATTGGGGAATTAATGTTTTACATTCGACAGTAAATATAATAGTTCATACATGCATAACATTTCCCAGTTTTCCATATAAAAATACAACCCCCACTATGTCCTCTGTCATCATTTTGGACCTGAATTCTCCACCCCACCCACCCCAGAGTCTTTTACTTTGATGCAATACACCAATTCAAGATCAGGCTCTACTTGTGTGTTCTCTTCTGACCTTGTTTTTCAACTCTGCCTGAGAGTGAGATCATCCCATATTCATCCTTCTGTTTCTGACTTATTTCACTTAACATGATTATTTCAAGCTCCGTCCAAGATCGGCTGAAAATGATGAAGTCACTGTTTTTAAGGAATCTTTGTGTATATATATATACTACAACTTGCTCAGCCACTCATCTGTTGTTGGACACCTGGGTTGCTTTCAGGTTTTGGCTATTACAAGTTGTGCTGCTGTGAACATATATGTGTACACAGATCTTTTTGGATGGGTGTGTTGGGTTCCTTAGGATATATCCCCAGGAGAGAAAATCCAGGGTCATAGGGTAGGTCCATTTCTAGCCTTCTGAGAATTCTCCAGACAAAGAACACCTTTTATATAATGGTTTTTCCTAGTTAGGAATCTGGTCTGTGAAGAGAGTGGAACTTAAAAAAAAATTTTTTTTATGACAGTGAAAGAGAATTGCTCAACTCTGACATATGGTATTGTTGGGTCCCAGACATGCAAGTCTGTATGTTACCATTATGTCCCCCTGGCCCACCATACACCCATTTTTTAAAATTGTCACCAGTGTTATTGCTGGGACTTGGCGCCTGCATGATAAATCCACCTTTCCTGGTGCCCTTTCCTCCTCCTCCTCCTCCTCCTCCTCTTCTTCTTCTTCTTCTTCTTCTTCTTCTTCTTCTTCTTCTTCTTCTTCCTCTTCCTCTTCCTCTTCCTCTTCTTCTTTCCTTTCCTTTCCTTTCCTTTCCTTCCCTTCCCTTCCCTTCCCTTTCCTCCTCTCTCCTCTCCTCTCCTCTCCTCTCCTCTCCTCTCCTCTCCTCTCCCTTTTTTCCTTTCCTTTTCTCTCCTCTCATCTCCTTTCTTTTTTTCTTTCCTTTCTTTTCCCTCTCACTTTTTAAAATCAGTATATTGATGAGATAGAGGTAGTTAAATTGAGAGGAAGGAAGAGAGAGAGAAGAGAGGAGAGAGAGAGAGAGTGAGAGAGAGAGAGAGAGGTGCAGCATTGCTATACTTTTCATAAAGCTTTCCCCAGTAGGAGGGGACTAAGGGTTTGAACCTGGGCCCTTGAGCATGGTAACAAGTGTCCTCTATTGGATGCTCCATTGCTAACTCTGCCTATTTTGTTTTATTTTGTTGAACCTTCTTTCTTAGAGGATCCTTTACTTCTTCTGGAGAAAATGAAAAAGAAGAAAAACACATCACCACTACTTTAACTTCTTAGAAGAACAGAAATTGGAGTTTACCCCCAAATTAGGGTTTTCATTGCATAATAATTTCCCCTTGGAAAGGGCTGTAAGCCTGGTCTAGGTATTTTTCTTCAGCCAAGAGTAATTGCTGTTAGCTGTTAACCACCTAAACATTAGGGAATGAGTCTCTTGTTCTAAAAGGTTTATTTCTTTACATTTTTAAGGCAATAATTATAATGGTTTAGATCTGAAAGTGTGGCAATTATCTGTTACAAATTCCACACTTTATTTATTCACAGTTAAGTTCAGTAACTTCCTGTGAACTTCTCAGAAAATTAATCTCTGGAGAAGACTTTCTCTGTCAACCTAATTCAGTCACTGTGCTTTAATTTAATGACAATAAAGGTAAAATTTTATTTGCACTATGATTAGAGAAGTCTTATAGTTTGCTCTGAGATTATAATTTTGATAACTTTAAAAATAAAATCATTTTAGAAATAATTACACTGATTCCCTTGTCACCATGGATCCACTTTTTAATATACTGCTGTATCCTGTTGGCTAGAATTCTGTTCAATATTTAAACATCTATGTTCATCAGAGATACTGGTTTATAGTTTTTTTTTTTTTTTTTTGTTATATCCTTGTTTGCTTTTGGTATCAGGGTGATGTTGGCTTCACAGAAGCTGGAAAAGAGTACTGCTGTGTCTTCAATCTTTTGGAAGACTTTTAAAAGTAGTGGTATTGAGGACTAGGTGATAGCGCACATGGTGCGAAGCACAAGGACCAGCATAAGGGACCAGCAAAAACGGTATCATCTGTTTTCTATCTACACCATGCCTCGGCCTCGCGTGAGCTTAATGTGCAGCTTGGCGATATGAGAATCCGGCATGAAGCCCAGCCAGTCTATCTTGGCGTTACTCTTGATCGCACTCTGTCATTTCACAAACATCTCATAAAAACTGCAGCAAAGGTGGGCGCGAGGAATAACATCATTGCAAGACTGGCCAGCTCCTCATGGGGCGCGAGCGCTTCCACACTACGATCATCATCTCTGGCATTATGCTATTCCACTGCAGAATACTGTGCCCCAGTATGGTTCCGTAGCCCCCATGTTCACTTGGTCGATTCCAAATTATATTCCTCCATGAGGATAATTTCTGGAACCATCCGTTCCACCCCGGTTCCGTGGCTGCCAGTTCTTAGCAACATCGCCCCGCCAGATATTCGTCGGGATGCGGCATCATCTAAGTTCATTTCCCACGTCTACGCTCAACCGGACCTGCCAATATACGCGGATATCTTCACCCACCCTGTCCAACGCTTGACGTCTCGTCACCCAATCTGGTCCCCTACGCCTACACTGAACTTCTCTGTTGCAGACTCTTGGAAACAGAGTTGGCAGTCAGCTGAGGTAAAGAACAAACACCTCATCACAGACCCCTGCAAGCGTCAACCCGGCTTTGACCTAGCACGTTATGATTGGGCCCTCCTCAATCGCTATCGAACAGGTGCGCCGCTATGTTCCATCGCTGGGGAGCCAGAGATGACCCGAACTGCCCCTGCGGCTACAGACAGACTATGACCCACATAGTCAACGACTGCCACCTCTCCAGATTCAAAGGAGGTCTCGAAACTTTACATCAGGCTCAACCTGACGCTGTTGACTGGCTACGGAAGAAGGGCAAACGCTAGAAGAAGAAGGGTCCCAGTTCCAGCCCTCTGGCTCCCCACCCACAGGGGGGTCACTTCACATGCGGTGAATTATGGTCTGCAGGTGTCTATCTTTCTCCCTGTCTGTTCCTCCTCTCTAGATTTCTCTCTGTCCTATCCAATAAAATAAAATAAATTAAAAAAAATGGCTACCAAGAGCAGTGGACTAGTGCAGGCACCAAGCTCCAGCAATAACCCTGGAGGCACAAAAACAAAACCTTGAAAGGTTTTGTAGAGTTCATTTGTAAAACCATCTGGTCCAGGACATTTATTCTTTGGAAGGTTTTTGATAACTATTTCAGTTTCTTTGGCTGTGAATGGCCTGTTCACATTTTCTAGATCCTCTTCATTTAATTTTGAAAGTTTGTAGGTATCTAGGAATTTGTCTGTTTCTTCCAGGTTCCCTAGCTTGGTGGCATATAGTTGTTTATAGAAACCTCACATGATACTTTGGATTTCTGTGATGTCTGTTGTGATATCTCCTCTTTCATTTACAATCCTATTTATTAGAGTATTCACCCTCTTTTTTTTTTAAGTGAGTCTGGCTAAGGGCTTGTCAATTTGTTTACCTTTTCAAAGTAAGATTTTTCTCTTTAACAGGGGATTACAATGAAAAAAAAAAGTTGAAATAGAGAAAAGGATATTGAAAATGTCCTAGTTTAGAAACCCAGGTTATCAGAACTTTAATGACTCAGAAATGAAAATCTGAGAATTAGCGTAAGAAGAAACTGGGGGCCAGGTGGTAGTGTGCTCAGACACACTATATTTATTTTATTTATTCCCTTTGTTGCCCTTGTTTTTTTTTATTGTTGTAGTTATTATTGTTGTTGTCGTTGTTGGATAGGACAGAGAGAAATGGAGAGAGGAGGGGAAGACAGAGAGGGGGAGAGAAAGACAGACACCTGCAGACCTGCTTCACCGCCTGTGAAGCGACTCCCCTGCAGGTGGGGAGCCGGGGTTCGAACCGGGATCCTTATGCTGGTCCTTGTGCTTTGCGCCACCTGGGCTTAACCCGCTGCGCTACAGCCCGACTCCCAAAGAAGAAACTTATTTAACAGCATTTTGGGGCAAAAAGTAAAACTACAAAATATATATAACATGCTGAGTTTAGGAGGTGAGGAATATGATAGATTTCAAGAAGACACAAGAATACATGTAAAAATGCAAAATGTATAAATTATCAACTTTGAGGACTTGTTATAAGTTGTCTCTGTTGGTTAAAAAAAGATGAAGGTGCTCTATAGGCATTTGAAATACAACATTTGCTATTTAGAGAATTCTGTTGGAAAGGCAAAACAAAAAAGAATAAAGGATTGACAAATTAGGTGTTACAAGGAATAAATATTCATCAAAGATACCGAGGAACAAAGAAAAGATAAGAAAGGACTTAAAAGTATTTTTAAAGTCAAAAAGCTACTTATGAATATAAAGGTGGTTATTTTCTAGTGATGAGGTTAATGTTTACTTACTATTAAAAGAGGCTTTGGACATAGTAGAAGTGTTTGAAAGTAAAAACTGTATCCATCTAATTATAATATAAATGCAGATAGTTTGAGCTAGTCATTAATAAGTATAGGAAGTAAAAATAAATTATCTCTTTGAATGTATATGTGACAGGTAGAGGGATCAAGATAAATTCTAACTAGCAGAAACAGTGATATACAGACAGAGAGGCTGGAGAGGCTGTGGGGATAAGGGAACACTCCTGCATTCCTGGTGGAAATGTAAATTGGTCCAACCCCTGTGGAGAGCAGTCTGGAGAACTCTCAGAGGGTTAGCTGGACCTACTCAATGACCCTGCAATTTCTTTCCTGAGTATATAGCCTAAGGAACCAAACATACCTATCTAAAAAGATCTGTGTATACACAGCAGAACAATTTGTAATATCCAAAACCTGGAAGCAACCTAGGTATCCAACAACACATGAGTGGTTGAAAAAATTATGGTATATATATACACACAATGGAATACTACTCAACTATTAAGAATGATGAAGTCACCTTCTTGACCTCCTCTTGGATGGACCTTGAGGGAACCATCTTAAGTGAGATAAGCCAGAAAGAGAATGATAGATATATGATGATCTCACTCATGGACAGAAGTTGAAAAATAAGAATGTAAGAGAAAACACAAAGCAGAATTTGGACAGGGGTTGGTGTATTGCACCAAAGTAAAGGACTTTGGTGGTGGAGGCATTCAGGTCCTGGTACATGACAGTGGAGGGATTAGAGTGTTTGGCAGAAAACTGAGAAATTTTACACACGGATCAATGGTTGTGTTTAGCGTAAGCCATCAATACCCACAATAAAAAAAAATTAAAAAAAAAATTTTTTGGAAACAGGCTTAAAGATTCTGGTTTTGGTCTTAAGAGTACATTTATTATATTGTATTTATATGCCCAGTCCACTCTTACAGAATTCCAGTGGGACATCTGGAAGCCCTATAGGTGTTTCTTATTTTTATCCTACTTTGTTTTGTATTTGTACCTTTGCATCCTCCTCTTCTGTGGCTCTCTCTGACTTGAAATTACTTTGTTCCTGAGGCCATCTGCAAGATTTTCTTTTTCTTTCTTTACCATTTGGGCTTTGCTTTCTACTGATATTGGCCTTTTTTTTTCACCTCCAGGGTTATTGCTGGGCTCGGTGCCCACACCGTGAATCCACCGCTCCTGGAGCCATTTTTTCCCCCTTTTGTTGCCCTTGTTGTTGTAGCCTCATTGTGGTTATTATTATTGCCATTGTTGATGCTGTTAGTTGTTGGATAGGACAGAGAGAAATGGAGAGAGGAGGGGGAGACAGAGAGGGGGAGAGAAAGACAGACACCTGCAGACCTGTTTCACCACCTGTGAAGCGACTCCCCTGCAGGTGGGGAGCCAGAGGCTCAAACCAGGATCCTTATGCTAGTCCTTGCGCTTTGTGCCATGTGCGCTTAACCCGCTGCACTACCCCCCGCTGCACTACCGCTTGACTCCCAATGCTGTCCTCTTTAAAATGCATTTAGGGATTGGAAGATTGCTCACCTGGTCAGATGTGTGCTTGTCATATTGTCACGCTTAGGGCCTAGGTTCAAATCCCAACACCACATTGGCAAGCATGACACCAGGGGAAGGTCTAGAATGGTGCTGTCTCTCTGTTTGAAATAAAATGAGTGGACAAGTAAGTCAGTCTGGAAGCAGCGAAATATATAGTGCCAAATTAAATACCTAAATAGTAAATTGGGTTTAATGTCACCTACTTTGTAAGTTGTGTGCAGTAGAAAGAATATGGAGAAGATCCCTGGAACCTACTAGGATCTTAATGATATCAGTTTTCATTAGGACCATTCCTCTTTTAAAATTTGTTTTATTTTTAATGACACATACAGAGAGAGACCAGAGCACAACTGAGCACTGGTTTATGCATGGTGCTGTGGACTGAACCTGAGATTTCAGAGTCTCAGGCATAAAAGTCTTTAGGATAACCATTATGCTGTCTCCCTGACCCTGGTACTACTCCTATTTGCATGTTATAGTTATCTGCAGCATCTGATGATTCTTGATACATAGAGTGTGTGTGGTTTGAGGATAACATGTGGATTGAATCAATGGGGTCTTTCCTTTGACAAGAAGAGCTCATTGTCTCAGTGCTCACCTCTGTGTTGCAGCATACAGAGCAAGTTCTCATCTCCTTCAGAGATTCAAGTCCTATAAGATTCCAGCTTGAACTAATGCATTTCATTATCTTGCCATTTCTCTGGAAGAGTGGAAAAAGACTAAAGTAGTCACATTTCTGATGAAAGAGTCAGAAAATCCTGATCACAGTAATGACACTCAGAGGAAAGCTTTAAAGGTCCACCCCCTTTCCAGCATTCTGGGATTAGAGAAGAGCATAATATCTGAGAAGCAAGGAATGTAAAATCAGGGGGAAAAAAAAAATACATATATATATATATATATATATATATATATATATATATGAAGAAGAGTAGCAGTAACAGTCTATTTTCAGAGGTAGGCTGTTACCTGTAATCAAAAGATTTCTAATCAAAAGCTTACGTATAATTAAGTGTTGTGGGACTTAGGACAGGCTTCCCAGGATATGTCAAAGTGACATGCTGATTATTTTGAATTGAAAGAAACTGGGAAACAGAAGGCTCAAAGATGATGTTTTGCCTATTTATCTCCCTAAAAACAGGAAGTATACCTCTGTGATGGTCCTGGAGGAGAGAAACAGTTTTGTTGTTTTGTAAGATTTGTTTTCATGCATGTATAGATACATCTAACCCTACAGAATTCCTCTTTCTACATTTTAGAGTTTTCTTTGATTGATTTTTTCCATCCCATATTTTATTATGCCCCACTGGAATGGCCAGATGATAGACTTATAGTCTATGGGCCTCTCTGCCACATTATTAAAGTTTGTCTTTTCTCTAGCCTTCCCTCCAACCCTTCCTTCCTTCCTTCCTTCCTTCCTTCCTTCCTTCCTTCCTTCCTCCCTCCCTTCCTTCCTTTCTTCCTTCCTTCCTTCCCTCTTTCCTTTCTATTTCTTTTTCAAGCCATTTTTTAAATTTGTGATTAATAAGGGTTTACAAGCTTGTACTATTACAGGATGCAGCTCCACACTGCACCCACCACCAAAATTTTGTGTCCTCATATAAGATAGCCATTATGGGGAGGGGAGATAGCATAATAGTTATGCAAAGAAGCTCTCATGTCTGAAGCTCTAAGTTCAGTCCCCTGCACCACCATAAGCCAGAGCTGAGCAGTGCTCTGGTCTCTCTCTCTCTCTCTCTCTCTCTCTCTCTATGCAACTCTTTCAAAAATAAAATAAATAAAATATTAAAAAAAAATAGATAGCCATTATATGTTACTAATCTTCCTAGTGTCACTTTTGGACAGGATGAACAAAATAACACCAGACAAACTGATGGGAGAGAAGACTATGTTTAATCACATACAGATGGGGAAATGACATGGCTGTGCCTTCTAAAGTAAATAAGACAAAGCAGGGGTTCCTATCCCATATTGAAGAATGGGCTAGAGTCCTGTGACATCAAGGAAAGAGGAGGGGAAGGTCTCACATGACAAGGGAGGGACAGCTTCATTGATTAAAAAAAAAGTTGTTTTTGGTGGTAGGTATAGCCCATTATTAGTTACAAGTAAAAAAAAAATGAAAGAAAAGAAAAAAAGTACCTTCTGGGGGTCAGGCGGTGGCGCAGTGGGTTAAACGCATGTGGCACAAAGCACAGGGACCGCTGTAAGGATCCCGGTTCGAGCCTCCGACTCCCCACCTGCAGGGGAGTCGCTTCACAGGCAGTGAAGCAGGTCTGCAGGTGTCTATCTTTCTCTCCCCCTCTCTGTCTTCCCCTCCTCTCTCCATTTCTCTCTGTCCTATCCAACAACAAACAGCATGAACAATGGCAATAATAATGGCCACAATGAGGCTACAACAACAAGGGCAACAAAAGGGGGAAAAATGGCCTCCAGGAGCAGTGGATTCATGGTACGGGCACTGAGCCCAGCAATAACCCTGGGGAAAAAAAAGTTCCTTCTGGAAATGTCCCTAAATCTAAGGTAATTCACATTCTTCAAAGCGGTAATCATAGTTTTACAACATCTCAACTAACTTTAATTCCAGATTATCAAGTTCACTTGATTGGAAAAAGTATTGGAAAAACCTGTCCCAATACTTTTGAGGAAACCTATCCTACAATAGACTAGTGATATTGGCAAGCCATAAACTGGAGATTTAATGGAATAAACTCTGGAAAAAGAGAAAATTAATGTAAAACAAAATAAGTTCTATGACATGTGATAACTTTTCAGATAAACTGATTTACACTGAGACTAAACTACTTCGATGTGTGTGTGTGTGTGTGTATTTTCCCATCCCCTACAATTAAAAAACTCTCTCTTTTTACCCATTAAACTCAAGTATTTCTCCAAGTACATAGTGAGAACAGTGTTCATATGCTCTCTGATAAGACTGGATGGCAATATCACCCTATCTTCAAGGTAACACTCCAACATAAATTAATTTTTGCAAATCTGATGTAAAACCACTGAGGATGACTGGTACTTTTTGGCAACGCTTAAGGGTAGAGTGTAGTACAAAGATTGTTCACAATTATAGGGGAAAAAAAAGAACAAAGGCAAAAATAACATTCTCCGGCTGTGTAAAAAGTGATTATCATTTATGTCTCCTACAAAAGGGATAACAGAGCTAGAAAAGAAGCATAAGGTTAATTGTGTTTAAAGGTGGTTACAAAAATGGAATTAGAGGATGACTTATGACTTCTGCTTTGAGTAATATTTCTAGAACTATCTTCTTTAAGATTATCTAACCAGGGAGTTGGGTGGTAGCGCAGCGGGTTAAGCGCACATAGTACAGAGCACAAGGACTGGCGTAAGGATCCTGGTTTGAGCCCCCGGCTCCCTACCTGCTGGGGAGTCACTTCACAGGTGGTGAAGCAGGTCTGCAGGTGTCTTTCTCTCCCCTCTCTGTCTTCCCCTCCTCTCTCCGCTTCTCTCTGTTCTATCAACAACGATGACATCAATAACAACAACAACAATAGCTACAACAACAATAGCTACAACAATAAAACAACAAGGGCAACTAAAGGAAATAAAAAAACAGAAAAAAAGATTATCTTACCACTAGCCTACTATTATCCCAATTCAGTTCTTCTCTTTAGCATAGCTGGTGTGCCTTGTGTAAATGAAGAGATCTTGATAAATTTACATTTTATATTAATGGCTGACTTTCCACAATGAGTACTATTAAAATCACCCAAAGGCATTTTTAAGTAGTTACAGATAACTCAAATGAATTATAAGGTGGTTATAGAGATTCTCATAGTATAATGTTCAATTTTAAAGCAAATTCAGAATAATATACGTCATTTAGCCCTGTTTTATAAAAACATGTACCTACTGGTCTTTTAAAGTCTTTGAAAGCATGTGAAACAAAGTGTAAGGATGGCTACATTCCTTTGTATGCTTTTATGATTATATATAATTTGCAATCTTTCTGTAGTAAAACCTTTATTATCATATAAAACTTTTCTTCAAAAGCATCAGAGCATTTTTAAATATTAAACTTGTTCTTTTTGAAGAAAAGCAACATCCTTCCCCAATTCCTGCCTCTTATTGGATTTATGGTTAGTTGGGTGCTCTGTTTCTTGGACTGGATATGATGTTTTCACCAAAGCAAAGGACTCTGGGAAGGGAAGGAGAGGGATGAGATGGAGGAGCTTCAGGATCCTGGTGCATGGTGATTGAAAAGGACCTAAGTTTGGGGTGAGAGTGTTTTGTTGACACCTGTCATGGGGAAATGAAAAATTGAATCTATGTGTCAACAAGTGTATTGTAACTGAGGAGTACATTAACTTCTAAAATAATAATAATAATAATAATAAAAGAATCTTGGGAGGCCCGTGGTTTCTTTATGTTCATGTTTTTATTTTTTAAAATAAAATTGGGGGGAGTTGGGCAGTAGCACAGCAGGTTAAGCGCACATGGCGCACAATGCAAGAACCCACTTAAGGATCCCAGTTCCAGCTCTGGCTCCCCACCTGCAGGGGAGTCGCTTCACAGGCGGTGAAGCAGGTCTGCAGGTTTCTATCTTCCTCTCCCCTTCTCTGCCTTCCCCTCCTCTCTCGATTTCTCTCTCTATCCTATCCAACAACGACAACATTGATAACAATAATAACTACAACAATAAAACAAAGGCAACAAAAGGGAATAAACAAATAAATATTTTAAAATAAATAAAATAAAATTGGGATTATTCTAAAAAAAAATTCTGTACTTCTTTTTAATTCTTCTTCCTTCCTTTCATCTTTGTCCTCTCACTTTTTCTGAAGTTAGACTAAAATATTTTATCTCTTCTTTATTCTAAAAAGTAACTTATTTCTATTTCTCTCACTATACCAACATCACTCTTCAATGTATTTCAACAGGGGCTCGAAGCTTTATTATTACTAATTGTATTTGCTCAATCGAGATACTTATGCCTGTAATTCTCTGTGTGGGAAGAATGGGTTGTCAAAAGGGGAGATGATGAATCATTTAAAGCTAAAAATGTCTGAATCTATCAAAATGTCACGATTAAATTAAGATTTAATTAAAAGCTAAATTAAAAAAATCACATGATGCTGCATTCCCAAGTATTGTTTCAGGCAATATCAGAATTTAGATTTTGTTTTTTTCCAATCCACATATACAAATCTGAATTGAAATTACAGTGGATGCTTGCTTTTTTTGAAATGAAAAATACT
Source organism: Erinaceus europaeus (assembly GCF_950295315.1). Taxonomy (NCBI): domain Eukaryota; kingdom Metazoa; phylum Chordata; class Mammalia; order Eulipotyphla; family Erinaceidae; genus Erinaceus; species Erinaceus europaeus. The sequence continues at coordinate 25,501,695 of NC_080168.1, forward strand.
ATAAATATCTGGCATTTCCTTTCTAGATATTTACTATGTTATTCAGCTCAAATATAATTTGCTTGACTCCACTGGTTGATAAAAATCTTCGAATGTTTTCTAAGTAAGATTAGGGCACTTGCCTCATGGTAGCCTTCTCAAAAATTTCTCTTCTCTGCCTTGTTCTGTTTTTACATCAATTATGAAGTAGTAGGATGGAGAAGCTAACAAGTCATAAGATGATTGTCATATTGCACGTCCAGGAAGAAGAGAACGTACGTCATTAAATTTATATTCCTTCAGCTTGCAACAACAAAGTGCTATATAATATTTTTAAGTATAAGAAGTATAAACAGTACTTACAAGGCAAATAAATATGCTATTTCGTGATAGGTTTCATTTATTCCAGTGAAATTGGGTTTGCATAAAGTCCACACTATTCTTGCATGATTTGGACATAGACAATATAACAAAACTGGCATACTTTTTTGGTGGCCTTGGTACATTAACTTCCTCGCAGTGTCTGGAGAGAGAGAGAGAGAGAAAAAGAGAGAGAGAAGATAGAGACTGACCATAGCCCTAGACTGTTCCATGACAACTCCCATTTGGTGTGATGGTTTAAACCTGGGCCCAGCCCCCACCTGAAAAGCTGCAAGTTTCATTCATAGGTTGCAGGTGTCTCACTTTATAGTTTTTTTATTTAAGGGAAAAAAAAAACTTTTTACTAGTGATTTAATGATAATTTTTCTCTCCTTTTCTGTCATCCACTCTTCACTCTTTCTCTGTCCTATCAAACAAAGGGGAAAAAATCATAATGGTAAATGAGGAAACATTTGAGAATAAAAAGAAAAGAAAATAGAACACATAAAAAACTGAAAAAAAAAAAAACCTGTAGTACTGATATAGCACTTAATTTTTTTGACTATAAAAAAGCAATGATAAGATTTGTAAAATGATAGACTTGCAACAAAACTAAACATTAGTATCAGATATTATGTTAAGTAAGTCAGAAGCACAGAATCTTGGAGGTGGGCATTGTGTGAAAAACTGCTGTGATCTTATAACTTTGTAAAATTATTAAATCAATAACAAAAATGGGGGGGAGTCAAATAAATCTAACATTCTATATAACGTCATTCAAGAAGAGTTTCCATCCAGGAATATCTTCAAAGAAAATATAGACATTGAAGAAATATTCTCTCTGGAAGAGTTAGCAATTGATGCACATACAGAGAAGAAATATAAATTCAGGAACTACAAATAAAATTTGGTAAAGATACAAATTAATTTGGGGGGGGGAAATCCTGTGAGAGATGCAAACCTGAGGTTTCAAGAACGGAGTGACAGGATTTGGCAGCCTAAGGCTGAAGAACATTTTACGTCGTAAGATTAAGTGAATACTGCAAGTCATTGATTGGCGTGTCCAGGTATAAGCTAAGTAGCACTGCAGTATTTTACAGGAGCAAGTTGTCACTGGATGGCACCTCGCACAAAACCTGTCTTTAAATTTATTTTTAGTCTATTTCCAAAATCAAAGTGAACCTGTGAGTACCAAGTAAGCATAGGTACAATGAGGGTAGCAAGACAAACAAGAAGCAAGTTTTTAAAATGGAGAATTAACAATGGAAGTATCTGACTAGATTTCTGCCACAAGGTGCCTGTTTCATCCAGTGATTGAAGCTCTAAGAATCTTTGCAATGTGCTACATGACATGCTGCTTCCTCTTCCATCTCAATTATTGACACATTATTTTTTACTCACTACTAAGCATTTATATATAGCCAGGCTCTGTTTCCTTACTAAATTGTGTGTGGGTGGTGGTGGAGACGGGGTGGGGGTGGGTATTGAAAGACGGTATATGTAGCTTCTTTTTTTTATAACAATTTTTTAATATTTATTTATTATTTATTCCCTTTTGTTGCCCTTGTTTTATTGTTGTAGTTATGATTGATGTCATTGTTGTTGGATAGGACAGAGAGAAATGCAGAGAGGAGGGGAAGACAGAAAGGGGGAAAGAAAGATAGATACCTGCAGACCTGCTTCACCGCTTGTGAAGCGACTCCCCTGCAGGTGGGGAGCCGGGGGCTCGAACAGGGGTCCTTGGGCTTTGCGCCACGTGCGCTTAACCCACTGTGTTACCGCCCGACTCCCTGTAGCTTCTTTTAATACCAGCACTAGTTACCAACAATATTTACTTGGACATTATTCGTCAGTAAAATTGTGAGGTGACTACGCAACATAGAAAAGGACAATTGAAAAACATGTCAACAAATAGAGTTTAAAATTCAGCTTTTCCTTCTGAAAATTTAGTTTACTATGTCTTTTGGCTACCTATCTGATTTCTCTGTCCCCTCCTGCCATCAGTCACAGCCTGTTAAGTTGATAACTATAAAGCCGTTTTTACATGTCTCTGAGGCTGACTGTAAAAAAAAAAAAATCAAACTAAATCATGAATCTATAGTCAAATGACCAAAACATTTTCAACTTTGCTCCCCGTTTTTCTCCAACAAAACTTAGACAGGCTTTGAGACTTGCCAAAGCAAAGCAAAACTGCTTTGAAGCATGTGGTGTAGAGTGTGACAACCTCACCTCGGCAGAAATAACACAATTATATTATTTTGACTTTGATTGATCTAAAAATGATACAAATATAATTGCACCCATAAGGACCCCAGACCCTTAGCTAGACAGAACTGGTCAGTGTAACTTGTCCAGTACAGTCCACTCCAGCCTTTGGCCACCTTTCTGTTCATCAGCACAGTAAAATTCAGGCCCCTTAGAATGTCACCACCATTTTCTGTTACCATCACGGGGCTATTGTTAAGGTTCATCTTTAACAATCCCCATAACCATTTTTTCTCTTTCTTTTCTGATACAGAGAGAAGTGGAGAAGGGAAAGAAAGAAAAAGAGGAGAGAAAGGAGACATCTGTAAAACTGCTCCACTACTCATGAAGTTTCTTCCCTGTGGGGATCAGGGCTTGGACCTGGGATCCTTGTGTATGTGACCTACCAGATGCAACACCACCTGCCCCTCCCCTAATGTTTTCTTATATGTAGTGTATGACAATTATTTGTCTCCCAGCTGCGCATGTCTGTTCCTCCCTTCACCTATATGCATGATTTTCCTAGAAAGCATTTAAATATGTATAGATGGTGCTAAGTATATGCTGTATGAAGCCAAAACATCTCTTCTTCGATTCTTATCAGCTGTCTTCCCAACTTCAGATGTTTTGCCAATCAACAACTACATTTCTACACAGTTGTTCCTATTAACTTTCTGACAATTTAAAGATGGGTGTAAATCCCCATAAGCTGAAAGTGTTGTTCAGTTTGCAAAGAGATAAAGATCTGGTGAGATAGGGATTTTTAGGAATCTAGTAAACATTAGCAAGGGAATAAAATCCCATTGTCTGCTAGCCCAAAGAATCACACTGTCAACATTTCTGAGCCTGTATTCTATAGACTGAGCCTATTAGAGGGATCAAATGTCTGAAATATAGCTCAGCACTTCCAGGGAGAGTTAAGATAATATAGACGTTAATAGGAACAAGAAAAATAAGTTAAAGGTTTGGAACAACAAATAGTGAAATCTTTTAGGAAAGTATTTGCCTTTCTTTGTCCCTTCCAAACAGAGTATTCTATTTCCTTTGCAGAAGAGATGATATTAAAGACTCCACTGGATTGAAGCTATAAAAAAGGACGGAACTGATTGAAACATTTAAATGGATCCACCTAAAAGACTTCTTTAACCTTTAGCTCCTCCTCATCTGTTTTAGAACACTTAGTTCTTTCTGTCTTCTTATTTCCCACCACTACTTCTTTATCCCTGTAATCTAGAGAGCACCAGATATAATTTTAAAATCAATGAGTGAAAGGTCAGGTGAAAATAGTGACCGCCAACCAACAGATTTTATTTTCTCAAGAAGTTACCCTAGCAATGAAGAACAAAACGGCTTTTAAAAGTAACAGTTTGAGGTTAGTTTTTTTAAATAATTATTTATTTATTTAGCTATTCAACTTTGTCTTGAATGAGTACTGGCTTGTTTGTACTGCATTTTCTGAAGTCCTGAGATCAAAATATATACCTTTTTATTTTAATAGTATATTCCTATGACTATATCCCCTTGCTTTTTAAAAAACCATTTCAGTTTCTGGGCTTGAGCATTTGAAACTAGCAACTTTAAGATTGTGTTGCTAAGAAACCAAATCCTAGGCTAAAAAATCTGAAAACTAGGTTTCTCTTTGCATATCTATTACTGATTGTCTAAGACTTTGTGGAAGTCACTTATGTGTTCTGCACATTGACTTGTTCACTTCAAAGAACCATACATAAGATCCCTATTACAGAGCAGGAAGTTAAGGAAAATTATTAACAAGGTGAGACAAAACTATTTTTAAAATGTTCAAGATTGGACGAGAGATGTGCTCAGTGCACTAGGGCACTGGACTTGCTCATCTGAGGATCCAGATTTGATCTCTGGCACTGTCGTGTGCCAGGAACTGAATAGTGCTCTGGTTAATCTCTCTCTAAGCTTTTTAAATACTTAAAATTAAGGAATAACATAAAATAAGGAATTTAAGATTATCTGTTAGCCATCTATCCTTAAACCATCATTTGTGTTTCTGTTTAACTTTATTAAATATAATTCAAGGTTCTGGGGAGACAGCATAATGGTGATGTAAACAACTTTTGTGCCTGACATTCTGACACTCTGTGGTCTTGGACTTCAGCACCACCATAAACCAGAGCTGAACAGTGCTCTCATCAGTCTGTCTATCTATCTATCTATCTATCTATCTATCTATCTATCTATCTATCTTAATCTATCTATCTATCTATCATCCATCACCTATCTTTTTCTCATTAAAAATCAAATCACTCTCTCAACTCTCCCACCCTACTATCAGTTTATTTTCTATCTATATAGATTTGTCTATTCAGGTCACTTCATACTAATATGAACATACAATATATAGCCTCAGTGAATGACTTCTTAGAAAAATGTTTTAAAAATCCTTCCATGTTGTAGCATATACTTAATTTTTATTGTGTAGTAATATTCCACTTTATGAATTTATCATATTCTGATTGCCGATTCATCAGTCTGTGGACATTAGAATTGTTTATGTCTTTGGCTGTCATGAATAATGTTTCTGAATATTTGTTTGTAAAATTTTATGTGACCATATGTGTTCATTTATCTTATACATACAAATACCTCACAGTTTATTTTGGGGTAATATAATAAATCAATGTTTAACTATTTAAAGAAATGTTAGACTATCTTCCAAAGCAGCTGAATCATTTAACTTCTGCCAGCAGTGTGTAAGGACTGCAATTTTTCCATATTCTCTTCAACACTTGTTACCTGTCTTAGAAAAAGAACTCATAGTCACATGTACTCATGTGAGTTATTACCTCATCTGAGTTTGGGTTTGCATTTCTTGTGTTTCTTCTTTTGAGAAATGTATATTCATATTCTCTACTCATTTTTAAATTGGACTTTTTGTGCTCTGACTATTGAGTTGTATTAGTTAGCCTTTTCTTCATCTTAGTTTCCATGTTCTACAACCCTTGTCAGAGCTGATTTTACTTGGTGCGGTAAAGCATTCACATGCTTCCAGCAAACTACCCTTTTCCAGTTATGCATTTTTCAGCATGGAATCTCTAAAGAGGGTCGCCATGGTGAATTTAAATTGGGGTTTGAGTTAAAGCAAAAATGTACTTCTCAAGATGAATGAATTCACTTTATATTGTCAGGAAATAAAAGGTGTACAGCCCATTATGTCTCTTATTTGCAGAAGAAAAATGTCAAAGAGCTTGGAGACAATTGCTCCTCTACTCCAAAGTATATTAGCTCTACTTATCTGAAATAGGACCCAGTTTGTCTTGAACATAAATGTCTCTTTAGATAAATATCTAAGCCATCTTAATTCCTTTCAGAAACCGATATGGAAAACATTTGAAAAATATGTGGAAGATATAGAAAACATAGTTACAGAAATGTTATTCAAGAAAAAAACAAACACTTTTGTTTCCTTTATGCAGAAGAAAATGAATGGTGTCCCAGAGGATGAAGTCCAAAGCTACCTGTGCTGTGTTAAACCATAAAGGTCCAATTGTCTTCTCCAACACAAAAGATGCTACAAAAGTCCGATTTGTGATAAGGTGAAGAGTAAATTGAGCTTTCAAATTACTGAAAAGTGAGACTTGGTAAATTTTGCCATTCATAGTGACCTAGGTCTGAATCTTTCTCCATTACCTGCCACATTTTATGATATGGAAGTTTCACATATTATCATTCTTTTCTTACTCTACAAGCAAGACTTGAGCAGGACTTCAGACTACATACAGCATTTTTTTCCTCATCAATATTCTTCCTTTATAGCCATCATGTATACAGTATCATCTTTTCCAGTTCCTACTTTTCTAACCAAAATATTTTTGATAAAGTGTTACTATGGTGGGCTACCCTCCAACCCTCCCATGCAGAAATATTTGCATTATCATAGAATTTTTAAAAAGAAGAATAAACCAAAGGGATGAATTTCTCATAGTAGATAGGTACTCTGCTAGAAAAAAAAAAAAAACTTGTTAACTTTTTAAATATTTTTCTGACAATATCAAGGAATTTTCATGGTACCATTCAAATCAGAGGGAAAAAAATCTTACATTTGCTAATATGCATAAACTTTTCATAATATATTATTATTTGCATTTATTTTTGGTTTTTAAATTTTTTCTCCACCAGAGTTATCACTGTGTCTCAGTACCGAGATGATTACTGGACTATATCCTGTAGCCATCCCCCTCTCCTTCTTTCTTTCTGATAGAAGGTGACAGAATTAGGGAGGAAGGGGCAAGTGGTCGTAGGGTGGGAAGGAGAGAGAAAGAGAGGAGAAGGAGCTAAAGCATCACTTCACTGCTTGTGAAGCTTGCCCCCAGCAGGTGAGAACAATGGGTTTGAATGCTGATCCTCTTGGGTACATGTGCACTCTGCCAGCGGTGAGCCACCATCCAGCCCCAATTTTATTCTTTTAATCAAAACTGCACTGTTCAATTAATCACTCACTTAATTTGTCTCAGTCTCTGACTAATAATCAGTTCCTATTCAACAGGAAATTTTTACCGGTGGGGAGCCAAAAAGACAAAATGACAAATGCCTCAAATCTCTCAAAGAGATTTTTACATTTTTGAACCATGCAAACATCACTATAGGACAGTAAATAACCTCCTAGCAACTCTCTTTTGAAAATGTCAGTAGGCTCCAACCTGCCTCCCCTGGGCAGAGAGATGATCTTGCTTCCCCAGAGTCCTTACTCACAAGAGAAAGTTAAAAACGGGCTGCGGGGGAGGCCTGGCTGTAGGTAGCTCAGCTGGTTAGGTGCACATGGCACAAAGCGCAAGCACAGGCATAAGGATACCAGTTCGAACCCTCCAGCTCCCCACCTGAAAGGGGGTGTCGCTTCACAGGCTGGGAAGCAGGATTGCGAGTGTCTTTCTCTCCCCCTCTCTGCCTTCCCCTCCTCTCTATTTCTTTCTCTGTCCTATCCAACAACAAAAACACCAATGGTAAAGATAAGAGTAACAACAAGGGCAACAACAAGGTCAACAAAATGGGAAAAAAAATGGCCTCCAGGAGCAGCAGATTCGTACTGGAGGCACCAAGCCTCAGCAATAACCCCGGAGGCAATAAGTAAATAAATAAATAAATAAATAAACGAACAGACTGGGGCTTTAGTTCAACTTATCAACGTCCATGTCCAGCACAGAAGCAATTACAGAAGCCAGAACTTTCACCTTCTGCACCCCATAAAGAATTTTGGTCCATACTCCCAAAGGGATAAAAAGATATGGAAACTTCCTATGGGTGCAGAATTCTGGTGGAGGGAATTGTATCTTGAAATCTTATCTGTTATCTTGAAATCTTATCAGTCATTATTAAGTCACCTATAAATAGAAAAAAGAAAATGTCTTAGGACTCTATTTTTTTTTAGATTTATTTCCTTTTTGTTGCCCTTGTTTCCATTGTTGTAGTTATTACTGTTGTAGATGTCATTGTTGTTGGATAGACAGAGAGAAATGGAGAGAGGAGGGGAAGACATAGAGGGAGAGAAAGATAGACACCTGTAGACCTGCTTCACCGCCTGCGAAGCGACTCCCCTGCAAGTGGGGACCTGGGAGCTCGAACCAGGATCCTTATGAGGGTCCTTGCGCATTGCACCATGTGCACTTAACCCGTTGTGCTACCGCCCTGACTCCCTATTTATTTACTTATTTTTATGAGAAAGATATGAGAGAGAAAGAATCAGACATCAGTCTGGTACATGTGCTGCTGGGGACTGAACTCAGGACCTCATGCCTGAGAGTCCAATGCTTTGTCCACTGCACCACCTCCCGTACCACTTTATTTAAAAATTGAGTGCTATTATTATGCAAATAAGTTTGACAGGTAGCAACTTTCATGATTTTCCTAATTCAGAATGTGGACTGCTTAGGTTTGAGCTGAGAAAAGTGAAAGCACCATAGCAGTGATGATCAAGTGTTCTCTTACTTAGCGTGGTGCAGAGCTCATTGGAAAACAATTAAGACACTGCAGAATACTGTGCCCCAGTATGGTTCCGTAGCCCCCATGTCCACTTGGTCGATTCCGAATTATATTCCTCCATGAGGATAATTTCTGGAACCATCCGTTCCACCCCAGTTCCATGGCTGCCAAGTCTTAGCAACATCGCCCTGCCAGATATTCGTCGGGATGCAGCATCATCTAAGTTCATTTCCCACGTCTATGCTCAACCGGACCTGCCAATATACACGGATATCTTCACCCACCCTGTCCAACGCTTGACGTCTCGTCACCCAATCTGGTCCCCTACGCCTACACTGAACTTCTCTGTTCCAGACTCTTGGAAACAGAGTTGGCAGTCAGCTGAGGTAAAGAACAAACACCTCATCACAGACCATGGCCGGTGCGCCGCTATGTTCCATCGCTGGGGAGCCAGAGATGACCCGAACTGCCCCTGCGGCTACAGACAGACTATGACCCACATAGTCAACGACTGCCACCTCTCCAGATTCAAAGGAGGTCTCGAAACTTTACATCAGGCTCAACCTGACGCTGTTGACTGGCTACGGAAGAAGGGCAAACGCTAGAAGAAGAAAAGAGGCAAGCCTGACAGATGACTGACATATCATCCATGAGGGGAGTGAGAAGTTAAAATGGAAATAGAAGTTAAATTAAATACACACATGCTTATTATGATCTTTATTATTAGCTATTTGGATTGTTATTCTATAATCATTATGGTTAGTTTTGTTATTTGATCCTATGATATTAGACTGCACAATTTACTAGTATAAGAATTAAGACCCCAATCAGGAGAAACAAAGGCCCAAAAGCAGGTTTTTCTGAGTCCCAAGACCAAGCACATATGTATCACAAATTATAAGATCACATTTTTTATCAATGTGTGTTTGTTACAAATCAACTGTTTCTGTTTTCTTCCTTCAATTTAATTAGTAAATATGGCATGCCGTAATTTTTTTATTTTTTATTTAAGAAAGGATAAATTAACAAAACCATACGGTAGAAGGGGTACAACTCCACACAATTCCCACCACCCAATATCCATATCCCCTTCCCTACCCTGATAGCTTTCCCACTCTCTATCCCTCTGGGAGCATGGACCCAGGGTCATTGTGGGTTGCAGAAGGTGGAAGGTCTGGCTTCTGTAATTGCTTCCCCACTGAACATGGGTGTTGACTGGTTGATCCATACTCCCAGTCTGCCTCTCTCTTTCCCTAGTAGGGTGGGTCTCTGGGGAAGTGGAGCTCCAGGACACATTGGTGGGGTCTTCAAACCAGGGAAGCCTGGCCAGCATCCTGATGGCATCTGGAACCTGGTGGCTGAAAAGAGAGTTAACATACAAACAAATTGTTGAGTAATCATGGACCCAAAGGTTGAAATAGTGGAGAGGAAGTGTTGGGGGGGGGGTTACTCACTGCAAACTCCAGTGTACTTCTGCTTTCAGGTATATATTTTGCACTTGTTTATGGATACGTGTGAACATATGCTCTCTCACACAGAACCTGGTCTATATCTAGGTTTTGGGACTTTGTTAGAAAGTGATCCACCTGGGATAGAATTAGAGAATACTATGAAAGGAAAGGTCTCACCCAAGTAATGAAGCTGAAGGGTTGTCATTCCATACCTGAAGTCTCTGGACACAGTCTGAGCTGAAGCATGTTGAGGTGGCAATTGTTGCGTTGATTAGGTTGCGATCTGAGGATGCATATTATTTGATATGGATTGGGAGAGGCATGCGGGAAAGTGGGCCCTATCCTAAAGTTCCAGGACCGGGAGAAATATAGCCTCTATAGTGGAGATGTGAGGTTCCTACTGTCTTTGGGTTCAAAAAGACAATGGATAGTTAATGTTATCATCACATTATTTGGTAATTGGGTTAACTTTGAAAAGTCCTTTTGTTAGGGTTTGCTGTATAGTACCCAATATCTTGTAAATAGCTGTGCCACCTATTGCCTCAGATCTACTTGGTCTAGGCTTTTGAGAGAGTCTGCATATCAAATACACAGCCTATATATTAAGAAGACTCAGTCTGTGTTGTAAAAACTTTCAGACATACAATTAATTTTTCCCCTCTCATATTAATTAACTAGTGATTTATATGACTACACTTTACTAGGAGTGTACATAAACACCATTCCCACCACCAAAAGACTGTGTCCTATCCGACCCACCCAACCCCACCCCCCACCAGCTCAGGAAGCCACATGTCTACCCCTACCACAGGGTTTTTACTTTGGTGCCCTACTTTCAATTTAGTCAGATCCTGCTTTTAGTTTCCCTTTCAGATCTTCTTTCTCAACTTCTGTTGATGAGTGGGATCATTCCATACTCATCTTTATCTTTCTGACTTAGCTCACTTAACATAATTCCTTCTAGCTCTGTCCAAGATGGGTCAGAGAAGGTGGGTTCATTGCTCTTGATAGCTGTATAGTATTCCATTGTGTAAATATACCACAGCTTTCTCAGCCACTCATCTGTTGTTGGGCACCTGGGTTGCTTCCAGGTTTTAGCTATTATGAATTGTGCTGCTATGAACATAGGAGTACACACCTCTTTTTGGTTGGGTGTTATGGAGTCCTTGGGGTATAACCCCAGGAGAGGAATTACTGGATCATATGGAAGGTCCATGTCTAGCCTTCTGAGAGTTTTCCAGACTGCTCTCCACAGAGGCTGGACCAATTTACATTCCCACCAGCAATGGAAAAGGGTTCCTCTGTCCCCACAGCCTCTCCAGCATTTGTTGTTGCTGTCCTTTTTGATGTATGCCATTCTTACAGGAGTGAGGTGGTATCTCAATGTTGTCTTAATTTGTATTTCTCTGACAATCAGTGACCTGGAGCAGTTTTTCATATGTTTGTTAGCCTTTTGGATCTCCTCTGAGGTGAATGTTTTGTTCATATCCTCTGCCCATTTTTGGATGGGGTCATTTGCTTTTTTGGTGCCAAGTTTGCTGAGCTCTTTATATATTTTGGTGATTAGTCTCTTGTCTGATGTATGGCATGTGAAGATCTTCTCCCGTTCTGTGAGGGGTCTCTTTGTTTGTTTAGTAGTTTCTTTGGATGTGCAGAAGCTTTTCAATTTGATGTAGTCCCATTGGTTTGTTTTGCTTTAGTCTTTCTTGCAATTGGGTTTATTTCATCAAAGATGTCCTTGAGGTGTAGGTGGGAAAGTGTTTTACCAATGTTTTCCTGTAAGTATTTGATTGTTTCTGGTCTAACATCCAGGTCTTTGATCCATTTGGAGTTGATTTTTGTTTCTGGCGAGATAAAGTGGTTCAATTTCATTCTTCTGCATGTCACTACCCAGTTTTCCCAGCACCATTTATTGAAGAGAGCCTCCTTTTTCCATTTAATCCTTTGGGCCCCCTTATCAAAGATTACATGTCCATAGGTGTGGGGATTTATTTCTGGGCTTTCAATTCTGTTCCACTGGTCAATTTGCCTATTTTTATTCCATACCATGCTGTTTTGATGATGATGGCTTTATAATATAGTTTGAGATCTGGGAGTGTGATGCCTCCATTTCTTTTTCTTTTCCTCAAAATGGTTTTGGCAATTCTAGGTGTTTTCAGGTTCCAGATAAATGATTGTAGTGTTTGTTCTATTCTCTTAAAGAAGCTTGATGGAGCTTTGATGGGTATTGCATTAAATTTGTATATGGCTCTGGGAAGAATATTCACTTTGATGATATTTATTCTTCCAATCCATGAGCATGGGATATCCTTCCATTTCTTGGTATCAGTTTCCATTTCCTTGCGTGGTGACTCATAGTTTTCAGTATACAAGTCTTTCACTTCTTTGGTCAACTTTATTCCTAAGTATTTGACTGATTTTGCTGAAACAGTAAATGGGAGTGATTTCTGGATGTCTTCTTCCTCAGATTTAGTGTTTGCATAAAGAAATGCCACTGATTTTTGTACATTGATTTTATAGCCTGACACCTTGCTATATTGCCTAATGACTTCCAGTAGTTTTCTGCTGGATTCTTTAGGTTTTTCTATGTATACTATCATATCACCTGCAAATAGTGAGAGCTTGACTTCTTCCCTTCCAATCTGTATTCCTTTGATTTCTTTCTCTTGCCCGATTGCTATGGCAAGAACTTCCAATACTATGTTGAAGAGTAATGGTGACAGTGGACAGCACTGTCTAGTCTCCGATCTGAGGGGGAATGCTTTCAGCTTCTGTCCATTGAGTATGATGTCGGCTGTAGGTTTGCTATATATAGATTCCACTATCTTGAGGAATTTCCCATCTATTCCCATTTTTTGTAGAGTTTTGAGCATGAATGGGTGTTGAATTTTGTCAAAGGCTTTCTCTGCATCTATTGAGATAATAATGTGGTTTTTGGCTTTGCTTTTATTGATTTGGTGAATGACATTGATTAACTTACATATTTGAACCAGCCTTGCATTCCTGGGATGAATCCCACTTGGTCGTGATGAACAACCTTTTTGATGTGCTGTTGTATCCGGTTGGCCAAGATCTTGTTTAATATTTTGGCATCTATGTTCATCAGAGATATTGGTTTGTAGTTTTCCTTTTTTGTTGTGTCCCTATCTGCTTTTGGTATCAGGGTAATGTTGGCTTCACAGAAGGTGGAAAGGAGTATTCCTGGTTCTTCAATCTTATGGAAAAACTTAAGAAGTATGGGTACTGTTTCCTGAAAGTTTTGTAGAATTTGTTTGTGATGCCATCTTGTACAGGACTTTTGTTGTTGGGGAGATTCTTAATAACAGTTTCAATTTCTTTCTCTGTGATTGGTGCATTTAGGTTTTGTAGTTCTTGGTTCAGTTTTGGAAGGGCATATGTTTCTAGGAATTGTTCCATTTCTTCCAGATTCTCTAGTTTGGTGGCATATAGTTCTTTATAGAAGTTTTGCAGGATTCTCTTGATTTCTGTGGTGTCAGTTGTGATATCTCCTGCATCATTTACAATTCGATTAATTTGAGTCTTCTCTCTTTTTTGTTTGGTGAGTCTGGCTAGGGGTTTGTCAATTTTGTTTAATCTTTCAAAGAACCAACATTTGGCTTCATTGATCTTCTGTATTGTTCTCTTATTTTTGAAGTTGTTTATTTCTGCTCTAATTTTAGTGGTTTCTGTCCTTCTGGTTGCTTTAGGGTTCCTTTGTTCCTCTTCCTCTAAGTCCTTGAGGTGTGCAGTAAGGTCGTTCGTTTGAGCTTCTTGGTGTTTAATATGTGATTGTATGGCTATAAGTTTCCCTCTCAGTACTGCTTTAGCTGTGTCCCAAATATTTTGATAGGTTGTGTCTTCATTTTCATTTGTTTCCAGGAACATTTGAATTTCCTGCTTGAGTGAGTCTCTGACCCAGTGGTTCTTAAGGAGTATGTTGTTTAGTTTCCATATTCTGTGACTTTTAATAATTTTCTGTTTGTTGTTAAATGTTACTTTTACTCCACTGTGGTCTGAGAAGATACTTGGGATGATTTCAATGCTCTTGAATTTATTGATGCTGTCTTTGTGGCCTAACAGGTGGTCTATCCTTGAGTATGTGTTACGTGGATTTGAAAAGAATGTGTATTCCGGTTTTTTGGGGTGAAGGACTCTTAAAATGTCGAAGATGTCTAGTCTGTCAATCTCTTCATTTAATTCTCTTGTATCTTTGTTGATTCTCTGCTTTGTTGATCTGTCTAAGTGTGAGAGTGGGGTATTAAAGTCTCCCACTACTATTGTATTACTATTGATGTATTTTTGAAATTCTTTCAGTAGGTGCTTGATGTATTTAGATGGTCCCTCATTGGGTGCATAGATGTTAATAATTGTTAAGTCTTCTTGGCTGATTCATCCTCTAATAATTATGTAATGTCCTTGCCTATCTTTTATTACTTTATTTAATTTAAAATCTATTGTGTCTGAGATGAGAATGGCTGTTCCTGCCTTTTTTTGTGGTCAGTTAGCCTGTATGATAGTTTTCCGTCCTTTCACTTTAAGTCTGTGTTTATCTTGTGTCAGATGGGATTCTTGCAAGCAGCATATGGTTGAGTTATGTTTTATGATCCATCCCCCCACTCTGTGACTTTTGATGGGTGTGTTTAAGCCATTGACATTTATTGATATTATGTATTTAATGTATTGTAGTGCCATTGTTCAACAAATTTTTGTTTGCTCTGATATATTGCAAGTATTATAGTGATGTTCTTGTTTATAAGAGGTCAGCATGCAGTAATTTTATTGACTAGGGCAGAGTTTTTTCATGAAACTTGTCAGTATCTACAACTCTTAACAAAATAACTTTTCTACTTTATGTACTATAAACAATTTCTCCTCTCAGCATCCCAGTATTCTAGTTCATTCTGTCGTGAATGCCTTCAGTCAACTTGACAGTCTCTTTCTATATGATTGTAAATGTGACAGTGTAAAAATAATTGCATCTCAGAACAAATACCCTGGGAACTTTCCATTGGTCTAGTATTGTTATATGAAAAAATTCTTGAACTGAGTTTTGAATACCAGCACTGATCCAAAATAAGTCTCTATATTTAATATGTCCTTTTCTTTGTCTTTTATCTATAAGCTTTTAATTTACAAAACAATGACATGCAATATTCAGGTTTTCTGCTGGGCATGTTAATAAATAGTTTATGGGCTTGCTTACCAAATTCTCTGTTTGATTTTCTTCAATTCTATAATAAGCAACTCTGCTCTAGCTATTCAACATTTTCAACTATTTCTATAATACATGAAAATATCAGGCTTGCATCTTTAAGAAACAGTATCTCCCTTTTAATTGCTCTATAACTGAAACTTCGCTATCATTTCAGCTTTGAAACAAGAAATTACTCTTTGAGTCTAGACAGTCTATGAAAGTTTCAGGGCCGTTGATAAATCATCCTTATTTCCAGATCATATATACATCCTATATGGCTCAAAAGTGATCATATTTGAATTTGATCTTATAATTTTTAAAATAAGTTTAAAAAGTAGAATTAATTAATACAGTGTAAAATTTCTGTGTATTAACAAGCATTGACATCTTCCTGTTGAACATTTGCCTTCTGAATCTCATACTCAGTACCCAACAGAACTTTCACTAAAAAGTGCTATACTGCCTCTGTCAATCTTTATTACTCTTAACATTTCAGCACTGGATGGCAGTAACTTTTTTTTTCATATTTTTATATTTACTTATTCCCATTTGTTGCCCTTGTTGTTTTTATTGTTGTAGTTATTACTATTGATGTCGTTGTTGTTGGATAGGACAGAGAGAAGTGGAGAGGAGAGGAAAACAGAGAGGGGGATAGAAAGACAGACACCTGCAGATCTGCTTCACCTCTTGTGAGGCGACTCCCCTGCAGGTGGGGAGCCAGAGGCTCGAACCGGGATCCTTATGCCCGTCCTTGTGCTTCTCGCCACCTGCGCTTAAGCCGCTGCACTACCGCCCGACTCCTGGCAGTAACTTTTATTTCCTCTTTTACTCAGATTATTTTTATTTCTTTAATGTTTTACCTCATCATTACAACACTTACAAAAATATGGCTATTCCCCTAAGAACTAGCATGAAATCCGGCTCAACATTGGCCGCAATTTTGATTTGACTACAACAGTTAAATAGTCAAAGGCGAAACCTTCTAATTAGTTTTCATACAATGTCAACAATTAAAAATGGGGTGAATCTGGGGAGACAGCATAACAGTCATGCAAAAGACTTCCATGTCTGAAGTTCTGAGGTCCAAAGCTCCATCCCTCACCTCTGCCAGAAACCAGAGCTCAATAGGAGTCTGGTGTCCTGTTTCTCTCTGTATCTCTCTTCCATTAAAAACAAAATAGGGGGCCAGGCAGTAGCGCACTGCTTAAGTGCACATATTGGGAGCGCAAGGACCCATTCAAGCATCCAGGTTGGAGCCTGGGCTCCCCACCTGCAGGGGGGTCCCCTCACAAGTGAAGCAGGTCTGTAGATGTCTTTCTCTCCCTCTCTCTGTCTTACCTTCCTCTTTCAATTTCTCTCTGTCCTATCCAACAACAACAGCAGTAGCAACAAGAACAGCAGCAGCAACAATAACAATGGGAAAAAAGATGACCTCCGGGTACAGTGGATTCCTAATACAGGCATAGAGCCCCTGGAGACAAAAAACAAACAAACAAAAAATAAATAAACAAAAAAAACCCAAATAAATAAAATATTGAAAAAAGATTGTTGGAAGACATGAAAATTAAGGATGCAATAAAAAAAAACTATGACTGTTTTAGAGTTTCATAATTTTTTTTTTAGTTTGGTTTGCCTTGTGAAAAAGAATGAATAATTTAAAGAGGAGATTCAGAAGATATAAATAAGTACACTGAGAAAATAAGAAACTAAGTTTAAAGAAATGCCATGTTTGGGAGTCGGGCGGTAGTGCAGCGGGTTAAGCGCTCATGGCACAAAGCGCAAGGACCAGTGGAAGGATCCCAGTACAAGCCCCTGGCTCCACACCTGCAGAGGAGTTGCTTCACAGGCGGTGAAGCAGGTCTGCAGGTGTCTATCTTTCTCTCCCTCTCTCTGCCTTCCCCTCCTCTCTCCATTTCTCTCTGTCCTGTCCAACAACGACATCAATAACAACAATAACTACAACAATAAAACAACAAGGACAACAAAAGGGAATAAATAAATAAATAAACATTAAAAAAAAGAAATGCCATGTTTGACATGTAACTTCCTTATCACAAATCTCCAGAAAACACTGGCTTATAACTCTCTTCTTTTCTAGTTGAATGCATCATATAGATCTCTTTTAGAAGTACTCACCACTGGGTTTGCTTTGTATGGAGTGCTCTGCTAAGTCCCTCAGACGATACAAATATATTTGTGATATTTTCTCTAGTTCTAGAACTTTGGAATCTAATAGGGAAGGCAAACATGCTAGCTCTGAGAATGAATATGCCATAGTGGAAAGGTCAACACTGAGCAGGCAAAGGGAGAATAGGGGTAATTAGCTGAGTCGACAAGGGATTTGTGGCTACAGAATAGAAGGACTGTTGTGTTTGTTGCTGAAGCTTCCATTCAGTCTAGTTAAGTGATCCAGTCCTCCACTGCTTCAATCAGTGATGGGTGGAAATCACAATAAATTTTCTCCTCATAAGGGAAAGGATGTTTGATTGCTATAGGACACTTAGCATATACTCTCTTCAATCTCTCAATTGTTAGGACTTCCTGTAACTCAGGTTTCAGGAATAAGCTAGTTTGAACCCAAATGCTAAAATCAAATTTCAATTTTATGCATGCAAGTCCAGAGCTCTGCCCACTGAGATATCACCCCGGAAGCTGTAGTGCTTCTTCTTAACCATGGCCATTCAAACCACCTATAAATTGTGTCAACAAGGGCGTCAAGTGGTAGCACAGTGGGTTAAGCGCACGTGGCGCAATGCGCAAGCACCCGCGGAAGGATCCGGGTTCAAGCCCCCAGCTCCCCACCTGTAGGGGAGTCGCTTCACAAGCGGTGAAGCAGGTCTGCAGGTGCCTATATTTCTCTCATCTTCTCTGTCTTCCCTTCCTCTCTCCATTTCTCTCTGTCCTGTCAAACAACAACAACGGCATCAATAACAGCAGTAATAATAACTACAACAACGATAAAACAACCAGGGCAACAAAAGGGAAAAAATGGCCTCCAGGAGCAGTGGATTCGTGGTGCAGACACCGAGCCCCAGCAATAACCCTAGAGGTAATGTGTATATATATATATATATATATATATATATATATATATATCAACAAAAGGTTGCCATTTTCACAATTCAAACAAACCCCCATGGTAGGGAACTTTTTCTTTTCCAACTACATATAAACAACTGAAATCCAGAAGTCCAGTTATTTACTTAGAGATAATTTCTATGGTGTCATGGAAGAGCTAGTTGAATTTTATTTGAGGAACTTCATCTCCCTGCATATTTTAAAACTCAGCTAAACTATAAATCCCCATACGTTTGGGTTTTTTTTTTCAGTTATATGATTATTTATCAAATGCTGATTCATGAACATGATGCAATAAAGATTTTTTTAGACCATATCATCATAGCCAGCAATAACTTTCTTGAACATGTGCCTTCTGCCTTTATGTTCATCACTATGTTCTCATTTTCATTATATCACTCTTACCTAAGCAAGTTTCACCTACCATAGCTAGAAAAATGTTGTTTTCGACGGGTTATGTTGTTTTCGCCGGGCTGGCTTCACGGGCAGGTAACAGACGACCAGGGATTCATGGTTGAGCTGTAGGCAGTATCTCTTTATTCATGCAGGACGCAGCACAATCTAAGCCGAGCTAAGCTAAACTAAAGGTACAGTACTCTAAAACTCACAATGCTGTCTTTATATATACTTCCCAAGTAGGGTGGAAACAGGATGTGACATAGAGAGGGTGGAGAGAAAAGTGACTGGTAAAAATCAGAGTGTGACAAGGAGGGGGCAGATTAGGCGAGAATCCTATCACTGAACCACAAATGCCCTGGAGGGAGGGTGGAACTTGTTAACAGTGGTTATGTAAATAGAATGAAATGGTTATGTAAATAGAATAGTGTTAAGCAGGGGGGATTTAAACCAAATGAAACAGAAGGGGTCTCATGCATACCAACAGAAAAATAAATCTGTTCAGTCTGTCACACATTTTAGACCTACAATTTGTCACAGTTTTCCTAGAAAACCTTAATTTTATCCCCAGCCCTGCCATAAACTAGAGCTGAGCAGTGCTCTGGTCTTTCTGTGTCTTTCTCTCTATATTGCTCTCTCATTAAAATAAAAGGTTGAATAATTCATTAAAAAAAAGGGGAGCCTGGCAGTGGTGCAGCAGGTTAAGTGCACATGGTGCATAGTGCAAGAACCGGCAGCAGGATGCTGGTTGGAGCCCCCACTTGGGGTGGTGGTGGTGGTGGTGGGGTGTCACTTCACAGGCAGTGAAGCAGGTCTGTAGTTGTCTGTCTTTCTCTACCCCTCTCTATCTTCCCTATTTCTCTCAATTTCTGTTTGTCCTATCCAACAATGATAGCAATAACAACAATAATAACAACATGATAAAGAACAAGGACAACAAAAGGGAAATTTTTTTTAAGGTTTTAAAATTAAAAAATCTTTATTTAAGTTTGTCTTCCTCTGATGCAATCTCATTTAGCCATCTCACTTAATATAATCTCCAAAAGGAAATTTTACTAAAAGAAAAAGAGTACTCCAGCTAACCAAATGTTTAGCTGGCAAGTTTACATAACAGTTTTTTTTTTTAAGGAAAAGTCTGTAAGCAAAGCTAAATGTCAATGTTATGTAAAAATAATTCATTCAATCTGTATTTCAACCTTAACAGCTAGAGTGTGAATACTGAAGTCTTACAAATTAGGAAATAAAGCCACAGAAATGCTTAGTGACTTGCTCCACTGACAGTAGGTATTAAGTGAACTTGAACCCTGACAGGCTTTAGAGGCTGTGCTTTTAACTGTTACCCCATAACATCCACTTTTTCCTACCTCTGTTTTTTGTTTGTTTTTACTTTTTGTCTTGTTTTGTTTTGTTTGTGAGTCATTTTCCAAGGAGCTGGTAAAGAAGAGAGGACACATGGCTGCATGGAACACACAGGAAATATTTTATTAGTACCCAGATGGAGAAAAGGGCTGAGTGAAAATATTTCAATAGAAATCCACAGCTCTCCTCAAAGAGCCCACCCGGGCACTCACGGCCCCCCAGTCGTGGTAGCGCCTGTAGTCCCCTGGCCTCAACAGGTACTGGCGTCCCCGGTAGTTGGGCATCTCATAGAGGATCCAGGAGCCCTCGAGCACGTTGAAGGAGTGGATGTCGCTGAAGTGGAAGCGGTCCTGGAGCGAGGAGCAGTCCTCAGTGATCTCCACCATCTGGCCTCGGAAGTCCTCTCGTTCGTAGATCC
This sequence comes from Erinaceus europaeus, assembly GCF_950295315.1. NCBI lineage: Eukaryota > Metazoa > Chordata > Mammalia > Eulipotyphla > Erinaceidae > Erinaceus > Erinaceus europaeus. The sequence continues at coordinate 25,522,120 of NC_080168.1, forward strand.
TGATCCTGTGGGAGCCGGTCTGTGGATTTGGTAGAAAAAGTCTGACCACAGGAGGTCGGGCCGTAGTGCAGAGGGTTAAGAGCACAAGGATTGGCATAAGAATCCCAGTTGGAGGCCCTGGCTCCCCACCTGCGGGGGTTGGGGGGGCGCTTCACAAGTGGTGAAGTAGGTCTGCAGGTGTCTATCTCTTTCTCCCCCTCTCTGTCTTCTCTTCCTCTCTAAATTTCTCTCTGTCCTATCAAACAACAACGACATCAATAATAACAACAACAATAATAGCCACAACAAGGGCAACAAAAGGGAAAAAATAGCTTCTAGAAGCAGTGGATTCATGGTACAGGCACGGAGCCCCAGCAGTAACCCTGGAGAGAAAAAAAAAAAAGTCTGACCACATTCTAGCTAGTAACCAATTACATTTGGGAGAATGAGAATTTCAGTTTTTCCAGTGACTGAATTACAAAGACTTCGGATACCAAGGTCATTGTGTACAGCTAGTTAGGTTGTACACTGCAAAACTCAAAAAGGTGTCACTCACATAAACCAAAATATTCATGTGTTTTGGCCTTGCATATTGCCATCAGATAATTCTTATACATTTATTTTGTGCTGTCCTTCCCAGAGGTATGGTGATCTGGGGGTCTTCTAGGATAAAATTCTGAAAAGCAAGGGTGACCTTAAATATTAGATTTAGTTCTCAGTTCCAATAGACTTCTGCAAATCTGCTTTAGGTAATAAACAAAATCAGCAGTTTATGACGGCAAAGGAGGCCTACACAGAATTAAGGGACCATTTTAGATTTAGACGAATGAAATGTTAGGCTATTGTCCTGAGCAAATCCTGTTTGTCTTTCCCAGCAGGCTCCTACTCAATATCTTCTTTCTTGCATCATTAAATCCTTTTCAGTCAAAGCAACCCATTCCAAGGTTTAAAGACTGCTAAAAGGTACCTTCACTGGTTTGTAAAAATTACCCATGTACTATATTATCTAACCTGACCTTAGTTACTGCCTAACACATGGGATGCAACTATCACAAGCCTTTTCTTTTGTGAGCAGCGGATGAACAGAAACTGCAAGTCCACAATTGAAGGAGTCAGGACTGAGAAGTAGAAACTCATCTTTCCAGACTCCTAAAGTTGTATCAAGGTATTAAAACCAATGAGGGAGTTTCAAACTTCACACAAGTGTTATTATCTCCACTGCTGTCACAGTCAAATCAGAGAATCCCTAACCAGGAAATTCCAGGCTGCTTGCTGGGAGCTAATTTATGTAATGGATGGCTTTGCAGCAACTGTTAGCACAGAATTCTTGGTAAGATTTTCATAACAATAGTTTATATTTGGGGGAGGAGGGTGACTTGCCACTACCAGCTACAGTCCTCATTCGCTCCTATGAATTAGCCACTCCTATTGACTGGATTCTACTGGTGAATGGGAAAATAGTTCACTAAAGTGGTCTATCTATAGTAAGGATTTAATTTTCTTTTAATTTCTTTATTGGGGAATTAGTGGTTTATAGTTAACAGTAAAATAAAATACAATCATTTGTATATGTGTAACATTTCTAAGTTTTCCACATTAAAATTCAAACCCCACTAGGTCCTCCTCTGTCATTTGTTGTTTACTCATTGCCTGTGGTGTCAACTTTCAGAACTAACACTAGTACACTACATTTTTGTTTCCTTGTAGAGGTGATTTTAATTTTAGCAAAGGAAAATTTCCAATTGAGGGCAGTGCATTAATAAAGGAAAAGGGAGTATTATTTGAACCAAGACAAGGAAGATGATATAATACTATGGCCACCGCATCTGGGGCACTGGTGGGATGAGGGGTCCCGGGGAGGAGCAAGGATCTGAACTCACGTGGGGGATGAGGCGGCAGGAACGAATGGAGTCACTGAGCCCCATCCACTGCTGGTAGTCAGGGTAGTCCCCGCGCCTCAGGAAGTACTGGCAGCCCGAGTAGTTGGGCTGCTCATACAGCATCCAGCAGCCGCTGTCCACACGCACAGAGTTGCAGCGGCTGAAGTAGGGCTGCAGGTTGGAGTGGTCACTGCTGCACTCATAGTGGCGGCCCTGGAAGCCGCGCTCCTCATAGAAGGTGATCTGCAAGGCAGGCAAGGAAAGGGCTCAGAGGCCTGACCCTTCATCCCCGTGGGCCGCGGTCCCCCACCCCCCCCACCCCCAGGCCTGGGCGCTAGGCTCACCTTCCCCATGGCTGGTGGCTGGAGTTGTGGAGGGGCGGGCGGTGCGCGAGGCTATATAGTGGGAGGACTGCTGCATCGGCAAGAACCACACAAAAGGGGCCCCGCAGATTCCCCTCTGTCTTCTTCTATACAGTGACTTTGGGGCGGGGCAGAAGCCTTATTGTATGTTTCCTCTCAGACTCTCCAGAACTATCCAACTGATTGATGACCCAGGTTAAATTGTTTCTAATAGCTTCTCGGGCCTTTAAATGAAGCTTTTTTAGGAAGTTGCAACTAGGAAAGGTGCCTGTGAGTGAAAATACTTGTAATGAAATAATTTTATTCTTTTTAAAAACAATATTTCAAAATAGTCTTTTTTAAATAAACTCGGTGAATTAAGGGTAGTGACCAAGTCTGAGGTCAGAATGAGCTACAGTGAAAGGCATGTCGATTAGAGCATTTCCTGGTGTGAAAATGGAACCTGGGAATGAATTTACCTCATTCAGGAGTTACCTTAAGCAGCTCTCAGTGATCCTACCAGCAGTGAACCTACCTAACACCTAAGGACCAGTAGCAGGGGCTGACCTGTAGGATCCCAATGTTTTCTGGAGACTGGCAATGTTCTTGAACATCTGCATGGACTCTGCTTTGTGCCACCTACTTCACTGGCAAAGAAAGTCTGAACATTTTTGAAGTGACATGTGTGTGTCTGTGTGCGCATGTGTTGCTACTCACACTGTAACTTTTTTCTTTCTTTTTTCATTACTTTGAATTTTCTAAACAATTTTTAAATCACCTTATTTGGGGCTTAATGATTCATAGTACAGTTGACACATGAGTACAATTTCTCATCTTCCTGTGAGGCAAAATGTTGTCACCTTCACATACCAGGACTCTCATGCCCTCCTCACCTCCACTCTCCTTTCCAAGAGTCCTTTTCTTTGTTGCAATAACTGTCTATTTAAGGCATTTGCACACTCAGTGCTTAGCTTAGTTCTGCTAGTAAGTACAAGTTGACATAGAAATATAATAAATTTTAAATCTTACAATTCTGCAAAAACTCTGCCTTTTCTTCCTTTCTCAACTATGAGCAAGCCCCAATTAAGTTTCTGGCTTGGCGTGTTCCTCTCCACCAACCTTCAGGTGCTCCCTGTGTACCCTCTGGATTAATGCAGAATTTCTCAACCTCAGCACTACTGTGAAGCTCTGGACTAGAAATTCTTTGTTTTGGGAGTGTTCCTAAGCATTGCAGGGTGTTTAACAACCTTATCCACTAACTGCTGTGTAAGCATCCGGATGTCCCTCCATCCTCAAGTTATGGCAAGAAAAATGTATTTAGATATTGCCAAACATCCTAATGGCGGGTGAAATCAAACCCTGTTTTAAAACTACTGGTTTAAAAGTGCTAGCTGTACACTTAACATCCTTACCAGTATTATCCTATGTAATTAATGAGATGGTTGTTAGTGGATCTCCAGAAACAATGCTCTTAGGGCCACTTAGAGAAAGAGTAGGAGGCAGAGGGGAATGCTTGTTCATCTTCAACCATAGGATTTGCACTTTTATCAGCTTTATTATGATTATTATTTTAATTTCTACCAGGATTATTATGGGGGCTCAGTGCCAACACAGGAATCCACTGCTCACAGCAGCCATCTTTTCCTTTAAGTTTTTCTTTCTTTCTTTCTATTTGATAGGACAGAGTGAAATTGAGAGGGGAGAGTAGAAAGGGAGAGAGAAAGATAGACATCTGCAGACTTGCTTCATTGCTTGTGGATGCGGGGACTCCAACCCCAGTCTTTGCAATTGGTAACAGATGCACTTGACCAGATACACCACCTCCTGACCCCCTTATCTATTTTGTATAAAACTTCAGTTGAGAGCAGAGTTTTGTTGCTAGATAATGATAATTTATAGAAAACATATTTGAAAACAGTTGCTTTTTTGCTGTTGTGGCTCTCAAGAAAGCCCTTTAAATTAAAATTTTATCACCAACTAGTCACTGCACCTAATGAATTGTCTTATATACACGCAATGAAATTGTCTTACAGAAACTTGTTTTCCTGGACAGAGAACAAATTCTTCCTAAAAAAAATCTTTAGCATATGAAACAAGCTGATAAATCTTCGGGTGATAAAGTTTGGAAGCGTTGGGTCATGATTACTGTAATATGAAAGCAGGAATGAGGGAGTTGGCGGTAGTGCAGCGGGTTAAGCGCACGTGGCATGAAGCACAAGGACCTGCAGTAAGGATCCTGGTTTGAGCCCCCGGCTCCCCACCTGCAGGGGAGTCGCTTCACAGGCAGTGAAGCAGGTCTGCAGGCATCTATATTTCTATCCCCCTCTGTCTTCCCCACCTTTCTCCATTTCTCTCTGTCCTATCTAACAATGACGACATCAACAACAATAATAACTACAACGATAGAAAACAACAAGGGCAACAAAAAGGGAAAATAAATATAAATAAATAAAAAGAAAGCAGGAATGATATGGATTCCACATGGAAGTTTCTACATGACCAGAAATGAGTCTATCAACCTTGGGCTCAGGAAAAGGACACTGAGTTGCTGACCAAGAAGATGTGATAAAACTATACCTTAACAACTTTGCAATTTGATCTAGAAAAGGATTTTATTTGAGCCCTTTGTTTTGAAGGTTTCTATATGGTTCTTTATATTTACTACTTGAGGATGAATTTAAGTTTATTTATTTTTATTTATTTTAGAGTACTGCTCAGCTGTGTCTTATGGTGGTGCTGGGGATTGAACTTGAGACCCTGGGTCCTCAGGCATGAGAATTTTTTGCAGAACCATTATCGTGTCTCCCCAACCTAGATTTTATTGTTTTTAATCATGAAATGTTATTAAGGTTCAGTTATGTGATGTTTTGATTTCATGTTTACTTTCAGTCTTCTAAAATGTAATCTTAGTGCTGAGTAAATTCTTTTCATTCTGTCATTACTAGGGTTTCACCATTCTAAGCTGACTTTTTCAGATAGAAAGATAGTGACAGAGACAGAAACACAACAGCACAAAATGTAAATCCTATGCTTGATAAAGCAAGTACACTATGAATAGATTTATTTTTTTAAGTAAAAGTTTTTTAGGAGACTGCAAATGATTAGCACTGATTTATATATTTTAACAAAATCAAAGGAAATAATTTATTACTGAATGAGCAACAACAAAGATAAACAGAACAGGAACATTGGGCACAGAATTTAGTAGAATTACAATCTGTTTTTGTTTTATCTCTCCTCAAAGCACTAAGGCACTCAAGCTTTTCTGCCAAGCTCTTACAAGGGGAGGGAAAAGCTTTTTAGAAAATAATTCAGTCAGTATATTCACCACAGAAGAGATCCAAAAGGCAAGAAACACATGGAAAAGATGCTCCAAGTCTTTGATTGTCAGAGAAATGCAAATAAAGACAACACTGAGATATCACTTCATTACTGTGAGAATGTCATACATCAGAAAAGGTAACAACAGCAAATGCTGGAGAGGTTGTGGGGACAAAGGAACCCTCCTGCTGGTGGGAATGTCAATTGGTCCAACCTCTGTGGAGAACAGTCTGGAGAACTCTCAGAAGGCTAGAAATGGACCTACCCTATGACCCTGCAATTCCTCTCCTGGGGATATATCCTAAGGAACCCAACACACCCATCCAAAAAGACCTGTGTACACATATGTTCTTAGCAGCACAGTTTGTAATAGCTAAAACCTGGAAGCAACCCAGGTGTCCAACAACAGATGAGTGGCTGAGCAAGTTGTGGTATATATACACAATGGAATACTACTCAGCTATGAAAAATGGTGACTTTACTGTTTTCAGCTGATGTTGGATGGACCTTGAAAAATTCATGTTAAGTGAAATAAGTCAGAAACAGAAGGATGAATATGGGATGATCTCACTCTCAGGCAGAAGTTGAAAACCAATATCAGAAGAGAAAACACTAGTAGAACCTGAACTGGAATTGATGTATTGCACCAAAGTAAAAGACTCTGGGGTGGGTGGAGGGGAGAATACAGGTCCAAGAAGGATGACAGAGGACCTAGTTGGAGTGGTATTGTTATATGGAAAAATAGGAAATGTTATGCATTTACAAGCTATTGTATTTACTATCGAATGTAAAACATTAATTCCCCAATAAGAAAATAAAAATAAAATCTTTAAAAAAAAATAATTCAGGGTAAAAGGGAATTGAAACACTGTGAAATACAGAATTTAATACCAAATATATTGACAAGAAAACTTTAAAAACTTAAACCATAGGATGTGTCTTTCTTCTAAAAGTGCATTGCCCAAAGAATATGCAAGATTTCTTCCAACTGAGCATTCTGTTGTTCTTTTGATTAATGTTTATTCTTTCAAGACATGTCTCAGACAGTGAATTACCTAATAACTATTTTCTTATCTGTTTTACTTAAGTATGAAATGTTTTTTAAGCTGTCATGAGGATAAAAATACTTAAATTCAACAAATTGTATTTCTACTCTAAAATATGCTTACACTGAAGTTCTGTAGTTGAAAAATTTTAATAAGGGCCAGATGCAGTTTCTCTAACACTGATCACAGAAAAATACCTAGGTTCTCAAAGGAGATAGAAATTTAAAATACAAGGGGTCGGAAGGTGGCACAGGGTTAAGTGCACATGGCATGAAACGCAAGGACTGGCATAAGGATCCCGGTTCGAGCCTCTGGCTAGCCACCTGTGGGGGATGTAGGGGCCATTTCACAGGTCTTCCTCTCCTCTCTCGATTTCTCTCTGTCCGATCCAACAACAACAGCAATGACAACAATAACAGTAAATACAACAAGGGTAACAAAATGGGAAAAAAAAAAATGGCCTCCAGGAGCAAAGGATTCGTGTACAGGCACCAAGCCCCAGCAATAACCCTGGAGGCAAAAAAATAAAACAAAATAAAATAAAAAAGAAAGAAGGAAAAAATTTTAAATACAATGTATTATTAGCCTGAATGTTGATGAGTTGATGCCAGAGTAAACTGGCTATCAAAGGCTTATAAACTACCTACATATTTGATATGAGAAATATTAACATTTGCTTTTAATATATGTTTAGCATTCACTCTCATAGGAGAAAATTATGGCAATTCACACTTGATTAGTTTGTGATAGCAGTTGTATAATATAGACTATTCAGAAGGCATAGAAAATATTTTCTCTTCATTTCAGCATACTAAAAGTATAAATTAAAATTCCCAATTTTAAGACAATAAGAAAAAGAAGTATACTGAATCAGATAGAATTGAGGTAGAAAAAAATAGAAAAAACATATTGAGGTATTTTAATTATGAATATATATGCAGTCACAAATATATATATATATGTATATATATATTTACAAAAAATGATTCCAACCTCAAAATGTTGCAATGAAAATGAATTTACAATTAGTTTAGAATTTTTTTCCATTTAAAAATCAATAGTATATAAAGATCAAAGTATAATGCATCTTAAATATTGGATTTTAAGTAAGCTGATACAATCAGAGAAAAGGCATTTTAAAAATTCTCAAGGAGAGTGACTTGGGAATTTTTTTTCATTGAAAAGTTCAAACAGGACCAGTGTAAGGATCTTGGTTCGAGCCCCTGGCTCTCCACCTGCAGGGGAGTCACTTCACAAGTGATGAAACAGGTGTCTGCAGGTGTCTGTCTTTCTCTCCCCCTCTCTATCTCCCCCTCTTCTCTCCATTTCTGTCTGTCCTATCCAACAACAACAATATCAGTAACCACAACAATGTTAACAAGGGCAACAAAAGGGAAAATAAATAAATAAAGCTTAAAAAAAATCACCCAGTAGCTATTGTAATGAGGTCATATCTTATCCTCTATTTCTTTTTGCTATTATTACTCAACCCAAAAAAAGAATTCTTTTTTGTTGAAATATGAGAAAGAAAAAACTCCTAATATTGTAGCCTAGAAAAAAAAATGAATCAAGTGCTCTTATGACCTTTAAACTTTTTATGTTAATATTAAATATTATGTAGATCGTTCAATAAAATTATTTTTAGAAAGAAAAAATTCAAAATACTGCCATGTTATCATAGATATCTAAAATGGCAGAAGACCATTTGTAATAATAAAGTTAAATATATTAAATACTAAAATATAAAATAAATTTGGTTTTAAAGCATTGTAGCAGAGTATTTGATAACATGGGCAACTACAACAACCGGGTTTTGAGATATGTTAGTTTAATGTCTAGTTTAAAATATTTTGTACGTAGTTAACTCTATAGTAGTATGAATGTATGAATTTCAGTGGCCTTCTTTTTTTTTTTTTTTCGACACTGATATTATATTAGAACTTGGTGGCCACACAGCTCCACTATTCCTGGTGTTCATTTTTTTCTTTCTTCCTCCATCCCTTTCTACCTACCGCTCTTTTTTGTTTCCTTTTCTACTTTCTTCCTTTCTTTATGTCTCCTGGCTCTTTCTCTTTCTCTTTCTCTTTTTATAGTGAGTAAGAGAGAGGGAGAAAGAATGGGACTCCTGCAGCACTACTCTGCTGCTTGCATCTGAACCTTCTCCCTCTGAAGATGGTGTCGCACATGCGCCTTAGGAAGCCACACCTGGTCCACTTTTGTGCTCCTTAGGAAGCCACACCTGGTCCACTTTTGCTAGACTTTTAATATACAAAATTCTACTATTCATGAAAGAAGGAGTAAATAAACATCAAAAGTCAATTGGAATAAGACTGGTATTACAATATTTAAAAAAATTAATATTTATTTATTTATTTTCCCTTTTGTTGCCCTTGTTTTTTTACTGTTGTAGTTATTATTGCTGTTGTTGTTATCATCATTGTTGGATAGGACAGAGAGAAATGGAGAGGGGGGGAAACAGAGAGGGGGAGAGAAAGATAGACACCTGCAGACCTGCTTCACTGCTTGTGAAGCGACTCCCCTGCAGGTGGGGAGCAAGGGGCTCAAACCGGGATACTTATGCCTGTCCTTGTGCTTTGAGCCATGTGTGCTTAACCCACTGTGCTACTGCCCGACTCCCTACAGTATTTTTTTTTAACTTGACATTACAAAAAAGGATGTTAGACTAGCTCACATTATTATTTGTTATACCAAATAAATCATCTGTTCAACCAGATGTCAATTATCTTGCTATTACTCGTTAGAGAAATTTGTTTCAAAGACTCCTACCAGTTTATAAGTGTCCAGATAAATTACCTTGCCTCCGGGAATAAGGGCATCATGCAGGAGTTAAGATAATGAATATTTCTTTCCATAGTCCCACCCTAGTTAATGTCTACATTCTAAAATTCTTTTCAAGCAGTGTTCTTCCTATTAGTATCAAATGGTTTCCATCAGAGCAAAGTGCACCTCACTTACCTAAACTGGAATTAAATTACCATGATTATAAAAATGCTGTTCAAAAAAAGAAATTACACATTATCCTTTTGTTATTATGATCTGAAAGAAAAGTGAACTAATGAATATTTGTACTGCTCTTTATTACTACTGCTGTAAGTTCATGGAATAATCCAGAGAGCGAGAAAGAGGGAGAAAGAGATAGAGACACAGAGATAGAAAGAGACAGAGACAGGGAGAGAGAGAGAACAAGAGACCACAGCACTGAGGAAATTTTCTTCGATGTGATAGGGGCCAGGTTCTAGGACTATACTCTTGGCTAAGCATCAATCATGGGCTACCCACGTGAGTTATTTTGCCAGCCCTCAAAATTTTATTCTATCCAAGGAAGATGGATAAAGAAGAGGAGAACCGAAAATACTTAAATTATATTTAGATCTGATAAGTCACTGGAAAGCTAGAGGGGGAAAAAAAGGCTTTTTGTACCGCTGAGTTGTCATATAATGAATATATCTGGTCCTATAAGAGATACTAAGATTGTTTTGTAGCGTTAATAGTTAATAGACTGTTTCATGTGTATGACTTCTAAATCTGAAGAGACAAATTCTTTCCTATCTAAGAAATACCTTATCTTATATTACATAAAAATAATACATCGTATCCACAGTGAACACAATAGCTTATAATCCTGTTGGTAGTTGAAAGTAATGGATTTTAAAAGGACTAAATACCCTGTGGTGAAATAATAACCCTAGATCAATTCATATTGCTTTTGAATTTAATGATACAATTATGTGCCATTATATTATTATTTTATTGAATTTCAAGGCAAAAATGGCATAATATCAGAGAAGTTAATTTCCAAGTAGAAATGTCAAAGTTATTTGTAATTGCTTGACTTTAGCATTCTAATCTTGTAGTGATGAATAAAATAGAAAAGGAGAGAAATAATATGAGTAACTGTATGCCTAGGAATTTGATAATCAAGATGAGATGAACCAGTTTCTTCAAAGATATGACTTTGTCAAATGCACACAAGGAAAAAATATATCACACACTATCTGAATACATTTATATCTTTTTTATTTTTATTTTTATTTTTGCCTCCAAGGTTATCTCTGGGGCTCAGTGCCTGCACTATGAATCCACTGCTTTTGGAGGCCATTTCTTCCTTTTTATTGTTGTTGTCATTGCTGTTGTTGGATAGGACAGAGATAAATCAAGAGAGACGGGGAAGACAGAGATGAAGAGAGAAAGTTAGACACCTGCAGACCTGCTTCACTGTTAGTGAAGCGACATCCCTGCAGGTAGGGAGCTGGGGGCTGGAACCAGGATCCCTGTGCTTGTGAACACCATGTATGCTTAACATGGTGTGCTACCACCTGGCCTCCATCTATATCTTTTCACAAAATATAACCAATAATAATATTCTAAAACTGAAAACATTAGGCCCTGATGGGTTCACTGGTGAATTATAGCAAACATTTAACAAAAAAAATCACATCACTCACTCTGATCTCTTTTAGAGGATAATAAGAAAGGGAATACTTCTTAATTAATTTTATGAGGTCAATATTAAAATAATACCAAAACCACTCACAGACATTACTAGATTAGAAAACACAAACAGCTCTCGTGAAGATAGATGAAAAAAATCCCTCAACTATCAACAAACAATAAATTACAATAGTTTTCCATTTGATAGACTGGTTGTGGTGTTTTTGGGAGGAAAGGTAAAAAAGCATTGAACTAAGTTGCTGCACAAAGGTAACAACTGTATACATCATATTTCTCCTGATAAAGTGAAATGAGTAAACTAAAATGAGAAAAAAAATCCTCTTGTCTGTAAATATTCAAAATAATTACTCATATAGATTACTTGCTGGGAATGAAAAATATTCATGATGATACAATTTACTTCTTCTAAATTTATCTAGGTTATAATCCAAAAATCACATATTTGATGAACTAATCAAATCAGAGTGAAATAAGAGACTACAGAATCAAAGCTTCCTTTAATGTGGAAGGGGCTGGGCTCAAGCCTGGGTCCTGTGGGTGACATAGCAGCACACTATTCAAGTGAGCTATTTTGGCAACTCAATACTTAAAGATATTATAAAAATGTGAGCTAAACAATGGGAATATTTCAGAATATCATTTAGGGTATTGATAACAACACCAAGACTTTACATGAGAATTAGGTGGTAGTTTTGATAAATAGTAGAAAACAAGTAGATATCATTTTTTGAATATACTTCTTTTTCTAATTGTTTTAGATGCATGAGAAAAATACACAATTGTTATTTCAGCCAGTTACCAGTGGCCTCTGAATATACCTTAAGTCTAGAATCCCGAGTACTTCTGTGGTCTCCTAATCAAATACTCTTGAGTATTTATTTCCCTGTTATGCTTTTTCTACAATATCAATTTTGTCTAAGGTTTATTTTTCGTTGTCTTCATTGTCAAAATAAATGATATGCTTTTTAGCACAGAAATGGATTTGATTAAATGTGTCTTATTTTCATTAGAGATACAGAATTGCAGAACTGCAGGATGCAAAAAAGATTTTTGATTTATTATGTATGTCCCCATCTAATTGAACTAATCTTCCAATTTATAATAGAGACCTTTGCATCATTGATGGATATTGATTTGATTTTTCCTGCATTATGTACCAGTAAGTAGTAGTATGAAATGTGTACACTATTAGCTGACAGAATATAAATTTTCTAATAACAAAGATTTGCCATTATTGAGGTCTGCTATTTCTAGTTTCTTTTGTTCATTCATTAGTTATTCTCTGAAGAATTTAATTTTCTGAGAAATTAAATCATTCTGTTTTGTACAGAGCATCTAAAACTGAAACTGTGTTTTGATATGATTAGCATCTAATAAATTTTGAGCAAATTTGATGAATTAAAAGACTACAGACCTTCAAATATGGGTTCATGATGCTTTTAACATAATACCTTTAACCAAGGAAACTTCTTGACAACTGGAATTCTCATTTTTTAAATATTTATTTAATTCCTTTTTGTTGCCCTTGTTGTTTTAATTGTTGTTGTAGCTATTGTTGTTGATGTCATAGTTGTTGGATAGGACAGAAAGAAATGGAAATGAACCGCCTGCAGGTGGGGATCCAGGGGCTTGAACTGGGATCCTTACACTGGTCCTTGTGCTTTGCACCATGTGTGCTTAACCCTCTGCGCTACCGCCCGATTCCCAGGAATCCTTACTTTTAAAACACTTATTTATTTGATAGGATGGAGAAAAATTGAGAGAAGTAGAGATATAAATGGAGAGAAAGAGAAGAGAGAGAGAGAGATACCTAAGAGTACTGCTTCACTGCCTGTGAATTTTCCCTCTGCACATAGGACTGGGGACTTGGACACAGGTCCTTGTTCATGGTAAGGCATGTACTCAACCAAGTGCACCACCTCCCAACACTGACTGAAATCCTTCTATCATCAACTAGTGAATTAATGGAAGCCAGAATAGCATCAGAAGTAATTATTCAATTTCCATTTAAATTGTATCAGACAAAAACTGTCATTGTAAGATATATTTAAAATATGTTACATTGATTTAAAAAAAAAATCCTTTCTTTGGATATGTAATCAGACTTCCTACATTCAGAATGATGATTTTCAGGACTACCTTTAGTAAATCCAAAATGCATGCATTTAGCCAGTACTGCAGGGGGTATAAAAACTAATGCTTCCCCCCACCCACCCACCTGTAGAGGAGTCGCTTCACAAGGTGAAGCAGATCTGCAGGTGTCTTTCTCTTCCCCTCTCTGTCTTCCCCTCCTATCTCTATTTCTCGCTATCTTATTCATCAATAACAACAACAATAATAACCACAACAATGTTAAACAACAAGGGCAACAAAAGGGAAAATAAATAAATAAATATTTTTTAAAAATTAAAAAACAAAACAAAAACTAATGCTTCCTTGCTGTGTGGCTCAGCACTGAGATATCCTTAACTGAGTGCAAATACCTTCCAACTATTTGGAGTTGTCTTTATTTCTGTTTGTCTTGCCATACGCCACATAATCATGTTGAGTTGCTGTTGGGAAATTATGAGGAGCCTCACAAAGCACCCTGCATTCCAGACACTATGGCCTATCTAACCATTCCATTCCTTTGATCTATCTTCGAGACCCTCCCTGCCTGCAGGGTAATATTTATACTACCAGTTAAAACCCTCACAACAGTTGCAAAGGACGTTCCTACCTTTCCAGCTCCATTTTGCCTTTCTCCACCCCTTTCCTAGCCATTTCTGTTTCTGACTTGCCACTTCCTAGTCTAGCCTTTTAAAAGCCTGGGCTCTCTGATCAGTAAGGAGATTGCATTGTCTCACCACATGTCTGGTTCCTCAGTGAGTAGCAGCCCAGGCTGGCTCTGGTCAAGTTCTCTCCAGCCCAGAGAGTACACACCCGGGAAGAGGCACCCCCACCCTAGCCTGGCAAGGGGCAGGGATTATTAAGGCATTGTTTCTTCTTCTTTCTTTTTTTTTTCTTTGCCTCCAGGATTATTGCTGGGGCTCAGTGCCTGCCCTACGAATTCACTGCTCATGGAGGCTATTTTTTTTCTTCTGCTTTTGTTGCCTTTGTTGTTTATTATTGGTGTTGTTACTGTTGGATAGGACAGAGAGAAATGGAGAGAGGAGGGGAAGACAGAGAGGGGGAGAGAAAGATAGACACCTGCAGACCTGCTTCACCACTTGTGAATCAACTTCCCTGCAGGTGGGGAGCCGGGGGCACGAACTGGGATCCTTACAATGGTACCACCACCCCCCCAGTTGCTTTTTTGCATGACCATTATACTATCTACTTTTAATTAAAACATTGTGCTTCATTTCCTTCACATATTCTTCTTCCTTTTTCTTTTCTTTCTTTTTTTTTTCCTTTTTTTATATGGGCCCTTTGGAATATAACTAAAATATTCCTACTAGTTATCTACAGAACAGAGAACCCCCCCAACTCCTCATCTACACTACTCCAGCCTTTAGATTCATGATTAGTCAACAACTTGTTTGGCTTTATATGTTAACTCTCCTTTTTCTTTTTAAAGATTCATTTGTTCAAACATGATGATTGGAAAAAAAAAAAAAAAAGAAAAAAAAGATTCACTTGTTTTTTTATTATGGGAGGGAGTGGAGATAACCACAGCATCACTTTGGAACGTGCAATGCCAGGGATCAAACTAGGAGCCTCATGTTTGAGAGTCCAAGGCACTGTGCCACTTCCCAAGCTGCAGGATTGCATCATCTATTTACTATTCATGATTTAATATTAGTTTATGAGATCTTTAGATTACAAGGGGTACAGTACTTTTTAGTTTTTTCTACATTATTATTTAAATTATCTTGTCCTTATCATATATTCTTATATATAATACTCGAGTCTCTTTAACTTGGTGTATATTTCTGAAATTATTTCATCTTTTTTTTTTGGTATTACTTAAAGTTTCTAAAATACTCTTAAAAAAACATTTGTTGCTTCTCCAAATTATAAATAATAACATATATGACTATGTTCACTTTTTAGCTGTTGTTCAATATTTATGCAAAGAATATTCCAAACTCAACATTTTTGCCATTGGGAGGTTGATTATCTGATAGATCACACACTTTACCATTGTCTGAGTCTCCAGCATGGAGCAATATGCCTAAGGGAATGTTCAGGAGTGCTAGAAGAGTGATGGGGTGCCTCCTCTTTTTCTGTGCCTCACCTTCCCTGCCTTTCATTCTGTCTGAGGATAAAAAAAAAAAGTCTGCCTAGAGGAGTGAAGCCCCAGTGACACTGGCGACAAAAAGGAAAAAAAATTCCCTCAACAACATTTTTTTTTAAGCTGAAAGCTCAAGATAAGTGAATCAAGCTGCTGTGTTTCATTAAGGAGACACGTGGATTCCAAGGAAGATGACAAGACTTTTCTTATATTTACCCTTAGAGCGCACGAGGCCCTTAAAATAAATCCTTCTATCCATTGTTACCAGTCATCTCTATCAGGAACAACACAATAGACCTCTTTGTGGGCCCCCATAGGACCTTGCCCTCAAAGTGGATCAACAACGGTAGAGAATATTCCATTCTCAGAAAGAAGGATGGAAAACACACTCTATGTTTCACCTCAGGAAGATGGGTCCTGAAATTGGGGCAGCTTGGAATGTTCCTACTTATGACCACAGAATGTGAGCTCAGATCTAGAGGGATGCAGAGGTCACATAGGCTCCTAAGTTGAATATAGGCTCCCGATCAGATCAAATTGATGGG
Source organism: Erinaceus europaeus (assembly GCF_950295315.1). Classification (NCBI taxonomy): domain Eukaryota; kingdom Metazoa; phylum Chordata; class Mammalia; order Eulipotyphla; family Erinaceidae; genus Erinaceus; species Erinaceus europaeus. The sequence goes on from NC_080168.1 coordinate 25,537,921, forward strand.
GCTTACAGTCAACAATATTTATACACCTTTCCCATATTTGGGAGCTACTCTCTTCCCTGACCCAGATTTCTGGTCCTTTTTTCAGCCATGACATCATCTCCCTAGACAATAACTTGGATCCACCTGCATATCAGATTTTAGGCTCAGGAAACAAACAACAAAAAAAAACCTAATATAGTCATGGGAACTTTGGAATATAACTAAGATATGCCTACTAGCTATCTACACAATGGAGACCCCAAAATCTTCATCTAAACTATTCCGGCCTTTAGGTTCATGCTTAGTCAACAATTTGTTTTGCTTTATATATTAACTTTTTTTTCAGCCACCAGGTTCCAGATGCTAGATGATGTCAACCGGACTTCCCTGGGCAGACAAGCCCACCAACATGTCCTGGAGCCCTGATTCCCCAGAACCCTGCCTCACTAGGGAAAAGAGAGGCAGGCTGGGAGTATGGATAGACTTGCCAACACCCATGTTCAGCGAGGAAGCAATTACAGAAGCCAGACCTTCCACCTTCTGCACCCCATAATGACCCTGGGTCTATACTCCCAAAGGGATAAAGAATAGGGAAGCTGTCAGGGGAGGGGATGGGATACACATTTCTGGTGGTGAGAATTGTGCGGAGTAGTACCCCTCTTATCCTATGGTTTTTGCCAGTATTTCCTTTTTTTAAAATTATTATTATGTTTTTAATTCTTATTCATAAAAAAGGAAACACTGACAAAAACCATAGGGTAAGAGGGGCACAACTCCACACAATTCCCATCACTAGAACTTTGTATTGCATCTCCTCCCCTGATAGCTTTCCTATTCTTTTATTTTTTTTTTATTTATTTATAAAAAGAAGACATTAACAAAACCATAGAATAAGAGGGGTACAACTCCATACAATTCCCACCACCAGCTCTCCATATCCCCTCCCCTCTCCTGTTAGCTTTCCTATTCTTTATCCATCTGGGAGTATGGACCCGAGGTCATTGTGGGATGCAGAAGGTGGAAGGTCTGGCTTCTGTAATTGCTTCCCCAGTATTTCCTTTTTATAAATAAAAATTAAAAAATAAAAAAAAGAGCGCTCGCGTATGATGCTGCTACAGAACCAGGACTAGTGCTCAGCAGTTACCCGTTCCCTCTTGAGTGTGGTTATTAGTCCGGCAGTATTTCAGAAAGGAAAATCCAGAGTTGCGCTCTGGGTGTGTATAGCAGGTGTTCTACACAGTGATTTCTCCTGTGGAGTATAGTTAGGAGTTATTCCTCTTTCATCTCAGACCTGAAAAACAGTTAAGGAATGTGATAGACAGACAGACACACAGATAGATGATAGACGATAGATATATAAATATAGATATGTGGGATGATTCTAAGAAATTCTATCTTAAATATCAAGTATGTAAAGTTGATAGGGATTCTGTGACTGCCATGAAAAAGTGCCTTTCAAACCACTGACTGTTGACCCAGAATTAAAATGTATCAAGCCAGCCTTTTTTTTCTTTTTTTTAATGTTTTATTTTTTTAAACTTTAATACAGTATCATTTTTTTAAAACTTTTTGTTTTTTAAAACAAAGTATCACTTTGTTTAAATAATTGGATCTGGCTTTATTTTTTCTCTTACCAGAGCACTCACTACTCAGCTCTGGCTTATGGTGCTGCAGGGGAATTGAACCTGGGACTTCAGAGCCTCAGGCATGAGAGTCTCTTTGCATAACCATTATGCTATTCACCTCTGCACCCCTTCCCCCCTTCCCCTCTTTTTTTCTTTACTTAGAACACTGCTCAGCTTTGGTTCACTGTGGTGTGGAGTACTGAACCTGGTTATTTCAGAGTCGCAGGTATGGAAATCTTCTGTGCATCTGTTATGCTGTCTCCCAGCCTTTCCTACTGATGACTACCTGCAGCAGGATTCTCAGGTAGCCCATCATGAGCCAAGGGACTCCTCTGATGACCGAGTTTTATCTAAGGATTCCCTGGTAGTCTTGCTCTGCTGCATGGAAGTGTAGGGGCTGCGTGCTAGAACAGGATATACTTCTACTCACCCTCCCCTCTCTCTTTCAGAGTCAGATCAATGCCTTCAATCTCACAGTTCTCCTTTTTTTTTTTTTTTGGCTTTTCTGTGTCTTCTTTCACATACATATTCTCTTTAGTAAAATCTTTTTAAATTTATTTGTGATCTTTAGTTTTTATTGCCACCAGGGTGATCGCTGGGACCTGGTGCCTGCACTACAAACCCAGTGCTACTGGTGACCATTTTTTCCTTTTTTTTTTTCCCCCTAATTTTTAGATAGGACAGAGAGAATTAGGAGATGAAAGGGAGATAAAGAGGGAGAGCGACAAAGACACCTGCAGACCTGCTTCACTGCTTTTGAGAGGTCCCTTCTGCTAGTGGGGAGCTGGGGGCTCAAACCTGGATCCTTATGAATAGTATATGTGCACTTAACTGAGAGGGCACCAGACCCTCCCCCCTTAAATCTTCACTCGGTGAATACTCCTCCAGGCTGGAGAATTTTAAGGGTCCTTTTTGGGGCTCCCAGAAAAGGGCCAACACCCCTTTGCTCTTGTTCAGTATCTTCATTCTCCCTTTCTATCTTTCTGCTGTTGATCAGATAACAACTTCTAAACAGCATTAACTCCCAGACCAGTGACCTTCCTATCTACACCTGACAAACCTCTGGAGTACAGACATGACCAGGTTTCCTTTTTGATAAACAAATCCGTTTTCCTTGTGGAACCTTTGTAAGCTGTCTACCTCTAAAATAGGATCAGAAGATTTTTTAATAAGCTAGATTGTTCCAAATTAGCATGTATCGTCTTCATTTATAGTTTAGGAACAACAACCACATTTGATAAATAAGAGCCTTAAGCAGATCCTTTTTTTGTTTGTTTGTTTATCTTCATTTATAATAAAACTAGAAGGCCAAATACTACAAAGTACTGTTAAAGGAGCTTGGGAACATGAAAATGTAGGAACGTAAGTCTCTATTTTTATTAAACCACAGGAATAAGAATGAGTCTCTGAGTATAGGAAAGAAATGCGTTACTTTAGTACCCGCTTGGTGATTACTTAGAGATGGCCATTGGAGGAGTCACTGGGAAATAAAATCACAGTGGTCTAACAAAAAAATGGAAATGAGAGGTAATAAGTAGGCTTGCAATGTCAGAATAACCACAGTGGGGAAATAATGGTACTCATATCCCACACCCTAAGGCATTACTTTGAAAAAAAAAATGCAGAGCTCATCTGGGAAATGGAGGGAGGTTCAAGATGTTAATAGCCTGCTATCAAAACATGGGGACATTAGCCTTCTATAATCCCAGCTTTCTGCCTTCTATTGAAAACGTTAATAGCATTAGTTCCTTTTGCATTGCCTTTTGTGTGAGACACTCTACAAGTGAGAGATCATTATAGTCACTGGATAATAACTGAATCTGAATTGGAGGAAACAAAGTAGTTACCTCAAGGAAGGAGGTGATTCTATGCAGTCATCTCTTCCAAACTCTATTCAACTTTACAGTAAGAAAAAAAAAAAAGTCATTCTTACCCCTTCATATGTACTTAGATGTCCCACTGGTCTGCCCTTGCTCCCCATTCACACAAGCATGGATTTCAATTTGTTAGGGTCTCTTGATACCCCAGTTTTCTTTCCAGAAAAAAAAATCTTTTAGAAATGGGAATTTTTATTTTTGGATGTGTGAGTTTCAATAAACATCAAAACAGCAACCTGATATGCTAGATAACGCTTTAAAGATTTTATTTATATTGATTCACAATAACCCTTCAGATATTATTATGTCTGGTTCTTTAGGATATATCCTGAAAAGAGGAATTGCAGGGTCATAAGGTAGGTCCATTTCTAGATTTCTGAGAGTTCTCCAGACTGCTCTCCAAAGAAAATAACCCAGGTTTCCAGCAACAGATGAGAGGCTGAGAAAGTTATGGCATATACACACACTGAACTACTACTCACTGTGAAAAAGGATGAATTCACCTTCTTCACCTCATCTTGGATGGAGCTTGAAGGAGTCATGCTAGGTGAGATAAGCCAGAAAGGAAGGCTGAGTACAGGATGATCTCACCAGAAGCTGAGAAATAAGAACAGAAGGGGAAACACAAAGCAGAACTTGGACTGGGTTTGCTGTGTTGTGCCAAAATAAAGGATTCAGGGTGTGAGTTCAGGTGCTGGTGCATGGTGGTGGAGGAGGACCTGGTCAGTCAATAGTTAGAGGGCTTTGCAGAAAACAGAAATTTTACACATGTACCAACAACTGTATTTGTTGTCAACTGTAAACTATTAATCCCCCAATAAAAATAGTTTAAAAAAAGATATGTCCACTTTATAACCATGAAAAATAGAAAAAAGATGCATATGGAATTTCATCATAACCACATTTTTATGTGACAAAAATCACCTTTTGTGTCATTCACAAAAGGCGGTCTGGCAAGAAATCAGATGGGAGTGATTTGATTCTGGATTTCTAAATGAAATTCATGGATTTCTTTCCCCAAAGAATGTTATCTTGCAAAGCGCACCTGGCGCAAAGCGCAAGGACCAGCGTAAGGATCCTGGTTTGAACCCCGGCTCCCCACCTGCAGGGGAGTCGCTTCACAGACTGTGAAGCAGGTCTGCAGGTGTCTATCTTGCTCTCCCCCCTCTCTGTCTTCCCATCCTCTCTCCATTTCTCTCTGTCTTATCCAACAATGACAGCATCAATAACAATAATAGCTACAATAATAAAACAACAAGGACAACAAAAGGGAATAAATAAATGAATAAATATTTAAAAACACTAAAAAAAAAAAAAGGACCAAGGGACTATCTTACATGCTCAAGATCCCAGGTTCATTCCCTAGAACCACATATGCTAGCAGTGCTCTGGTCTCATACAAATAAATAAATGAATGGTCTGGGAAATGGTGCAGTGGATAAAGCTTTGGACTCTTAAACATGAGGAGCTGTGTTCAATCCCCAGCAGCACATGTACTAGAATGATTCTAGTTCTCTCCTCCTATCTTTCTCATTAATAAATAAATAAGAGAGTTGGGCGGTAGTGCAGCGGGTTAAGCGCACGTGGTGCAAAGACCGGCTTAAGGATCCTGGTTGGAGCCCGGCTCCCCACCTGCAGGGGAGTCGCTTCACAGGTGGTGAAGCAGATCTGCAGATGTCTATCTTTCTCTCCCACCCCTCCCCCCGCTGTCTTCCCCTCATCTGTCCATTTCTCTCTGTCCTATCCAACAATGACTACAACAATAAAACAAGGGCAACAAAACAGAATAAATAAATAAGTAAATATTAAAAAATAAATAAATAAAATATTTTTTTAAAAAAAAGAATGTTATCTTGCTAGGCTAATCATTCCTACCTCACAAATGGGATAGGAAGATAAGGTAAAGGGCATGAGAGTATCCCGTGCTGTGGTATGGATTTACCTTGTACATGAGAGTAGACTTGTTTTGTCTTTGTGGAAGGCCTTCACTGTCTTCTTGAATATCTATGTGATTTTGAAATTCCAAATACTAGTACTATGCCTACAAGAAACTTTAGAAACTCTAAATAGATATAACAAGTTTTTTTCTTTTTTTAGAAAAAGAATTTATTTATTTATTAATGAGAAAGATAGGAGGAGAGAGAGAAAGAACCAGACATCACTCTGGTACATATGCTGCCGGGATTGAACTCAGGACCTCATATGTGAGAGTCCAAAGCTTTATCCACTGCGTCACCTCCCGGGCCACTTTTTTTTTCTTTTGAGATGTATGGATTGCCTATAAAGATGTTCTATTGATTTAGCTTTGCTTCCAAATGAAGTGTCACAAACAGAGACAGAGTGATGGCAAAAATAAAAGTGCTGCGGGTTGTTTGTTTCCAGGGTTGTTCCATAAACTGTGATTTCGAAAGTTATGGCTTGAAAATCATGTTGTTTCAAGGCAGATCTTTTTTTTTTAACCCCCAATTCTCTGTCCACTCTGCCCTTCCTCTGTCTGCTCTGATGTCTCTTTAGTACTCACTGGCCTCCCAGGTCAGTTCCAGCTGTCTTTGCCTATGGTTCCTGTTCTTGCTTATGTTTTAGCCTCTTTGTTATTCTCTGCCAATACACTTGTCAACAATTTATTTGAGGCTATTAATTTTTTAATTTTCATAACTGCAATATCTGTTTTCCTGACCAGTCAAAAAAGAAGAAATGGGAGTGGGAAGATGGGGGCTAAAATATGTTTCGGAAAGTGCTTTAGATAGTTGTTTGACAAACAACATTAAAGATTTCTGCTTTTATTGTTACTCAAAATGACAACATCATTCCCCTACATACCAATTGTCACTGAATCTTCTGTATTGACTAACAAAGAACAGGAGGACCTGAGGTGGAGACAGAGAGAGGGAAAGAGTCAGAGAGACACATGCAGCCCTGCTTCACCACTTGTGAAGCTTTTCCTCTGCAGGTGAGGACCCGGGACTTGAATCCCATTCCTTGATCACTGTGATGTCTGCACTTAACCAGGTACGCCACCGCCTGGTCCCCAAACACAATTTCTTTCACAGAGGTTCTGGGTCTCTTTCTCTCTTGATTCCTTATCACATTTTTTCATAGATATTCTTAAATTTTTACTTATTTGGGGCCAGGTGGTAGTGCACTGGGTTGAACTCATACACTGCAGTGTGCAAGGACCCAGGTTCAAGTCCTTGGTCCTCACCTGCAGGTGGAAAGCTTTGCAAGTGGTGAAGTCATGTTGCAGGTGTCTCTCTGCCTCTTTCCTTCCCAATTACCCCCTTCCCTCTTGATTTCTGCCTGCTGCTATCAAATGAAATAAAGATATTTAAAAGGGGGAGAGAGAGAGAGAGAGAGAGAGAGAGAAAGAGAGAGAGAGAGAATACAACATCATTTCACTTTTCTTTCTTTTTTTTTTTTGTTTAATTTCACTTTCTTTTTTTTTTCTTTTTCTTTTTTTTTTAAGAAAGGATTAACAAAACCATAGGGTAGGAGGGGTACAACTCCACACAATTCCCACCACCCAATCTCCATATCCCACCCCCTCCCCTGATAGCTTTCCCATTCTCCATCCCTCTGGGAGCATGGACCCAGGGTCATTATGAGTTGCAGAAGGTAGAAGGTCTGGCTTCTGTAATTGCTTCCCCGCTGAACATGGGTGTTGACTGGTCGGTCCATACTCCCAGTCTGCCTCTCTCTTTCCCTAGTAGGGTGTGTCTCTGGGGAAGCTGAGTTCCAGGGCACATTGGTGGGGTCTTCAATCCAGGGAAGCCTGGCCAGCATCCTGATGGCATCTGGAACCTGGTGGCTGAAAAGAGAGTTAACATACGAAGCCAAACAAGTTGTTGAGCAATCATGGACCCAAAGCTTGGAATAGTGGAGAGGAAGTGTTAGGGAGGTACTCACTGCAAACTCTAGTGTACTTCTGCTTTCAGGTATATATTTTGCAGTAGTTTATAGATACGTGTGAACATATGCTCTCTCTCATAGAAACTGGTGTATATCTAGGTTTTGGGACTTTGTTCGAAAGTGAACCACCTGAGATGAAATTAGAGTATACTATGAAAGGAAAGGTCTCACCCGAATAATGAAGCTGAAGGGTTGTCATTCCACATGTGAAGTCTCTGGACACAGTCTGAAGTGAAGCATGTTGAGGTGGCAATTGTTGCGTTGGCTAGGTTGTGATCGGCGGATGCAATATTATTTGGTATGGATTGGGAGAGGCATATGGGAAAGTGGGCCCTATCCAAGGGTTCCAGGACTGGGGGAAGTAGGGGCTCTATAGTGTAGATGTGAGGTTCCTGCTGTCTTAGGGTTCAAAAAGACAATCGATAGTTAATGTTATCACTACATTATTTGGTAATTGGGTTAACTTTGAAAAGTCCTTTTGTTAGGGTTTGCTGTTGAGTACCCAGTATCCTGTATATAGTTCTGCTATTGATTGCTTCTGATCTACTTGGTCTAGGCTTTTGAGAGTCTGCCTATCAAATACACAGCCTATATATAAAAAAGATTCAGTCTGTGTTTTGAAAAACTTCGAGACATACAATTAATTTTCCCCCTCTCGTATTAATTAACTAGTGATTTATATGTCTACATTTTACTAGGAGTGTACATAAACACCATTCCCACAACCAAAAGACTGTGACCCATCCCTCCCACCCACTCCCACCCCCCACTGGCCCAGAAAGCTGCATGTCTACCCCTCACCACAGGGTTTTTACTTTGGTGCCCTACTTGCAATTTGGTCAGGTCCTGCTTTTAGTTTCCCTTTCAGATCTTCTTCCTCAACTTCTGTTGATGAGTGGGATCATCCCATACTCATCTTTATCTTTCTGACTTAGCTCACTTAACATAATTCCTTCTAGCTCTGTCCAAGATGAGTCAGAAAAGGTGGGTTCATTGTTCTTGATAGCTGCAATCATTTCACTTTTCATGAAGCTTTCCTCTTGGAGATAAGGAACAGGGACTTGAACCTGGGTCCTTTAGCGTTGTAACATATGCACTCAATCAACACGCCATCACCTGGCACCACCTCACAGCTTTCTTACCTCTTCTATCGTTTATCTTACTGCTCTAATTTCCTGGCCTCCTGCCACAGGGCTACTGTGCATGTATCTGAAACAGCTTCTGACCCCTCTCTATTAACAGAATTCCCCCCCTCCAAGTCCTCTCCTCACCCTTCTATATTTATTCTTTTGCTATCAAATGACACTGTTTTGCAGGGAATCCACCTGTAACATCCAGAGCAGTCTTTTATGCTAAGCTAGCAATAAATGACTACTCTTTTATGACATAAATTTCAAGAAATTTCAAGCTTACTTTTCATTATTAGATAAACAAATACAATTAATTTAATAAATCTTCATCCCAGGATAATAACTGACACATAAGTGGTACAAAATAAGTATTTGCTTAATAGTATAGAAAGTAATCATTGGCAAATAGCGCAGCAAGGTGGATTTTCCCAACTTTAATCCAGTCTGAATTAATTAGCACTAGAATTCCATCCTGGCAGAAAAATTCCTCCTGGCATAGGTAAGACTTTTCTCAAAAACTTTCCAGTCAGACTTCAATTGGAATAATGGGGTTTACAAGCTAATGCTTTATAATTCACTAAATTATTAGCACAGTTTTCATAAGAACATAACAGAAAAATAAAGCCCTTCCTGTTCTTTCTCATTACATGTGTAACAAATTTAATCAGTTTTACTTTCTCTTCTCATAGATGTTAATGCTGTATTTTATATGACCTATTTTATTTTTATTATCCTTATTTTATTTTTTTAATATTTTATTTATTTATGAGAGTGATAGGAGGAGAGAGAGAAAGAACCAGATATCACTCTGGTACATGTGCTGCTGGGGATTGAATTTGCAACCTCATAGCTTGGGAGTTTAACACTATCCACTGTGCCACCTCCTGGACCACTGTTCTTATTTTCTTATCTGTCATCTCTGAGGCTTCACTGCTCCAAGATGACTTTTCTAGATACAGACAGAGAGAGGAAAACACTCTAGAATATTAATGCTTTCTCCAGTCTGATGTGGGGCTGGGCAAAGCAGGCATGTACGAATTTTTCCAGCAATATATGAAGAATTTTTGAGATTACTGTATTCTATTTTCAAAGATATCAAAAGGTAGGGAAATTATCTGTTCTCTCTCTCTAATTAATTCACTCTTTGGCACAAGATAGGAAAGAAATGAAGAATCTAGACGGAATTTTTTTTTTCTCCAAGGAGTTTTACTGCACTTCATTGAGCCTGTTTCTAAAGCCTGCTTTATGACATAGGGATGTTTAATAATAGTTTTTGCTAATATAAAGTGCTTGCACACTTCATTTATTGTATCAGTTCCCAGCCGTCCTGCCCTCTCTTGTCATTCCATAGCCTGCCTCCAGGTTGAGTATTCCAGCTGAATTATGCTTGCTAGAATCAGACTATAACTGTTGTGGGTTGTGAAGGGCTTTGCCCTCATCTCTTTCTACAGACTTCTGTATCTTCATAAATTTTGGTCTTGTTGGATGCCCTACAACCTCAGCTTTCAGGTGGTTTCCAGAGAAAGTGCAGACTTGTAAGTAGTCTAGAACTGTGTTTGCATAAGGATGGAAACAGTATTCACTTTTTGCTTCCTATCTTATCAAGTCAATAACTGATGCTGAATGTAAAATAAAACTTGAATTGTAGGGATAATATCTACTGGCCATGTTTACAATATTGGTTTAGTATCTTATTTTACTTAAGTTGCTTATAATTTGTGTTTTTGTATTAATATCCATGAGTGATATTGACTTGTATTTGTTTGCCTAGACACACCATTTTCAGATTTGTCCACTAATTCGTGTTCTCCTAAAATAAATAAAAGATATACCTCATGTTTATATTTCTAAAGACTTACGATTTTAGTATTTTTATACTATAAAAGTTTTCTAGACTTTACTAGCTTTTACGTAATTTATGACTGAATTTTTCTTTGTGGGAATATTTGATTTGTTACTAACAATAACATTTCTTTCTAAATTCCTGATATTAATTTTGGAAAATTGCATCTAACCACTGTAATCCCTTAAAATCTTGACTTAGCCCTCTAATCTTGACTTGACTTCAAAGCATATTTCTTTGTTTTTGCATTTTCTGTAAATTTTTAAAATCATTTTTCCTGGTGTAAAAACTGACCTTAGTGTGGAGGGTAGATAGCCTAATGGTTATGCAAACAGACTCTCATACCTGAGGCTCCAAAGTCCCAGGTTCAATCCTACGTACCACCATAAGCCTGAGCTAAACAGTGCTCTGGTAAAATACAAACAAAAAAACAAACAAAAAACTGACCTTAATGAAATAGCTCGTAATTACTAGAATACGGGGAGCAGAAAAATCTCAATTTGTTGAATCACAGTCCAATCACCACTCTGTCTTTGTATACAGTTAAAATTCACCCACAAATGAAGATGGCACTGCATTTAGTCCAGAGATTCTTCAATAATGTATTTAAAATATCATTCAGCATTAAATTTTTTCTTACACACATAAAAGATGGAGAGGATTCTTTATGGTATTTCTCTTCTATATGGGGCAAAATTTCAAGCCTTATAAATATTATGTGACGGCATCATGAATAGGAGGGGGAGTTCATGGTCAGCCTAACATCTTCCATCTTCTATTCATGGGAACCCGCAAGATCCGTAAATTTAATTTCCTGCAATGTGTTAGCTGATACTTAGAGGATATTTAAAAAATAAATATTTGTTTATTTTCCCCCTTTTGTTGCCCTTGTTGTTTTATTGTTGTTGTTGCTGATGTCGTCGTTGTTGGATAGGACAGAGAGAAATGGAGAGAGGAGGGGAAGGCAGAGAGGGGGAGAGAAAGACAGACACCTGCAGACCTGCTTCACCGCCTGTGAAGCGACTCCCCTGCAGCTGGGGAGCTGGGGGCTCGAATTGGGATCCTTAGACTGGTCCTTGTGCTTTGAGCCATATGCACTTAACCCTCTGCGCTACCATCTGACTCCCACTTAGAGGATATTTTATGTTCTATAGTTGAGATGGCAGTCTACCTATATAGTTTTCTAGGACACCTGGATTTAGAATAAATTCATTGAGAATTATCAGAATGTGAATATTCCACACTTAGGGGCCGGGTGGTGACACACCTAGTCAGGCACATATATTATCATGCTAGAGGACCCAGGTTTGAGCCCTGGCTCCCCACCTTCAGGGAAGATGCTTCACAAGCAGTGAAGCAGTTTTCAGGTGTTTATCTTTCTCTTCCCCTCTCTGTCTCCCTCTCCTCTCCCAATTTCTGTCTATCTTATCTAATAAAAATTAGAAAGAAAAAAATGAAACATTAGAAATAATGAATATTTCACACATCAGTTTATCTAAGTATTATGAGCACTGTTTCTTCTTCTTCTTCTTCTTCTTCTTCTTATTATTATTATTATTATTATTATTATTACTGGGGCTTAATCTTTTCTTTTCAATAGCAAAGGAGAAACAGAGAGACACATGGAAAGGCAGAGATACCGCATCACTAAGGTGGAAATTTGAACCTGGGTTGTGGGCAGGACAAAACAGACATTTTCCCAGATGGGCTATCTTACTGAAACTAACAGAACAATTCCCCTTGTTTGAAACTGAACAAATACTCTGATGACGTTGGACCCTAGATCTAGAAAAACATCTATTATAAAAAAAAAAAAAAAGAGTAGGGCCACTTGTTAAATGTAGATGTTTGTGCTGACATCTAACCATAGCAATAAGACTATCTAGAGACATGCATTTTTCAAGTGCATTGTTGGACAAATTATCCAAAAATTTGTGTGAATAACCACATACTCCTGAAAAAAAATAGAGAGAAGTGGTGGTCTCAAGTTTTCCAACTTTAATTTATACTATAAAGAAATAGTAATGAAAACTGTTTGATATTTAATTATCTCTCAGACCAATGAGAAGGAAAAGAGATGAGTGACATAGGTACCTTAATATATAACAAAGGGGCCCAAACCATTCAAGGGGAGGGGGAAAGAATGCCTCTTCAATAAACAGTGATGGCAAAACTAGACAGTCATATATATGAAAATGGAATCAGATCACTATTTGGCACCATATACCAAAATCAACTTAAAATGGATCCAAGACCTGGATATTAGATCTAAAACTATAAAATATGCAAAAGTAAACATTGGTGAGATACAATGTAGCCTTAACATCAAAGATTTATTCAGAGACTCAGCTGTAAGTGCACTGTTGAAGAGATGGTAGCCATTTTTGCTACATAATTACCACATTATTTTGTTTTAGATTTAGGAATGCTAGTTAGAATGGTCAGTCAAATAATCCTTAAAAAGTTCTATATCTTGTGGGCAAGATAGTGAACCAATAGTAGAGAACTCATCTTGCATATGTTAGGCCCTAGACTCCATTTCTGATACCACACATGACCCAAGGATACTCTGATTTTATTTTTTTCTTCTTCCTTCTTTTACTCTCACACACAACACTCTCATAGAGGAAAAATAAAATGAAGCATTTTCTACCTCTTCAATTTCATTCTAATTACATTTATATGCATGTTCTACCTTTAGTTCACCTAAAAAGCAGTATCAAGTTTGAAATATGCATATTATACAAATAAGAGTATGGTTATCTATTCTTTTTTAAAAAATATTTATTTATTCCCTTTCTTTTTGCCCTTGTTGTTTTATTGTTGTAGTTATCATTGTTGTTATTGATGTCGTTGTTGGATAGGACAGAGAGAAGTGGAGAGAGGAAAGGAAGGCAGAGAAAGCGAAAGACACCTGCAGACCTGCTTCATTGCTTGTGTAGCGATTTCCCTACAGGTGTGGAGCCGGGGGTTCGAACTGGGATTCTTACACTGGTCCTTTCGCTTTGCGCCACCAGAGCTTAACCCGCTCCGCTACCGTCTGACTCCAGGTCATCCGTTCTTCTTGCAAAATAAAATGGTTCAGGTTTTTGTCCCAATACTTTGTGTAAAAAAGTGCTTACTATATAAGATGATTAAGTGCATAATAAAACAGTATTTTTTAATTCTCAGAAATTGCATTGTTGGAAATCTTAGGATTCATTTTTGAATTAAAAAAACAGATTTTTTTTGCATGGGACTTAAAAATTCTTGGATCTATCAGTGATAAATTCAATTTTGAGCTTGTAAAATAATTATGTATCGTTTCTTTCATTATTATCACTTTCTCATTTCCTCTATGCAAAGATTTTAAGTACAAATGTTTCAGGTCTGTTTTTTATTCCCTATGTGTCACAAGCTCCTTTCTTGAATCGCCTACTTTATTTATCTTCTCCATGTCTCCACCCATATATTTTTCTCCTAGTTGCTTTTAGTAGATTTAATCTGCTTTTAAATAAACTTATTATATGACCCAGCAAATTTTACTTCAGGCTATTTATGCAAGGAAAACAAAATATTAATTAAAAAAGATACAAGCTGGGAGTCGGGCGGTAGCGCAGCGGGTTAAGCTAAGCGTAGGTGGCTCAAATCGCAAGGACTGGTGTGAGGATCGCGGTTCGAGCCACCGGCTTCCCACCTGCAGGGGGGTCATTTCACAAGCGGTAACACCGGTCTGCAGGTGTCTACCTTTCTCTCTCTCTCTCTGTCTCCCCCTACTCTCTCCAATTCTCTCTGTCCTATCCAACAATGACGACATTAATAACAACAACAATAATAACTACAACGATAAAAACAATGGCAACAAAAAGTAAATAAATAAATATTTTAAAAAGATACACACATACAAAAGAAATAAATACAACATGACTTTTCCAACACCCCAAGTATTAATATTATTATTTTGTTATTATGCTGGGGTTCACTGTTCTGGACCGGTTTGAAGTTGGGTCATGCACATAGCAAAGTAGAATTTATCTTAGTGAGCTATTTCTCTGGCCCCACCTCGGTGACAGTAAAGGTGTAATGGATAGATGCTGTCAACCAGTTATCTTTTTAAAAAATATTTTATTTTTAATGAGCAAGAGATACAGAAAGACACACAGAGAAAGACCAGAGCATAGACCAGCTCCGGTTTATGGCTCTGCAGAGTAATGAACCTGTAACCTTTGTTGTTTCAGGCATGAAAGTCTTTTTTTTTTTTTTTGCCTCCAAGGTTATCAATGGGGGTTACTGTCTGCACTACGAATCCAGAATCCACTAATCCCAGAGGCCATTTTTCCCATTTTGTTGCCCTTATTGTTATTATTGGTATTGCTGTTGTTGTTAGCTAGGACAGAGAGAAATAGAGAGAGGAAGGGAAGACAGAGAGGGGGAGAGAAAGATACCTGCAGACCTGCTTCACCGCTTGTGAAGCGACCCCCTTGTAGGTGGGGAGCCGGTGGCTCAAACCGGGATCCTTATGCCGGTCCGGTCCTTGTGCTTTGTGTCATGTGCGCTTAACCCGCTACACTACCCCCCAACCCCAAGCGCCCCCCCCCCCCCAGAAAGTCTTTCTATAACCATTCTGCTGTCTCCCCAGCCCAACCAATTCTTCTTGGTGATCTGGGTTATTAAACTCCTTGACCACACAGGTCAAGTCAGCACATTGCCAAAGCCCAGAGCAGGGAAGACAGCCCAATGATTA
Organism: Erinaceus europaeus; assembly: GCF_950295315.1. NCBI lineage: Eukaryota > Metazoa > Chordata > Mammalia > Eulipotyphla > Erinaceidae > Erinaceus > Erinaceus europaeus. The sequence goes on from NC_080168.1 coordinate 25,553,004, forward strand.
TGCAAGGAAAAAAAAAACAACAAAAAACCCAGCCCTTTTATGCCTGGAATACCAAACGTCCCAGGTTCAAACCCTAGTAACACTGTAAGCCAGAGGTGAGAAATTCTCTGTCAAACAAAACAAAACAAAACAAAACAAAAACAAACTGTGACGATCACAGAGGGAGGGCCAGAAAATTATTGCTTTTGTTATTATTTTTGAATATCTGATAATTATTTCTTCAGTGCTGATAATATTTATGGAAATTTATAGAGATAAACTGGGCCTATAGGACTGAAGTGTTATATGAATTAAGTAGAATATATTGAGTGTCATAGGCAGTACAAAGAGAATTTCCTGGAAGTCGGGCGGTAGCGCAGTGGATTAAGCGCACGTGGCTCACGCAAAGCACAAGGACCGGTGTAAAGATCCTGCTTAGAGCCGCGGGAGGTCGCTTCACAGACTGAAGCAGGTCTGCAGGTGTCTATCTTGCTCTCCCCCTCTCTGTCTTCCCCTCCTCTCTCCATTTCTCTCTGTTCTATCCAACAACGAAGACAATCATAACTACAACAATAAAAAAAAACAAGGGCAACAAAAAGGGAATAAATTTTATAAAAAATATTTTTAAAAAGAGAATTTCCTTTTGTTTCTTTCTTTCTTTTTTTAAATATTTTTATTATTTTTATTCATTTATTGGTTAGGCAGCCAGAAATAGAGAGAGAAGAGGGAGACAGAGAGACAGAGAGACACCTGCAGCACTTCTTTATCACTCGTGAAACTTTCCCTCTGCAGGAGGGGACTGGGGGGTAGAACCTGGGTCCTTGTGTACTGTAATGTGTGCGCTCAACCAGTTGCACCACCACCCAGCCCCCTTTTGTTTCTATAAAACGAAAGAAGAGTAATGGCAGGATAATTCAATTTAATCTGTGATTGAAATAGTTGAACATGAATTTCATTCTTTGGGGCTAGTCTGCTGTTTATTTTATTTTATTTTATTTTATTTTATTTTATTTTATTTTATTTTATTTTACCAGGGCACTGCTTAGTTCTGGTTCTTAGTTTACAGGGGATTGAAACTGGAACTTTGGTGCCTCAGGCATCAGAGTCTCTTTATGTAACCATTATTCTATTTCCCACCCTTTTCTTTTTTCTTATTCTCAGCATATAACTACTTGAGAACTGAAAGCCTGACACCTCTTAGCAACTTTGGACCAATTATTTCTAACTCCATAAAGCTGCTTCAAAGTCCTGTTCACATTCTCAGTCTTGTGTTAATTTCACAATAGCAAATTCTTCAAAAAGAAAAAAAAAAAAGTCAAACACTATAGGTATTTTTCCACTCCTGAATTTTCAAAATTATTGTCCCTCGAGATTCCCCTTGACTTATGTAAGATTTCTATTCAGGATTTCTGTTAGATTTTCTAAGCATTTTTGACTAGACAACTTGGTATTAAACTAGTTAGCCATTGCTGGAATTATAGGCTATTTAACTATAATTGAAAATAATATATAACATAATCATAGTGTTATATGTTATAACACATATATGCTTTCATATCTATTTGTTAGGTATATCCATCTAGTTTGTAATTTCCATTTTGACTTTGTTAAGTTCTGGTATGAATTTAAACCAAATGACAACATTTAAAAGTTTATAGTTAGTATTGAGATAAATGGGAAACTTTTCACATATTTCTCCACAAGTTATATGGAGAAAAATATTTTTAAAATATCTCTGTGTCTATAAGATTATTTTTTAGCTTTTCTCAGAGGCCACTTGTATAGTGTTTGTTTCACTACTTGAAATCTGAATACAGAACAACTCAGTCCTCTTGGGCTCAGTTGCTTCTCCCATTAGATTGCTAATTTTTCTCTTCTGAATATTTACCCATTACATAATTCTTATTCTCAAAGTTAAATTCTACAAAATAATTTTCAGGGCACAACAGTTGGATCAAACAAATAACATACTCAACAGGATTCAACAGAAAAGTTGGTTTTGTCAAGTGACTCATACATCAACTTATTCTAGCACTGATAGTGTGTGAGTCTTATTCTTAAAATAAAATTGTAATTTTAGATGTATAGAACAGCTGTAATGAAAGTGGACTCAGTATTATTCACTATCTCCAGTTTCTTTTATTAACAATTTATAGAAATACCGTACATTTTTCATAATGAGTGAGGTAGCACTTATCCATGTAATCTTGCTTAATTTTGCTAGATTATCAACTTTATTGATGCTTTTAAAATACTGCCTTTTCTTATTTATTTATTTATTCCCTTTTGTTGCCCTTGTTGTTTTCATTTTCATAGTTATTATTGTTGTTGTTATTGATGTCATTGTTGTTAGATAGGACAGAGAGAAATGGAGAGAGGAGGGGAAGACAGAGGAGGAAAGAAAGATAGACACCTGCAGACCTGCTTCACTGCCTGTGAAGGAACTCCCCTGCAGGTGGGAAGCCAGAGGCATCAATAGGGACCCTTAGACTGGTCCTTGCGCTTAACCCGCTGCACTACCACCCTACTCCCCAAATACTGACTTTTCTTTATCTATTTCAGTCTAGTTAGGGTAGGGGCCCTACTATATAATTTCTTGCTTTTTCTGATAGGTTTAATCTTGTTTTATTCTTCTTTTCCTGCTTCCTAAAGTGGAAACATAGGTTACTGTTTTTTTCTTTCTTCCTTTTTTCTTTTTTTCCTCCAGGGTTATTGCTACGGCTAGGTGTCTGCCACTGCTCTTGGTGGCCATCTTTTTGCCATTGTTGTTGCTGTTGTTGGATAAGACAGAGAGAAATTGAGAGAGGATGGGAAGATGAGGGGGAGAGAAAGATAGACACCTGCAGACTTACAGACTGCAGACTTGCACTGGTCCTTGCGCTTTGTACTATGTGCACTTAACCTGGTGCGCTACCTCCTCACCCCCTTGATCTTTTTTTAAATATAGTTATTGCTATATATTTAAATCTAAATGCACATGATACATTTCATTTCCTTTAATTAAAATATTTAAACAAAAGTATCTCAAGATTTCTTCCATTTTCACTTTTTCAGTTTCTTTTATCACCACACATAAGTTGTGTGGGTTAGAAAGCAAAGGACTCTGGGAAAGGAGAGGGATAGAGGCGGTAGAGGGAACCTTGAGGTCCTGTTGCAGAATGCACGGGGAGATGAGCAATTGTACCCAGGGATCACAACTGCACTGTAAACCATTAACTCCCCAATTAAAAAAAAAAAGTCAAAAAGTATTGTCTAAAATTAGTAGTGTGAAAGCTCAAAGAAAAATACTGTGTGGGCAAGAATTATATCCAACCTGATTCTAATGTCACTGGACTGGTTTTACAGTGGTATATTGTGATTTTTTTTTCTTTTTCTATCCATTTGCAATTGAGTGAAATCAGCAGCACTTCAGAATCTTGAGGACTAATCATAGAAGGCCAAGTTCCACAGGCATAATGGAATACATATTCTTACCGCCTGCTTTGGACTGAGTTGTGACCCACCAGATCCATGTGACAATCTACCTCTCAATGTGACTACATTTGGTGATAGGGCCTACAAAGAGATAATTAAGGTTAAATATGGCCAGAGGATAGGTCTTAATCTGACAGAACTAGTAGTGTTATGTGATAAGAAAAAGATCAGAAGTCATTCTTTTTTTTGCCTCCAGGTTTATTGCTGGGGCTCGGTGACTGACTGCACCACGAATCCACTGCTCCTGGAGGCTATTTTTACCCCCTTTTGTTGCCCTAGTTTATCGTTGTTGTTATTATTGTTGTCATTGCTGTCGTTGTTGTTGGATAGGACAGAGAGTAACCTAGAGGAGGGAAAGACAGAGAAGGGGAGGGAAAGATAGACACCTGAAGACCTGCCTCACTGCTTGTGAAGCGACCCCCCTGCAGGTGGGGAGCTGGGGGCTCGAACCAGGGTCCTTATGCTGGTCCTTGCACTTCATGCCATGTGTGCTTAGCTGGCTGTGCCCGACCCCCCAGAGGTCATTCTTTATACTACCTTTACACTGTGTGATTGTCACAACCACTTCTTCCTAACCTCCAACAAGTTCTTTCAGCTATAAACTGAACTGAGGAGACAGCTGAGAACTGAAGACCAGTCCCAAAATCCCACTGCAGAACTGATGCTTCATCTTGGGGTAGGAACCTTTGCCTTTTAGTTAGACTATTGTCACATTTGTCCACCATGTCTTTTAAAATCTTCACTAACATTCACACTATATTTATTATAGGAGTCAGATAGCCTTTTGTGAAGATTTGAGTAAAGGTCATTTCTGAATTGTGCTATTAAATGTAGTGTGATCAAAATAGTTCCATCCAGGGCAATTGAATAATTGAATAAAAGTAAATGTCAACAGATTTTTTTTTTATTAAAAAGACTAAAACCAGAGTTGTCACTCTTGTATCCATCCAAAGACAAATGAAACTTTGACAAATAACATCAAATAAATCCATTTTTACATGAATTAAGTATAACTAGTTTTGGTCTTCTTTCAAAAACAATTATTTTTCTTGGTAAAAATATATTTATTTATTTATTTATTATTGGATAAAGTCAGATAGAAACTGAGAAGTAAGAGGTAGAGAGAGGGAGGGACAGAGAGACCCCTGCAGCACCGCATCACCACTCATGAAATTTTACCCTGCAGCTGGGGGCCAGGGGCTTGAATCTAGGTCCTTGCGCACTACAATGTGTGTGCTTAACCACGTGTGCTACCACCTAGACCCTAAAAATTGTTTTTTAATGTTAGAACTGTGTAAAAGAAGAGCAGTAATCTCAAAGAAACCTGTCATCATGTCGAAATTTCAGTAGAGCAATTTATAGATTTCCTGTTTCCCTTAAAAACATAGCTAAGATATTCTTTAAAAAAATCAAAAACTGAGAAGAATTGAAAGCCAAGAGCTTTATACCTCATGAATCAATCAATATTCAATGTGTAATCACACAATATAAACCTCCTTTCTTTGAATATAAAACTCTTCCAGGAAAGTGTAATACATGTTCTGCATAGCTGTCAGAACACTAACACTGATTTTACTTATATAGTTTTGAATAATACAAAAATAGGTGTCTATATATAACTCTAGGTAATGTACTAAAGAGAACAAGTTTCCAATTCCCATGATTTTTGCTTTCACTTACATTGATTTGACAATCAAAATCAGTAACTTAGGATGTAAATTTTATTTAGGATTGCTAAGACTTAAACTTCAGCATAGGGAATGTTTAATGTAACTGTTTATAGTCTTTATGTCATATTGTACAGATAAGTCGGTTTTTTTTTCTTATTTCTACAGTAGGTTTTTTTAAATGTACTTTTTAACAGAAAATCAAAGTGTATAGTTCTATGAGAAAAACACTGTACACATGGGAAATAAGAATTTATGCTTTTGGCATTTTGCTCTCCCCTGTCAACTAGGAAATGTAACAAAAATCACCTGAAAACTCAACAAAATATGACCAGGATTTCTTCGGAAACTCACCAAGCCACAGCCTCAGCCAGTGAAACACGGCTGGCAAACTACCTTGCCAGGAGCTGCCAGTCTGCTGGGAAGACAGAACCACTCATAACCCCATCCAGGCCCACACTTCCACCAGTCTGTGAGAAGATGTGGGGGCCTGAGGCAGACTTAATACAGCACTCTCAGCAAGGAAGCATGGCCCCCAGCATGGGGATTCTGCTGAGAAGTGACAAGTATTTGAACCCAGTGACAGGACAGCTAGCTCCGTATTCTGGCCAGGACAAAGATACCAGGGAGTGACCTGGTAGGCAGTGCAGTGGATGGGGAATTGGACTGTCAAGCATGAGGTCCTGAGTTCCATTTGTGGCATCGCATGTGCCAGAGTGATGCTCCTAGTCGCCAGATGGCAACACCATGCACAGTACAGTACCAGTCACTAGATGGCAGCACCATGCACAGTACAGTACCAAGGAGACTCACTAGAAAACATGGAGCTGTGTTATATGTCTCCCCTTTCATGTCTATCTCCCTCTCTGTCTTTTTCTATTGGAAAGAGAAAGGGATGGGGAAAAATAAGTTCCCCTAGGAGCAGTGGAATCATGAAGGCATAAAATTCAGAAGGCAAAAAAGGTAGGAAGAAGGGTAGGAATAGGAATAAAAAGAAGAGGGAGAAGGAGAAATATATATACATGTATATGATACATTGTCATTGCTTACATTGTATGGGACATGCCACAATTTCTTTAAGTTCTTCATATATTGTTGGATACTGGGTCATTTCCAAATGTTGGCTAATGCAAATAAAGCTGCCACAAATAAAACTAATATGGGTGTGCATAGACCTTTTTTTTTAAATTTTTTTAACCAGAGCACTGTTCACTCTGGCTTATGGTGGTGTGGGGGATTGAACCTGGGGCTTTGGAACCTCAGGCATGAGAGTCTGTTTGCATAACCATTATGCTATCTACCCTCTGCCTGCACATAGACCTTTTTAGATGAATGTTATATGTTTTCCAGATACATGTCTGGGAGCAGAACTGCTGGGTCAGATGGTAGAATCATTTTTAATGTTTTCAGGATCATCCAAACTGTTTTCCACTATACAAATTTGCATTCCCACCGACAGTACAGATATATATGTTACAGTATATCCTTCTTTACATATCCTCACCAATATTTGGTGTTCCTGTCCTTTTTGATATAGGCCTTTCTCACAAGGGTCAAATGGTATCTCATTGTTTTCTTGATATACACTTCTCTGATAATCAGTGATTTTCAGCATTTCCCCCACATGTATGTTGACCAACTGAATGCTCCCTTCGGTGAAGGGACTGTCTAGTTATTCCTATTTTTTAACTTAAAATTTTTTTTAACTTTTTTATTTCATTTGATAGGACAAAGAGAAATTTAGAAGGGAGATAGAGGAGAGAGACAGAGACACCTACAGTACTACTTCAGCATTCACGAAGCTTTCTCCCTACAGGTGGGAATGAGGGCTTGAGCACAGGTCTCTGTGCACTGTAATATGAGCACTTAACCACTTGCACCATTGCCTAGTCCCTTCCCCATTTTAAGGGGATTCTTTTGCTGAGTTTCATGACTTCTTCTTTTTTTTAAAAAAAATTTATTCCCTTTTGTTGCCCTTGTTTTTTATTGTTGTAGTTATTATTGTTGTCTTTGTTGTTTGGATAGGACAGAGAGAAATGGAGAGAGGAAGGGAAGACAGAGAGGGGGAGAGAAAGACACCTGCAGACCTGTTTCAATGCTTGTGAAGTGACACCACACCCTACCCCTGCAGGTGGGGAGCTGAGGGCTGGAACCAGGATCCTCACACTGGTGCTTGCACTTTGCGCCACCTATGCTTAACTTGCTGCACTACCGCCCAACTCCCTCATGACTTCTTTATATAGATTGGTTACTCGCCCTATGTCTGTAGTATGATGTGTGAACATCTTTGCACATTCTGTAGGTTTTGGTGATGGTTCCTTTTGCTGTGCAGAAGCTTTTCAGTTTGATGTAATACCAGCAGTTTACTTATTCTTCTGTTCTCTAGCTGTTAAGCATTTCCAATGCAGATACTCCATAGTGTTCTGCCAATGTTTCCACCAATGTTTCCCTCTATATGTTCTTGTAGTTTCTGATCTAACACCTAAGTTCTTTGATCCATTTTGAGTTTATTTTTGTGCACAATGCCATGTATAATCCTGCTTCATTCTTTTGCATATAAACAGCCAATTTTCCAAACACCACTTAGTAAAGAGAGTTTCCTTTCTTCATTTAATGCTCTGGACCCTTTGTTTGGATTAACTGTCCACAGATGTGGGAGTAGTTTCTGAGCTCTCCATTCTAGTTCACTGACCTGAATGTCTACTTTTGTTCCATTACCACACAGTTTTGATTACTACAGCTCTGTAATATAATTGTAAATAAGTGAGCATGACTCCTCCATACTCATTCTTTCTAAGTTTGCTTTGATAATTCTCATTTTTGTTTTTGTTTTTATGGTTCCAGATAAATTACGAGCATTTATTCTATCTCTTTAAAGGAGTTCATAGAAATTTTGATAGAAATTTCATTGAGTCTTTTGGTAAATTAGTCATTTGAATAATGTTAATTATTCCAACCCAAGAGCATAGGATATCTCTCCTTTTTTTAAATCTTATTTGGTTTCATAATGATTCATATTTTTCAATGTCTCCATTATTAAATATACTCCTAGACACCTGGTTATTTTTGGTGAAAAGATCTAAATGGATGCATTTGTGATTTCTTCCTCTTCTAGTTTATTACTTGCACAGAGGAATGCTTCTGATTTCTGTATATTGGTTTTGTATCCTGCTGCCTTACCATGTCTTTTATTGCTTGACCTCTTAAAATCTGTTGTGTCAGATGAAAGTATGACTGTCTTTTTTTCCCTTTTATCTTATCAATTTGTACTATTGATTTGTAACTTTTCACTTTAAGTCTATGTTTGTTCTGCTGATTTAAATGTGTCTCATGTATCTATTGTGCTGTGCACTGTGGTTGCAACCTTAGCTCTTATAGACTAGGTGGAGATCAATTCAAACTTAAACTCAATTCAATGAAAAAAAATACATATTTGGATTACTGTTATGTTCCAGTGAGCTAGGCCTGCAGATGTCTCTGCTCTTGTGTAATGTTATAAACAGGAGAGAAGTATATGGAGACAGTAATGGAAAACAATAATGCATTTTACATCTGAGAAAAATGGAAAAGTACATACATGTGCAAGGGATTGAGAATATCAGAGGTAATGGTGATGAGGGTTTAATTTTAACTAAAATACGCACTGACTCTAGTATCATTTTTTTATATTTATTTAATTTATTTATTCCCTTTTGTTGCCCTTGTTGTTTTATTGTTGTAGTTATTATTTTTGTTGTCGTTGTTGGATAGGACAGAGAGAAATGGAGAAAGGAGGGGAAGACAGAGAGGAGGAGAGAAAAATAGACACCTGCAGACATGCTTCACCGCCTGTAAAGCGACTCCCCTGCAGGTGGGGAGCCGGGGTTCGAACCGGGATCCTTATGCCGGTCCTTGTGCTTTGCGCCACCTGCGCTTAACCCACTGCGCTACAGCCCGACTCCCTCTAGTATTGTTTTTAAGTTTGTGAAGCAGATTTTATTTTTGAGTTACTTTGCAAATTTGATGCTAAAAAATTCATTTCTCTTTTTTCCACCAAGAGTATTGATATAGCCTTTATAGATTCCATTTCCTTTCTTTTCTGATACAGAGAGTAGACAGAGAGAGGAGGAAGAAAGAGAGAAAGAGAGACACCCGTATCACTGCTTCACCACTTGTGAAGCTTTTAACCTACATGCAGGGCGAGGGCTTGAACCTGGATTCACCACACAATGACGTGTGCACTCTATCAAGTGCACCACCCTTCAGGTCCCACATTAATTTCTTATAACTATACAAATATTTGATGGAAAATTCGAATCTAAATGCATTTGAAATCTGTTATTAGTTCTGTATTAGTAACTTATAATTGTATAAGTTGGGAATGAACTATGCTAAAGGCAAAAGTAGGTGACTGTATGAGGCATAAATAATCTTCCTGTGGGTAAGTTTTGTAAATATACTTTTAGTACGTTATTTTATTTGGTAATATATATATATGTTAGTTGGGAATCTATGAATGAAGATTTAATGTTCTGGGTGTGAGAGTGATCTAGCTGCAGCATCTTTCACCCCAATCATCACCGGGGTTGACATCATATTGTTTACACTTAGTACTGTGATAAGATGTTATTGAGGATGGGACTCGGGTGGTAGTGCAGTGGGTTAAGCGCAGGTGGTGTGAAGCGCAAGGATGGGCATAAGGATCCCAGTTCGATCCTCTGGCTCCCCACCTGCAGGAGAGTCGCTTCACAAGCAGTGAAGCAGGTCTAAAGGTGTCTATCTTTCTTTCCCCCTCTCTGTCTTCCCCTCCTCTCTCCATTTCTCTGTGTCCTATCCAACAACGACTACAACAATAATAACTACAACAATAAAACAACAAGGGCAACAAAAGGGAATAAATAAATAAATATTTTAAAAAGAAATTATTGAGGGCCAGCAAAATAATAGCTCACTTGTATAGTGTGCTTCTTTGTCCTGTGCACGACCCTGGTTTGAACACTGAAAGAAACTTTAGTGTTATGATCTCTCATTCTCTCCTTGACTCACTGTTTCTACCAAAAAAAAAAAAAAAAAAGGAAAGAAAGAAAAGAGAAGAAAAGAAAAGGAAAGGATATATTGAGAAGGCACTCAAGATTTTTCCATTTGAAGGAAGTATATTTATTTCAAAAATGAAGGAGGATCTTCAGCTGTCATCTAGGTATTGCCTATAGTACACTAGAGTTCAAGTGTAAGTGTACAGTATCACCTTAAACATGGGTTAAAGAATAAACCTTCTCAAAAGAAAAGAAAGAAAGAAAGAAAACTCCCAAGATCAAGTTCAGTAAAAAAAGGAGGGAGACACAGAATCCCCTCTTCTCCAACATTCTTCAGAAGCATGTGAGACATAGGGCAGTGTTGGGCCCATGCCTCAACTGAAGGGCCTCTTCCACTCTTTCTATAAATGTCAAGTCAATAGAGGGCATTCAGAGGAAGGTAGTCTCAACAGTTCTAAAATATATAGAATGCCTGGTACTAAGTTGTCTTGATTTGGCATGCTAACTTTCAGCAGGAGTTTCTTTGGAATCTAAGTGCACAGATATATCCTGTAGCCACTTATTTTTTTTATTATCTTTATTTATTGGATAGAGGCAGCCAGAAATTGGGGGAGATAGAGAGACACCTGCAGACCTGCTTCATCACTCGTAAGACATGCCTCTAGCAGGTGGGGACTGAGGGCTCAAACCTGCATCCTTGTGTATTGTAACATGTGCACTCAACCAGGTGTGCCATCACCCAGTCCCAAGTATCACCCAGTCCCAAGGGTATCCCTTTCTAAGTCCAAGCTCACTAGTGATTGGCTTTATTTCCTCCTGGATCATGGCTTCAGCAACCCAAAGTAAGTCTCTGGATTTATCAGTAGACAACTTTTCTTGGTATACTGCATGAACTGGGTCAAGTAAAACATTTGGTTTTACTAAAGCAGTACATTTCCATAAATTTTTCTGACAGTGATAGTGAAATAACTTCAGACTAACAACACAACTTTAATTTTATTCATGACTGACTCTATGACATTTTATATAGATTTCTCTCAGGAAAAAATGTAAGCTTCTTCACTGTGAGAAGACTAACACTTATAAAAATTTTAATCTTTCTCATTCCAGTGATAATAAATAGCTTTACAATTCGACTAGGTTTATAAAAATCTTTATAATTTCCCCTGTGACTTTAAATATTCTGCTTAATCTTTTGTCAAAGTGAAATTCATTTCATTAATAATTTAGCAGTTTACTTACCCCTCTGAGCCAGCTCAAAGAATGGGATCCAGGCATTACTATAAGTTTTATTAACTAGAAAGTTTAAACCAGGTTTTTCCTGCTATTTGTTTCTTAATCAGTAATATGGGAATAGTTGCATTGAGTTATTTTAAGAAACTTTAAGATGCTATTTAAGGCAGTCATCAGAGTTCACCTGGCAGAGTGCATACATTTCTGTATTAAGGAACCCAGATTCCAGTTCCTTGATACCACATGGGAGCACCTGCAGAAGGGACTCTTTATGAGCAATATTGTAGTATCTCTCTTTTAATCTCTGTTTATTTCCTTCTCTATGTCTCTTTCTGTGTCTCTCACCATCTACCTAAATAACAACAATAACAAAAGGAAAAATAAAGTCTTCCCTCAAAAGGTGAAAGCTTGAAGGAACCAAGTCCCAAAAGCATATTGATATCACTGGCGAAAAACACAAATAGACTATTTAATATTGACTCTTTTTTTTAAGGGTCCAATTTTTTCTTCTTCCCAAGTCACACATACACTTATTATTACATTCAAATGTTCCTCCCTTTTTCCTACAGTTCCTTATGGAGTTGGAGTTTAAAGCCCTCTGGTCAAATTCCCCCATCACTTCTCCTCCAGTGGGAGTATGGATAAAAATTATTTTGGGGTGCAGAAGGTGGGAGTTCTGGCTTCTGAATTGTTTCTCCACTGGACATGGGCATTGGCAGGTCGATCCATACCCCCAGCCTGTTTTTATGTTTCCCTCATGGGCTAGGGCTCTGAAGTGGTGAGGTTCAAACTCACATTGATGAGGTCAGGATGACGTTGTAGTAACACCTGAAACCTGGAGGCTGAAAGGTGGTAATATACGAAGCAAATTGTTCAATAAACAGGAGCCCAAAGATAGGAATAGAGAAAATGAAACTAGGAGTCTTCATGTGAGAACAAGCTAGGAAATCAATTTTAGGTATATTCCATGTGGCCCATGACTTCAGTAATTTTTGCCTAAGCCTGATTGCTAACATGCAGGTGGACTAAAAGTATTGCCTGGGAATATGGTGTCAGAGTTGAGAATAGGCCTAGAAAACTGGACTAAGGCAGAGAGTATCTTCTAAATATGACGAAAGGATATAAATACCATTAACTCTTAACTCCATCAATCTGACCAAGGGCCCATGACTATTCACATTTAGCACAGAAGTCTGTTCAACCTTTTACTGTGATTACTCACTGAGCTTTCTCAATTGCTTAGAAGAGCTTTGTCATGTTCATCATCTTACCATCACCTGCTAGGTGTCCAAAAGAAAGATGACTTCAAGGTGATCTACTTAACAAAATAAGTCAAGCCAATCAAATGCCACCAAGTTGAAGTTCCTACATGTCTAGTCTCTTTTCTCTCTTCCTCCTAAAAACACGCTAGACAAAAGGAGAGACAAAACTAAGAAACTGTCTCCTATTCAACTGGTCTCATAAAAGAGTTATAGAATCATTTTCCCTTCCCCAAAGGTTGAACTAGTATTAAAAATGTCTTCTTAAATAAATCGCTTTTGCCTCTCTGTGTGCTGGATAGCTGGTCTACTCGACGACCAATAACCTCAGACTCCACTGGTGAAGGGCTGCTTCTCAAAACCACTCTCCACCTCAGATAGTAGCCACAGCTGAGGCTGCCACCCAGACTCAATGAAACAGATTGCCAGGGCTACCTCTTCAGGTTTGATTAATTTTCTGTAATGACTACCAGAACTTAAAAAATTGTCTGCTCACTAACTCACCAATTGACTACCAAGTTTATCAGCATTTGTCAGTGAATCCACAGGAAAGCATAACTCCCTCGATAATAATAATAACAACAGTAAAAGTAGGTACAGAGCTCAGAAACAGTGCTGATCATTCTTGAGCTAACCCACTCTCCACCTCTGGAGGGTATATTGTATACCCTCCCTTCCCCACATATAAGCTTCTGACTTTTTAGATTTTTGGCATGCTCTTAAGTTCCTTCTCATAGCAACACTAGGAAAACTCTCCTCCCCTCTACTCCAAGCCGATGATGTCACATCATTTTACATTCTCATTAGAAGTGCATTAGAGTTCTACTTGTTCCACATTCAGTATAGGACTGAGGAAAAGGAATAAGAGAAACAAATAAAAGAGAGGCAAGATGAAGAGGTGGAGGAGAAAATATTTTAAAGAAGAGCAAAAATGTTACAGGGTTCTTTATATCTGAAGGCTGAAACTCTATTTTTTTCAGACAATTCTCCCTTAGAAGTGGACTACTTGAAAGCAAAATAAAAAGAGCAGCCAACTGAACATCAAAAGTGGTTCTTGTCTATTTTTGCACCAGCTGAATAACTTTGATCTGTGTGAGTTTCAGTTCTCCTACAGACACAATGAACAGGTGGGTAGAAATAGAATCAGAAGTTCTACATCAGAACAAATGCAGAAATAATTGTGCTCAGTTATGCTTTAATTCAGCCTATATTTGTTCTCAGTATGTATTTAATTTGAGGAGTATCAGAAAGAGTGTCTAGGTATCAGGGAGGAGGCATTAATGAGTGGAATCAATGGATAAAAATGAGTGTAGAGAAATCAAAAAGGGAGCACACCTTAGTACCAGTGATTGAGGGTGAATGAATAAATACTTTGCCAACCCTGATAGTGAAGCTCATCTTTTCACTGAGACTCCTTTGTCTTATCTAAGACACAGGTTGATATGGTAACTGATCTTTGAGAACTAACTTATGTTTCTTTTTCCTTTCTCCTCTTCCTCCTTCATCATCATCATCATCATCATCGTCATCAGCTTCTTCTTCTCCTTCTCCTTCTCCTCCTCCTATTCCTCCTCTTTCTTCTTCTCTGCCTCCTCCTCCCTCTCATAATAAATTTCCACTCTTTATGCTTTAAATTCATACATGTAGATAGTCGCTACCCTCAGTGCTTATAAAAGCAGGACCCAAGGCCTATGTATACATTTTTTATTCTCTTTATACCCTTGATTTCACTGTGGTCCAAACATAGTATGCAATTACCACATTATATAAGTAAAAATAAAATAAAACAAAACACAAACACAAAAAGCTCTTTTTCAAAACTTCTGATGATTGTTACTGAAAGACACCTTACAATGATAAAAAATACCCAATGGTCCAGTCATAATATTGGTTTGAAAGGGAAATTCCTATAAAAAACTTATCATATTATTCAACATAATCCTGGAGGTTCTTGCCAATGCAATCATGCAAGAAAGAGAATTCAAATGTATATATATTGGAAAGAGAGAAATCATTATTCACTGGTGACATGATAATATATCTGGAGAATCCCAAAGACTCTAGTAAAAAAAAAAAAAAAACTACTGGAAATAATTAACAAATTCAGTAAAGTAGCAGGATATAAAACTAAGATGCATATATTTGTGTTATTTCTATATACAAATGATAAATTAGAGGAAAGGGAATGAAGGACTTAATCCCCTTACAACTGAACCCCCTCTCAAATTAAAATACCTTGGAGTGAATCTCACAAAGTAGATGAAAGATCTTTACAGTGAAAACTATAGGACAGTATTTTTTTAAAAAAATAGAAAATAACACAAAGAAATGAAAGAACATTCCTTGTGCTTGGATTGGAAGTACAAACATTGTTAAAATGTCTGTACTATCAAAAGCAATCTTCAGTTTTAATGCAGTGTCTATCAAGTTCCCAATAACATCTTTCAATGAAATATCACAACTTGTACAAAAATATGTGTATAATCACAAAAAATCATGAATAGCAAAAGCACTTGTGAGAAAAAAAAGAGGAAAAAATGGAGATACCATGCTTCTCAACTTGAGTCTATACTGCAAAGCACTAGTAGTCAGAACAGCATGGTACTGAAATAAAAATGGAAATTGGGACCAATTGAACAAAATTGAGAGCCCATAAAGGGGTCAAAAAACTGGAAGCAGCCTAAATGTCACTGACAGGTGACTGGTTAAAGAAGTTACGGAATAACTACTCTGGTAAAAAAAAAAAAAAAAATCCTAGTGTGTAATTTAAGACAAAGTGAACAGAACTGGAGGTGACGATCTTAGTTAAATAAGAGGTGAAAGACAACTACCAGATAATTTCACTCACATGTCTACGCTAGAGATATGAAATACATGACCCCCGGAAAAGTTATCTTTAAGATTTGGTGAGAACTATGGCAGTTACCACCGGGAGGGTAAGAGCACAGAATTTTGATGATGGGTGTAGTGTGGAACCATAACCTGTAACTGTACAACCTTGTAACACTACAACCTTGTAACCTACTATAATCACAAAACAAAAATAAATAAATTTCATCAGGGTCTAGGTGAGTGCCTCAAGTCTATTACTACTTTTTATGGTCTTATTCTTTTTTCTTTTTAACTAAGAAAAGCTGATAGCTAAGAGTTGAGTGGGCGGTGGGGGGGATGGGCTATATAGCAGATACCATTTTTTTCCCCAGTCTACTACAGGAAGTCTTTGAGACAGTATGATTATATTAAAGAAGGGATAAGAGTTATCATATTTATATTGGGAATTGTGGCCTCTAGTTTCTGTGCCAACATGAAAGGAGCTGGGAGGTCGGTACAAATTCACAGCAAGTAAAATGACAGGAAAAAAAAAATCTTAAAAAATCAACTTTTCTGAGATTCAGAGGAGTAAGGTACAGTGCAGTTTTCCCCATCCCCAGTTAGAGTTAGGGAAAAAAATAGACCTATACAGTACAGTGAGCATAATCCTAAGAATTAGTTCAATCATTAGACACATGCTTGTGTTCTGTCGCAATGCCAATAGATCTAGTTCATTTATTATCCTGCCACATTAAGGAATTAGTAATTCAAGCAATCAAGCAAACATAGACCCAGGAAAGACTGAAGTATGGCTTCTGAGTTACAGGAAAATAGCAGGGTGATTGTTAGCTTTGCCCAAGGAGATCAGTCTCTCAGACCCTGAAGTAGTTTATCAGCTGAACTGCAACAGGGAGCATTGCTATCAGAGGAACTGAAACTTAAGTGCAGCAGGGCAGCAGCCATGGCTCAAATTTCAGCCTGGGGCCACTGAACTAAGAGAGGCTGGGCCTTTGGTGATCCTGTATGAAGTGGTGTTCAAACAAATCAGTTCTTACATAGTTTTTCACAGGCAAAATTCTAGATCTGCAGCAGGTACTTATCAGTTGAGCTGGTGGGGGAGTCTTGAGTACAAATGGTCAGAGGAGGTGTGAGCATTCATGACAGACCCTCTGGTAGATTCAAAATATTCACAAGGAAAAATTTCACTATGAACTAACAAATCTTCGATATACACAGAAAATCACAACATTTTAGAGCAGAAATTCAGGGTCAAAGACCTCTGCAGAAACCATAGCCAGAAGAGAAGAAGTTGAAAGTGTAATAGAAGAATTGCTGGAGGTTCTGTATGGTCAAATCTAATAGAAAAAATCACCAGGGCCCACTTATAGGAGGTCTTCTGCCAGGTTCTTAGAGAAACTTATCAGAAACTGTAACAGAGTCAAGAAGTAAATATTGAACACGAACTATTTCCTGTAGGGAAGGAGAAAAGTAGCTGTTTTGAGGAAGATCTGAGTGCAACATTGTCAAAAGATTTTAGAATTTTATCAGAGCCTAAACTGTCAGATATTATCTTGGTCAAAGTGACCTGGGGTAAGGGAAAATTTCCCCTCTGTCTTGCTCTAGCAAGTTCTAGGGGTGGTAAGTGAGCACATGTGAGTTCACTGTGTAGAGAGGAACAGGTTCACTAAAAAGCCGAGACCCAGTAGCAGAATTATAAATGTTCCCCATTGCCCACCCTCCACACCCTGTACCTACACATAATTCTCACCACATTTCTCAAGGAAATTTCTTTTACCCACTACATACTATTTAACTATCAAGAAAAATAAAAAGACTAGAAGGTTAAAAAAAAGTCTGAATGGTAAAATGGGGAACTTTCATTGTTGCAAATGATTCAATTCTATTGGATTATCAAAGGATAAGTAATTTTTTTTTTGTAAAGGTTAAGTAATTTGTACCGTAGAAACAAATCCGCATTTTAAGTGGAATACTACAGGGATAAAACTAATGATTGTGCTTTCTCAGATAAGTTTCAATATGAATCCTACTGAATCACAATCCATCACTATCTCAAAATAGATCTTTCTAATTTCAAAACTAAACAAAATGGTAACTTTACCTTGTAGCCATGATGACAACAACAAGGATCAGACTTTCCCACTATAGAAAGGGAAAAGATGATAAAACAAACAAAAGAAATATTTTCAGACCTTGGAAAATATGTAACAGAGGAATGTGATTCCCACAAGAGAACTCAGCTGATTGACAGCCACCCTCAGCTGTCTAGTTAGGAAAACACCAGGTGGTTTTCACTGAACTAAAATAATGAAAATTTAATTTCACATGGAGAGGGTTGAGATAGAAACATGTAAACAGGACTCTTCAGAGTTGCATAGAATGGAAGTATTGTCTCTAGAATCAAAATGAGACAGAGTCGAGTCTCACTGTAGACCTATACAGTAAGATAAATTGATTTTGTAAATATGCATGAACTTTGTTAAATAATGAAAAAAATAGCAGGTTCTAAGCTTTGGAACTATTATTATTACCTTATAAATACATTTTGAAAAAATCTATGCATATTTGACAGTCAGGTATCTTATAGTGGTAATTGTTTTCTGAATTATCTGCCACACCATTAAATCTAAACTTGTAGGTTTTTTTTTATGTCTCATTTGACTTTGATTTTTATTGGGGGATTAATGGTTTATAGTCTACAATAAAATATGATAGTTTGTACATGCATAACATTTCCACATAACAATACAACCCTCTCCCCACTAGGTCCTCCTCTGCCATCATCTAAGCTTAAGAGTTTTTTTGTTTTGTTTTGTTTTTTTAAAGATTTTATTTCTTTATTCATGAAAAAGATAGGAAGATGGAGAGAAAGAACCAGACATCTCTCTGGTACATGTGCTACCAGGGACTGAACCCAGGACCTCATGCTTGAGAGTCCAATGCCTTACTGTGCCACCTCCTGGACCACTAACCTTAAGTGTTGTAATAAGAAAGAAGGACCTGAGTTAAGTTATATACAGAAGAGGAGGAAGGAACCATTTAAGTAGAAAGGTAGAGATTGGAGTAATTTGATTACAAATCAAATCACCAGGAGCCAGAGTATTATGGCCCAACTATATTTATTTTGCACTTTAGAGCTGTCTGAAAGTAACTTTCTGTAGTTTTAAGTTCTCCAGTTTGTGACCATTTGTTAGTCACAGGAAATAAATGTGCTGTTAGAACAACTAAAGGAGAAAGATTTTTCATAAATGATGCATGAGTAAGTACTTGTATACTGAAATTATAAATTTTCTGCTAACTGCACAGCAAAGAATAATGTATGCTTATTGAAAAAAAGATAGATGAGTTTATAATGCCCTTTCATTTGTTAAATTAAGTTAGCACTCAGATGACCAAACTGCAAAGTTGTCTTATTTGGGGCAAGTCATTAAAATAATAAAAGCAGGTAACCTAATTAAGTTGTCTTCACCAATTCCTACACATTTGTATTATATATCTAGATAAACTAAGTATTTGGAGATTTTGTCTTTTTCCTAAATTAAAGGCTGAATTGTATGGATTAGGATTATCTTCCAGTGGCCTTTCTTTCTCAGCAGAGTATAGATTCTTAGTATATGTTCACTTCTTTTTTTTATTTTTTAAAATATCTTTATTTATTTATTTGATAGAGACAGCCAGAAATCGAGAGGGGAAGGGAAGGGAAGATAGAGAGACACCAGCAGCCCTGCTTCACCACTTGTGAAGCTTTCCCCCTGCAAGTGGGGAGCAAGGACTTGAACCCGAGTCCTTGCACATTGTAACATGTGTGCTCAATTAGATGCATTACCACCCAGCCCTATATATGTTCACTTTATTTTTTTATTTTTTTTATTAACCAGAGCACTGCTCAGCTCTGGCTTATGGTGGTGCAGGTGATTGAACTTGGGACTTTGGAGCCTTAGGCATGAAAGTCTCTTTGCATAACCATTATTGTCTACCCCTGCTCTATGTTCACTTCTTTACAAAATACACTTGTGAGATGATGAATTAACAAAAATGGTATTCAATTTTTTTTCTGATGTGAATTTGATAGCAATTTTTTACATTGTTATAATACAAAAGTGGCTGGCATTTCAATTAAATTGAAAAATAAAACTGTTCTTCACCTGTAAAACAAGTTATATTAGTTAAACCTATGATTTCCATCTGGTACCCTCATGTTAAAGACAAAAATTCATGAGTAATGAATTTCTGTTTTAAGAAAAAATATATAATTTTTATACTCACTAAAGTAATTGATCATTTAGAATTACAGATCGTTGTTGCCTGAGATCAAGATAATTTAAATTACGTAATAAAGATTGAACTAGCAAAAAAGTCATTAAGAGTAGGTCCTAAGAGCTATTTTTAAGAGTTCTATAGGAGTTTATTCAATGTTCTTACCTCTATCCTCAAGTCAGTGGTAGATCATTTTAAATATTTAGTAAAGACAAGAAAAGTTGCTTTTTGTCTACACTGTGCTAATAATGCCCCCAAAGTGAAATTCTACTTGAAATTCTACTTAGATTCTACTGTTCAGAATGGAACAGTAATATTGTCAAAGGCTCCAAAGAAGTAGAAAATGTCAGTTATTCACAAACAGCTCGCACACAATGAATGTAGTCCTTCAATGACGCCTACTAGTAGTGGCCCAATCCATTATTAATAATACAATTGATGATAAGTTGGTGATATAAAATTTAAACTTCAAGAAGCTGTAAAAACATTTTTTTACCTGACTGAAAGCAATTTTAAAAGAATTAGAACATATTCCCTTTTTTTTTGTAATTTTATTTATTTATCTTCCCTTTTGTTGCCCTTTTTATTGTTGTTGTAGTTGATGTCGTCGTTGTTGGATAGGACAGAGAGAAATGGAGAGAGGGAGGGGAAGACAGAGAGGAGGAGAGAAAGACAGACACCTGCAGATCTGCTTCACCGCCTGTGAAGCGACTCCCCTGCAGGTGGGGAGCCAGGGTTCGAACTGGAATCCTCATGCCGGTCCTTGGGCTTAGCGCCACCTGTGCTTAACCCGCTGCGCTACCGCCCGGCTCCCACATATTCCCTTTTCATAAGTAATCCTGATGTGCTCTTAGAAGTTGCAAATATTTGTAACCATTGATAGATTCAGCTTTTGTTACTCATGGTAGTTATATACTACTGAATCAGCCCAAATTGAATTAGAAAATGCATTGTGAGAAACAGAGAGTTAGGATCCTGTTAGGTTCTTGTGAAAGCATTTTTAGGAGGTTGGGTGTTGTCACATCTGGTTAAGTGCATATGTTCCCATGTGCAAGGACCTGGGTTCAAGCCCCCATCCCCACCTACAGTGGGGAAAGTTTCATGAGCAGTGAAGCGGGTCTTCAGGTGTCTCTATTTCTCTTCTCCTCTCTATCTTCCTCTCTTCTCTAGTTTCTCTCTGCCTCTATCCAATAAATAAATAAATAAATAAATAAATAATACTAAATTGAAAAAAACTAAAAACATTTTTAGCAAACTCAGAATGTAGCCTTGTTTTATATGTTATTCTATTTAACGACATATTTAGTATATGTTTAATATACATTATCAGTTTGTTGCCATTGAGCTCACATTCAACAGCACTGCAACTGTTTCTTGAATGAAACTTTTTTCTGTTTCTTACTTTCTTCTTCTTCTTTTTTCCCCCCCCAAAGCACTGCTCAGCTCTGGCTTACGGTGGTGTGGGGGATTGAACCTGTGGACCTGGAAGTCTCAGTCATAACAGTCTGTTTGCATAACCATTATGTTGTCTATCCCCACCCTTTAACAAAGCTTATAAAAACACCTGTTTTGGGGAGTAGAGCGGTAGCGCAGCAGGTTAAGTGCCGGTGGCGCAAAGCTCAAGGACCTGCGGTTGGAGCCCCCGGCTCCCCACCTATAGGGGAGTTGATTCACAAGCGGTGAAGCAGGTCTGCAGGTGTCTATCTTTCTCTCCCCCTCTCTGTCTTCCCCTCTTCTCTCAACTTCTTTCTGTTCTATACAACAACGACATCATCAATAACAACAACAATAATAACTACAACAATTAAACAACAAGGGCAACCAAAAATACTAAAAAACAAACAAACAAACAAAAAACCTGTTTTCTCTGCAAGGCCCAGTACAGTCTTCCATCACTTAGGAGTTTTGTTCAGAATATCAGCACTGTACTCACCAGGCATTTTAGACCGCAGAATCCCCAAAAGAGAGCAAAAATTTAAGCAATGTGAAACTAAATAGACAATAAAAGGACAGTTTTTCAGTTCAAAGACTGAGACAGGAAGGCGGAATATCTTCATACTGGATATTTTTTTCTTTCCTCTACATGTGCAGAAATGATCAAGAAAGCACTGACTGTAGATCTGCATTTACAGGTAATCATTAGCTAGTGAATGAATCTGCAAGTAAGTGAATAATAAACATCACATGGGCCCTGGTATGGGAGAAGATGATGTGAACAGCAACTAGAGTTGCTTCCTGACTGAACAACAAATAGAGTTATTTGTGGGCCTAAAACACGAGTGAAAAGGAGTCTGTTACTCAGAACAAGGACTAAGGTTAGATTTGAGCAATGAATGGCTGTTACAGTTATTGTGAAGTATATGTTCTTCCCTTAAATTCCTGTTTCTATATTAAAAATTATTAGGCTTAAAAAATTTTTTTACAGACAACAAAACATTACCTGAAGCAGGAGACTACCACCCAAAAAGAAGGATAAGTCCCAATAAATAAATTCCACCGTTTTGTAAGGCTGATGCCATGGAATTGTAAGTACTTACTGTGGAATTAATCTACAGCAACTAGACAGATTTGTGAATCAATTTTTACTACCGTGGTGGTAAATTTCACATGTGCTAGTATTAAACATTTACGAGTCTTCATATCAGTATTAGTCAATTATTGATATTATCTGTCCAGTATTTGACTTGACTATGTTATAGTCATCTTCCCCCAATCACATAACAAAAAATTGTTTCTTGAAAATCTGATTGTAGCATTGCTTCCTGCAATTTACTTCAATCCTCTTTCCCTTAACATCAGTCATTAAAATGGTTTCATTAACTGAAATGAATTCCATTCCCTATGTCAGAAAAGGGGCAGAGAGTTAGATTAACACCAGCGTCATGTGCTTTGGTGATGAGAGATTAGTCACACACAAAGTTTTTTTGTTTGTTTCAACAAAAACACTAATTATCTCATGGAAGCTTAAATTTTTTCACATGCCTTTGAGATCTTCCTGGGGTTAGGTTCTCATTACTTTCCATGGGCACTGTTATATTTTAACTTACATCTCCTGTGATTTATCCCAAGAAAGGAGGTCGTCAGAGATTTAACTAGTTATATTTACATGTAGAGAGCTGTACAAACACCTTCCAAATAATATCAGAAAGAAAGCTATTGCATTTTCCCCTGTCCCTTTATT
Source organism: Erinaceus europaeus (assembly GCF_950295315.1). Taxonomy (NCBI): domain Eukaryota; kingdom Metazoa; phylum Chordata; class Mammalia; order Eulipotyphla; family Erinaceidae; genus Erinaceus; species Erinaceus europaeus. Next base: position 25,575,895 of record NC_080168.1, read on the forward strand.
GTTTTGGCCTGCCCTTGTCAAAACATAGGCATCCTAAGGTGTTGGTGCTTATTTCTGGGCTCTGAATTCTATGTGAATCTATTTTTGTTCTAATGACCGACACCGTTGACTACAATAGCCCTATATGATTGCTTGAGGTCAGGAAAATACCACGCCACCATTCTTGGCCTTTTCTCTTAAGATTGCTGTGTAAATACCTGTTATGGGGAGATGAGAAATCATTAACATATCTTTCCAGAAGTACTATAAGCCATCACCCCCTAGAAAATAATAATAATAATAAATATAGATAACTAAAAAAGGAATAAAATCTTAGTTAATAAAATTTCCTCCCCTATCTAGCAGCTAGGGAGGTGGATCAGCAGGTAGAGCTTGGATTCAATCCCCATGCACTAGCGCATATATGACAGTCTGGACTCCCTCTCCCTCCCCCCCCCCCACTAAATATGTCTTTAATACAAAGTTTTCCTGTCTATATCTAAGTTTTGTGCCACCCTAACATTTCCCTATTTCTGAATTAGAGAATCAGAGATCAAATGAATGACAACACACTCACAGTTTTGCTTTCTCCTAAGAGTTTATTTAATAAGAACGCAGAAAAGCGTACACAGAGTAATATTGTTTATTTCATCTATAAGTCATTTTGTGGCAAACACTGGCAATGAAGGTGTGTGTGTGTGTGTGTGTGTGTGTGTGTGTGTAGGGGGGGGAAAGATATGTCTGTGAATGGGAAGAAGTAACTTTTATTTTCAATGTCTTCCCATGAAGAAGCAATGCAGCTAATATCTGCTTTTCCCTACTGTACTGTTACTTTCAAGAATGGTAATGTAGGTCACATTATGACATTTTTCTTCTTTAGAGAAAAGGCAAAGAGAGTCTCATTAATCATTATTTTATAGTCTCATGTCAAAAGATTCTCATTAATCATTATTTTATAGTCTTATGTCAAAATCCTTTTACCAGTTCTTAAACTGTGGCTTTAAGAAATGGAGTATGGACCGACCAGTCAACGCCCATGTTCAGCGGGGAAGCAATTACAGAAGCCAGACCTTTTACCTTCTGCAACCTACAATGACCCTGGGTCCATGGTCCTAGAGGGATAGAGAATAGGAAAGCTATCAGGGGAGGGGGTGGGATATGGAGATTGGGTGGTGGGAATTGTGTGGAGTTGTACCCCTCCTACCCTATGGTTTTGTTAATTAATCCTTTCTTAAATGAAAAAACTATATAAAAAAATTTAAAAAAGAAATGGAATAGTGCTCCTATGTCATGTACTCTGGTGGTACATTTATTATTTATCTATTAAAAAACAAAAAACAAAAACACAGCTCAGATCCCAAGGCAGCTCAAAGTCCCCTATATTACCTCCTCAAGCATTAAAGAAAAATCTGTTCTGAGTAATAAAAAATGGCCTTGATTTTTTTCCATTTCAAGTAAGTGAGAAAATGTGAAATACAATAATGAGAAGCTAAGCCACTGGGGGCTGGGTGGTGGTGCACCCAGCTGAGCACACATATCACTGTGCAGAAGGACCTGGGTTCAAGCCCAAATCGAGAAGAAAAAGAAAAAAAAGAAGCAAAGCCATATTTTCCTCAAACCTCATTGTCAACATCACCAGAACCCCAAGCACCTGGTCACTTCATCATTCAGAAATTCTGAAAATGCCTCTTTGGAATTGTTTTCCTCACATGGGGTGGTGGATTCTCTCTCTCTCTCTCTCTCTCTCTCTCCCTCCTCCTCTCATTTTGGCCACTTCCATCCATACTGAATGACCACAGAAGTCTCTTACTCTTCCTTGTCCTGCCTGTAACATACATCTCTCTGCTATCTTAATTGTACTCAATAGATTCTAACCCTGAGGCAGCCATTGCTCTAAGTTTCTATATGTTTTTCCTGCTGTGATATTTTAAGTAAAACCAACTCAACCAATTCACTCTCACTTTCTTTTTATGTCATACCTTCTCCCTCCCAGCAATCAGGCTCCAATTTACTAGCAGATCTGATCTTAGGATAACGATTTGACACCATATTTCAGTGGCTAGTGCTATTAAAATCTTTATATAAACTTCAAAATGGAAATTTCTATTTTCAACACCAAATTGAATAGATGCCCTTTCCCTCTCTTAACATGTCTTTATACGTTGGGAGGGTAAGAATAAACCCAAGTACTCTGACTAAAGCATACATAGGCCACTCTCAACACATTTATTCTTCCAGTTGTTTGTGATGCTCAGTCAGACCTTCATTCTTAAATTAGTCACTTCAAACAACAGAGACAAACTCCCTCATCTGACTTATTTCAGTTTAACTCTGCAGTTTATCTTGCAACACTTCTCCTAGGATGCTGATATCTCTGTCAATCTCCTCTTTCCCCATCTAGAATATTCTGGTGTTTATGCTCATAAGTTTCTATCTAGTAACATGTCCTCTACTCGTCTGGTACATGCCAGACTGTAAACCAAATAAATATAAACTATTATAACTGAGTTCTTGGTGTCTCCACAGACACTTGTGATAAATAGGGTCAATATCTTGGATTCTGGACTCAATGATATAGACAGACTTGATCAAACATTCAGAATAGCTCCCTTCCTCAACTTTGTACAGCAATAAAAACATGCAGAACCTTTACATACTACAGTCTATAAAAAAGAATATGTAATTACAGAAGCCAGACCTTTTGCACCCCATAAGGGTCCATGCTCCCAGAGGGATAAAGAATAGGAAAACTTCCAATGGAGGGGATGGGATACAGAGCTCTGGTAGTGGGAATAGTATGGAATTGTACGCCTCTTATCCTACAATCTTGTTGATCATTATTAAAATAATAATAATAAAGAATCAAAGACTTTAGTGATGTCTTATTCTATGTTAAATTGCTATAGCAAAGTCTCCCAAATATAGTGACTGAAACAGATGGGAATGTTGAGTTCCAGGATAAATTCATTTTCCTATGCACACCCTTGCGGCTGAATAGAGTACAGATGAAGTTCAGATAAAGCATGAATGACAAAATAAGACAAAAATATAGACTGTAGTCAATAATTATTAGTGAGCAAACAAAATTTTTTGGATTTCTTTATGGGGGGATTAATGGTTTATAGTTGACAGTAAAATACAGTAATTTGTACATGCATAACATGTCACAGTTTCACACATAACAACTCAACCCCCACTAGGTCCTCCTCGCTATCATGTTCCAGGACTTGAACCCTTCCCCCTACCCCAGAGTCTTTTACTTTGATGCAATACACCAACACCAGTCCAAGTTCTGCTCTGTGTTTTCCCTTCAATCTTATTTTTCAACTTCTGTCTATGAGTGAGATCAACCCATACTCATCCTTTTGTTTCTGACTCATCTCACTTAACATGATTTCTTCAAGTTCCATCCAAGATGGGGTGAAGAAGGTGAATTCACTATTATTAATAGCTGAGTAATATATATATATATATATATATTATCACAACTTACTCAGCTACTCATCTATTGTTAGACATCTGAGTTGCTTCCAGGTTTTGGCTAATACAAATTATGCTGCTATGAACATAGGTATATACAAATTTTTTGGGGTGGGTGTGTTGGTTCCTTAAGATATAGCCTCAGGAAAGGAATTGCAGGGTCATAAGATAGGTCCATTTCTAACCTTCTCAGAGTTCTCCAGAGAGCAAGCAATATTTTTAACAAATATATGCGGATTGTATTGCAGGCACTGGGTTTATTGTGGTTAAAAGTTTACATGAAGGTCTTGCCCTTATAGAACTGCCAATGCAAAAGGGCAGAAACAGATACTATATGGAGAAACAGTAAAAAAAAATAGTTTCTAATAATATCCTATATATTACAAGAATACAAAAGGCTATCAACACAACACACATCACCTTCCTCTTTTATATGTAAGTATAGGTAATATCTCCTCACCAGTTATGTAAGATATGACACCTACCATGTTCTCTACCACATCATGTTAACCTCAGTACCTAATTGGTATTGAGGAACACATTTTCATGATTTGTTGTATATTTACTCTTACAAAAATATTTGTTTATTGGTAAAATTACAGAATAATTAGTTGCAAAGTTAAGTAAACAAGATTAGTTACAATATTGTACCATGTTCTTTGGTGTTTGGATCCCTAAGTTAATCTTACAAAACCTTATTAAATTTCCTCCTACAAGGGGAAAAAAGGAAGAAGCTTGAAATTATCTTTAATTTGTTATAAAATAAATAGTGTTTTCCAGAGGAGCTGTTATTGATAGTAAGTATCTGTTTAAATACTCTGGCAATGGAACCAGAAGATAGTTCATCTGGTATCTCTCCCCCTTTCTTTCTTTCTTTCTTTCTTTCTTTCTTTCTTTCTTTCTTTCTGTTTTTTCATTCCTTTTTCTCTTTCTCAACTTTCTCTTTCACAGAAATAATGGAAAAAAAAAAATAATGAGCCAAGGAGGCTTCTTAGCAGTAGAATTAGCTGCTCAAGGCCCTGTGCCCAATCCTACATCAGCAAACAAGCAAAGTAATAAATCTGCCAGTGACAACATTGGTTAATGCTTTGAATGCATTCTAATGACAACATGATTTTTTAATTCTAATGTCATTTTTATTTTTAAGAGAATATTGAATTTTTATTATCTTTAATTATTGGATAAATACAGTCAGAAATAGGGAGGGTAGGGGGGAGATAGAGAGGGAAAGAGATAGAGAGATAGAGAGATACCTGCAGACCTGCTTCATCACTCACAAAGCTTTTCCCCTGTAGTTTGGGACTGAGAACCTAAACCCAGGTGCTTGTGCTTGTAACATATGTGCTTAACCAGGTGTACCACATCCCGGTCCTCTGAGTTTTTTTTTTTTAACAAACTTATGAAACATTTTTTCTGCTCAAGATAAAATGTGATAAGCTAATAATAATTGTAATTAAACTAGGTCGTAAGATTTTTGGTGCTGCATCAACCATTTCCATTTGGATAATTATTATATTCACAGTGTTGGTGGCATGCAATAATTAACCTGACTAGTGAAGTAAGTAAGGAAAGAACAATTACAGGATCATTTCATTCACAAATGGAATATAGAGAATTGAAATACATAAACATGAAAAAATATATAGTGAAACCATATCTAAAACCTTTTGTGAACTATGTAAGTTGCGAAAGAGTTTGGTAGCACAGAACTTTTGTGGTGGGTGTGGGATTATACCCGTTTCTTATGATATTGTAAATCACTAATAAAAACATAAAACAATTAACTTGCCTACTGCTAGTGTTGATATAATAACTAGCCCACAGAATAAATTATCCTTAATAGGGATTTTTAAACAAGTTATTAAAGAAATAAAGGTAACAGTTAAAGCTTGTTTCTCACAGTATTAAAGAAAACCAGGGCTGTGGGCTCTTTCTCTCTCACTCTCTCTCTCACCCTTTTTCTGTCTCTTTCTCTCTGCCTCTATCTATAAAGAAAGGAAAAGGAAAGACAAGAGATTATTAAGTGAAGAAAGATTCAGGGCCAATGAAATAACCCACTTGGTATTACCTGGCATGTAGCCAATTCTCAATCCCTGATATCAGATGGGAATGTCATTATACTGTGGAAAACTTTTCTCTGTCTCTATATCTGAACGAGAAAGTAGCCTGGTGCAATGAAATTTTGCATATATAGGGCCCAGACTTAAGGGAAAAAAACACATACAGAGAGAAAGTTCAGCAATGAATATTCTGTCTTTCAAAAACTGCTTTTTAGGAAACATTGTTACTTGCTATTTTTATTAAAATGAAATTTCAAATGTTTGGGCAATTACTTTGAATAAATGTTAAACAGTTTAGCAGATAATTTCATGTTCACCGGTAATGTTTTATAAGAAAAAAAAACATTCAGTAGTTCTCTTGAAAATGCATGCAGAGTAAGAATACAATATGTCTCAGAAGCAAATGTTTTGTAATAAATATAAATTCTCAGACACATTACAAAATGGAGCATAGCTTAATAAAACTCGAATAAGTAGCTTTGAAATTTGATAAAAGACCATGAATATTTAATTTCCTGCTTGTGTTTGGGGGGGGGACACTAATCTCAAGACTAGAATACCTTCATGAGAAATGTATAATGAAAATAAATACTTAAAGAAGAAATATATTCAGTAGAATGGTCCCAGAAATTTCCCTTTCTTCTGACTTAGTTAGATGGGTGTGAGGAAAAGAAAAAAAAAAAAAAGATTGTTGAAATAAGAAGGTTGTATTCATTTGCCAAATCCCAAATCTAATTTAAAGCTTTTCATTCTTTCCTGGTTGTAATTGAATGACTTTTCATACAACAAACATTTGTGACTGTATCTTGCAGGGATAAACACTCAAATATCTTTAATAAAATAACTGATTTCACCTCACTTTTTTTTACTCAGAAGTCATCCTCCAGGATACTTTGTTGACTCAGAAAACTTTGAATGTTTTCTACCACTTCAGTCTCCTGTTTCAGCAGTCCAAGTTTTGTTACTCATTTTCCTTCTTTTTTTTTCTGTTTCAGTCGCACTTTACTGAAGGAATATTGATTTATAAAATATTTGTTGTCCTGATGGTACATTTTCACTTTTCTTCAAGTCAGGTGTCAGCACAGAACCACAATCATGTTCCACCATAATATCTTTTTCTTTCTTTTTTATTTATAAAATGGAAATATTGATAAGACCACTATAACATCTTACCCCTAGTCTCCTTTAGTACTCTTACCTCCACCCCCTTTCAAGTTGGATCTACTTCTTTGTTTCTTAGATCATAAGTATGAGTGAGATCACCTAGTATTCGTCCTTCTGACTAATTTATATTAATATTGTTCCCATATAGTGACAAAAGAGAGAACTTCATCATTTCTTACAGCTGCATAGTGCTCCAATTCATCTACCCATCTGTTGTTGGACACTTGGCTTACTTCCAGTGTTGACCATTTATACCTAGTGTTTCAACAAACATAAGAATATTGAAAAGAAAGAAAGAAAAAAAAAGCTTGGAGGGGTTCTCTTGATGCTGAGGAACAGAGTTTTGTTTGTGACCCAGGGTTGAGAAATAAATTTCTTTACACCATTACTAGCGAGAGAAAAGTAGAGTGGTGATCGCCTGGCATATATCTCAGAATGAGGCTCTACCAAATACCTCTCTGTCTAATCTCTCTCTCTCTCTCTCTTCTTATTGGGTATGTGTGCATGCAACTATGTCAAGTATAAGCAACTTAAGAGTATACATAAACATCTGGAGGGCTTGTGTAATTGAATGGTCTCTCTCTCATAGTATGTAGACCACTCTATATCAGACGTGTTATCTCCATTTCTAATAATTATATCAGATTCTATACTTACTTTGCAAGTCCTGACCTTACCACATGGCTGTGGGCATAGTTTAGGGACATCAGATAAGGCAGGCTTCATGTAAACATAAAGGGCCTGTTGACCACTAACTGCATTTACCCTGATGTGGCCAAAACACTCCTGACAGCTGGAGACAGAACTACTTCTGACATGTCTGGTATAAAATATGTAATTAGTGATTAAGAAAGACAGTTCAGCATAGAAATAATAGCCATTATAATTCAGGGATCTATGAAGAAATCAGGGGTTTTCCAACATAGGCACGCACAGATCTTTTTTGTAAAGTGTTTTTGTGCATTTTGGATAGATGGCTAGGCATGGAATTCACGTAGGTCCATATTTAGGTATTGAGGCATCTCCTAACTACTTTTAGAAGGGCCGCATCAATTTACATTCTCAACAATGATGCAAACAGATTTATTTCTCCCCACATCCTTGCCAGAAATAGTTGTTTCTATTCTTTTGATGTTAGACAATTCTCACAGGAATGAGGTGGCATCTCACCATGGTCTTGATTTCCATTTCTCTGATAATCAGTGACTTTGAACTTTTTTGATCATGTTCCTGTTGATTACCTGAATACATCCTTTGACGAAATGTCTGTTCAGTCCTAGCCACCCCCAACATACACACACCCATAACATCTAAACCTTTGATCCATTCTGAGTTGACTTTGTGCAGGATGACATGTGGTGGTCCTTTTACATTCGCCTGCTTGTGCCTATCCAGTTTTCTCAACATAAAAACATGTTTTAATGAGGAAAGAATCACCAGGAATAATATTAACTAGTTTATTTAAAAATTTGGGGCTGGGGTGGTGGTGCACCTGGTTGAGCACATGTTACAATGTGCAAGGACCCAGGTTTGAGCCCCCGGCCCACACTTGCAGGGGGAAAGCGTACTAAAAAAAAATTGATAGTATAGCTCAGAATTAACCAAAGAACAAGACCTGAGGCCACATGGAGGGCATGGAGTTACATCTATTTTACCTTAACGGGTTACAGGCTGATGCCTACCAGACCTGCACACGCTTGTCCTGCAGCCCCCCCCCCCCTTTTTATCAGTTTCAAACTGGGCACAGTACAAGCTGATTGGTTAGAACAATGTCCATCATAGTGCTGACAATAAAGGTGAGAGCAGGTTGGCTACTATCAGAGGCCACCACTCAGATGCTAGAATGTAGAAGTGGGCATCCACCATGACCTTATAGTGTTTTTGGTGTTTTTTTTCTTGCCTCCAGGGTTATCTATCGCTGGGGCTCCATAAGAATCCACTGCTCCCGGAGGCCATTTTTCCCCCTTTTGTTGCCCTTGTTGTTCATCGTTGCTGTTTTTATTATTGTTGTTATTGCTGTCATTGTTGTTGGATAGGACAGAGAGAAAAGGAGAGAGGAGGGGAAGATAGGAGAGAAAGATACCTACAGACCTGCTTCACTGCTTGTGACGCGACCCTCCTGCAGGTGGGGAGCCCCGGGATTGAACCTAGGTCCTTAGCCAGTCCTTGAGCTTAACCCACTGGGCTACTGCCGACGCCCAGTAACCTACAGACTTTTCATATCAAAAGCTTTGCAAGTGATGAAACAGGACTGCAGCTGTCTCTCTGTCTCTCTCCCACTCTCTCAACTCCCTCCCTCTCAGTTTCTGGCATCTCTATCCAATAAATAAAGATTAAAATTGTTTTTAAAAATTGGATAAAAAATTTGTATGACTTAAATTGAAGTTGTATTAATATTGATATATGTTTATATCCTCTAAAATTTAGGCTAAGTTTACTAGCAACCATGTTTATATTTTCAGATAATCATATAAGATTGATAGAGAAAGAAACACATATGACTTTATACCATTCACTTGTCATCTTCCCACTAAGTACTCACAGCTATTACAAATTGGAACCTTAATAATGTGCTTTGATTTTGTTAGTAGCTAGTATTAAATACATACCAAGATTGATTGCTTTTTATTTTCACGTGGAATAAGTTAAAGAAAGAATACTACCAGAATTCTATAATTCCAGTGCTTCCTGTTTACTTTTTTCTAGCTTTTGCTTTTCCAAAAGGAAGAGAAAATAATTGTTCTTACTGAAACTGCAAGAAAGCTTATGTGTGTATGAACGTATCTAATGCATTCTATTTTGAGTTAAAGTAAAATCATTAAGGTTTCACAGTCTGAGAGATGGAGCACTGGTTAGAGTGCCCAAGTTACAAGCATGAAGTTCCAAGTTTGATATCTGGTATCACATATGCCAGAGTAATCTTCTGGCTCACCCTATGTGTCCCTATCTCTCATTAATAAATGAAAACCGTTAAAACTTATTACTGAATATACCCTTTAAAAATATATTTATTTATTTATTCCCTTTTGTTGCCCTTGTTGTTTTATTGATGTAATTATTACCGTTGTTGTTAGTTGATGTCATCGTTGTTGAATAGGACAGAGAGAAATGGAGAGAGGAGGGGAAGACAGAGAGGGGGAGAGAAAGATAGACACCTGCAGACCTGCTTCACCGCCTGTGAAGTGACTCCCCTGCAGGTGGGAAGCCAGGGGCTTGAATCCTTATTCGAGTCCTTGTGCTTGGAACTCTGGTGGTGGGAACTCTTTTTTTTAATTTATTTTTTATTTAAGAAAGGATAAATTAACAAAACCATAGGGTAGAGAACAGTCTGGAGAACTCTCACAAGGCTAGACATGGACCTTCCATATGATCCAGTAATTCCTCTCCTGGGCTTATACCCCAAGGACTCCATAACACCCAACCAAAAAGAGGTGTGTACTCCTATATTCATAGCAGCACAATTCATAATAGCTAAAACCTGGAAGCAACCCAGGTGCCCAACAACAGATGAGTGGCTGAGAAAGCTGTGGTATATATACACAATGGAATACTATGCAGCTATCAAGAACAATGAACCCACCTTCGCTGACCCATCTTGGACAGAGCTAGAAGGAATTATGTTAAGTGAGCTAAGTCAGAAAGATAAAGATGAGTATGGGATGATCCCACTCATCAACAGAAGTTGAGAAAGAAGATCTGAAAAGGAAACTAAAAGCAGGATCTGGTGGGATTTCTATGGAATTATACCTCTCTTATCCCACAATCTTGTCAGTCATTATCAAATCACTAATAAAAAAATAAGAAAGAAAACTGTCTTGCAACTGCATTTTTTCTTTTCATTTGTATTAAAATTGGAAATACAATTGCATTTTTAAATATTTCACATCCCAAAATAGGAGCTACATGAAATCTCTCTGGTAAATTCTATTTCTCTTCACTGGAAGTTATTGCCAGTATTATTGGCTGATAACAAGCTGCCCTGCACACGTGAGATAAAACCTTTCCTGATCACTACAGTTTGAAACCTCGTATCTGAACTCAAACAAAAAAAACAACAAAAAAAACTTTAGATGTGATGTCAGCACTATGAATCTACTGCTCCTGGAGGCCATTTTTCCTTTCCTTTTATTAATTTTTATTAATTTTTTCATTGATCAGGTCAGAGAGAAATTGAGAGAGGAGAGAGTAGGGAGAAAGGTAGAAGACAGCTGCAGACCTGTTTCACCACTTGTGAAGCAACCCCACCACCACCTCCGGCAGACGGGGAGCTGGGGGCTCGAACATGGATCCTTGTGTGTGTCCTTGTACTATGTGCACTTAACCTGGTGTGCTACCACCCAGGCCCCCTGTATTTTTAAATTTTCTTTTTTTTTTAAAGATTTTTTTAAAAATATTTATTTTTATTTATTTATTCCCTTTTGTTGCCCTTGTTTTATTGTTGTAGTTATTATTGTTGTTATTGACGTCGTTATTATTGGCTAGGACAGAGATAAATCGAGAGGAGGGGAAGACAGAGAGGGGGAGATGTTTCTCTGTGTCAGTTATGGGACACAGCACTCAATGACACCACACTGATAACTTGAAATAAGCCCTATGGGATGTCCCATGGTTCCTACACAAGGTAAATAGGCAAATAGCATAAATTAACCTTCCAACCCCTGAACTCCCCCCCCCCCGCCAAGTGAGTTAATATATTACCCCCACTCCATCAGAATCAAACAAATCTGGTTTGTATCTCAAAATTATGACTTTGGGTGAATGAGTCTCTGAGACTCAGTTCCTTCTTCTTTGAGATGGTGTTAAAGACTCTACCTACAATTAATGTAGTTTAAAGAATTAACTAAGATGATGATGATGATGATGATGATGATGATGATGATGATTTCATCAGTTTAAGATTCCAGCGGCTTTTGCTTTGAATCAGTGTCTCCACTTCTGCATCACTCTGGATGCACCTGTCTCTTTAGATTTTTGTATGGTGTTTTCTTTTCAATTTCAGTTTCTCTGTTAAGTCCAAGAACAGTCCTTGATTTTTCCCTTTACACTTTGTTGTGGTAGTGAAGGCAAGATTGATGGTAAGCACTTTATATATGGGAACTTGAGAGTTGTTTCTTATATCTTCAAACTTCAGACTCACTTTGAGTCTCCAGTCTTCTTAACAAAAAGCCCAACTGCTTCACTGTTATAGGGCAAGCTTTCTCTAGCTTATGTCTTGGCTGAAACAATTGACTCTACTATATGTTAACAAAGTAGAATCTGATTCTACTTTGTTAACATATAAAGTATTTAAAAAATTGAAATGCTATACAAAACATTATTACTGATTTTCATTATTGTTGTGATCCTTGATATTAAATATATAATATATTATTATCCTAGTAATATAAGGTTTTAAAGTTACCCTGCGAATTTGATTTCTTCAATAGAGTTGCTACCTTCCCCCTACTATTGTGGGAAAGTAGGTTCCAACTCTTAGTGAAGCTGTAATGGGCTACTGGGCACCGGGGAAATGCATGTCCCCAGGCCTGATGGAGGGCTACAGCTCTTAGGGAAGCCCCACTGAGTTTCTCAACATTAGATCTGTCAGTGTAGCTGCCATTATTCTAGAAATTCTATGTAGCTTTCCCTACATATGCAGTGTAACAATCAAAAAGACGTTTCACCACTTCTCTTTCAGTATGACTTGATTTGGGTTGCATGTAGAGAAAAAAAAAATCATAGAAAGCATTTAATTCAGATTTGTTTCTCCCTGAAGCCAAATTTATGAATGCAGGGCTCTTCTAGGTCAAAATTATTTACTCTTTTTATCCTTTTCTGTGCATGTTAATTTCTATTCGTTACACTTTTTTTTGTTCTTGTTGCTAAACATAAAGCATTTCTATTTCCTCAGATATGGAAGCAAAGAAGACACATCTCTACTGTTCTAGACCCACAGACTTTGCAGTATGGAGAAGCTGGAAAAGATTTTCTAGCAAGGCTTGACTCTTCTCCCTCTGAGGAAGCTTGTCTATAGACAGAAATTCCACAGGATTCCAATTCACCTTCCTCTTGCTGACCAATTTAATTTACATTTGTAGTTTATGCTGCCATAACATTTAATTTAAATACTTTTCCTTTTCAAAATCCAAGTAGACAGCAGATCCCTAGCACATTTAGTCCTCAAGGGATCTGCTGAGTACCCACCTAATAAATACATACTTCATTTGTTTACCTCTAAGCCTGTTGGTAATTATTGAAAGGACAAAAAGCCAGAAAACACCATCCTTGTTAAATGGCCAATATTAGTTTTCCTGATTGAGTTGATATGCTGGAATTCTCACATTGTCATCTACTATCCTTTTTAAAAACAGATCTACTTTGAGGACAGATGGTGGTGCACCAAGTTAAGTGCACATTACAGTGCTCAAGGACCCAGATTAAAGGCCCTGGTCCCCTCCTGCAGGGGGAAAGCTCCATGAGTGGTAAAGCAGGGATGCAGGTATCTCTCTGTCTCTTTTTCTTTCTATCTCCCTCTCCTCTCTAAATTTCTCTCCGTCACCGTCCATTAATAAATAAATAAAATATTTTTAAAATAAATGCAACCAGTACCACCTCGGCATGTTTCACTTAGAGACTGCATCCAGAGATGACAGATGTGGAATGTCAACCCATCAGCTTTATTACTCTGGTGAGACCTTTCTTAGCTCAAAGGACTCCTTAGTTACATTTTGGGTGGTAATCTTAACAAACTTCAAAGCCTAGACCGGGGTCCATGAGATAGGGCATATATACATGTATCCATAAGTTGGGGGAAATCATATACCTCAAAACAAAAGTAAACAATAGTTTTCAGTGAGTCAATAAATGTACCAACCAAGCAGAAAGACCTAAAAAGACACTATAAAGTACCTAGTCAAATAGTTTCTATTTAGACCTAGATACCCTCCTTACCTACCTCCTATTGCACGCCCCTCAATCACTCCAAAGCTAACCTTGCCAGACAAAGTAAGGACTACAAAAGTTGAATGAGGACAACAGACTGGCATGCTTTAATGATGACTCTTTAGTCACTACCAGGTCACTCATCACCTGGGACCCTAGTCAGGGAATCCTGGGATTTCCACACAGACATGATGGGCCTAGACCTCTAACAGATCCCTCTCACCACTGTCACTGGTCATCTCCGTCAGCAACAACATAATGGACCCCTCTGTGGGCCCCTATCAGACCTGGCCATCAATGTGGATCAACAAGGGTGAGGAGTGTTCCATTCTCTGAATGGAGGCTGGATAGCATACTCTGCCTATCACCCAAGGGTGATGGATCCTGAAATTGCCTCAGCCTGGAATGTTCCTGGCCATGACCACAGAATGTGAGTTCGGACCTACAGGGATGCAGAGGCTACATAGGCTCCCGTGCTGACTTTGGGCCCCAGATCAAATAGATGGGGTTTACAACAATATTTATATACTTTTCCCATACTTGGGGGCTACTCTCTTCCCTGATCCAGCTTTCTAGTCCTTTTTCCAACTATGACACCATCTCCCCTAACAATAACTTAGGTCACCTGCATTTTAGGTGTCAGGTGCAGGCAAAAACTAGTAGGGTCATGGGGCCCTTGGAATATACCTAATATAGACCAACTAGCTTTTTCCAAAATGGAGATTTTTCCCAAATCTTCATCTGCAATATTCCAGCCTTTAGGTTCATGATTAGTCAACATTTTTTTTCTGCTTTACATCTTAACTCTTTTTCTGCCACCAGGTTCCAGATGCTACCATGATGCCAACCTGACTTTGCTGGGCAGACGACCCCACCAATGTGTCCTAGAGCCCCACTTCCCCAGATTCTTACTCCACTAGGGAAAAAGAGAGACAGACTGGGAGTATGGATCAACCTGTCAACACCTATGTTTAGTGGGGAAGCAATTATAGAAGCCAGACCTTCCACCTTCTGCACACCATAATGATCCTTAGTCCATACTCCCAGAGGGATAAAAAAAAAATGGGACAGCTATCAAGGAAGGGGATTGGATACGGAGTTCTGGTGTGGGAACTGTGTGGAGTACTGCCTCTCTCATCCCACGGTCTTGTCAATATTTTCATTTTATAAATAAAAACTCAAAAAAAAGAAATGAATAAAACAAATCTTCCTTTCCAGTCTACTTATTTATGTAAGTGCATAAAATGCATTGCTGTGCTTCAAATTTAGAGGTAATGTTAGAATTAGGTTAGGGTCGGATAAAGTCCTTGGGAGAAAGATGCCCATACCCTGTTCAGGATAAGAACAACTATTATGGGATGGACTGAAATATTCCCCTATGCAAATGAAGCAATCTGGAATGACCAGTCACTGCTGGCTGACCACAAGAGCCAATAGCAGACTGGAATGACCTGCTCTCATTAAGGTCCACTAAGAACCTATTAAAGTATTTTGCTCAGGGAAAACTTGGGGTGGGGGTGAGTGTCACTGTCTATGGTGTCTTGCATGTCTCTGCATCTCTTCTGCTTTCTTTCCTTATGAGTCATGAGTCAGCTAAGATGAATTTAATTCACAGGAAAGAAAAATTTAAAGAAGTTTATTTCCCTTACAAGTTGTATGTGGTTTTTTAAAAACAAAATATTCCTTTTTCCTCCCTTTTCCATTCAGATCTTATTTCTTCATTATTATATTGAAAGTGACCCCAAAAATAAAACATTTATTCTAGACTGAACAACATTCTGACTCACACAGACATCTCTGCTTCTTCACTTTGCAATTTTCTGGTCCTAGAAAAGAATCTTACTGTAAGCTAAAGTCTTTAGAATCATCTTGAAATATCAGGCTTTACTGCTGGAAATCAAATCAAAGTACTTAAATTTATAGAGCCTCCACACACCCCTTTTTCTGTTGTGAATTTCTTTTGGAACAAGGTAGCCCAAGGGAGAATGCACTTCATTTTTCTACAAAATATCCTAGGCTTTTTTCCCTAGGCAGGAGCCATTGATTCCACTGACATATCTGTCTGTCTGTCTGTCTTTCTATCTATCATCTATCTATAGGTATATATATTAGATATGTATAGAGAGATATAGAAAAATATATGCCATGATTCACTCCAATTATCCTGTGGAGTTCCAAAAGTCAGGAAGGAGAACAGGATTTCATAATGCATTTGCTGAGTTGTTCCTGAGTTGCAAAGAGCTATTATGTAGGCTTTAGTTTGGAATTAAATTAGTGTATTTCATTCAGTTATTTCCCATAGGATTAGCCTTGTATCAGTTACTCAGTCCAGAATACTTTTTTTCCCTTTTAAACGTTGTCACTAAGTTAAAATAATTTCAATAAAAATATAGCCAACTATATCCAGTTACTATGAGAATCAATAATCATAATAGTTTTCAGTGCAATTTCAAATCAAAGCAAGAAACTATAAGCAGTGGCAAAGCTCTTTTCCCTCTTTAAAGAAATCTTATTGGCAAGTGAATATGCGCTTCTAGTGACTCTTTTATCAGGTGGTGAAGCAGGTCTGCAGGTGTCATCTTTCTCTCCCCCTCTCTGTCTTCCCCTCCTCTCTCCATTTCTCTCTGTCCTATCCAACAATGAAAACATCAATAACTACAACAATAAAAAGACAGCAAGGGCAACAAAAATAAATAAATAAAAACTAAAAAAAATTTTAAAAACTGTTGAAATAATGCAGAGTATTGATCTTTCAGTGAGTATGTGTGCATGTATGCGTGTGTGTGTGTGTGTGTGTGTGTGTGTGTTTTGCAGGGTCTTATCCATGTGTGATTGCATAGCTCCTGTGCTGACTTCCTGAATCTACTGCAAGTAGAAAGAGAAGCAGAGCCAGAGACACCACAGCACCACTTCACCCTTTGAGTGCTCCTCCTATTCTCATGTGATCTCATAGCTGGAACTCAAGTCTTTACACATAGTAAAGTGTATTCTTTTTTTAAATTGTTTCTTTTTAAATTTTTAAATCTTTATTTGTTGCATAGAGACAGTCAAAAATTGAGAGGGAAGGGGGACATAGAGAGGGCGAGAGACAGAGAGACACCTGCATCCCTGCTTCACCACTTGTGAAGCTTTCCCCCTGCAGGTGGGGACCGGGCTCGAACCTGAGTCCTTGCGCACTCTAATATATGCGCACAACCAGGTGCACCACCACCTGGCCCCCAAAAAGTGTATTTTTTACTAACTGAGCTTTCTTGTCTCCCAGATGCCAGCAATTTTTGTGAGCCCTATAATTCAGGGATGTTTCTAGCAACTGAAATTCATAAAGCTCTTTAGTAAACTTCAAAATACTAATGGGAATAATTTTGGCAAGTTTAAAACCCCAGCTTGAAAAGAGCATGACAACAACAACATAAAGAGGAACTCAGTAAGGAGTGAGTACATCTTTATTAACATGTCACTAATGAAAATAAATTTAAAGATAAGTGTATTTTTGTGGAGAGCAGCCATGCTACTTTGAGTTTTTTAAAACACCACAATAGCTACTTATAAAATTACTAAAGGCTTTCGTGCTTACCTCCTAAATCTATGGAGACCATACCCTAGCCATAAACAAAAATATTTTTTGTTGTTTCAGGGATCATGTTGCTCCAAAAAAAGACAGAGACAGAGAGAGAGAAAGAAAGAGAGACAAAGATACTGAGAGAGACCACAACACCAAAAGTTCTCTCAATATCGGGGGGAGGGGGTCCTATGCTTCAAATCTGTAACTTTTCTATTATATTTATTTATATAATAAATTGAGACAGCCAGAAATTGAGAGGGAAGGGGGAGATAGATGGAGGGACAGAGAGACGAGCTACACTGCTTCACGACTTAGAAAGCTTTCCCCCTGCAGGTGGGGACCAGAGGCTTAAACCTGGGGCCTTGCACATTGTGAACTCACATATGGGTTCAACCAGGAGCACCACCACCTGGCCCCCAAATCTGAGTCCTGTACGTAACAGCACGGTTATGCTCCCATAACTATCGCAATGACCCACAAGCATAGTGTCGGAAAGTCTTCCTGCTTTTTATTCTTTTATATGCATTCCTTTCCACCACGTAATCTTAAGTATTAATTTCTTTTCTAAGACCTATACCTACTACAATTTCCAGGTGTCCAGTTTATATCCATTTCCCTCTCAGATAAGGGAAAAAAGGGCCTAGCTTCCTAGGGTGGTCTCCAAATTCTCCTCCCTCTCAGTGACAGGGACAAAAGCAATGGTTCCTGGTCACAAAAGTTCCCAGTCCCAATGGCACTGAGGTTCAGGGTCCTTGGTCATCTTCCCTAAGTCACAGAATGATGTCCTATGTCAGTGAATCTCTATATAGTGTCCTAAGCTAGGTAACTCCTAAGTACATAAATATCTAAACCTATTCATACAGATTTTTATCATTGTTTTGTAGGGAGACACCTGAGACTTACATGTATACATTATATATACACACATGAAGGCATTACTAACATGTCACTTTATTAGATTTTATCTGTGATAAAAAAATTAACATAGTTGTCATGTAATGTACTTAAGTGTAGAATTATAATAGTCCATTGGTGCACATTAAACATTTTTATTTCTTCATGGTTTTGAATTGTTTATATTGTTTGTGCCATTATAAATGGTTTGTGATTATGAAATTATATTTTAATAAGAAGAATACAAATTTAAGACACTTCATTATAAAGTAATTTATAATGCCTAGTTAAATTGCCATATAAATGCAGAAATGAGATGCATTGGATCGACCTTCTCGTGGTGCATCCCGTGAGTACCCATTCATTGGGGAAACTGACGATCCTTCCTAGCCGACTGAATCCACATGGATCCCAGTCACTTTCAAAGCCAGCAACAAGCAGCTCCTGACAGCTTTCAACCTGACCTGTTGACTGGCTATGGAAGAAGGGCAAACGCTAGAAGAAGAAGAATGCAGAAATAAAAGTAAGTAAGCAAACATTTCAAAATACTTTGAAAAAATTATCAACTAAGCAAAAAAAAAAAAAAAACATGAGGTTAAAACCAGTAAATCTAAAGCACTAATGTTGAAGCTTAACAGGGAAATAATATATCTCTTAGGAAGCAATTTAACTTCATTTATAGGAAATGCCATTACCTAAACTAACAGGTAGTTAGAATAAAAACAGACAATTTTAGTGGAAAGATACTAAACATGAATTGTTTAAATAAGGATGGATTAAGTGGGATGTTAATAAATCCATAGCCCTCTATTTGTCTAATAATTGAAAATTTAATAAAGTTAACCAAATAAACTATATGACATTTGGAAGACATCTTTCAAAATCATTTCAAAATGTTAAACTACTAATTTAGCATTTCCTAATCATAACAAATTATTCTGTATCTCTTTGAGAGTAGGCATAACAAGACTTTTCTTCTTACATCCTTTTGAGCTCAAAGGAATGACTATAAGAGCATCTTTATTCTTCTAAGATTGTCTGGCTAAAACCATCACAGATAAAAAAAATATGTATTTATTTTGAAAAAAAAAAGCTTAAAGAGTGTATCTTTTTCCCAATTCTTGTGTATTTTACCCTCTGGTATAAGTATCACAGTGAAAATAGAAAGATAAAATAAAGTAAGTATTGCTTTTTGAGATGAAATATCACTCTTCTTAATAGAAGGCAAGAGTACAACAGTTTGGCCTCCAGGACTCTAAAATTCCTAGTTTAGAAATATTGATTTATCTGAAGAGAATCATGTTTCTCTGCTTTCAATGTGGAGTCCTTTGTAGTGAACAATACTCTACTGGCTGAACTGTTCCCTATGCTGGTGGACTAGACCACTGAGAGTTTTGACTTCTCAGAGTCAATGGGTCTCCCCAGCCCCCATGTCCTAGGACAACTGTAATCAAGATGTAGATATCACTAGTATTTTCTTTCTTTCTCTCTCTTCCTTTCTTCTTTCCTTCCTTCCTTCCTTCCTTCCTCCCTTCCTTTTCCTTCCTCCCTTCCTTTCTTTCTTTCTTTCTTTCTTTCTTTCTTTCTTTCTTTCTTTCTTTCTTTCTTTCTTCCTTTCTTTTCCTTTGCCTTTTTTCCCCTCCAAGGTTATTGATGGGGTTCAGTGCCTGCACCACGAATCTACTGCTCCTGGAGGCTACTTTTTTCCCTTTTGTTGCTCTGGTTGTTTTGTCATTGTTGTGGTTATTATTATTGTTGTTACTCGTGTTAACTTGTTAGATAGGACAGAGAAAAATCGAGAGAGGAGGGGAAAACAGAACGGGAGAGAAAGACACCTGCAGACCTGCTTCACCGCTTGTGAGGCGATCCACCCCTGGCGACCCCGACGTCCCTCCCTCCACAGGTAGGGGGCTGGGGGTTCGAACCGGGATCCTTATGCCGGTCCTTGCTTTGTGCCATGTGCGCTTAACCCACTGCGCTACCACCGGACCCCCATCAATAGTATTTTCTAATTCATTACAGAGTAGTTACCATCTACTACTTGGCAATCAGTGCTCGTTCTGCCTAGTCAGTCTGTAGGAAGTTTCTGTACAGCATATGAAAATCATTGCAAAGCTTTTATTAACATTCTGTCTGCAATAGAAAAGAATTTTCCTCACTATCGTATTACAATAGCTATGATTTACTTGTCAATATTATTTAATATCAGCTCAGATTGGCTGGTGGTATTAAAGTCACCTACATCATTACAGATATTTTCCCATTTACTTATATTGTAAGCATTAAATAACTGACTTCAATCTTTCTACAATTTTACATGTTAGTCTTGTTTGTTTTGTTGCTAATTTTGATTTATTCTTTTTAAAAATAGTACTTGACAATTTTATTTTCCCCTTTTTATTAAGTTTTAATTTAAATATTTATATCTTATTCATTTTGATTATCCTTTCTAGTTCTTCTACTAGAATGCAAAATATGCAGTTTTCTATTATAACTACCAGCCAAGTGAGTACTTTTGGAACTTCTCAAACAACAAAGCAATCTGAGAGAGAGAGAGAGGACATCACCAAAACTTCCTTCAGTAAGTGGGAGCTACACCCCACTAAGCTCACTCAAACCTCAGTCACACGCATGGCAAAGAAGCACACTGTCCAAGTAAACTATTACACTGGCTCCCACTATTATATTTTAATTACAATTTTTCATGAATTTTATGTTACTTTTATTTAGTTTAATTCTACATTTTTAAAATAAGCAAGATTATATTCTGATTATGTTTTTATATCATTGTTCTTTTTAACATTTTTATTTATTCATTATTGCATAGAGACATAGAAATTGAGGGGAGGGGGAGATAGAGAAAGAGACAGAGAAACACCTACAAACCTGCTTCACACTCATAAAGCTTTCCCCTTGCAGGTGGAGACCAGGGACTTGAACCTAGCACCTTGCACACTGTACTGTGAGTGCTTAACCAGGTGTGCCACTGCCTGGCCCTGATATCATTATTCTTTTTTAAAAAATTACCCTTGAAGTGCTAGTACGTCTTCCTTCAGCTATGTATCACTATATATGATAATGTTCAATCAGGGTCAAAACTTACCATTTAATTCCATTTCTTTCCTATTTCATTTATTTTCATAGATCAAATTCTCTAGTTGACTTTGTAACTTTTCCCACCAATACAGGTTGATAAAATTGATCTTAGCGGGGCCAGATGGTGGCGCACCTGGTTAAGCACACATGGTACAGTGCACAAGGACCCAGATTCGAGCCCCTGGTCCCCACCTGCAGGAGGAAAGATTCATGAATGGTGCAGGTGTCTTCACCAGGGCTGCAGGTGTCTCTCTGTCCCATTATCTCCCCTTCCCTCTCGATTTCTGGCTGTCTCTATCCAGTAAATAAATAAAGATAATTAAAAATTTAAATTCTTTAAAAACTTGATTTTAGCCTCTGCCTAAATTAGCCAATATATGAGTCATGTTTTGTTTTTATGAACTGTTTTTTCTCTTGGCTTTGGCTATTTTTTCATATTTTAAAGATAAGAGCTTCTTTTTTTTCCCCCTCCAGGGTTATCACTGAGGCTAGGTGCCAGCACTATGAATTCACTGCTTCTATCCATTTTATTGGATAGGACAGAGAGAAATTGAGAGAGGAGGGGGAGGTAGAGAGGGAGAGAGAAAGATAGACACCTGCTGACCTGCTTCACCATTTGGGGGGCATTTCCCCCTGCAGGTGGGGAGCCAGGGACTTGAACCTGGGTTCTTGCTCAGGTCCTTGCACTAAGTACTATGTGCACTTACGCAGATGCACCACCTCCTGGCCCCAGGATAAGAGCTTCTTGGCCTCTAAGGCTTACACTGCTCTTAATCTGAATTATTATTAATAATAATTTTTATTTATAAAATGGAAATATTGACAAGACTATAGAATAAGAGGAGTAAATTTCCACAGAATCCTCACTCCCAGAACTCTGTATACAATCCCCTCCCTTGATAACTTCCCTATTCTTTATCCCTCTGGGAGTATGGACCCAGGATCATTAAAGGGTGTGGAAGGTGGAAGGTCTGGCTTCTGTAATTGCTTCTCCACTGAACATGGACATTGACAGGTCCATCCATACTCTTAGGCTGTCTCTCTTTTTCCCTAGTGGGGCAGGGCTCTAGGGAGGTGGGCTCCAAGACAAATGGTGGGGTCCTCTGCCCAAGGAAGTTGGATTGGCATCATGGTAGCATCTGGAACCTGGTGGCTGAAAAAGAGTTAAGATATAATGCAGAACAAATTGCTGACTAATAATGAACCTAATGTCAAGAATATTGCAGATGGAGATTTGGGGTCTCCATTTTGGAAAAAGCTAGTAGGTCTATTTTAGATATATTCCAAGGGGCCCATGACTTTACTATTTCTTTGAAGGAAGGTTGGACAACATACTCTACCTACTACCCGCGGAAGATGGGTCCCAAAAGCAGTGCAGCCTGGAATGTTCCTAGCTACCCATGACCATGGAATGTGAGCTCTGACCTACAGTTATGTGAAGGTTACATATGCTCCTGTGCTGAATATGGGCCCTAGATCAAACCAGTAGGGTTTACAGTTAACAATATTTATACACTTTCCCCATATTTGAGAGCTATTCTCTTCCCTGATCCAGCTTTCTAGTCCTTTATCCAACTATGACACCATATCCCCAGACAATAACCTGGGTGCCCCTGCATATTAGATGTCAGGCAAAAGCAAAAACTGGTAAAATCTCAATTATTTAGGTTGTGGTAACAGACTCCCTAAGGTCCACAGGGCATAGTCAAGCTCTAGTTTCCTATTTAAAGAGGCATTCACTATATATGGTTTATTCTGGGTATAATGAGAAAAGGCTACCTGAACCTTTGGTGAGAATGAGTCTACACCACAATTCAGAGTCACCCCATTTTTGAAAATCAAAAATATTCAGTCAAAAATTGTAAAAGCATGACCAATGGCATTATCTCATCCAGAAATGTTCTTACAGGTACTCGGCAAAGTTTAAGTTTCTGTGTAATCTGTGAACCAGTCAAACTGACATATAAAATTAACCATCATTTTAATTCTTATTAGTGAGTATGTTAATAAGAGTATATTCTCTGAATTTTCCTTGACTGGGTCCAGATCTCTGATCTATCAGAGTTATTGTATTAATCAAGTATATAAATGATGTAAGATCATTTGCCTTTTTTATTGAATTATTGGAGTATATTTTGTCAGTCTCCAAATCATCACCTACTATCCAGATTTCTCTCTCTTCTCAGAGATGCAGTTATAAATATGGGAGAGAAATAATGTTAAGGAAGGTAGGTTAAAATTTTGTAACAATTTTCTAGCTTATTACATTTTAATAAAAGCTTTAATTTCTAAATCAGGTTTGACCTAATATATTGTCTAACTCACAAAATGGAGGTCAACATGAAACTTAACCCCAAATTCTCTGCAGGTGTCCCTGTGCTAATAATAGTCAATCTAATCACTGTGACCTCAGTTACTCTGGTCACACTCCAGGATAGCTGCAGTAGTCTGTTAGAAGTCAGTTATTAATAGTAGTTTGAATTTTTCAGTCTTAAGAGTACTTTATAAAGTTTCATAAGCACCATACCTATGATCCTAAACAGATAACAGAGTTTATGTTAATATGTTAATAAACAAATAACAGAGTTTGTTAATATGACCAAAACTGAAATTTGAATCTCCTCATATTCTATGAAATATTCCATTTGACAGCTCTCTGTAATTCATGATAAGACTTATGAAAAATATGTTCATACAGTTGTCATTTTTTGGTAGTCAGTTTTCACAACAGGGAATCTGATTCAATTCAGGGTGTTCTGAAAAGTGAAGACAATTCTAGGGAGTTCTGAGATTGTGTAGAGAGGAGAGATTTCTAATAACTCAAAATTTAAGATAAATTCCAAGTATTTCAGTTTTGACTGGTTAGCTTGTTCCAATTAGAGACACAGTAACTCTGTGGTGTTACTGCTTACTGTATATTTTTTTTCTTAGATGTACTTTTTTTTTTTAAATCAGCTCTGTCAGTGGATATTTTTTAAATAAGATTTCTAATATGCCTTCTTTCTAGTATTTTTCCAGTGTTAAGGGTCTCTGCATTCTTCATTATATCACCATTTTCCTACCTCTTTTTTTTTTTTCTGGCAGAGTTGGGATCTAAAGCAATCTAGATTTCTTTACTCTGGGGTGACTCTTTCATTCAGAGTGGGAGAGAGATAGTGAGAAAGAATGAGAGAATGAATAGTGAACACCTCAACATTCCATTCCCACACACATGCACTCCTCAGCCACTCCCATGTGGTCTCTAGCTGAGTGCTCTCCTGTGTTTATCATAATATTTGAAGTGTGTTGAAACACAGCACAGATCTGGGGGCATGATTATCATATGGCTGACAGACCAAGTTATTTAAACCAAGTTATTTAACTGTGAGCCTGTTGGAAGTCGGGCCTCTCTTACCTAGTTCCTTCTTTTCCTGTGCACTCCATGCTTGGCTTCCCAGCACCTGCCATGCTGCCTCTCACCAGAGACTGAATACATGGAGCTGAACTTTGGTAACTTAACTTATGGACTCACAGGCCTGGCCAAGTCTTACCCCTGCCAATAATTGCCCATTTTTTGCCTAAAATATACGGTTTCGTACTGCTATACAACCATGTAATAAGCCTTGATTGGTTTAAACCCACACCATGCCACAGCAGGTACACTATGCAGGTGAGCTATTTTTGCTGGCCCCTGTCAAATCTACTTAAAAATATACATGAGTATGACTTTTGGTTTTTTATTTTTAAAAAACTAGGAAATTTAGTATTGCTTATTTTTCTTCACGAATTCTTAGAAATATACTAATGTTAACACACTGTTTCAATAATTTCCTTTTTTATGGCATTTTGGTGCCTTAAAACTTTGGGATAAATATTTTGTTAAATAGACATAAATTGTACCCTCTGCGTACTCAAATTACTAGAAAGCTTTTTGATTATTTGATTATTCATCAAGCTCAGTTTTATAATTAGGTATAGGAACAAAGTCTTTCACCATGTGAATCACAGAGTCAATTTAAATACCAACCTAACTCTTAAGTAAACATGCAATTTATGAAAGTAATTTACAAATTTGCTTTTTAAAATGATGTTGTTTTTTCACAATAAAGGATGAAATGTTCTATAATTAGGTTCTAGTTTAATACAGCCTTTTTCTTTTTTTTCTTTATTTTTATTTTTTATTTTTTATTTAAGAAAGGATTAATTAACAAAACCATAGGGTAGGAGGGGTACAATTCCACACAATACCCACCACCTAATCTCCATATCCCACCTGATATGCTTTCCCATTCTCTGTCCCTCTGGAAGCATGGACCTGATAGCTTTCCCATTCTCTGTCCCTCTGAGAGCATGGACCCAGGGTCATTGTGGGTTGCAGAAGGTAGAAGGTCTGGCTTCTGTAATTGCTTCCCCGATGAACATGGGCATTGACTGGTCAGTCCATACTCCCAGTCTGCCTCTCTCTTTCCCACATTAACTATCGAATGTCTTTTTGAACCCTAAGACAGAAGGAACCTCACATCTCCACTATAGAGCCTCTACTTCCCCCTTGGATAGGGCCCACTTTCCCGTATGCCTCTCCCCAATCCATATCAAATAATATTGCATCTGCCAATCCCAACCTAACCAATACAGCCTTTTTCTTAAAGGACAAGGCAAACTGACACCACAAAGTGGTTTTACATCTCCAATGTAACAATTTTGAAAGAACTTCAAATAGTCTCAATATAAAGTAGGTTCAGTATAAACATTTGTAGAATTTAATTCTATCTCCTAATTCTTCTGATTAGATTTTTTGATTAAGCCCACAAAATGTCATTGATAACCTGCAATATGCTAGACCCCGTCCCAATCACAGATAAGTGAACAAAACAGATGAAATTATCTGTCTATATCCTTACATTTTCATGAACTAACTTAATGGCTTAGAGTCATATTTCTTAAATCTCTATTCCTGGTCTGTACAATTCTCTCTGGTTAGGTGATGAGACAGTTACTACCTTGGTTAGGGTGTGTTATATAGCAAAAGGTGAGATGATTTTTGCAGATAGGATTAAGGTTGCATACTGATATATTTGGTGAGTCTCGTCTAATCAGGTAAGCTCTTGAAAAGATTGTAAAACCTATAAACAGATTTAGAATAGAAAAATTCTTCTTTTAGTCTTGAAGAGAAAAACATATTCATGGTGCTATATCTATGGAGAGAATCGACTGCAATGTTTTGAGAAAACTTTTTTAGAGTTGGGAGAACTTGTGAATAGCTACCATGAAAATGGGGACCTCAGTCTCAGAGTCACAGGTAAATAAATATATTCTACCAACAGACCAGTGGAGTTTGAAAGTGTATATGTCGTCTATGGCCATACCACCCTGAAGTGTATATATCTTATTAAATAAAGCCTGGAGATAGTCTGTTGACACACTGGTTTCAGACTTGAAAGACAGTAATGAAATTGTCAGATTCCTTGTCCATGGAATAACAAATGTATGGTACCTTAAGTTATTTATTTTGTGGTGACTTGTTTTATAGTAGCAGAAAATCCCTTCACCACCACAAAGCTGAAAAGATGCTTTTGGTAGGATTGGTTGCTTCAGAGAGAACATCCCAATTTGGGAATACTGGCTCTAGAGGTATATACAAGGTGATCTGAAAAGCTACCAATATGAGCAGACACTGAAAAATCTTGGTATCATCTGCCATGGTTACATTAGCACTAACCTGTCAAATATCACCTATAGCTATGCAGGAGAGAATAACCAAATGACCCAAGTGTTTTGAGTCATGAATATGTTCTCTTAGTATGTAGAAAAGAAATAATGTCTGTTGTACTACACACTCACTAATGACAGGCCTGGGAAGAGAGTAACACATAAAATATTCTCACTGAGCAGTAAAGTGTAGAGTAATGTGACCGCTTTCCACTTACTATGGGAAGACAAATGACCCTCATTCAGAATATTCAGGATCAAATTGACAGTAGCCAGTGAACCAGCTGGCTAGTTAGCCATAAATAAGCTAAAGGATGGGAAAATTGGGGAGTTGGGAGGGGACTTAAGTTAATGGCTATATGGAAGTAGAATCACATTCAAGTGACCACCAGAGAACATTTACAATAGACACAAACCAAATATGTCGATAAAGATGACTCATCTGGTTAATAGAAACCTCTGTCACCTTAGTGCTTAAGTTCTGACTCTTTAGTGCTGAAGGACATGATGGACTTCTGAGTAAAGTAACCATAGCAGTTGAGATGGAGATCATGGGTGATCTCAGCAACATGACCTGCACCCTTACAATAGCCACCTGCCTACTACCACTGTTACGTATCCAACACACTGACCAGAGACAGTTACTGGGCCCCCAATATGAAACATTTCCCTTGAGGAAACTGCTAGCAAAGGATGACAAGATGACAACAGAGAGTCAGTGATATGTTATAACACAAATAGATGTGGGTAGGTTGCTGTTCTGTATGTAGAGTCTTGCTATCTCTATTACTGAGGGTTTATGGAGTATTTTATCTGCCACCACAGTATCTCATGAAGTACATAGCGGAGAAATGTACTACAGTATAGTAAAGGAGTTGTGGAAGGGGTCAGGGTGGCACACTGGGTAGAGAACTGGGTGAATAATTGTCACAGAGCACAAACAGGATTTGTTTAGAAACTCACAGGACCAAGGAGTGCTGTTCAGCTTGGTTCTGGCTGCTGGCAGAGCAGCTGAATGGAGCCCGTGGCTTTGGATCCTCGAGGCGTGGGAGTTTCTGTGCATAACCACTGTGATATGTTTCCCCAGCCCTGTTTTATTTATTTATTTATTTATTTATTTATTTATTTATTTATTTTTCCTTTTGTTCCCCTTGTTGTTTTATTGTTGTTGTAGTTATTGTTGTTGCTGCTGATGCTGTCGTTGTTAAATAGGACAGAGAGAAATGGAGAGAGGAGGGGTAGACAGAGAGGTGGAGAGAAAGACACCTGCAGACCTGCTTTACCACCTGTGAAGCGAACTGGGATCCTTCTTCCTTATGCTGGTCCTTGTGCTTTGTGCCACCTGCGCTTAACCCACTGTGCCACTGCCCCGCTCCCTTCCAACCCTGTTTTATCTAAGCTAAAAAAACCTACATAAAGAAAGTTTATCAGTAAATTAAGGTCATATTGTTAATTACTACTGTAACTCCCAACTAATATTTGTCAAAATCTATTGTAAAATATTCTCTGTCAAAATGTTCCTGCGGTGATGTTGCTGAGGAATTATTCTGATGCAGTCTCCACCCCCAGGTTTTACTACGCCCCCCGAAATCCTAGCATTGCCCCCTTCAACCAATCCTGGCCCCACACGTCACCCCTGGTTGTCACCCAATAAAAAGCCCCCTCACCCCCCCCCCCACTCTCTCTGGGCTCTCAGCTCCCCCTCTCTCAGATCTCGCCTTCTTCTCTCGCCCTGTGGTCAGGTAGTGGGGACGGCCATTGTCGGCTGACTCCACGTGGCCTGAGTCACCCCCCCCCATCCTATAATAAAGATTTGTGTACCCCTTTGCTCTGGACGTCCACTCTCTTCTCCGCGGTGCAGCCCGACACCTGACCGCTACAACAACACTGTAACTCCCAACTAATATTTGTCAAAATCTATTGTAAAATGTTCTCTGTCAAAATGTTCCTGCGGTAATTATAGTAATTGAACATTACTTCATGTTTCTTGAAGACAAAGGTTTTGCCATTTAAAAAAGCATGTACTTGCTTTGTTTTCCATATGTAAATAAACCCCGGTCTTTCTTTTTCTTTCTCTGAAGCCAGATTAAAAAATTAAAGAAATTTGCTTTACACATACTTTCTAATATTAAAGTTGAAAAGAACCATATTTTAAAAAATCTTTTTCCCTAATTAACAAGATGTTTGGAATTTCTTAGCATGTTGCAGACATAAAGAAGCTATTCCTCTGGTTACCAGAATCATCAGGAGAAAGACAGAAAGTCTGGATTGGAATGAATTACTATGAAAATGATTCGTTTACTTGAATTTTATTTGTTTTTATTTTTTTCTTGTTACAGTGTGTTGTGATTTAATGAATTTTGTTCATAATTAGAATATTCTAATGACCTACGATCACCAATTTCTCTCCCTGGGTTGTGATTGTGATTTTCTGTCTTTCTTTATAATCACGTGGAATCAGATAGCTTAATTTTATTAGAGTCTTAGATCTATGGAAGTCATTTCAAAGCTATAACCAACAAAGAATAGCTTTATCATTCTCCCTGCCCCTATCCTAGCTGAGTCCCATATTTTCATTACAGATGTTGCCTATACTCTAAAATATGAGTTGTGATACAATACTTCTATCTGACATCTCTTTTGCAATGCTTTATAACTGAATTTCATTTCATTGTCTTTCTTAGTATGCTGGCAAAAATGGCATTTTGATCTACTTTTTGGTTATTGTATAACATGTATTTTATAATATTTTTCAAAAATAAAGTGAGAAAGATAATGTTATATAAATGTGATTGCTGCAATTAATATGACGACCACACACTTCAAATGTGAGTACAATTCAATTTTATTTTCAAATGGTTTGCATGGCTTTTATAAACAGTTTCAGTTTGGAACTGCTTAGGCATTCTCCTTGTAACAACTTATTACAATCCATGCCACTAATAAATTTTTGCCTAATGATATGTGAAGAGCCTGAGTCTGTTACATTTCTGCTGGAAACTTTAAAACACTTTCTTGTTATCAATGTCAGGGAATTGCAGCTGCCTGTATCTGAAAGCACCTCAGTTACTAAATTATGTATGATTTCATATCAGACATTAGATGTTTTTATCCTCCATGTGATATAAGAATGCTTCAACAAGGAGGGTAGTTAATAGAAGATACATTGTTTGAATCTTGAACATAACTAACATTTTTTCAGGTCTTGAACATAACTAACTTTTTTTCAGGTCTCTATTTTACAATTTTGAATCATTTCTTTTCAAAATACCCCTCAATACCATCATTAGCTTGACTGCCAGAAAGGAGGGGGGGGCCAGTAGTGGGGTTATCTAACTGCTACATTTTCATGCAGTCTCTTTATAAAGGTTAGTATAGACCACAAAATGATATCATCAAGATTTCCCTACTTTGAAAGGACTGATGATGATTATTTTGAATTTCCTAAAATACTGCACTTAGAAATTTATTTAGTTAAAAGTTTAGCTATAGTAAATTTGATATATTCAGAAATGAAAAATACCATGGATGGCTAAAATAATTTATAGTGTCAGAAGAGCCCTAACCACATCCTCAATCACAACTGAAAAATCATTTAAAATGTCATGAAAAAAAAGGAAAAAATGTGAAATATGAATCCAAATTGAAATCACAATCTATATCTGATTATGAATTTGTAAAAAGTCCACTTGCAGTACATGTTTTTCTTTCAGCCCTCTAACTCTATGACACTGGTGCTCTTTATTACTTACTTGAGATCTGTTTGTCAGTATCTTTAGTGAGCAAGGCCAGTTAATTTTGCTCTTTGAGAATTCTGCCATGAGCCAAATTTCTTCCAATTTCTGCACAGCAAAAACCCTCATCTGTATTATGATTTATCTTGAGGGCAGTCTTTATGTTTGAAAATGATATGTAGAGCCATTTACATTTATATACATTTAATTTTTTTTATTAGTAGGTGCCGGAGCTCACATGGGTTGGCTCTCAGCCAGGAAGGTAAACGACCGGTTCTCCCTCGCTCGTTCAAGAGACCATGTGAAATAGAGACAAGAGGCACTGGGGAGAATTGAGGCACTCTTGTTTATTTGGGGGTGGGCTTGGATTTAAATAGGGTTTCAGACAAAGAACATTTTTCAAATACATCAGAAATTACAGGTTTCTTAAAAGTCAGCTTGCCCCTATGTTAGGGGGCTGGCATGACAGGAATTGATGAGATACATAAAGGTCAAGATAGTTATTCTCCATGATGCAAGCAACTTAATTATCCAAAGGTATTTGAGAGAAACATAGGGGTTAAACCAACAGGGTGACATACAGAGAAGATAAACAAGCTTGATGGGTATCAAAGGCCATAAGGAAATAGTGTTTGGAGTTTCTCTTGTCTGGGGTTTCACTGACTGATGTCAGAGAGGTGTCTGATGGAGTATGCTTTCTCTAGTAATCAAAAGTGAGGTGACTCTGTGAACTCTGGGTGACTATGTGAACTTTGAATGAATCTTAAGGCAGGTGGCCATGTGGCCTACAGTTAATGGGGAGAGGCAGTGAGGTTTCTGTGGGCTTGAGAGTCTTAAAGGGAAGAATTAAGTCTGAGAGACTGTTTTTCCCCTTTGCTCATATCGGTTGAGAGAGACTAACAAGAGGGTGTCTTTCCCAGACCTCCATCCAAGGATGGGGGGAGTTTTCCCTAAGCTCTATCAAGCTTACACATAGCCCTACAAGCAGGACTTAACATTGGTTTATAGAATTAAAAGATTACAAGAGTATAATCTGACACCTATATATGTGTGTGTAAAACTCACTACACTCATCACCAAAGTTTCTGTGCATCAATTCTCCCTGTATTTTGTGGTTTGGAAGTAATACATTTATATTTAAAAGGTTAGTATCTGCATAATACTTTGATTTAATGGCTTCCTTTTTTTTCTTTCTTTATTGAAATACTACTTTTAAGTTGCCTTCAAAAAGGTTCCCAAAACTAAGATGATGGATGGAAATTGGGATTCTGTTCATGATCATAATGCAAGGCATGAAGATGCTTATTTTTAGGACAGTAAAGCTGAAGCCAGTATGATGTATAGACCAATGCTACTACAACAAAAAACAGGTGAAAGAGGAAATGCTCTAGTGAATAGCTGGCAGTGTCAGTTCATCACCCTGACACTTGTTCCTTGGACGGCACAAAGGCACTTTTTAGAAACCCTAGAAATAAATAAGAAACAATCTTTAAGTAATATCTTTAGTCTAATTAAATAAAGTTTGGCGTTTACTGTTAGGGCTAGCATATTCTCTTTTTAAATATACATTGAATACATGCCAGGACTATAAACTGGATAACATGAATATAGATGCAGGAATTTAATGAAGAGGCTGAACCTGAATAATTTAACTACACTCACAAAGCTTCTGGAATAATTTTATTGTTAAAATTCCTCAAATAATTATGTATCAGATAATTCACTGGTTTAAATTTCGGTAAAATTACAGTACTAGAATGATGATTCTCCTATCTTGGAAAGTCATAGAACGCCTTATTTTTCTTTCTATACGTCTCTACATATGGTCTCATTAATAAGAAACCTATTGACAAGAATTGATTAATACTTTGTGAAAATGGAAATACCGACAGGACTATAAGATATGTCTGTACTTTATTTTCTGTCTGTCTTTCTCTCCCCCTCTCTGCCTTCCCCTCCTCTCTCCATTTCTCTCTGTCCCATCCAATGACGACATCAATAACAACAACATTAATAATTACAACAACAATAAAAAACAAGAGCAACAAAAGGGAAAATAAATAAAAATGAAAAAATTAAGTTAATGAAGGGCTGGGCTGTGGCACACTGGGTTAAATGTATATAGTATTATGCTGAAGGACCTGGGTTTGAGCTCCTGGTCCCCACGAGCAGGGGAAAGCTTCCCAAGTAGTGGAGCAGTGCTGCAGAAGTCTCTCCATCTCTCTCTCTTTCTCTATCTCCCCCACTTCGATTACTATCTAGTAATAGATAATTCTATCAAGTAAAGTATCTATTACTATCTAGTAATAGTTCTATCAAGTAAAGTGAAGTTTAATTAAAAAAAAATAAGTTAATGATAATAATTTAGTTAGGGTATAATGCCTTGTGTATGATAAAAATCTTATAACTTTAAACTCTGTTAAGGGGCTGGGTGGTGAGATATCTGGCTGAGTGCACAAAATACAGTGTGCAAGGACCGGGTTCAAGCCCCTGTTCCCACCTGCATGTGGGGTGTGGGGGTGGAGATCTCCACAGTGGTGGAACAATGCTGTAGATGTCTCCCTTTCTCTCCATCTCTTGTTCCCTCCCCTCTCAACTTTGCTGACTCTATTCAAATAAAGAAAACATAAACAAATGAAAAGTAAACTGGTAATTGCATAATATGTTAATGTTTCCATAATACAATATGATATGACGTAATATAATATAATATAATATAATATAATATAATATAATAATAATGTAACCAGGGATGCTGTTCAGCAAGCACAGCATCAGACTTGCTTGTCTGAGTTCTCAGTTTCATCCTCAGCACTGCCTATGACAGAAATGTCAGTGTCCTATTCTTCCTCTTGCAAAAATTAATTAATTAATCTCAATAAACTGGTTAGAAGTATAAAAATCAAGTATAACATAAAGAGATCAGCCAGGAGTCAGGCGGTAGTGCAGTGGGTTAAGTGCAGGTGGAGCCAAGTGCAAGGACCAGCTTAAGGATCCTGGTTCGAGGTCCTGACTCTCCACCTGCAGGGGTGTCGCTTCACAGGCAGTGAAGCAGGTCTGCAGGTGTCTATCTTTCTCTCCCTTTCTCTGTCTTCCCCTCCTGTCTCCATTTCTCCCTGTCCTATCCAACAACAACGACATCAATAACAACAACAATAATAACTACAACAACAATAAAAAAGGGCAAAAAAGGGAATAAATAAATAAAATAAATATTAAAAAATTTTTTAAAAGAGACCAGCCAACTATTTTTCTAGTTAAGAAGCACATATGCAGGTTTTGAATACTGATGAAAGTAAATATAATTATATAGATATATATTAAAAAGAAAAAACAGAAAAATTACACTATTACTGGAAGTAATAACATTTCTTTTTTAATAGCTTTATTACTATTATTTTTATTTATTTATTTGATACAGAGAAATTGAGAGGGGAAGGAGATAGGGGGAGAGACAGAGACACCTGCAGCCCTGCTTACCATTCGTGAAGCTTTTCCCCTGCATCTAATTTGACAGACCTGAGTTGAATGCCCTTTCCTGACTGTGGAGTGAAGGTCAAGAGCACAGGGACCATATCCTGGTTAGACTGAGCTCCCCAGTGGGTTATTAAAGGGTTTACCCTGGATTCCCTTCCCCAGACTCTCCCTAGGGTATCTGAGGCTTCCTGCTTTAGAAGCTGCCCTAGGACTTTTGAACTGTTATGCATTTATAAAGTCTCATTCCAGAAGGTCAGAGTGTTAAATCTATCTGTTTCTCCATCTGTTCTGTTTATTGAATCAATACAGTTGACAAGTGGTCTTTAATAAATCAGGTGTTGTTTGCAGTGGGGAAAAAAAAAAAGTAATGATGGCACTACTTAAGTCATATTTTTTCAGAGAGAGAGAGAGAGA
Organism: Erinaceus europaeus; assembly: GCF_950295315.1. Classification (NCBI taxonomy): domain Eukaryota; kingdom Metazoa; phylum Chordata; class Mammalia; order Eulipotyphla; family Erinaceidae; genus Erinaceus; species Erinaceus europaeus. The sequence goes on from NC_080168.1 coordinate 25,610,364, forward strand.
AGAGACAGCACAGCCCAACACCAAAACTTCCCCCAGTGCAGTGTGACCAGCCTTGAAAGTAGGTCAAGCCCACGACAAGCCAGGCACATGATTTATGAGAGGAACCTTGCTATCCAGCATCAGAGATCTGGTGGATAGTTGAACAATATGTGAGTCACAGAACAAACCTGTGGTTCACAGCCTACTGTTTCCTGATATCACACACTACAATGATGACACATTGGTGTTAACTTCCCACAAACCTCTTGGTGTTTGTTAAAAGCTCTTTGACCTCTTCTGGATCTTCAAGTCTTTGGCCTTCATTGTGGGGAAACAAAATAACATACTTTCATTCAAACATTAAGAAATTATACCTTAGAGATTTGACATAATGCACTGAACTATTAATATTTATAAATCTAACTTACAGTATGTCAGAGGACTGCTATTCTTATTTTAAAATCTGTTTTGGAATATAATGTCTTATCTTTGCTAGACTTACTCATGCAAATACACTTTTCTTAAGCCAGAAAGACCTCTGAATTTTGAGATAGGAACACTGGGAACTAGCTAGATTGTTCTTCATTTGCTGAATTTACTTTTAAAAGTTTAAGAGAATAAATCTGGGGCCTTGCAAAGTGCAAGGATCCCAATTGGAGCTCCCCACCTGCAGGGAGTTGCTTCACAAATGTATCTTTCACAAAAATATCTTTTTCTCCCCCCTCTCTGTCTTCCCCTCCTCTCTCAAATTTTTTGTCATATCCAACAACAATAACATCAGCAACAACAGCAATGGGGAAAAAAGATGGCTGCCAGGAGCAGTGAATTCTTTGTGCAGTCACCAAGCCCCAGCAATAATCCTGGAGGCCAAAAAATAAAAAGTGAGAGAGTAAATCTGATAGATGATGCTGATCTTGGTTGAAATAAGTTCTAAATGGTGTTCTAGGACCTGAAGGGTTGTTTCATCTCCAGTGGTTTACTATTTCTTCAGACAAAAAAAGTTTTGGTTTTTTTAATTTGCCTTTTTGTATTTTGTCATTTATTTAAGCATTTTAACATATATTATATAATAACAGATTTATTACTTAATAACAGCTAGAAACATTTATTAAAATTTGACCTGACCTCTGTTGGTCAGTTCCTTGCTGGTACAATAAGGGTCCAGCAAGGACACACTTCTGCTAAAATTAAATTAGTTAGGGTTTACTTGACTCATATAATAGAATGAATACCTATAATTTCTAAATGCCTGTCATCAAATAGTGAGAAAGAAGACCTTGTGCCCTCAATGCCACCCCAAAATAACAAATGTAGACAGTGTACGTCAGAGGCATGGTGGGGATGTGTGTTTGTTTTTCCAGCTGACAGGAAGTTTAATTCACTGACTCTCACAATAGATGCTAAGTCAGACTCTGAACTGTAAGGAAAGGGAAAATCATTAAGCATTCCCATAGGAGTTCTGTTGACCATTTCCAACTTCTATTTAATTTTTTTATGGCAGGAACTCCTTCTTCAAATCTACGTATCTTCCTATAATTGTTGGAAATGTACGGGTTCCCTGAATCATTTTGTACCATATACAGCAGAGTATCTAGTCAAGTCCTGGCTTTAGGTTGGATGGTAATTAAGATCAGGTGAATCTTGTCTTCTCATTATGTAATGCAGGTGAGTAAAATCTACATTTATTATGGGTTCCATACCCATCAGATTTGAGTACTTAGAGAGGAAAAAAAAAAAAAAATATATATATATATATATGATGGTAATGAAGTTATTTAAACATCAGGGATGTAAAGTCATGATACCTGTACCTTTAGAAAGAAAGCCAGAAGAACATGTGACTTCTTAAATTTGTAAGAGATTTCATAGACATGTACATACTTTCCTCGAATCTGTTAGGCTTGAGAGTGTTATGACATAATGCCAATCGACCATTTGATTTCTTACCAATTGTTCATTCTACCTAACATTCCTTTTCTGATGTTTTTTAAATCTTATTTTGATGAGAAAAATAGAGCTAGGAAGATGAGAGTGAGAGAGACTAGAGTACAACTCTACCTTATGGTGATGCAGGGGATTGAACCTAGCATTTCACAATAGCATTTGCTAAAGATATTAATGAGTGGGTAGGTATTTTAAAATAACATATTAGAACTTTGTGATTCTTTTTTAAAAATATTTATTCCCTTTTGTTGCCCCTTTTTATTGTTGTAGGTACCATTGTCGTCGTTGTTAGATAGGACAGAGAGAAATGGAGAGAGGAGGGGAAGACAGAGGGGGAGAGATAGATAGACACCTGCAGACCTGCTTCACCACCTGTGAAGTGACTTCCCTGCAAGTGGGGAGCTGGGGACTTGAACCAGAATCCTTCCGCTGGTCCTTGCGCTTTGTGACACCTGCACCTAACCCACTGCGCTATCGCCCAAGGATTCCATAATGCCCAACCAAAAAGATATGTGTACACCTATGTTCATAGCAGCACAATTCATAATAGCTAAAACCTGGAAGGAACACAGGTGCTCAATAGCAGAGGAGTGGCTGTGGTACATATACACAATGGAATAGTATGCAGCTATTAAGAACAATGAACCCACCTTCTCTGACCCATCGTGGACAGAGCTAGAAGGAATTATGTTAAGTGAGCTAAGTCAGAAAGATAAAGATGAGTATGGGATGATCCCACTCATCAACAGAAGTTGAGAAAGAAGAACAGAAAGGGAAACTAAAAGCAGGATCTGATTAAATCTAGAGCAGGGCACCAAAGTAAAAACCCGGTGGTGAAGGGGAGGGTGGCCATTGGGCTTCCTGGCACGGCAGGGGGGTAAAGGGGTGGGGGTGGGTGGTGGGATGGGACACAGTCTTTTGGTGGTGGGAATGGTGTTTATGTACACTTCTATTAAAATGTAGACATATAAACCACTATTTCATTAATATGAGAGGGGGAAAATTGATCATATGACTAGAACTTCTTAAAACACAGACTGAGTCTTTTTAATACATAGGCTGTCTTTGGTATGTTGACTCTCTCAAAAGCCTAGACCAGGGAGAACAGAAGCAACTGGTAGCACAGCTACATATAAGATGCTGGGTACTATACCCCAAACACTAACAAAGGGACTTTTCAAAGTTAACCCAATCACGAAATAATGTGATGATAACAATAACTATCCATTGTCTTCTTGAACCCTAAGACAGCAAGAACCTCACATTTCCACTATAGAGCCTATATTTCCCCCAGTCCTGGAACCTTAGGGTGGGGCCTGCTTTCCTGCATGCTTCTCTCAATCCAAATCAAATAACATTGCATCCACGGAATGCAACCCAATCAACGCAACAAGTGCCGCCCCAGCATGCTTCACTTCAGACTGTCCAGAGACTTCAGGTGTGGAATGACAACCCTTCAGCTTCATCACTTGGGTGAGACCTTTCCTTTCATAGTATTCTCTAATTCCATTCCAGGTGGGCCAATCCCCAATAAAGTCCCCAAACCTATATACAGTCCAGGTCCCCTGAGATAGAGCATAGGTTCACACGTGCCCATAAGCTAGGGAAAAATATATACCTGAAAGCTGAAATACACAAGAGCCTGCAAGGAATACCTCCCAACACTTCATCTGCACTATTCCAGGCTTTAGGTCCATGGTCGTTCAACAATTTGTTTGGCCTTGTATGTTAACTCTCTTTTCAGCCACCAGGTTCCGGAGGCCAAATAAGAGACTCCTGAAGCACTGTTCCACAGCTCATGAAGCTTCCCCCTGTAGTTGGGTACCAGGACTGGAACTCAGGTTCTTACACATAGTGATGAGTGTCCTCTACCAGTTGTGCCACTACTTGGTCTCCATAGTTGAACTTTATTTTTAATTTTTATATTTATTTATTTATTCCCCTTTTTGGCCCTTGTTGTAGTTATTATTATTGCTGTTATCTATGTCTTTGTTGTTGATGTCATTGTTGGATAGGACAGAGAGAAATGGAGAGAGGAGGGGAAGACAGAGAGGAGGAGAGAAAGACAGACACCTGCAGACCTGCTTCACCAATTGTGAAGCAACTTCCCTGCAGGTGGGGAGCTGGGGGGCTCGAACAGGGATCCTTATGCCAGTCTTTTAGCTTTGTGCCACGTGCGCTTAACCCGCTGTGCTACCGCTCGACTCCCTATAGTTGAACTTTAATCTATAGCCCCACAATCTGAGTGTGAAGCTAAAAATTAGAACCCTATGAGTATAGCTCAGGTTGGGAAAAATGGACGCTAGTGTGAGACAGATGCAGGTATCTTCACATGCACAATAGAAATATTCTCCTCAACGGTGTTGAAATTGTTATTCAGATTTTCTATGTATAATTGTTATAGCAATATCTGCTATAAAATGGCTTTCATATAAATGCTGGCTGTATTATCAACTTTGCACCATAATTGTTGTTGTTGTTATACTGGGAAGTGAATGGCTTACAGTACAGTTGCTGGCACGTGAGGACAAGTTCTCATCTCTCCATGCTAGGTATCTGCAAAACACTCTCACCTCCAACGTAGGTTCTTCTCCATCATCATCATGTACCAGGACCTCGAACCCCCTCCACCATCTTTCTCCCTGCCCTCCTTCTCCAGAGTCCCCTCCTTGAGTGCAGTACACCAAACCCAGTCCAAGTTCTGCTTTGTGCTTGCCCTTTTTGCTCTTGTTTCTGTTCTCCCCATGATTAAGATCATCCCATATTCATCTTTCCCTGTCTGGATTATCTTACTGATTAATTTTGTACTATTTTTAGGACTTAAGTTTGCTTCTTTCTGAGCCTAAAGGATATTTGATTTTCAGGTATTCCTTATACTCTAATTTCAGCTGGACAACATATATATACATATGTGCATATGTTTTTGTTGTTGTTGTTGTTACCAAGGTCTTATTTTTGTATATTCATTTTGTAGTTCTCCCTCGGATGCTTATTATGTATCGATGGCCTCCTTGTTTCTTTTTTCTTCTGCTTCTTTTCTCTCCTCACTTGATGTTCATCTACCCTGCAATCAGTTCCTGCACACAAACGTGAGTTACAGCTTGAGAAAGCGTTGTCTCCTCCTTCCTCCATTTTTGCTACATATTTCAAGTCCAAAAAAGTCACCTTTACTGATAAATGCCTTTTTGCACATTCACTTCCCTTTTTTCTCAATTCCCAGAACCAAACATTTGCATTTCCTAGAAGTAAAATCTTTGTTATGGTCTAGTTGTCAAGTTGATCATTCTATGCCTTTCTCAAAGATTTAGAAAGGAATTTGGCATATAACCTGTTTTTCACAATTGTTTGGCTCTTGGAAGAACACTTGAGAAGTTGTTTTTTTATTTTAAGAAGGCTTATACTATCTATAATTATCAAAGAAAACTAGAGACTGCAGACTATTGCAGTAGACATGTACTCCCATGTTCCTCAGAAAATCTCTTTCTTTCTCTCTCTCTCTTTCTTTCTTCCTCACTTTCCCCCTTCCTTCCTTTCTTTTTCCCTCACTTTACTGGGGACTCTGGGAAAGGAGAAAATATAATTTTTAAGTATATTAGAACTTTGACATAAAATCAAAGATGAGACTAAAGAACAGGAGAAAACTTCTCACATAATTTTTGTATGAAGCATATATTTATTAGAGCTTCTATTTAGTAACAGAGTTCATTATACAGAGAGTAACAGACTTTATTGTTGTCATAGTCATTTCAGCTCCTTTAAACACGCACTTATCATGCCCCTACTGTGTAACGTAGCACAGCATGGTTCAATAATAGAAGCCACATACTCTAAATCTTGGTCCTGTAACTATGAGCACTGAGACACTATTTTTCCTTTGAAATTAAACAAAATATTTTCCAAGCCATTTTGCAAATACTACAATCATGAGTAAAATGTGTATCATTAGAAACTATTTGACTTGTGTTTATTTGGCTTATATAAACCTAGAACCATCTGTTTTGCATTAGCAAAAGATTTTAACACTAATTAAAATGGAGCAAAAACTTATTTTTTATCATAGAGAGTACAAAGCAGATATACTTTTCATTAAGACTCACAAACTGCTTAAGTGATGTCATTTTTAGATGTTCTTCATCTCTAATTTCCAGTAGCTCTGATTATTAGCTTTATATCATAATCGACTTTTAGTATTCCTAACCAAGTATATCCTGTGGAATGAAATTTGAAGTGCTCAACTTGGCCAACTAGTTAGAAAGTACTGTGGCCCTAACCTTTGTGAAAATATGTAGCTTCTTAGCAAAGATATTGGCTTTAGTGCCATGGATCTTGTACTTCTTGAAATAGGACTATGCATTCAGTTACCCTAAAGAAGTACTCATCTGGGAGTTGGGCAGTAGTACAGGGGGTTAAGTGCAGGTGGTGCAAAGCGCAATGACCTGCATAAGGATCCCAGTTTGAGCCTCCAGCTCCCCACCTACAGGGGGGTCACTTCTCAAGCAATGAAGTAGGTCTGCAGGTGTCTAACTTTCTCTCACCCTGTCTCCTCTCCCCCCTTTTAACTTCTCTCTGTCCTATCCAACAAAGATGACAACAATAATAACTACAACAGTAAAACAGCAAGCAACAAAAGGGAATAAATAAGTAAATAAAGTACTCATCTAGCAGCCTGGGATGTGGCACAGTGGATAAAGCGGTGGACTCTCGAGCATGAGGCCCCCTCTAGCATAACGTGTCAGAGTGATGCTCTGGTTGTCTCTCTCCTGCTCTCTCTCATAGATTAATAGATAAGTAAATAAATCAACCTTTAAAATATGGTACTCATATAGTATATTCTTAGCTTCTTATAAATGTGATGTCTCAGATTACATTATTCTGTGTAATAATTTTATTCAAGAGAAGCGGCTTGTGAGAAGGATAAAGCCCTCTTGTTAATGCTAGGAAGTAATGAATTCTATACTTATCTTGCTTTCTTTAAATTTCCTTTAAAACTGTTATTAGTGATTTAATATTGATTTATAGAATTACAAGATAATGCGTACAAGTCCATACCGTTTCCAACACCAGAGTTCTGTATCCCCATTTCCTCCATTGGAAGCTACAGCAGTTCTCCTAAAATTGCAGATATGGGTTAACTATTATTTCTACAACTATCTCTCTATATTTGTATGTATCCTTCCCTTTTTTTTCTTTTCATGGTCCCATATTCTCTTTCTTTCCAAGTCACACACTGTCGTTTTCGACGGGTTATGTTGTTTTCTCCGGGCTGGCTTCACGGGCAGGTAACAGACGACCAGGGACTCATGGCTGGGTTGTACACAGTATCTCTTTATTCATGCAGGACGCAGCACAATCTAAGCCGAGCTAAGCTAAACTAAAGGTAAAGTAAGTAAAACTCACAATGCTGTCTTTATATATACTTGCCAAGTAAGGTGGAAACAGGATGTGACATAGAGAGGATGGAGAGAAAAGTGACTGGTGAAAATCAGGGTGTGATAAAGAAGGGATCAGGGTGTGACAAGGAGGGGGGTGGAGCAAAAACATATCATGAAACTGGGGATTGAACCAATGCCCTGGAGGGAGGTGCTTGTTAACAGCGGTTATGTAAATAAAATAGTGTTAAGCAGGGAGGATTTAAACCAAATGAAACAGAAGGGGTCTCATGCATACCAACAACACACTATTACTATATCTCTTTTTCTTGTTCTTTCTCAGAATGCTGATGGAATTTGGGGTTCAGACCCCTCTGGTCAACTTCCCCTATCACTTCTCCCTCTCTAGGAGTATGACCCAATACTGTTCTTTTATCTTCTAGAGCTTTTACTTTTCTTCCTGAATGAAGAAGTCTAAGATCTGAAAAGGGAAGTCAGTGGTAGTGTACATGCCTCTCATGCATGATTTTGTGCCAGCATTGCAGAAGTTATTAGAATAGTGGACTGGCATTTTCTCAATCTTTCTCTCTCTCTCAATTAAAATAATTTTCAAATAAATATGTAAATTTGTTAACAAAACACGTTTCTTCTAGAGGCAAGGGCAGTACAAAATTCAAATAGGTACTCATACTGTTTTAATAGCCAACATATGCAGCCCATTTCCTACTTATCCCTCTTCAAACTAAACTGAATAGGCAGGGTTTTTCTTTCTTTCTTTCTTTCTTTCTTTCTTTCTTTCTTTTTATTTAAGAAAGGAGACATTAACTAAACCGTAGGATAGGAGGGGTGCAACTCCACACAATTCCCACCACCCAATCTCCATATCCCACCCCCTCCCCTAATAGCTTTCCCATTCTCTATCCCTCTGGGAGCATGGACCCAGGGTCATTGTGGGTTGCAGAAGGTGGAAGGTCTGGCTTCTGTAATTGCTTCCCCGCTAAACATGGACATTGACTGGTCGGTCCATACTCCCAGTCTGCCTCTCTCTTTCCTTAGTAGAGTGGGTCTCTGGGGAAGTGGAGCTCCAGGACATGTGGGGACATCATCAGTCCAGGGAAGTCTGATCGGTATCATGCTGGCATCTGGGACCTGGTGGCTGAAAAGAGAGTTAACATACAAAGCCAAACAAATTGTTGAACAATCATGGAACTAAAACTGGAATAGTGCAGATGAAGTGTTGGGGGGTACTCTCTGCAGACTCTTGTGTACTTCTGCTTTCAGGTATATATTTTTCCCTAGTTTATGGACACATGTGAACATATGCTCTATCTCAGGGGACCTGGTCTATATCTAGGTTTGGGGACTTTATTGGGGAGTGGACCACCTGGAATGGAATTAGAGAATACTATGAAAGGAAAGGTCTCACCCCAGTGATGAAGCTGAAGAGCAGGTTTTTTAAAGAAGCTGGCCCACAAACATAAAAAGAAATGCTTCAATTCACTTTTGATCAGAGAAATCCAAATCAAAACTACACTGAGGTTCTACCTCATATCCATGATAATGGCCTACATCAGGAAAATGTAATGGGGGCTATTGTTGAGGTTGGAGAGAGAAAGGGACAGAGATGATCATGTAAATTAATACAATAGCCTTGAAAGACTGTATAGAGAATCATTAAACAAATACAAATAGAATTATCTCCTGATCCAGCAATACCACTCTTAGACTTTTATCCTAAGGACATGCAAACACTTATTCAAAGGGACATATGCACCCCTATGTTTATAACTGCATTACTCACAATAGCCAAGGAGTGGAAGCACCCTAAAGACCCATCAGCTGGTGACTGGCTAAAGAAATTATGGCATATATACTCCATGGAATATGCTCTGCTATCAAAAAAAAATTCTATGTCTTTTGGGACAAAATGGATAGAAATGGAGGTGTTTATGCTTAACAAAATAAAGATGTAAAAGACGCCTACTAAATAGTTTCACTCATAAGTAGAATCTAGAGAACTGAAACACATGAACCTGAAGACACACAAAGGAGAGAAAGAAAAGAAAATAGGAAAGGGAATGGAAGGGGTGGGAGAGGGAGGAGAGAGAAGAGGAAAGTAGAGGAAGGGAGGAGAGGAGAGGGGAAGGGAAGGGATGAGGAGGAGAAGGGAGGGCAGGGGAAAGGAGGAGAAGGGAGGGGAGGGAGAAAGAGAGGAGGGGAAAGAAGGAGAGGGGAGGAGAGGGGAGGAGAAGGGAAGTCAGAAGCACACAGCTTGTCTCTGAGCCTTTGTGAGAACTGTGGTGATTACCACTGGGAGGGTGCGGGGACAGTATTTTCTTGGTGGGTACAGTGTGTAACTATACCCTATAACCTTACAATCTTTAATCTTCTGTTAGTCATAAATAAAAAATGAAAATGAATAAAAATAAATAAAAGAATAGTGCTAAAAAAAGAAAAAACAGAATTTGAATGAAAATAAGACAAACAAGAGATGCCAACTCCAAGATGATTTAGATGTTAGAATCCTCTGATAAGGAAAGAAGCCATCATAAAAAATAACAGTAACATCAACAAAGTCTGTGACAAACATTACCAATGTCCCTGGAACAAATGCAAAAGTCAGTAAACCTTAGCCAATATATAATATGTAGAAAAGAAGCAAATAGAAAATATAAAAATGAAAAAAATAACAAGAATTTAAAATATATATATATATATCTCCTGTTAGGATCAATTGTATATTGAATATGAGAGAAGATAAAACAAAACAATACAAAAAACCCTGTGAACAATAAAACTCATTCAGTGGATGGGAGGTAGATAGCACAATGGTTATACAAAGAGACTCTCACCTCTGATACTCCAAAGTTCTAGGTTCAATTCCCTGAACCACCATAAACCAGAGCTAAGTACTACTCTTGTTAAAATAAATAAATATAATAGTAATAATAATAAAATAAAAATTTTAAAAAGAAATAAAATTCATTCATTGTGAGCAAATGTGGAAAAAGTGTACTTTACAATAAAGATAGTCATTCACCATTTGATAGCTCAGTTGGTAGAGTAGTGAACTGTAAATGGAGCAAGAAGGACAGAGTCTTCATGACCTGTGGTGTTGGGAAATTGTGAGGAGCCTCACAAAGTATTAGGCTGCTCCCCCAGCTCCACCCTGCATTCCTGATACTATGGCCTATCTACATAGTCATTGTTTTGCCTGAAAGAGCCCCACCCATTACATTCCTTTGATTTATCTTCTTTCTACCCTCAAGACCTTCCCTGCCTCCAGGGTATTAATTAATCCTACCAGTTAAAACCCTCGCAACAGTTGCTAAGGATGTTCCTAACTTTCCAGCTAACTTTTGCCTTTCTCCACCCCCTTCCTAGCCATTTCCTTTTCCGACTTGTCACTTCCGGGTCTGGCCTTTATAAGCATTGCTCTCTGATCAATAAAGACATTGCATTGCCACTCTGCCAGGAGTTCGAGTCATCTCTCCCACGTCGCTGAGTAAGTAGCAGCCCAGGCTGGCTCCGGTTGAGTTCTCTCCAACTCAGAGAGAGCGCGCCTAGAAAGAGGCACCTCCACACTAGCCCAGCACTGTGGTACAATGTCAAAGATCTAATAATTGTATGATCAAGGTTACAGAAGGAGAAGGGAGACTATAGACTAAAGGAGTCTATAAGGCTAAAAATGTAATTTTCAAAGACATAATGACCAATGATTTTATAAATATAAGAAATGTATGAACATACATGTTCACAAAGAGAGGAGAATCACAACTAAGAGGACCCATGGAAATGCAAGTCAACTTCCATTATAATCTTGTTTCTGAAAGCTAGACTATTAAGCTTGAAAACAGGAAATTTTCATATTGCCTTCTAGGAAGCAATAAATTTGGTGACAGAAGACCACTTACCTAAAGTCAAAGCCAGAGGGCCGTGATAGAACATTTATCAAGTGTTGGAAAAAAGTTCTTTTTTTTTTTTCCTCCAGGATTATTGCTGGGCTCGGTGCCTGCACCATGAATCCACCGCTCCTGGAGGCCATTTTTCCCCCTTTTTGTTGCCCTAGTTGTTGCAGCCTCGTTGCAGTTATTATTGCCATTGTTGATGTTGCTTTGTTGTTGGATAGGACAGAGAGAAATGGAGAGAGGAGGGGAAGACAGAGAGAGAGGGGGAGAGAAAAATAGACACCTGTAGACCTGCTGATTCACCGCCCATGAAGTGACTCCCCTGCAGGTGGGGAGCAGGGGGCTCGAACTGGGATCCTTACACCGGTCCCTGCGCTTTTGCGCCATGTGCGCTTAACCCACTGCACCACCGCCCAACCCCCAAAAGTTTTTTTTTTATCTTAAGATCAGAAATGAAAGAGAAAGATGTTTTTCATAGAAACTGAAAATAGTTATTGCCACTAGAGGTCACTTTGAAGAGTGGTTAAAAAAAGTCACTTCTCAAAGATAAAATGATAAAAGTAGAATACTGGGGATTTTTGAAAGGAAGAAAACTCTAAGGAAAATATAAGGTAAGTCATCGTTCTCCATGAGTTTCTAAAATCAAACTTAATAAGTTGTTCCAACCAGTGATTTATCTTGACTCATCTTAAATTTACTGATGCTTTCCTCAGTTATCACAATTCCACACAGTCGTGTGTGTGTGTGTGTGTGTGTGTGTGTGTGTGTGTGTTTCATTTTGATTATTGCATAGTTTCAGTTCTACAGTTCTCTTTGGTTCTTTTGTGTGCCTCCCCCAACCCCCTTAATTTTCTGCTTTTCATCTGTTTCTAGAGTATGGATATTTGGTTACTAAATGACTTTTATGATGTTTTTATTACTTTAAAGTACTTATCAGAAATATTAAAATATTCAATTATATTGACTGTCTCTTATTGTCTCCCAGTGTCTATTAAATACCTTTTCTCATTGAGTGAAATATTTTCTTATTGAGTTACTTAGGATCATCCTAGGTATATGTGTTTTTCTGAGAAATCATTCCCTACTTGTCTTGATACTTATTATTGGCACAATGGTGGTATAAAGGAAATACACACACACACACACACACACACACACACACACACACACACTTCCTCTGTCAGTGTGACATGGCAGAGAGATTCAGTTCTAGGGGACAACTTCTGCAAACCCTGGTTGAGAAGTCAGCAAGGTGTTGATGCTGTGAATCCCTTGTTGCCTGACCATGATGCCAGAGATCTCAGCTCCCACCCACAGTGTCTGTGGGCAGTTTTTGTAGTCACTGGTTGCTGCAAAGGGGAGCTGCATTAGAGAGGAAGGATGCTAGACTTACTCATGCGCAGCTTTCATCAGTGCCCTCTTCTGTTGCATGCAGAGCTGTCTCATTACCTGGGTAGAATATTTAATGGACACATATCTAGCTCCTCATAGTGACTACCAATTATTATGGACTACCAGTCCATCAGGTCCAGGGGTAAATAGAGCCAAAAGATCTCTGGAATCTTCTCTGACCAGACCTCTGTTCATAGAGTCACAGTGTCTGCCATACATAGTAAGGTGCTGAAAGAATGTCTTTTTATTTTTCTCTCTGCAGTTTTCAGTTACAGTAAATCCTAAATTTGGTCTTGCTCCAGCTCTTGTTCCCTGAGCAGAGCCAGCAAGCTTTCTTGTTTTGATTTTGTTTTGCTTCTGTCTGTACCCATTAGGGTTTATGGGTTACAAACTTCTTTGTCCAGTTCACGATATAAAGAAGTAAGAGAAAAGCAGGATATGTCACCACCAGATGCTCATGTTTTAACAATCAGATTCATTTCTTCTTTCCATCCTTCCTTATTCCATCCTTTCTTTCTTTCTTTCTCTCTATTGTCACCAGGGTTATTTCTGGAGCGTGATGCCAGCACTATAAATTCACTGTTCTTGGTGGCCATTTTTCCTGGGTTTTTTTTTCTTGTTTATTTTTTCTTTCTATTTTTTATTATTATTGTTATTTTTATTAGATAGGAAAGAGAAATTGAAAGAGGAGGGGGAGATAAGGAGAGAGAAATAAAGATAGACACTTGCTGAGCTGCCTCACCACTCACGAAGCATCTCCCCTGCAGGTGGGGGTGGGGGCTTGAACCTGGGTCTTTGTGCTTGTTAATATGTGTGCTTAACCAGTTGCATCAACACCTGGCCCCCCAGTAATCTGATTTCTTATATCTCCTTTCTGAGATTTCTGCAATTTATTTCATTTATATTTTCCATGATGTTAAGTGTCAAAAGAAGAAACATGAGAGAAAAATCGTACTTACTCCACCTTTTAAAGGACTGGAGGTCTCCTCATATACTCTCTAACAATTCAACTGAATAATTCTGATTTGAGATACTTTGTGCACAAAAATGAAAGCTTCATCCTTATTATAATAATAATTAACTTGTGAAAATATTTATATTTAAAAATTAGAATAAGAAAAATAACCTGACAGTTTCTTATATTAATATAAATTCTGTGCATATTTATGTTCCTCCCTGACTGAAGTTTGCCAATGCCTTCTACTATAGAGATGGGATGCTATTCACAGGTATAATTAATAAATAATCTGAAATATATTGTAAGAAAATAAAGTATATGCTCTAAGGAATAAAATGGAACCAGGAACTAAGATTGTTTTATAAATGAATGGCTGGAAAAAACAAATACATAGGGCGTTTTTGGTTTTGTTTTTGGATTGGTGCTAGGATTCAGTGCTTGCATGACTACTCCACTGTTCCCAGTGGAACAAATCTTTATATTTTATCTTTCCTTCCTTTTCTTTTTTTTTTATTTATTTAAGAAAGGAGACATTAACAAAACCATAGAATAAGAGGGGTACAATTCCGCACAATTCCCATAACCCGATCTCCACATCCCACCCCCTCCCCTGATAGCCTTCCCATTCTCTGTCTCTCTGGGAGTATGGATCCAGGGTCATTGTGGGTTGCAGAGGATGGAAGGTCTGGCTTCTGTAATTGCTTCCCCGCTGAACATGGGCATTGACTGGTCGATCCATACTCCCAGCCTGTCTCTCTATTTCCCTAGTAGGGTGGGGTTCTGAGGAAGTGGCTCTCCAGTACACATTGATGGGGTCGTCTGTCCAGGAAAGTCTGGTCAGCATCCGGAAGCTGGTGGCTGAAAAGAGAGTTAACATACAAAGCCAAACAAATTGTGTACTTCTGCTTTCAGGTATATATTTTTTCCCTAGTTTATGGGCATGGGTAAACCTATGCTCTATCTCAGGGGACCTGGACTATATCTAGGTTTGGGGACTTTATTGGGGAGTGGACCACCTGGAATGGAATTAGAGAATACTATCAAAGGAAAGGTCTCACCTGAGTGATGAAGCTGAAAGGTTGTCATTCCACACCTGAAGTCTCTGGTCACAGTCTGAAGTGAAGCATGCTGGGGTGGCACTCGTTGTGTTGATTAGGTTGCAATTCACGAATGCAATATTATTTTATTTGAATTGAGAGCAGCATGCAGGAAAGCGGGCCCCACCCTAAGGTTCCAGGACTGGGGGAAATATAGGCTCTATAGTGGAAATGTGAGGTTCCTGTTGTCTTAGGGTTCAAGAAGACAATGGATAGTTATTGTTATCATCACATTATTTGGTGATAGGGTCAACTTTGGAAAGTCCCTTTGATAGGGTTTGGGGTATAGTACCCAGCATCTTGTATGCAGCTGTGTTATCGGTTGCTTCTGTTCTCCCTGGTCTAGGCTTTTGGGAGAGAATGTATCAAAGACAGCCTATGTATTAAAAAGACTCAGTCTGTGTTTTAAGAAGTTCTGGACATATCATCAGTTTTTCGCCTCTCATATTAATTAAATAGTGGTTATATAATGTTTACACTTTAATAGGATTGTACATAAATACAACTCCCACCACCAAAAGACTGTGTCCCATCCCCACCACCCACCCTCACCCCCCCACCCTCCACCGTGCCGGGGAGCCCAATGGCCACCCTCCCCTTCACCACAGTGTTTTTACATTGGTGCCCTGCTCTCGATTTAATCAGATCCTGCTTTTAGTTTCCCTTTTCTTTCTTTGTTGTCCTCTTTTTATAAAGAGTGAAAAGGAGAGAGGGAGCGATAGTAAAGAGGAAACTTTCCTTCCACAAGTGTCCCCGGGAATGGGGCTTAACTAAAAATCTTTCTGAGAAAAGCTTGAAGCATGCAAGGATGTAATGACATTTTTACAGTATTAAGAGATAATAATTATCAGCCATGAGTACCCTATCCTGCCAAACTGTCTTTTAAGTATAAAAAAGAAATAAAAGCTTCCCAAATGTACAGAAACTGAAGGAATTCACCATCACCACCGATCCTGTCTAGCAAGAATTACTGAAAGGAGTCCTACAGGAAAAGAAGTAAAGGAACTCTAACTCCAAATGAAATAGTCTGTGATATAATAGAAATGGGAACTCAAACAACAGCAATACAAGAGGCAAATGCATAGGAAAACGGAGAGCAGAAAGGATAGAGTTATATGACTAGTGTTGTTGAACCAAGACCAACTATCAAAGACCTAGACATCAGAACAGAAACTCTGAAAACTCAATCTTTGCCTCAACTTTGCTAGAAGCAGAAGGGAATCTGTTGGGTGGGATAGGTCAGGGAGAACGGGATGAATACTGGCTGACTCCACAGGTAGATGGAACTCAGGAGACAGAGTTTGAAAAGGAGAACACAGGGCTAAATTCAGACTGAGGGTGAGGGGTGGCTGTTTAGCTGCATAAAAGCAACGGACTCTTTGGAGAGAATGGAATTGAGAGGCTAGAGGAAGAAGAGGCCTGGGGTTCTTGATGGTGGGGAATGGGAAGAGAGTATGTAGTAGACATCTGTTATGCAGAACTGGGAAACCACACACATGCATAGAAAAATGTATTGTGATTTATTAAGCTCCCAATAAAAAAAAAAATAAAGAACAGCAGTGAACCACGCTCATTTGGTGAGAATCAACAAGTGCTTATTTAAATTAAATATATTTCCTTCACACTTCACAAATCAAGAAGCTATATTTTCAGATCTAAAAGTTGAACAGATATAAGAATTTTAGACATTTGATTTTCAAACAATAGAATGTAATGTCTTCCAAGTCTAGTGGCTAGATGTCAGCTTCCCAATTAAATCGCTCATCACACAATCAGTAGTTCTACATAATCTTCACAGCTTCCAAGCACTGATAGTCCTCATATCACTAGTATAATTTCACTCTGGTTGTCATTTCATAATTCTGTAGCAGTTTCATTGAAGCCAGATAAAAGGTCAATAAAAGGGAAATTAGAAGCACTGAAATATAGTTTTACTGCCTTATTTCTAGAGAACTCATGACTTGCTTGTGACTATGTAGGACAAACTTGGTTTTCAGCAGTCAGAGAAAATGACATTAGCCAGGGGCCAGGTGGTGTCACACCTGGTTGAGCACATGTAGTACAATGTACAAGGGCCCAGGTTTGAGCCCCCGGTCCCCACCTGCAGGGGGAAAGCTTTACAACTGGTAAAGCAGGGCTGCAGATGTCTCTCTGTCTCTCTCCCTCTCTATCAACACCCACCCTCTTGATTTCTGGCTGTCTCTATCCAATAAATAAAGATAATAATAAATTAAAAAAATAAACTGTTAAAAAATTTTAAAAAGGAAAAAAATGAAAATGACATTAGCCAATGAATGATGGGTAGCATGATTCTAATCCAATGAGATAGCCATCTAAATAAGTGAATGATGAAAAAATATGACTATAGACAATAAATAAAACTTGGACAAAAGCTACATTTAGTTACATTTTTCTAATACTTTATAGCTACATGTATCTACAGTATAGCTGAGAATTTCTCATCGTATATTTAATTGTGTTAAACAATATTAGCAGGAACATTCTTAACCTGGGTCCCGCAGCAAAGAAGTGGCTCGCTTCATTCCTGTCCCACATCTTGGAATCTGAGTCTATGCCCAAAGTTTGGCGTCGTGTGAAGATTATAGCGGTTTTGAAACCAAAGAAAGACCCAACACTGGCCGCCAGCTATAGACCAATTTCTCTCCTCTCCGTGTGTTACAAACTCCTTGAGAGGCTGCTTCTGTCACATATTTCTCATCTTACAGAGAAATTCCTATCAACCGCCCAAGCTGGTTTCCGTCCAGGAAGATCTACCTGCGAACAAGCCCTGGCCCTCTCAACTTACATTGAAAATGGATTCCAGAAGAATTTAAAGACGGGTGCTGTCTTTGTTGATCTCACAGCAGCCTGTGAGATCTCTGGCACCGTGGTCTCCTAGTCAAGATCTCAAGATGCCTGCCTCCATGGGTGGCCAACACTATATCGTTTCTTCTCCAAAACAGAAGATTCCGGGTGCATCTGGGTGACAAGTCTAGCAGATGGAGACTTCTCTCAAGTGGCCTCCCCCAGGGCTCTGTTCTGGCTCCTACACTATTTAATATTTACATCAATGACCTTCCAGAAACTTCTTCAAGGAAGTTCATCTAAGCCGATGACATCTGCTGTGCAACTCAGGCATCCAAGTTCGACATCCTCGAGGAAACACTCATGAAAGACATGTCTCTGAAATCTGATTACTGTAAAAAATGGCGACTAATCCCTAGCACTGCAAAAACAGTATCATCTGTTTTCCATCTACACCATGCCTCGGCCTCGAGTGAGCTTAATATGCAGCTTGGCGATACGAGAATCCGGCATGAAGCCCAGCCAGTCTATCTTGGCGTTACTCTCGATCGCACCCTGTCATTTTACAAACATCTCATAAAAACTGCAGCAAAGGTGGGCGCGAGGAATAACATCATTGCAAGACTGGCCAGCTCCTCATGGGGCGCGAGCACTTCCACACTATGATCATCCTCTCTGGCATTATGCTATTCCACTGCAGAATACTGTGCCCCAGTATGGTTCCGTAGCCCCCATGTCCACTTGGTCGATTCCAAATTATATTCCTCCATGAGGATAATTTCTGGAACCATCCATTCCACCCCGGTTCCACGGCTGCCAGTTCTTAGCAACATCGCCCCGCCAGATATTCGTCGGGATGCGGCATCATCTAAGTTAATTTCCCACGTCTACGCTCGACCGGACCTGCCAATATACGCGGATATCTTCGCCCACCCTGTCCAACGCTTGACGTCTCGTCACCCAATCTGGTCCCCTACGCCTACACTGAACTTCTCTGTTCCAGTCTCTTGGAAACAGAGTTGGCAGTCAGCTGAGGTAAAGAACAAACACCTCATCACAGACCCCTGCAAGCGTCAACCCAGCTTTGACCTAGCACGTTATGATTGGGCCCTCCTCAATCGCTATCGAACAGGCCATGGCCGGTGCGCCGCTGTGTTCCACCGCTGGGGAGCCAGAGACGACCCAAACTGCCCCTGTGGCTACAGACAGACTATGACCCACATAGTCAATGACTGCCACCTCTCCAGATTCAAAGGAGGTCTCGAAACTTTACATCAGGCTCAACCTGACGCTGTTGACTGGCTACGGAAGAAGGGCAAATGCTAGAAGAAGAAGAAGCAGGAACATCAGGGATGTATTATTTTTTATTAATTTATTTATACAATAAAAAAATCAATAGGACAGTAGGATAAAAGGAGTACAATTCCACACAATTCCTACCACCAGAATTCCATATTCCATCCCCTTGCTTGAAAACTTTCTTATTCTTTATTCCTCTGGGAGCCTGGACCCAGGATCATTGTGAGGTGTAGAAGGTGGACAGTGTGGCTTCTGTTCTGCTTCTACGCTGAACATGGGTTTTGGCAGGTCGATCCATACCAGCAGGGGTGTATTCTAAGTAAAGTATTTAGATATTTCTTTGATGTTTTTAATTTGCAAACACAATTGCAATCATCCTAGAATGAATTCTAAGTTAGAAGGTTTTCCTGGAATTATCTCAGAATTAAGTAATTAAGGAAAACCATGCTCCCTATAGTCACCTTTTCAATCTTAGAAATTAATGAAAAGGAATATTTAGAACATTTATAAAATCCACGTTAGATTATAATAGTGCACCCCATCTGGTAGTGTCAGCCCACTTACACAGCACAGCCCTTAATAAATCACATAATTTAGAAACCTAGTTAGCAGTTGAAAAGTTTAATATATTAGTTAATAACAAGTACATAAGGCTAATGTAAGTTTAATTGTGATTTGAAGATAAAATACCAGAAACTAGTTAAAGTGATTTCAAGTGTGCCCACAAAATATATCTGCTTAGTTTTATAATTTGAACATAAAAAATATGAGAAATTATAGAAAAAAACCTATGCCATCATCAATAATAAATGCAATATATTCAAATTATTATTTATTGGAATCAAGTATCACAGAAAACAATCTCTGTTTATTCTTGAGTTTTTAATTGACTAAATGGAAATCTGAAATTCCTTATCACATTGTAAAATATTTAGACACTACATAAAAGTAAAGTTAGAAATAAATATTTTAAAAACTCTCAAAAGATTTATTACGTCTTGAATTTAGACTACAGCTATTTAACAGATTTTCTTTGCTAAGCACCAAATAATTTGAATAGTAAAGATTACATTAAGAGTGTCAGAATGGCTGAATAGGAAGAAACTGTGCTTACCTCACCTAGCAAACACAACAAAATTAAACCAACGAGGGGAAAGATGTTCACTGAAACCTGTGTAAGCAGAGATTACCCTGAAAGGGAAAATGAAATAGTGTCCAGACAGACACGAGAAAGAAAGATACCTATGTCAGGAATGAAACCCCCTCACATAACTGCCAGATTGGGGAGAGATTTCTAAAATGAAGCGTTGCATCAAATATCATGGACCAAGAAATAAAATATAACAGACTTGTAGAGAAACTCCATTCCTACAATTCCATGCTTACAATACTAGACTGGGAACAGGAAGTTCTAAGGTGTGAAATCCAAGAATGTCATTGGCACATGCCATTTTGTCTCATTCTCATAAACTTGTTGGAAGCGGCTAGTGGATGTTACACTGGATCTCATTTTCCATAGTAACATACTCTGAGGAAAAATCCTGGAGGAGTGTTCCACAACATTCAGGTAAAAGTTGAGCCAAACATTCATAGAGAGATTTTGGTCCTGGAAGGAATAAATTCTTGGCCTTCATCACCAATCCCCAACTCCACACCTGTTTGCATTGCTTTCATTGCTTCAATTACTGGGTTCCATCCTGGTTTGGGATGAAGCTTACAGGAAAAAAAGTGAGCAATTTCAACTATACCAACACCATACTACTGATTACACCAAAGTTCTATGAATGGTACTTTAATTTCTCTCTATTACATTAATTTTTTCTATTCTACCAGTCCCTGATATTCAGTGTTTATTGAATTAGTGTGAGATCACATTTCTAGGCCTTTCATTTTACCAGTCTTTTGGGCCTTTGTGTAAGGAGGTTGTGTCACATCTGTAATATATATATTTCCTCTCAGTAAAATAAACTTTTCAGCACATTATTCCAGGCTGCTTTTGTTACCAAGATATTTTGGATTTTATTCCATTCATTTTTGTTGTTGTTATTTTTACCACTCTGAAAGAAAAGAGTGGCAGATTATTTTCCTCCTCTATTATCCTATTCTAAAACTTTCTTTCAGTTGTATATTGAGTTTAATAGGGAGCTTTAATCAGGAGTCCTAAGCACTTTACTGAACTACAACTGACTATAACCACTGAAATGCAACTACTGTAGCATAGGATCATCAGTGAGAACATCTGGATATTTGTCTGGGCTTTTACTAGTTCTGCATATTTATAATTTATAAATAAAAGCATTTTATGGACTAATCAAGAACCATTCCATTGGAATGATTAAGACACAGATGCTTGTGTGCCCAATTTTTTTCTACCATTTTTCTTTATCAGTTTTTCTCTAGCCATTCCCTAATACTAATTACCCCAACACCGCTACTTCATGATTCTCTTTTTTAAAAAGTCAGCTATTAAAAAAGTAAAAAATTCTCAAGAAGCCATATATATTTTTTTCATCCTTTTTTTCCTTATAGTCTTTATTTGCCGAATCAACTTCAGAGTGTTTTCTTTTAAGTTTTCCTGTCTGAGAAGAATGAAGGTAGGTGACCTGAAGGTGTCATTTACCTTCCTTCACTTTCAGAATTTTAATCTCCCCACCTAAGTAGGATCTGGTCAGTTATTGTCTGTTTTCTGACTAGATTTTGCAGACTCATCTCAGAAGTCAAAACATCTTTTAATCATCAGACTGTCAGCTGTTTGTGTTTTCACCCTTTTATAATTTCTGCTGAAATTATTGTGTTTTTCCCCTCCATTTAACGCATTTGAATTTTATATTTGAATGCAAACTGGATAAACTAATTGAATACCACAATAAGAATCAAGATGAAAAAAATTTTCATGAATTTCAAATTTCCCAAAAGGTTATTACTCAGCCCCCATATGTAGAGAGTGCTAATTTATTTAATCATAGGCTAGAGAAATACGGTTATAGAAATAGTTGCCTAGGAACAGGAATGCCATGATGGGGCATTTTAAGGCACTTTATTGAACTACTGATGAACTTTAACCATTGAGCATAAATTGCTGACTTGT
Organism: Erinaceus europaeus; assembly: GCF_950295315.1. Taxonomy (NCBI): domain Eukaryota; kingdom Metazoa; phylum Chordata; class Mammalia; order Eulipotyphla; family Erinaceidae; genus Erinaceus; species Erinaceus europaeus. Next base: position 25,632,203 of record NC_080168.1, read on the forward strand.
TGTGAGCAAGGCATTTTCCATGAGTGGCTATAGCAGCATGAGAGATTATTGAAAATACATTAGTATCTTCCTAGACGATCCACAGCTCATTATTAGCTCTTCGAGATGAAAGCATTCTGTGTGCTAATCAAGAGATATTCAGGCACCTGGATCCATCCCCTTCTACCTTATTAAATATCCCCTACTCTTTTTTGCTTTTTGATAAATATTTACAGACATTGACCTGAAATACAGAAGAATGTGTGTTGAAGAACAGAGAACAGTCTGCTCCTACCTAAACAAGAGATGTCTACATGATTCCTTGATATCATTCATAGTGTAGAAACAGTAGTGGGAAAAACACCCAGCACTGATTTTCAAGGTTCCATTAGGTACTGCTTTCTAAGAAATTATGGGCATGTCCCAGAAAAAGCTTAAGTGTACTCTGGAAAAGTCACCATGTGTGTGGAGGTGACTATACTTAGAGAAACAAGTAAGGAGATGAAAGATGGTTACACTCATATGCGGAATATAGAGATCTGATTTACATGAAATTTCAAAAAATAATCTAAACTAAACAGAAGCAAGCAAACTGTAAGACTTGCTAGGACAGTAGTGGTTCTCTTGAGGAAGTGGGAAGTGGGAGGGTGCGGACACAGAACTTTGGTGGCGGTGTGATGTGGAACTAGACACTGTCATCTTACTACCTTGTAACTTACTGTTACTAACAAATAAAATTATTTAATTTACAATTCGTTCTGCTTTTTATCTTAATGCTTTTTCAGCCAGCAAGTTCCAGGTGATACCATGGCACCAACCTGACTTCCCTGGGCAGATGACCCCACCAATATGTCCTAGAACCCTAAGTCTCCAGAGCCCTTCCCCACTAGAGAAAGAAAGAGACAGGATATGGGTATGGATCGACCTGCCAACCTCCACGTCCAGTGAAGAAGTGATTACAGAAGCCAGACCTTCAACCTTCTACACCCCATAATGATCCTGGGTCCATACTACCAGAGGGATAAAGAATAGCAGAGCTATCAAGGGAGGAGATGCGATATAGAGTTCTGGCGGTGGGGTTTGTGTGAAATTGTACCCCTCTTATCCTATGGTCTTGACAATGTTTCCATTTTATTAATTAAAAAAAAATAAAAAAAGAAAAGAAAGTCAGGTGAAGGAAGCTGTCCTTTCCATATTTGACTAGTACTAGGAAGAGAAGTGCAAGCATGTCAGTCCTTCATTGTGTTTCTAACCCTACATTAACAGCTGTCACACTCTTATTGTTATGTAAGGAAGATGACTACAACTTGAAGCAGTAGCATTGAGATAGGTTTGTTCATGAATACAGTGGTATGAAATTATGGTTATAATCTGTATTTCCTCGATAACCAAAGAGATTAAATCAGTTTGTTTTGGTGACTAAATATCATGTAAATATCGCATTTTTTTTACTTCCTTAAGAGTCTTTGTTTTGGGGAGGGGGTTCCCGGAAGATGGCGAACTGAGAAGCTGCTAGTGGTTTGAGCTCTGATCACATCTTCTGGAAACAGTAGGATTTTCTGCCTTTAGTAGGCCAGTCAATAAGGGGTCCTAGCGGTGACACCAAGGAGGTGACTATAACTTAATTTGGGTTAAGAATTAAAGTAGAAAAAAGGGAACAAAATTTTTTTTTCTTTTAATTATTAAGCACACAGCCTCCCCCTGCCCCTCGCCCCTAACCAGTCCCTGGGGACTAGCTCCAAGCAGAATCCCCTGCTGAGCTTCTGTCTTTACCAAATTCCTGTCCCACCAGAGAGCATCATTCATTCTAAGTCTATACCCTTCTGAAACCTCTGGCCTTTTTTCTTTCTAAGTAGCCAACCCCCCCACCTCACCCACATAGCTAATTAAATAATTAAAAATAAATTATTTAATTAAAAAAACTCTTTCCTTTAACCGTTCTTTTATGACTGTTCTTTTTCTTTTTTCTCTCTCTCTTTCTTTTTTTATTCTTTTTCTCATTCTTGTCATCCTTTCTTTCTTAATCCTACAGCTCCCAAAGCCACAGGCCCCAGCCCCCACACCACCAAACAGTGTGCTTTTTTGAATTCACTGATATACATTTGGGAATTATTTTGGGGAAGAATTCTGACTCAGAGTGGACATTCTATGTGTGTATCTTTGTGCTAGTTCTCTTTCCCCTCTTGTTACCCCTAGAATATACAGTGGATAGTAGACTTGCATAACTGTCTATTCTTGCTATTCCTTCTTTTTTTTCTCTCTCTCTTTCTTCTTCACTGGAATTTGGTTACTATTCTTTCACGGACTGGACAAATTGTTTGGCTAACTATTAGTGATTAAACTGCTTCAATACTTGCTTCAGTTGCTACTGTAATTCCTGAGGTTAGTGAGTGTAATTGTTATAAAGGTATTTAGTACAGTGTTGCTTGTACTCAAGACACAACAACTGAGGAACAACAGAGCATAAAAAAAAGAAACACATAAATCAAAAAAATGGGTAGATCAAAAACAAATAAAACTGCTACTCCAATGAATGAAGACAAGAGCCCAGAAGAAACTACAAATCAGCCAGAAGTAACCATAGATAAGAAAAGTATGCAAGCAATAATAAACTTATTAATCACAGAAATGAAAACAACATTGGAGGAAAGGAATGGCAGTATTAGGGAAACAACAGTTGAGACCCCCAAGGAAAATACTGATTATCTTGAGGCAATTAGAGAACTGAAAGCTGAAATAGCTGTAATGAAGAAAGAAGCTGAAGCAAGGAAAAGCAGACTAACAGAAACAGAAAACAGAATTAGTCAGACAGAGGATGAGTTAGAGAAAACAAAGAAAGAGGTGAAAGAGCTTAAAAAGAGATTGAGAGACACTGAAAACAACAACAGAGACATATGGGATGATCTCAAAAGAAGCAGCATTCGTATAATTGGCCTGCCAGAGGAAGAAAGAGAGGAAGGGGAAGCAAACATTCTAGAGGAAATAATAGAAGAAAAATTCCCAGACCTGAATAACAGAAAGGACATCAAGACTCAAGAGGCCCAGAGAGTACCAAACAGAATCAACCCAGACCTGAAGACACCAAGACACATCATAGTCACAATGAGAAGAAGTAAGGATAAAGAAAGGATCCTAAAGGCTGCAAGAGAGAAACAAAAAGTCACATACAAGGGAAAACCCATAAGATTATCTGCAGACTTCTCCACTCAAACTCTAAAAGCCAGAAGAGAATGGCAAGATATCTATCGAGCCCTGAATGAAAAAGGGTTTCAACCAAGGATAATATATCCTGCTAGACTTTCATTCAAACTAGATGGAGGGATCAAAACCTTCTTAGACAAACAACAGATAAAGGAGACAACCATCACCAAAGCAGCCCTGAAATAGGTTCTAAAAGACCTCTTATAAACAAGAACATCACTACAATACTGGCAATATATCAGAGCAAAAAAAAACAAATTTTTTTGAACAATGGCACTACAATACATTAAATCCATAATATCAATAAATGTCAATGGGTTAAACTCACCCATCAAAAGGCACAGAGTTGGGGGATGGATCAGAAAACATAATCCAACCATATGCTGCTTGCAAGAATCCCATATGTCACAACAAGATAAACACAGAGTTAAAGTGAAAGAATGGAAAAGTGTCATACAGGCTAAAGGACCACAAAAAAGGGCAGGAACAGCCATTCTCATCTCAGACACGATAGATTTTAAATTAAATAAAGTAATAAAAGATAGGCAAGGACATTATATAATGATTAGAGGATCAATAAGCCAAGAAGACTTAACAATCATTAACATCTATGCACCCAATGAGGGACCATCTAAATACGTCAAGCACTTACTGAAAGAATTTCAAAAATACATCAATAGTAATACAGTAATAGTGGGAGACCTTAATACCCCACTCTCACACTTAGACAGATCAACAAAGCAGAGAACCCACAAAGATACAAGAGAACTGAATGAAGAGATTGACAGACTAGACCTCTTGGACATTTTCAGAGTCCTTCACCCCAATACACTGGAATACAACTTCTATTCAAATCCACATTACACATACTCAAGGATAGACCACATGTTAGGCCACAAAGACAGAATCAATAAATTCAAGAACATTGAAATCATCCCAAGTATCTTCTCAGACCACAGTGGAGTAAAACAAACATTTAACAACAGACAGACAATTATTAAAAGTCACAGAATTAGAAACTAAACAACATACTCCTTAAGAACCACTGGGTCAGAGATTCACTCAAGCAGGAAATTCAAATGTTCCTGGAAACAAATGAAATGAAGACACAACCTATCAAAATATTTGGGACACAGCTAAAGCAGTACTGAGAGGGAAACTTATAGCCATACAATCACATATTAAACACCAAGAAGAAGCTCAAATGAACGACCTTACTGCACACCTCAAGGACTTAGAGGAAGAGGAACAAAGGAACCCTAAAGCATCCAGAAAGACAGAAATCACTAAAGTTAGAGCAGAAATAAACAACATCGAAAATAAAAGAACCATACAGAAGATCAATGAAGCCAAATGTTGGTTCTTTGAAAAATTAAACAAAATGGACAAACCCCTAGCCAGACTCACCAAACAAAAAAGAGAGAAGACTCAAATTAATAGAATTGTAAATGATGGAGGAGATATCACAACGGATACCACAGAAATCCAGAGAATCCTGCGAAACTTCTATAAAGAATTATACGCCACCAAGCTAGAGAATCTGGAAGAAATGGAACAATTCCTAGAAGCATATGCCCTTCCAAAATTGAACCAAGAAGAACTACAAAATCTAAATGCACCAATTACAAACAAAGAAATTGAAACCGTTATTAAGAACCTCCCCAACAACAAAAGTCCTGGACCAGATGGCTTCACAAACAAATTCTACAAAACTTTCAGGAAACAGTTAGTACCCATACTTCTTAAGCTTTTCCATAAGATTGAAGAAACAGGAATACTCCCTTCTACCTTCTGTGAAGCCAACATCACCCTGATACCAAAAGCTGATAGGGACAGAACAAAAAAGGAAAACTACAGACCAATATCTCTGATGAACATAGATTCCAAAATATTAAACAAGATCTTGGCCAACCGGATACAGCAACATATCAAAAAGATTGTTCATCACGACCAAGTGGGATTCATCCCAGGAATGCAAGGCTGGTTCAACATCCGTAAGTCAATCAATGTCATTCACCACATCAATAAAAGCAAAGCCAAAAACCACATGATTATTTCAATAGATGCAGAGAAAGCCTTTGACAAAATCCAACACCCTTTCATGCTCAAAACTCTACAAAAAATGGGAATAGATGGGAAATTCCTCAAGATAGTGGAGTCTATATATAGCAAACCTACAGCCAACATCATACTCAATGGACAGAAGCTGAAAGCATTCCCCCTCAGATCGAGGACTAGACAGGGTTGTCCTCTGTCACCATTACTCTTCAACATAGTATTGGAAGTTCTTGCTATAGCAATCAGGCAAGAGAAAGAAATCAAAGGAATACAGATTGGAAGGGAAGAAGTCAAGCTCTCACTATTAGCAGGTGATATGATAGTATACATAGAAAGACCTAAAGAATCCAACAGAAAATTACTGTCAGATATTAGGCAATATAGCAAGGTTATCAGGCTACAAAATCAATGTACAAAAATCAGTGGCATTTCTTTATGCAAACACTAAATCTGAAGAAGAAGACATCCAGAAATCACTCCCATTTACTGTTTCAGCAAAATCAATCAAATACCTAGGAATAAAGTTGACCAAAGAAGTGAAAGACTTATATACTGAAAACTATGAGTCGCTACTCAAGGAAATAGAAACTGATACCAAGAAATGGAAAGATATCCCATGCTCATGGATTGGAAGAATAAATATCATCAAAATGAATATTCTCCCCAGAGCCATATACAAATTTAATGCAATACCCATCAAAGTTCCACCAGGATACTTTAAGAGAATAGAACAAACACTACAATCATTTATCTGGAACCTGAAAACACCTAGAATTGCCAAAACCATCTTAAAGAAAAGAAACAGAAATGGAGGCATCACACTCCCAGACCTTAAACTATATTATAAAGCCATCATCATCAAAACAGCATGGTACTGGAACAAAAATAGGCACACAGACCAGTGGAAGAGAATTGAAAGCCCAGAAATAAATCCCCACACCTATGGAAATCTAATCTTTGATAAGGGGGCCCAAAGGATTAAATGGAAGAAGGAGGCTCTCTTCAATAAATGGTGCTGGGAAAACTGGGTTGAAACATGCAGAAGAATGAAATTGAACACTTTATCTCACCAGAAACAAAAATCAACTCCAAATTGATCAAAGACCTAGATGTCAGACCAGAAATAATCAAATACTTAGAGGAAAACATTGGTAAAACAGTTTCCCACCTACACCTCAAGGACATCTTTGATGAATCAAACCCAATTGCAAGGAAGACTAAAGCAGAAACAAACCAATGGGACTACATCAAATTGAAAAGCTTCTGCACATCCAAAGAAACTATTAAACAAACAGAGAGACCCCTCACAGAATGGGAGAAGATCTTCACATGCCATACATCAGACAAGAAACTAATCACCAAAATATATAAAGAGCTCAGCAAACTTAGCACCAAAAAAGCAAATGACCCCATCCAAAAATGGGCAGAGGATATGAACAAAAAATTCACTACAGAGGAGATCCAAAAGGCTAATAAACATATGAAAAACTGCTCTAGGTCACTGATTGTCAGAGAAATGCAAATTAAGACAACACTAAGATACCACCTCACTCCTGTAAGAATGGCATACATCAAAAAGGACAGCAGCAATAAATGCTGGAGAGGCTGTGGGGACAGAGGAACCCTTTTAAATTGCTGGTGGGAATGTAAATTGGTACAGCCTCTGTGGAGAGCAGTCTGGAAAACTCTCAAAAGGATAGACATGGACCTTCCATATGATCCAGTAATTCCTCTCCTGGGGTTATACCCCAAGGAATCCATAACACCCAACCAAAAAGAGGTGTGTACTCCTATGTTCATAGCAGCACAATTCATAATAGCTAAAACCTGGAAGCAACCCAGGTGCCCAACAACAAATGAGTGGCTGAGAAAGCTGTGGTATATATACACAATGGAATACTATGCAGCTATCAAGAACAATGAACCCACCTTCTCTGACCCATCTTGGACAGAGCTAGAAGGAATGATGTTAAGTCAGCTAAGTCAGAAAGATAAAGATGAGTATGGGATGATCCCACTCATCAACAGAAGTTGAGAAAGAAGATCTGAAAGGGAAACCAAAAGCAGGACCTGACCAAATTGTAAGTAGGGCACCAAAGTAATAACCCTGAGTTAAGGGGTAGCCATGCAGCTTCCTGGGACAGTGGGGGGTGGGAGTTGGTGGGAGGGATGGGTCACAGTCTTTTGGTGGTGGGAATGGTGTTTATGTACACTCCTAGTAAAATGTAGTCATATACATCACTAGTTAATTAATACGAGAGGGGGAAAATTAATTGTATGTCTAAAAGTTTTTCAAAACACAGACTGAATCTTTTCTCAATATATGCAGTGTAATTGATAGGCAGACTCTCTCAAAAGCCTAGACAAAGTAGATCAGAAGCAACCAATAGCACAGCTATATACAAGATACTGGGTACTGTACAGCAAACCCTAACAAAAGGACTTTTCAAAGTTAACCCAATTACCAAATAATGTGATGATAACATTAACTATCGATTGTCTTTTGGAACCCTAAGACAGCAGGAACCTCACATCTCCACTATAGAGCCTCTACTTCCCCCAGTCCTGGAACCATTGGATAGGGCCCACTTTCCTGTATGCCTCTCCCAATCCATATCAAATAATATTGCATCTGCTGATCACAACCTAACCAACACAACGATTGCCACCTCAACATGCTTCACTTCAGACTGTGTCCAGAGACTTCACGTGTGGAATGACAACCCTTCAGATTGATTACTCGGGTGAGACCTTTCCTTTCATAGTATACTCTAATTCCATCTCAGGTGGTTCACTTTCAAACAAAGTCCCAAAACCTAGATATACACCAGTTTCTGTGAGAGAGAGCATATGTTCACACATATCCGTAAACTACTGCAAAATATATACCTGAAAGCAGTACACTAGAGTTTGCAGTGAGTACCTCCCTAACACTTTCTCTCCACTATTCCAAGCTTTGGGTCCATGATTGCTCAACAACTTGTTTGGCTTCGTATGTTAACTCTCTTTTCAGTCACCAGGTTCCAGATGTCATCAGGATGCCGGCCAGGCTTCTCTGGACTGAAGACCCCACCAATGTGTCCTGGAGCTCAGCTTCCCAAGAGACACACCCTACTAGGGAAAGAGAGAGGCAGACTGGGAGTATGGACTGACCAGTCAACGCCCATGTTCAGCGGGGAAGCAATTACAGAAGCCAGACCTTCTACCTTCTACAACCCACAATGACCCTGGGTCCATGCTCCCAGAGGGATAGAGAATGAGAAAGCTATCAGGGGAGGGGGTGGGATATGGAGAATGGGTGGTGGGAATTGTGTGGAATTGTACCCGTCCTACCCTATGGTTTTGTTAATACTTTCTTAAATAAAAAATAAATTAAAAAAAAAGAAATATTGGAAAGTAGAAAAAAAAAAAGAATCTTTCTTTTGAACTCTTTCTCTATATGAGGGCTGCATTATTTCTAGAATAAAGTTTCACAGCTCTCAGACATATGTCAATACACTCCACCTTTGAGTGATACGTGTCCTCTCTCTACTGTAGATCTTTAGTTCCTACATTTTAAACTCATCCCTCCCCCACTTTCACAACCCCAGACCTCATAAATATAGACCAGTGCCCTGTTTGTTATGTTTCATAATAAATATTACTATTTATTCTGCTTCACCCTGTTTTTCACTTGTTTTTTCCTTAAATCCCACACATGAATAAGAGAGTATGATATTTATTTTTCTCTATGGTTTGTTTTATTTAGCTCCTTGAGTTCCAGTAGCAAAAGATAGTACCTCATCATTAAAACTTCCATGTTCACCCTTTGGTCTTTGGACACTGGGATTGTTTTAATATCTTGGTTATTTTTAAAAAATTATTTATTTTACCTCTTGTTGCCCTTGTTTTTATTGTTGTAGTTATTATTGTTGTCGTTGCTCTTAGACAGGACAGAGAGAAATGGAGAGTGGAGGGGAAGACAGAAAGGGGGAGAGAAAGATAGACACCTGCAGACCTGCTTCACCGCTTGTGAAGCGACTCCCCTGCAGGTGGGGAGCCGGGGGCTTAAACAGGATCCTTACGGTCCTTGTGCTTCGTGCCAAGTGCATTTAACCCACTTTGCTACCGCCTGACTCCCTATATCTTGGCTATTTTAAATAAAGCTGTGGTGAACAGAGGTGTGCACATATTTCTTCTATGTGCTTTTATGTCTATTGAGTTTCCTTTTTTATTGATTTATAGCGATTCTTTATATATCTGCATGCAAATACATTGTGAGAAATATGTATTCTGGTTATACTCTATCACTGTGTTTTACTTTTTATTTTCTTAAACTTTTCAATAACTAATTCTCAAATATAAGAAGCATTATTCTTCTTATAATTCAATCACAATGGAATTAAAAATATACTGAAAGCTAGCTAATAAGGACTTAAAGAGGCAGAAGACAGGGTAGGGTATGTGCCTTGCCATTTGCGCAGCCCTGGTTATGAGACACGGCACCACACTGAAGGTGCTATTGCACCAGAGGAAGCCCCAGTGCTGAGGGGTCATTTCCTTCCTGTCTCTCCCTCTGTCTCCATCTGAATAAAATAAATAAATAAATAAGTAAATAACTCTTTTGGGAGCCTTAAAGTCATAACAACATGATATCATGTTATCTGCAGTAAATCTATCTGATAACAGCATAACTATATAAAGTAATTGCATCGGTGATTAGAAAATTCAAGCGCTCTTATTTTCTTAGTTCATAATGCATACATACACCTAGGGAAGAAAAGTCGAGAAAAGCAGGTAAGCAAGTTTACATCTCAAGAACTAAAAAATGAAGACTAAGTTAAAAAGAAAGTAGGGGGAAATATATACAATATATTTTAACTTAATATAGAGAAATAAAATGAAAACTCTGTATCTAACAGAAAATGCAGAAGTACATCAAATACAACAAATCAAGTGAAAATGTGTTTTTTTTTTTTGACAGTTTTTAACAAAATTCCTAAGTGCTACCAAGACTGTTGAAGAAAAATAAAAGAAAATACCAACGGTCAATATGCGAGATAAAAAGAACGCCATTGGGAGTCGCAAAGCACAAGGACCGGCATAAGGATCCTGGTTCGAGCCCCCCCAACCCCCACCTGGGGAGTCGCTCACAAGGTCTGCAGGTGTCTCCCCCTCTCTTCCCTCTGTCCTATCGAACAACAACGACATCAAAAACTACAACAACAATAAAAAGACAACAAGGGCAACAAAAGGGAAAATAAATAAATAAACTCCTAAAAAATAATTTAAAAAAAAAGAACACCATCATCAAATGTCAAAAACACTCATGAAAAAGTTTACAAAAGGAATCAGAAAAACCTTATTTGGCAGTAACTATGCCTATCTACAAAAAAGAAAAATACCTTGAAATATAATTCATAAAAATGACAAAAGACAGTAGAACTATTAATGTCTAAAGAAAATTGAGGGGGCAGGTGGTGGCGCACCTAGCTGAGCGCACATGTTACAATGCACAGGGCCCAGGTTTGGTTGGAGCCCCCAGTCCCCACCCGCAGGAGGAAAGCTTTGAGCGTGGTAAAGCAGGGCTGCAGGTGTCTCTCTGTCTCTCTCCCTCTCTATCTCACCCCTCCCTCTTGCTTTCTGGCTGTCTCTATCCAATAAATAAGTAAATATAACAAAAATTTTTAAAAAGAGAAAAAGAAAACGGAATCTAGAATATCAAAACTTTTTGATACAGTAAACTTCTGGTCCAGATCATCTCACATCTCACATCTCACAAATGAATAACTTCAAATATTTAAAAAATAATAAACATACAATCTTGAGCAACTTAGTCCATAGCAAAAATAAAAAGGAAAATTCTCTCCAATTTGTATTATAGGACCAACATAACTGTGATATAAAAAAATACTGGAAACCTTAAAAAGACTTAGAAGGTACATAATGACAAGTTATATGTAGACATGGTTAACCGCTAGGCTTTAATGTAGATTACATTATGCTAACATCAAGAATCAGTTTCACAGAAAGATAACTCAGTGGTAGAGTATAAGACTTTTATAAGGTCGTGAGTTTGAGCTCTAACATTACATTTACCAGAGAGATGTTCTAGTTTTCTTAATAAATGAATAAACAATATGTAAGTATCAGTTGCTAGGCAGTACCAGTACATGGCTAGTCTTTTTTTGTTTTTTTAATTTTTATTTATAAAAAGGAAACACTGCCTGTTGATTCTTCTTGTGGTTTGAGAAGTATAGAAAGAAAGCTGAGCAACGAACCTCAGATGAAGTCAGTGAAATACTGTTTCACATGGTACAATATGTAAGAAGTGAAAGATTATCCTGAGAATTGATGAAATTTATCTATTTTTAGAAATATTTATGGCTAAATTTATTTTTAAATGTGTAAGATTATTATAGCCATCTACCTATTTTTAAACTCAAGCCTATAATTACAGCTTTTGACACTAATCCAAAATCAAAGTAAATCTTCATAATCACACTGTAAATAGCTTGCTCAACTTTAGGGCTATAACTGACTAATCTGATTTATTCCAAAGCCTTTTTGTTCATTAGCATTGCTTAACAGATAGTTATTTTTAAATCATTAGCAAATCCTTAGAGATTTTTATAATCTGTCATGAGCTACCTACTTTTCTTCATTCTATTTCCATTTAAATTCTTATTTTATATAAGATGCTTCCCAGTATATATAGCTCTCTAATTGTCAATTTCTGTGTGCAGTTAATTATTGACACAGGAAAACTGTGTGAAAATTAAATGCCTATAATGTGGTTAAAGAGTTGATAGGGTCCAGGAAAATATTGGTTAAAAATATGGTCACAATCAAGAATTTTAAAAAAATATTTATTTATTTCCTTTTTGTTGCTCTTATTTTATTGTTGTAGTATTATTGTTGTTATTGATGTCATCGTCATTGTATAGGACAGAGAGAAATGGAGAGAGGAGGGGAAGACAGAGTGGGGGGAAGAAAGACAGACACCTGCAGACCTGCTTCACCGCCTGTGAAGCGATTCCCCTGCAGGTGGGGAGCCCAGGGCTCGAACCAGGATCCTCACGCCAGTCCTTGAGCTTTGTGCCACATGTGCTTAACCCGCTGCACTACTGCCCAACTCCCCACAATCAAGAATTTATGCACCTAAAAGTTCTCATTATTTTTGCTAGTGATATTGAGAAGAGAAATTAAACTATGAATTAATGACATAGTTCTCTCTCGATTGCTGAAATGATCTGGGAAATGAAATAAAAGCTTCATTGGGCAAAATTGTATTATATTTGCAAAGAATAATGGTAATAGAATGTTAGATTGTAACTTAAGGTATACAATATCTGTGAATTAGTCCACATTGGCATAAATATATATATATATATGCACATATATATATATATATATTTATCTATAGAGATAAGTAGGAGAGAAGGAATAAATTTTCGTTATCTAAGAATGCCAATTAATTTACAATCTTCTTACATAGTCCTGTTTTATTTATAAACATGCTAATGATGACACAATATTTACACTAATGACATTATTATTATTAAAATAACAAGAACAATTAAAAAGATATGTTAAAATGTATTTCAGATTAGAATCACTTGTGATCAAACCAGATCTTTCAACTTATGAAAATGACACCTTAGAAAATGTCATAAAAATTACTTGATCACCTGGAGTATAAAATAGATATGATTCAAAAATATATTTCCCCCTTATGTTATATAATAGATCTTGTTTTATTTTAAATTTTATTTATTTATTATTGGATAGAGACAGAGAGAAATTGAGAGGGGAGGGGAAGATAGAGAAGGAGAGAGACAGAGAGACACCTGCAGCCCTACTTCACCACTCATAAAGCTTTCCCCATGCAGGTGGGGATCAGGGCTTGAACCTGGGTTTTTGTGCACTATAGTGTGTATGCTCAACCACCTGGTCCCTATAGATCTTGTTCTTATACAAGGACAATGTTATATTATATCATGTTATGTGGTGTCAGTGAATGAACCCAGGACTACGTGCATGAGCAACACTGCTGAGTTGCCTCTCAACATTTATTCTGGGAGGCAGGGAGTGGCGCATCTATTTAAGCGTACACATTACAATGCTCAAGGACCCAGGTTCAAGCCCCTTGTCCCCACTTGCAGAGGGAAAGCTTCACAAGTGATGAAGCAGGCCTGCTGGTGTCTCGCTATCTCCCTCTTCCCCCCTCCACTTCTCTCTATCTCTATCCAATAATAAATGAACAAAAAGATTTAACAGAAATATATTTTTAAAAATTAAAACTTAACAAAAAAAACCCCACATTTATTCTATGTAGGGAAAAGAAATGAGGAGAGACACCTAGGTACTTACTGTCCACCATCCTTGAGTTACTTGCCTTGGTGCTGCCCTGGGGATTCTCATACTCATGGGACAGAATGCACTCAACTTAATGGCATTGTCTCACAGACCCCTGAACTCGTGCATTTTTAACTTATACCTGGAGTTATAATCCAGCACGACATTATTTGTTTTGTGGCACAAATTAGTCCAGCTTGGGCCATTAGAAATTCTGTCAGATTGGTTCCTGAGTCCCTTTTTTGTTTTTCAGAAACATCTGCATTTTATGGAAGTATAAAAGTTTAATGTTTTGTGTTTAAGTGACATTTAACTTTTTAAAATCTTATTTGTTTATCTGTCACCAGGTTTATCACTGGGACACAATACCAGCATGACTCTACCAATCCTTGTGGTAACTTTTTTTTTTTTTTGCCTCCAGGATTATCTCTGGGGCTCAGTGCCTGCACTATGAATCCACTGCTCCTGGAGGCTACGCTTTCCATGTTGTTGCCCTTGATGTTAATGTTGTTGCTGTTATTGTTATTATTGATGTTGTTGTTGCATAGGACAGAAAGAAATTGAGAAAGGAGGGGAAGACAGAGGGGGAGAGAAAGCCAGACACCTGCAGAGCTGCTTCACTACTTGTGAAGTGACCCTCTGCAGGTGGGGAGCCGGGGGACTCAAACCGGGATCCTCACTCCTGTCCTTGCTCTTCAATGCCATGTCTGCTTAAACCACTGAACCACTGGCAAGCCCCTTTTTCTTTTATTTTCTGATAGAGACAGAGGAAAAAGTGAGGGAAAGAAGGAGAGAAAAAGAGTAATGCTTGCAGCACTGCTTTACTACTCATGGCATCCCCCCCACCCCCACCCCACTACTGTTGTGGGTTGAGAGCTTGAGAGCTTGAACTGAGGTCTTCACACATGGTGACTTGTGACTTGACTGGGTAGGCCACCACCCAACCCTTATATGATGTTTTCATTTCTAATGAGCTATTACAGAAACTCAGAGTCTAGGAAAATAAACTTTCATTTAAGCCTTATTTTTTACACAGTAGATGTAGAAAATGATCATATCAATACTACCTCTTCTCTTTCATATAAATACTAAGAACGGCATCAGTAAGACGGTCAAAATTCAAAATTTTCTTATATAAGGTAATTAAACATCTGTAGAGTTCTTTGGACAAAATGTAGGTCAATGTAGCACTTTTTTTTTTCTAGTGGAGTAGTGACACCTAGAGGCTTTACTTTACATTAACTGAAAGATTAGGAAGGGTTTGCATTATTTGAAATCACATTTATGCCACGTCCTGTTTCCTAATGGGCAAAAAGTATAAGTAAATAAATGCTTCCTGTTACCAGCATAAAGATATCATCCCCACATGGGTCGGCTAGATTGCTACTATAGAGTCAGTATTCTTCACAATGATATTTGATCATCAAAGCAGCAGAGGTACATTGATTCAGAGTGACTGCAAGAAAAATATTATATTGGGGCCAGGTGGTGGTGCACCTGGTTAAGCGCTCACATAACAGCATGCAAGGACCTAGATTCAAGCCCCTGGTCACCACCTACAGGGGAAAGTTTCACAAGTGGTGAAGCAGGACTGCAAGTATCTCTCTGTTTCTCTCCCTCTCTATCCCCCAGCCCCTCTCAGTTTCTCTCTGTCTCTATCTAATAATAAATAAATTAAAATAATAAAAGTTATATTGACTAAGAAATGATGTGAAATATTATCAACTGATATCTTTATCCCAAGAACAAATTCAGAATGAGCACATTACTCATCTTCTGAAAATACAAGGACATGTGAGACATATAGTTGATACTTAAAGATACTGAAGTAGAAAATGTTCAAGATAAAAATAACTTGGAAGCCAAGAAATCAGGGAAGCAATTACCCCCTACCAATATTCAGATATTTAAAGATCTTATCTGAATATCTCACCACTATGACAAGAGGCAATCATCAGACCAAAGCACAGAGAAAAATAGATTTTATCTATTGCATAAGTAAGCCCAGGGGCAATGAAAAATCCATTAAAAGAACAATCCATGGATATCCAACTAATACAGACAGTAATACCTTTAAAAGAACACACGTTTTTATAGATTTATGAAATCATTCATTTTATAAAATTTTGAGAGTGAATTTTCATAGTTTAAATTACAAAAATCTTCTGAGTTAATGCATTCACTTATGTTTCATTTCTTTTTTTAAATTTCTTTATTGGAGGATTAATGTTTTGCATTTGACAGTAAATATAATAGTTTGTATATGCGTAACATTTCTCAGTTTTCAACACAACAATACAACCTCACTTATGTTTCTTTTAAAAATTTATTTATTTTCCCTTTTTGTTGCCCTTGTTGTTTTTTTTATTGTTGTTGTCTCACTTATGTTTCTAAAATGCTACAGTACACTATGGTTTAAAAGACTTTTTAAAAAATATTTATTTATTTATTCCCTTTTTTTGTCCTTGTATTATTGTTGTTATTGATGTCATCGTTGTTGGATAGAACAGAAAGAAATGGAGAGAGGAGGGGAAGACGGAGAGGGGAAAAGAGCTATAGACACCTGCGGACCTGCTTCACCACCTGTGAAGTGACTCCTCTGCAGGTGGGGAACCAGGGGCTCCAACTGGGATCCTTATACTGGTCTTTGTGCTTTGTGCCACATGCGCTTAACCCACTGCACTACCACCGGACTCCCGGTTTAAAAGACATTTTAAAGTATTTCAATTGTTTTGTTCCTTTTAAAATATGATGCCAGAGTCATACTCAAAGTTTTGATACTGAGGTATATCAACCCCTCCTTGGAGCACAGCTCAACTTAAAAAAAAAAAAAAAAAAAAAAAAAAAAAGAGTACTCTCTGCTTTAGGTCATAAAAGAATTACTAAGCTAAGAAGAACTTGCAGTGACAAAAAATCACGTTCACAGGAACTGCCCAGAGAGGTTATACAGCATTCTGAAGTGACTATTTTCCTTTGGTGGCTTACTGATTATTGGTTGAGCTCAAGAGCTGAATGCAGCACATGACCCAGGAAGCTTTCCTGATTCCAAAAATAAACAAAACAAAACAAACAAAAACCCGACAGATATTATGACATTACTTGGCTAGTAAAATACAGAATTTAGAGACATGAAGGATGAGGAGCAGTTTTAGAGAATCAAATTATTGGTGTGGTTCTGGAAATATGAATCCTAAAGACAGCAAAAAGTTCACAAGTGAAGAATAAAGTTGTAAACAACCTCACAGTTCTCAGGAGACAAAAACAAGGATTTAAGAACACGGAGACATGGGAGAATATCCCTATAATCTCGCTAGGCCTGACGCTCTAAAAAGGCTGCAGTTTGGGGGTCGGGCGGTGGCGCAGTGGGTTAAGCGCATGTGGCGCAAAGCGCAGGGACCGGCGTAAGGATCCCGGTTCGAGCCCCCGGCTCCCCACCTGCAGGGGAGTCGCTTCACAGGCGGTGAAGCAGGTCTGCAGGTGTCTATCTTTCTCTCCCCTTCTCTGTCTTCCCCTCCTCTCTCCATTTCTCTCTGTCCTATCCAACAACGAATTGCGTCAACAAGGGCAATAATAATAACCACAACGAAGCTACAACAAGGGCAACAAAAGGGGGAAAAAAATGGCCTCCAGGAGCGGTGGATTCATGGTGCAGGCACCGAGCCCAGCAATAACCCTGGAGGAGGAAAAAAAAAAAAAAAGGCTGCAGCTTATGACAAAGAAGTAAGAAAAAAAAGCTGCTAATATATAGAAAAAGAAATCCTGTGATCTGTAGATCAAGCTGGAATCTGTCATGTCCTGGGTAAAATTAAGAGCACCTACCTACCTCCCTAGTAAAAAGGCAGGTAGCATTACTCTCCATTTCTAAGTTATTAAACAGCATGTATTTTTTCAGTTCACAGTTGTGCCATAGAATTCAAGAAACACTTGAAAATCAAAAAGTAAATGAGAGCAGGCAAGTTAGGTCATAGAATAGTGTGCTGCTCTGCATGTATGTGGCCTAGGTTCAACCTGGTCCTCAACTCATTGGGGGATGCTTCAGTGTTTGTGGTCTCTCACTTTTTCTCCTGCCTCACTGCCTTTTTTTTTAATTCATTATCTTTATTTATTGGGTAAAGACAGCAGAACACTAAAAGGGAGACAGAGATACATAGGGAGAGAGACAGAGAGATACCTGCAGCCCTGCTTCAACACTCACAAAGCTTTTCCCCTACAGGTGGGGACCAGGGGCTTGAACCAAGGTCCTGGTGCACTGTAACATATGTGATTAACCAGGTATGCCACCACCAGCCCCACTTTTTTTAAATTAGTGATTTAATACTGTGTAACAAGATTGTAGGATAAGAGGGGTACAATTCCACGCAGTCCCCACCACCAGAGTTTCGTATTCCATCCCCTCCACTGGAAGCTTCCCTATTCCTTATCCCTCTGAGACTATGGACCAAAATTCTTTATGGAGTGCAGAAGGTGGGAGGTCTGGCTTTTGTAATTGCTTCTCTGCTGGACATGGATGTTGGCAGGTTGATCTATACTTTCACCTTGTCTCTATTTTTCCCTAGTGGGATAAGACTCTGAGGAATGAGATTCCAGGGCACATTGGTGAGTTCTGTCCAGGGAAGTCAGGATGGTGTTATGGTAACATCTCAAGTTGATGGCTGAAAACAGGACAAATTGTTTAATAATCGAATTTAAAGGTAAGAGTAGAGCAGGTGGAACTAAAAGTCTTGGTGTGGGAGGAAGCTTGGAAGTTCATTTTAGGTATATTCCAAGAAGCCCATGACTTCAATAATTTTTGCCTGAGCCCCACAGATAGCATACAGGTGGGCTAAAAGTATTGTCTGAGAATATGGTATTGAAATTGAGAATATGACTAGGAAGCTGGTTAAGAGCAGAGAGTAGGGAGTTGGGCGGTAGCGTGGGTTAAGCGCATGTAACGCCAAGCACAAGGGCCAGAGTAAGAATCCTGGTTCGAGCCTCTGGCTCCCCACCTGCAGGGGAGTCGCTTCACAAGCAGTGAAGCAGGTCTGCAGGTGTCTATCTTTCTCTCCCCCTCTCTGTCTTCCCCTCCTCTCTCCATTTCTCTTTGTCCTATCCAACAACAACAGTAATAACAACAATAATAACTACACTAACAATAAAAGCCAAGGGCAAGGAAAGGGAAAATAAATAAGCAAGCAGAGAGTAGCTCTGAAATATGAGGAAAGTATATAAACACTATTAACTGTGGAACCCACTGATCTGATCGAGGGCCCGTATCTATTCATATTCAGCACAGAAGCCTGTGTAACTTCTGCATCCCTGTCACTCTGAGCTCACAGTCCATGCTCCAATCCAGGAACATTTTGGACCGCACTCATTTCAGGACCAGTCTTCCTTGAGGGCCGAGTATGTTGACCCAGCCTCCCTTTGGAGAGTGGGGGAGTTGTTGCCATTGCTGCTCTACATTGAGGGCAAGGGCCTGCAGAGGCCCATAAGAGGGGGCTGATGATGATGTACCTGATACAAGTGACCAGTGAGAGTGGAGAGAGGGATCCATTAGAAGTATAGGTCCATCATATCGATGTGGGAAATCAAGGATTCCCTGACTAGCCCCGGATGATGGGTTGGTCTGGTAGTGATCCTAAAAGGCCATCATTACAGTGTGCCAGTCTCTTGCCCTTATCCAACTTTTGTAGTCCTTACTTCATGTGACAATGTTAGATTTAAAGTGGCTGAGGGAAGTGAAGTAGAGTGTAGGAGCTCTCTGCCCTTTCTATCAGAAAGAAAGAAAAGACAGGATAAAAAGAGAAGGGAAAAGAGGAAGGAAAAGGATGAGATGGAAGAAGGAGGAAAATAAAAGCAGTAATATATATATATATGTATATATATATACATATATATATGTGTATAAATATATATATATTTATATATATATATATATATATATATATGATCCTGCTGTTGATGGTAGTATAATAAAGCCTGCATATAATTATGGTTTCATCTTCAAAATGACAGACAAATGTTGAAGATATAAATTAAATTGTGAATTATTTCATCAGAATGAGTCAACACATTAAAATAAAATGGAAATAACGTGACTAAAAGTGCCTTCAATTACAGATCTAGTCCAGAGGTTAAAGGAAAACTAAGTGCAACAGTACAGTGGCATAGTTTGCTGGAGCAAAGTCTAGTAGAAAGCTTTTAGATAAAAAGATTTTCTAAAGATAAAAAATAAGCACACTTTTAAAAATAGAAAGAGCAGCCATCACTGTAATTGCATTTGACTGAGGGGGAAAAAAGTCGTATTAGAAGGCTCAATGACCAAGAGTTCTTCAAATCACATAAATTCAAGGACACTTGTAAACCTGTTGTTGAAATGTTTAACCAGTGTGCATGCCCATCTAAACACATAGCCTGATAGAAAGTAGAAAACAAGGTACAGTGCCTGCAAGAAGGCCCTTTTTCAAAGGGCCAATGAAATAGCCGGCTTGGATGGTGTGCTGCTTTGCCATATACTATACTGAAAGAAACTTCACAGCTGGGGTCTCTCTCATTCTTTCTGCTTCCCTGCCTGTCTCTAAGAAAGTAAGATAAAAATAAAGAAAAAATTATCTCAGTCAAGAAATGAAATGGCACCTGTTAATGATAAATCAAGACAAATATACAATATATAAGAAAAAGAAACAAAATATTGACCTAAAATTTCAATATTTAGTGAAAATAAACTGAAAAATGACAAGAAATTTTAGCTATATTCAAACAAAGCCCCAAATAGTTAACAGGAAGACCTGTGAAAGGTAATGAAAGTAAAAACAAAATTCATAGAAAATATTTCAAAGGGCAAAATAACCAATTAAAAAACAATTCACATGTAACTGGGGAAAACTTAAGATTTAATATGATCAGAGTATTGTGTGATCTAAAGATTGTGACATCTTTTCTTGAAACCAAATATTTCTATTTCCACTTGTAACGATTAAAGCAAAATTTGCAAGACCTCAATGCTCTTGTCCAAAAAATGTTTGAGGAGAGGTTAATAATTTTAGAGTACATATTCTATGAGGTGAACATCACTTTGGCTTCGAAAGCAGGAAGGAACTCTACCGGAGAAGAAAACTAAACCTATATTCCTGATGAACATTGATGCAAAGATCCTGAACAAGATCTTGGCAAATCGAATCCAGCAACATATCAAGAGAATCATTTACCAAGACCAAGTGGGATTCACCCCTGGGCAACAGGGTGGTTCAAAATACAAATTATATGGTCACACAGTTGATACCCTGCCCTGCAAATTTCCACTTTAAAAAAAAATTATGATTCCGTATAATGATTCTGTAGTTATACTGTTCTCTCCCCTATTTGTTCAATTTCACTGTCTTCTAAATTTTATTTGCTGGATATCTACCTTGTTGCAACTTCAAAATTATTTCCATGACTTTTGAAGCCACAATGGCAGAAACCTTTTTTTTTATGACATTTATCTGCCAAGAATTACAAATTTCTTCAAGACTTTAAATTCCATGATATGCTTAATGATAACACAAGTACACTTAAGACCTTTAATTCAAATTTCATGTGCATGGTTATAGTTTCAGAATGTAAAAATATAACTGAAAATTGATAAAAGAAAGCATATACTGTACTGTTAAAAATCATGAAAAGAACATGGACAGGACATATTGTATTGCACCAAAGGAAGGACTCTGGGGAGAAAGAGGGAGGGAGGATAAGAAGAAAATTCTGGGGGCCCGTTATATAATAAAATCGTATGCATATATCAATGATTGTGAACGTTTCCCTATCTTAATCACTAAATGATTAAGCACCTATGCATGAAGTACATGTTGATATAGGTAACGAGTTGAGCTATCAAATACATAGTCCTTTTAAAATGAAGTTTCTGAGCATCCTGGAAATAATATAAAACATTGTTGTTTCATTTCTGTATCCTTAACTAAATCCTAAGTAAAAAAAAAAAAAAGTTAATCAAGAGAACCAATTAACAATTTAGAAAACTATATATGGAAATATATTTGAATTAACTAACTGGAGGTTTAAAAATGAAAAAAAAATACCCCACATTTAATGAGGGAAGAAGGAAGGGGGAACAAAGATTTTGGCAGTGCCTTCTAGGTATGACCTACATATGTTGTTTTATTAATCTTCACAGTAACCAAGTGAGATATTTATTATCCATCTCCTTTTTAAGACTTGTAAACAATAGTTTAGGAATCAATAGAAATAATGCTATTTCCTTACTTTCTTTCTTTAGTTTGGTTAATTGGTTAATTGAGCAGATGAAGTGATTGAGAGAAGTAAGGGATAGGGGAGGGGGGTGTTTAGGCCTAAGTAGGAAATCTTTAGACATTTTCTGGTGTATTTCCTTGTGTGTTGTAAATTAACTTACAAAGAGATTTGGGGGTTTGGGACTGCTTGTGGTACATATAGAAGAATTCACAGCAGGAGCTGGGAAGTGGTTTGATCAATACACGGTTTATTAGGGTGAAACAGGTAAAAGGCAAAATAAGCAATTATCATCAAGGGTTAAGAGTACGCTAGGTCTATAAAGTCTGAATATGGTTATCAAAGTTTAGTCCCATAAGATAAACAATTATCAGCTCTGGTAAAGGTTGCTCATGGCTGTAGAGGAGTCTATAAGTTTTGTCAAGCTATTTATTCTCTATTTACTTAGATTTCATCGAATGACAATTACACTGACCTCCATCATCTTATAAAAATTTATAGTTCTGAATTTCTGAGACTGAACCTATGCTCTCAACTCAAAATAAAAGCTGTTTTCCCACTCAAAAAAATTCTTGTAGTAAATTGACAGAAATAAAAGCAAATATTTTCATTTAAGTTACAGCTATTCTAAGAGCATGTGTACTGTTAAAACAAATCTCCTACTCATAAATGTTTAGATAACTTGATGAGACATCTTTTATATTTTCAGTATAAAAAAGAAAGGATAGACTTCAACCAATTCCACATTAATTCTTTTTTCAATTACAAAAATACAATTATTGCTGTTGGAGAAATACTAGTAAAATCATAAAGCTATGTATTATGTTAATAACACAGTGTAAGACTGACCTTGTTTAAATGTGTGATATAGTACTAAAGCATTTGCTTAGTTCTACAATGTATAAATACTGCTTTGGATATTTTCAGATCATAAAGAACATGAAGTGGTCAGAGTAACTGTTTGGCATCTATTATCTGAAGTCTCTTACTATGAAATGTAAGAAAACCAAGGTATGCTTTGGAACCTTGGAGAATTGAAATAATTCTGGAAACTATTTCAGTTACTATTTTCAGTTATGGTTTCCTTGTGATCAAAAAGATAGACTGGACTCTTGCTTTCATATGCCGTCTTTGCAAGCTAGCTCTTGATTTCACAAAAATTACGATCAAACTGATTTATTGTTTTCAATCCTGTGTGTAGTCAAATTCCTGATTCTACTATTCTCTCCTAAAATCAAAACTTTCAACAAAGAAGGTTCTAATGCTGTGGGATTACAACCCCACCCTCCAATCCTGTCAGCAATCTCTCAAAATGCAAAATTATATATAACAAGGAAATATGGTGAATATGCATCTAGTTAATGAGCACATTGAAAAAAATGTCATACAAATATAATTACTGAATGATATTCTATCTTGTTTCATTGGCTAATCTGAAAAGTGGGAATGAAAACTGTCTAAAAGTATTTTATTTTCTAACAGCAATCAAATTCTTGATTCTCACCTGCATTTTGCACACAAAGATATACCCGATATATGTTTATAATTTTAGGAACTATTTATTATGTAAATCATCTTACGGTGCATTTAAATAAGACCGTGAGTATGGAAGCTAATGGAATTAGAATTTTAAACTTTAGGGTGTGGGTGGTGGCTCACCTGGTAGAGGGCACACTTTACCATGAGCAAGGGTCCAGATCCAGTCCCCAGTGTTCCCTGCAGTGTGGGAGCTTCACAAGTGGTAAAGCAAGGCTCAGGGAAGAAAAAAAAAAAAAAACCTAGTATAGTCATGAGCTCTTTGGAATATAACTAAAATAGGCCTACTAGCTATCTACAAAATGGAGACCCCCAAGTCTTCATCTGCAACATTCCAGACTTTAGGTTCATGATTAGTCAACAATTTGTTTGGCTTTATATGTTAACTCTTCTTTCAGCCACCAGGTTCTAGATGCTACCACGATGCCAACTAGACTTCTCTGGGCAGACAACCCCACTAATGTGACCTGGAGCCCCACTTCCCCAGAACCCCACTCCACTAGGGAAAGAGAGAGGCAGGCTGGGAGTATGGATCGACCTGTCAATGCCCACATTCAGTGGGGAAGCAATTACAGAAGCCAGACCTTCCACCTTCTGCACCCCATAATGACCCTGGGTCTATACTCCCAGAGGGATAAATCTATCAGGGAAGAGGAGGGGATACGGAGTTCTGGTGGTGGGAATTGTGTGGAGTTGTACCCCTCTTATCCTATGATTTTTGTCAGTGTTGCCTTTTTATAAATAAATTTTTTTTAAAAAAAGTGATAGAGCAATGCTACAGGTATCTCTCATTTTCTCTGTTCTCTCCCTGCCTCTGTAAAAATGACCCCTGGGAACAGTGGAGTCATGCAGGCACCAAACCACAGTAATAACCCTAATAAAAACAAATAAATATCAATAACATTTTCTTTCTTTTTTCACTTTTTCCTATTAGTGATTAACAAAATTGCAAGCTAACACGAGAATAATTCCACACGTTTCCCACCACCAAAGTTCTGTGTCCCCATTCCCTCCACTGAAGACTGCAGTGGTTCTCCCAAGGTCACAGATAGGATTTGACTGTTATTGCTATAGACCTTTTCAATTTTAAACCTTATTAAAGCTCAGTTATTTGGGGGAATAAAATCATTTGCATTACTTTAAAATTTTCCTATTACATACTTTTAGGTCTTTGTATGACATAGTCTTCTTTATTTATTTACTGTTGTCATGGTGATTCCCCTCTGCAGGCTGACTTTTTCAGATGGAGAGAGAAAGAGCCAGAAGGGAAGACAACACAGCAACTAAGCATCCCATCTGTGGTGAGGCCAGGCTTCAATTTGCATGATCAGCACCTCCTCAGGTGAGCTGTCTTGCAGAATTTTTGTTTTACTTAAGTGTGGTTTTTAAAAAAAATTATTTATATAAAACACTACTATTGAATTAAAAATGAATAAGTTCTATCTAAGAAGTGGACAGTTCTTATTGTAATATCATTCCTAAATTTAATAAAGCTCTTCTTGAGGTGCAGTAAATCACGAAATTCTTTATATTAGTAAAACCTTTTATGTATCCAGACAAATAAACATTCTTGATCCATAGATAGTAAGTATCACAGTTCTATTAATGAAATATATTTTCTGAGTTGTAGCCTTACATTCTGTGATTGTTGCATGTCCATTGTCATTGCAAAATTAAAATTTTCAAGATTCCTAGTAGTATCTTTAATCTTAATAGCACTAATGCATAGATCACTTCCTTAATACAAGCTGACATTACTAAAACCAAGGTATCCTCAAGATGTTTAGAGCAAAACTCCCTAAAATGTGCGACTTTGGAGTATAGATGATTTTTTTTCCAAAATGAACCTTGCAGGAAACTTTAACCACTATCTTAATTACCTGTAAGAGTGAAAAGTGTGAGTATTCATTTCCCTGGAGTAACATTTTCTCCGGAAAAAAAAAAAAATCTACATGGAAAAAACCATGTAGATAGCAGGGTAAACATTTAGTTACAGAACATCTACTTTTTGTGATATTAGATTTTGTGTCACCCTTTCTTAATCCAGTGAATCCATCTCCTTGTTTTTTTTAACTTATTTATTATTTTCTATCTTATTTTCTTAACTCAAGATATATACTCTCACACCAAAAACTTTGGTGAAACGTTGCAGGATGTTCATATCAAAGATGTATTTCTGGACTAGACTCCATAAGGATAGAAAATGAAAACAGGAGTAAATAAGTGAGACTATATCAAACTAAAAAAGCCGCTACAAAAGCAAACTATATTAAGGATAACCAGGCAACCCAGTAAAGGGGAGAAGATATTTGCACATCACACATCCAATAAGTGACTGACATCAAACATCGGTAAGGAACTGGTACAACTCTACAGGAGAGAAAAAATAATAACCCAATAAAAAGAGGGCAAAAGAACTAACTAGAGAGCTTTCTAAAGAAGACATACACATGACCCACAGACATAGGAAGAAATATTCCACTTCATTTATCATTAGAGAAATGCAAATTAAAACTACAATGAGATGCCATCCCACAGTGTTGAGAAACAAAAGATATTGGCAAGGCTGTGGAAAAAAAGGGACTCTTCTGCACTGCTGGTGGGGATGCAAACTGATCAGCCCCTTCTGGAAAATGGTATAAAGAGCTTTTGAACAACTAAAAATGCAACTATTTTATGACCAGGCAATACCACTGTTAAGCATTTACCCAAAGGACACACAAATACTTATCCAAAGAGAATAAACATCCCTATATCCATAGCTGCATTATTCACAGTGACTAAATACTGGAAGTAATATAAATGCTCATCAATAGATGACTGGTTAAAGAAATTATGAAGTGTATACACCATGAAATACTATTCTGCATTAAAAAGGGAAATAGCGTGTCCTTCAGGACAAAATGGACAGAACTGGAGGTGATCATGCTTTGTGAAATAAGAGGTTAAAGACAAGTGCCAAACGGTTTCACTCATATTTGGAATCTAGAAAACTGGAATGCATGACTGTCAAAACAAAACAAAACAGAAACAAGCTGTCTCTAGGCCTCTGTGAGAACTATAGTGGTTACAAGTGGGATGGTGAGGACACAGAATTTTGGTGGTGGGTGTGGTTTGGAACTATAACCTGTAACTCTACAGTCTTGTAACCTAGGATTAGTCACAAAATAAATAAATATAAAAATTAAAGATATTGAGGATCTGGTGATAGCGTAGTAGGTTAAGAGCACATGGCATGAAGCACAAGAACCGGTAGCATAAGGATCCCGGTTCGAGCCCCCAGCTCCCCACCTTCAGGGGGTAGCTTCACAAGTGGTGAAGCAGGCCTGCAGGTGTTTATCTTTCTCTCTCCCTCTCTGTCTCCCTTCCTCTCTTGATTTCTTTCTGTCCTATCCAACAACATCATCAATGGCAACAATAACTATGACAACAACAAGGGCAACAAAATGGAAAAAAACTGTCCTCCAGGAGCAGTGGATTCGTAGTGCAGGCACAGAGCCCCAGCAAGAACCCTGGAGGCAAAAATAAATAAATAAATATTTTTAAAAATATTTTATGAATAAATGTTTTAATCAATTAGCCTACTAAAATGAAAGATAAATAGGATAAGTAAATTCTGTCTGATTCTGTTGTCTAATCTGAAAAGTAAGGATAAAAATTTTTTAAATATATTTTCAGTATCTATTTATCTCTGGCTACAAGTTTCTTCATTCTTCCCAGATATATGTAAACATACAACTATATCTTTCACATATACATATAGCTATGTTTGCATATAAGTAAAAATTATCCAGAAAATATTATGTAAATGATAAATCTTAATATGCAGTCAACAGAATCAGTGAACATGGTAGCTGATGCAGTTAAAAAATTAAAATTATAGAGCTTCCCATGAGATCAATTAATCATGAAAGCTTGTGAGTCAGCAGCTTACTCATACTGTTACATAAAAAAATAAAAAATAAAAATCTAGGAAGCAGAAAATTTCCTTTATATAAAACTTTATCTACATTTTTTCCTTAATTTATCTTGATTAAGACAGGTGAATTAAGAATCTTCAGCATGAATCACTCAGAAATGTATTGAGGAATATAAGTATGTATTCAGATAAACACATACAGCCATTAAAGATAATTCTGCATCCATTTTCAAAAGAAATGAAGAGGAATTTGAAAATAACCAAATAAGCAATGATTGCTTCGTGCTAGGAAACCATAGTGATTCAGTGGTTTTAGCTGACAACCGAATGAAGAAAGCTTTCTAAATATAATAATAATAATAACAAACATGCACTATGATGAACAGTAGCATTAAACAAAAGCTCTCTTCACTCTCTCTCTCTCACTGGTTTGGCAGTCTTGATCTCAAGAAGAAATCGTATCGGAGAGGAAGAGATCCAGTCTGTAGGCATCAAGTCTGCCAACCAAACACTACATCACTGAGCAGTCACCCTGGCTTTACTAGCTTTCTTTTCTTCATTTAGTGTTGTCATGTAGATGAAACAAAACTGTGTAGGTGATGCTTTCCTTGAGTGACCTTAACCAAAGGTTGAGAGAAAGCTGGGACTGTGTCCCTATCAAGACAATGTTTCAGGAAATTCACACAGTGACTAAATACTGATACAAAATTCTGACTAATCTATTTTTTATGCCTTGCACAACACATCCAAGTACTTTTGGAAGATATGTCCTCTACGATATAATTTTATCTGGGTTCTTAAAAGAAAACAGTCCTACAAGTTTATTGTCTCATATTATCTCATAGACTATAGAAAGTACCTGGAAAGACTTTTAGTGGATTTGGTTTTAAAATGTGCACTGGGGGGGGGCCCAGGTGGTGGCTCACCTAGTTGAGTGCACATATTACGGTGTGCAAGGACCCGAGTTCCAGCCCCCAGTGCCCACCTGCAAGGGGAAAGCTTTGTGAGTGGTGAAGAAGGGCTGCAGGTGTCTCTCTTCTTTCCTATCACCCACTTCCCTCTTGATTTTTGGCTGTTTCTAGCCAATAAATAAATAAAGATAACAAAAATTTTTTAAAGATCTTATTTATTTATTTATTTATTAATGAGAAAGATAGGAGGAGAGAGAAAGAACCAGATAACACTCTGGCACATGTGCTGCCAGGGATCGAACTCAGGACCTCATGCTTGAGAGTCCAAAGCTTTATCACTGTGCCACCTCCCAGACCACACAAGTTAACAAAATTTTAAATGTGCACTGTATGCTTCTTAATTTGGTTTTTAAACTTAAATTTTTATTTAATATTATTCTTATTTTTGGTTGTTATGGCCACCACCAGAGTTATTACTAGAACTCAGTGCCTGCAAAACCCATAGTCATTTTTTCTTTATTTCTCTTCCTATTTCTTTTTTTTTTTCCTCCATGGTTCTCGCTGGGCTCAGTGCCTGCACCATGAATCCACTGCTCGTGGAGGCCATCTTTTTCCCCCTTTTGTTGCCCTTGTTGTTGTAGCCTCATTGTAGTTATTATTGTCATTGTTGATGTCGTTCGTTGTTGGACAGGACAGAGAGAAATGGAGGGAGGAGGGGAAGACAGAGAGGGGGAGAGAAAGATAGACACCTGCAGACCTGCTCCACCGCCTGTGAAGCGACTCCCCTGCAGGTGGGGAGCCGGGGGCTCGAACCTGGACCCCTACGCTGGTCCCTGCGCTTGCGCCACATGCGCTTAACCTACTGTACCACCACCCGACCCCCTCCTATTTCTTTTATTTCATAGGACAGAGAAAAAAATAGAGTGAGGAAACAAGAGAGACAGCTGCAACACTGCTTCATCACTCATGGTGTGCTGGTACCCAGGCCCCCAAAATAAGTATTTATGCATGCCCTACACACTCAAGGACTTTTGGAAGACATATCCACTTTAACTTGATTATATCTGGACACTGACAGAAAGAATAGTTCTTCAGACTTACTCTCAATGCAATAAATATAGAAAGTGCCTGAAAACTTTCAATGCTAATTATAAAGAGACTTGCAGAGGATTTAGTTTAAAGATATGCACTATGGTTATAGATTTGTTTATTTTTGAAGTTCACTGTATAATTTGAAAATTGTTTAAAACATTTACAGTGTAAAAGGTTTCTTTCTTTTCCTGTAGGATTCAGTATTGGGGCCTCTAGATCAATAAGCAAAAGTTGTACTATTGAACTATCATACTTACTCCACTGGACAGAACTTCTGTCTCCCCTTGTGTCCTCTGACAGATGAAGAAAAATTGTGAAGGTGGTATTTCCAGACACTACCCTTAACAAAAGTTTGAGAGGAGGCTGGGTACAAATTTCTGTCAAGAAAATGTGTCAGTAACTCTTACATCCATAAGACATTTATCACAATGACTATACACCTATACTAAACTCTAAGCATTCTTCCTATGGCTTGTACAACTTAGTCAAAAACTTACCAAGATATTTCCAACATAAGTCAGTTGTCTCCTAAACTTTACTGTGATAATTGTTCTTCACATTCACGCTACCCAGTAGACTTTGAGTTACTTGCAGTTTAAATATGGGAAGTCTTCCAGTAGATTTGGTCATTATAGTTCAAATAGGCAGCTTTATAGGAAAAAGAACAAGAGGAACTTTGTTTTTAAGTATTTATTTAGTTAGTTACTAGATAGGTAGAGGTAGAAATTGAGAGAGGAATGGGAGATAAAGTAGGAAAGAGACAGAGAGACACCTGCAGCCCTACTTCACCACTTGTAAAGCTTCAGGTGCATACCAGAAGCTTGAACCTGA
Source organism: Erinaceus europaeus (assembly GCF_950295315.1). Taxonomy (NCBI): domain Eukaryota; kingdom Metazoa; phylum Chordata; class Mammalia; order Eulipotyphla; family Erinaceidae; genus Erinaceus; species Erinaceus europaeus. The sequence continues at coordinate 25,662,293 of NC_080168.1, forward strand.
GTTTTGCACACTGTAATGTGTGTGCCTAGCCAGGTGCACTACCACCTGATCCCAAGAAAAACATTCTTTTTACATCCTTCAAGACTATAAGGGCTTGGCCTGAGGAATGCCAACTTGGCCCGCCCAGTGACCCTGCCAGTATCAGTCAGTTTCAGAAAAGTTCTTGCCCCACTAGAGTTCCAGAGCATTTATGAAATGCTCTTAAGAAAGAGACAGTAGCGGGTGTGGATTTCTGTCAGTCCCAGTTCAGGGCGCCAGTATGCCTGGCTGGCTTCGCAGGCGGGAGACAGATGACCAGGGACTCATGGCTGAGCTGTAGAGCAATATCTCTTTATTCACGAGCGAGTGGGGATGCGGTTCAAAAACTAATCTCTAATCAAAACCCCATTCTGTCCTGCATCCTTCTCCTCCTGCTGCAGCATCCGGAACCACACAATCCATAAGTAGGATGGGGGGTGGAGAAGGGAAGAGCACCAACCAGCAAGGACTAAACCAAAATCTCCCGGAGGCAGGGGGAGTGAGACCAAACCAATGTAACAGTATGACCATGTCAATAGACCACAACGTCAAGCAATGTAACAGAAGGGATCCCAAAAGCAGAACTAGAAGCATACCAACAGATTTCTCTAAAAAAAAAAAAAAAAAAGAAGGTGTGGAAGGTCAAAAAGGGAAGTTCTAAAATTAATTAGAGTTCTAAAATTAACTGCCTATATTAGCTTCTATACCCTGCTTACTTGTGAAAGTTGTGATTTTGCCTATATAACCAGCTGTGTAACAAGGGCCAGGGTTGCTCTCTTTTGACAGGCCCATTGCTGTGAGACAGCCCCACACCTGGGAAATAAAGATTATCGTTAGACTTTGGTCTGGAGTTGTCTTCCTTGCTTAGACCCCACAACAAGACCCTGTCTGAAGCAGGATTCAGATCTAGCTGGGAGATGGATGCATATTGTAACAATTACCTAGATGATCAGGTTACAATATTGCATGTAAATGAACAGCAATGTAAGCAAAAAGATAATTAACCAATTACAACAAATTAATGTAAAGGCCAGATGGATTTATACACAGGGTCACCTTTGAGCCAGAATTATCCCATATTCTTTGGGTTAAAAAGTTTGAAGGCAATTACAGACCCTGCAACCAAAACCTAAAGAATAGCTACAGAGAGATGTAATTTTAAACAACTGTCAATTTGTAAGCGTTCTATAGCAGGTTCATCAATTTGTGAGACTAGCAATGATTTCAGTGAATCCAGGAGTTTGGCTCAGAGTTCTTAGTTTACAAAAACGTTTTCTACTTCAAACACAATCATTTTTATGATCCTAGTAGGTTACTACTAGCTGAAAATTCTTCTAAGTCTGTTTTCACATGTTAGACATGACAAAAAACAAGAACACATGTGTCTGGTAAGTAATATTATTACCTACTCTGTTTAAAACACTTAATGGGACCTTGGTTTGGAATGGGCGCTGAAGTCACTTTAAAGGAAAATTAAAGTAAAAAAAAACCGATTCTAATTTAAAATTTTGTCAGATCTTCAATATGTACACTCAGCTGTCATCATCACACAATTACTTCTAGTTTGGTTAAAAATAGTGATTTAGGTTTCATTAATTAATTTTTTTAGGTTTTTATTTATTTATTTCCTTTTGTTGCCCTTGTTTTATTGTTGTAGATATTATTGTTGTTGTTATTGATGTCATTGTTGTTGGATAGGACAGACAGAAATGGAAAGGGGGAAGACAGAGAGGGATAAACCTGCGGACCTGCTTCACCGCTTGTGAAGCGACTCTCCTGCAGGTGGGAAGCCGGGGGCTCGAACGGGGATCCTTTCTCCAGTCCTTGGGCTTTGCGCCACCTGTGCTTAGCCCACTGCGCTACACCCCGACTCCTATTATTATTTTTAGCTGGGAAGATTAACCGTAGCTTAGAATGATTTTATTGGTCGTGATCTACTATGATTTATTTAAAAATGTTTTTCCTTATTCAACTCCTGAATTTTTTTAATTTTATACTAAGCTACAGATACTATTTGCTATCACTTATGAATAATTGTAACAAATAATTGTAATTTATAATTAATTACATTAACTTGTATATTTCCTTACCATCACTCCATTTACATCTATTTGGTAGTGTGGTTACAGACGCTGATGATGTCAACTTCAACTGCTTGTAAGGTGATGCCTAATGTTGTATAGACATCTAAAGAAATTATTATTATTATTATTATTACTTTCAGCATTATTGCTGGGGTTCAGTGCCTGCACTATGAATCCACTGCTCCCGGTGGCCATTTTTCCATTTTATTAGGTAGGACAGAGAGAGATTGAGAGAGGAGAGGGAGATAGAGAGGGAGAGAGAAAGATAGACACATGCAGACCTGCTTCACCACTTGTGAAGCAACTCCCCTGCAGGTGGGGGGCCAGGGACTCAAACTGGGATCCTTGCACGGGTCCTTGCACTTTGTACTATGTGCACTTAAGCCGGTGTGCCTCCCGACCCCCAAGAAATTAATTTCTTACAGTTCATTCAAATATGACTGATAATCATGAAAATTAAAGGTAACAGAAAATAAAGGTAACAGTACAAGAGAAACTTAGTGAATCTTATTCTCTTCTATTGGCATAAAGGAAGATTTCTAATTCTATCAGAGAAATACATACAGCATCATAAACTGAAAAAAATCTAAATGGTGATATATAGGCACTCTTACATCTTATATTAAAAGAACTTTATACAGTATCTCCACCCAACAAAGCATAATGCTCATTAAAAATCATACCTGATTCTATATAATTAAGAGCAACAATTTAAATGAAAGCATCGTCGTTGTTGTGTATCTGAAAAATGATAAATGACTCCCCTCATAGTCATAATGGAAATCCCTAGAATATTTCCTTCAGTGGTAAATTTCTCTGAACTCAATGTTCTCACTCACTCAGATTCTCATTTTACATAAAATGCTTTATTTTTATATTTGAAGTAGATATGCTACTTACTTAAATGCCAATTAAGAAGTGTAAGATAGGGAGTCAGGCTGTAGCGCAGCGGGTTAAGCACAGTGACGCAAAGCACAAGGACCGGCTCAGAGATCCCGGTTCGAGCCCTGGCTCCCCACCTGCACGGGCGTCTCTTCACAGGCGGTGAAGCAGGTCTGCAGGTGTCTGTCTTTCTCTCCCCCTCTCTGTCTTCCCCTCCTTCCTCCATTTCTCTCTGTCCTATTCAACAACGATGACAACAATAATAATAACTACAATAATAAAACAACAAGGGCAACAAAAGGGAATAAATAAATAAAATTTAAAAAAAGAAGAAGTGTAAGATACAGCAAATCCTAACAAAGGGGTATTTCAAAGTTATAATCCAAATAATGTGATTATAGCAATAACTATCGATTGTCTTCTTAAGCCCTAAAACAGCAGGAACCTCCCACTTCCTCTATAGAGCCCATATTTCCCCAATCCTGTAAACTCTAAGGTGGGGCTCACTTTGGTGCATGCTTCTCTCAATTCATACCAAATGATTGCATCTGCTGATCCCAACCTAATTAATGCAACGAGTACCATCTCAGCATGCTTCACTTCAGACTATGTCCAGAGGTGTCAGGCATGGAATGTCAACCCTTCACCCTCATTACTCAGGTGAGGTCTTTCCTTTCATAGTATTCTGTAATTCCATTACAGGAGGTTCACCTCCTAACAAAGCCCCAAAACCTAGATATAGACCAGGTCCCTTGAGATAGAGCATATGTTCACATGTATCCATAAATTAAAGCAAAATATACAACTGAAAGCAAAAATACACAATAATCTTTAGTGAGTCATTATCAAGTTCATCATGAAATAGCATCCACTTAGACTTAGATGCCCTCCTCACCTACTTCCTATTACAGTTCTCTCACTCACTCATGTTGAAGCTAACCTTAGCAAAGTAAGGACTGCAAAAGCTGAATAAGGGAAAGACACTGGCATACTTTAATGATGACTCTTTAGTCACTATCAGGCTACCCCATCAGCTGGGTCCCTAATCTGGGAGTCCTGAGATTCCCAAACAGACATGATGGGCCTAGACCTCGAATAAATCCTTCTCTCCATTGTTACCAGTCATTCCTATCAGGAACAACACAACAGGCTCCTTTGTGGGCCCCCATAGGACCTTGCCCTCAACTTGGATCAACAATGGTAATGAATGTTCCATTCTCCGAAGGGAGGATGGACAACATACTACATGCTACACCTGAGGAAGATGGGTCAATATTAGGGCATCTTGGAACGTTCCTACTCATGACCACAGAATGTGAGCTCAGATCTAAAGGGATGCAGAGGTCACATAGGCTCCTAAGCTGAATATGGGCCCCAAATCACATCAAGTTTTACAAGGTTTTACAGTAAACAATATTTGTACCCCTTTCCCATATTAGGGAGCTATTCTCTTCCCTGATCCAGCTTTCTGGTCCTTTTTCTAGCCGTGACATCATCTCCCCAGATAATAATTGGATCCACCTGCATATCAGATTTCAGGCTTAGGGAATAAAAAAAAAAAAAAAAAACTAGTATAGCCACAGGCCCTTTGGAATATAACTAAAATATGCCTACTAGCTATATACAAAATGGAAGACCCCCCCCCCAACTCTTCATCTGCACTATTTCAGCCTTTAGGTCCATGATTGGTCAACAATTTGTTTGGCTTTGTATGTTAACTCTCTTTTCAACCACCAGGTTCTAGGTTCATGATGCTGACCAGACTTCCCTGGACAGATGACCCCACCAATGTGTCCTGGAGCTCCGCTTCCCCAGAGCCCCACCCTACTAGGGAAAGAGAGAGGCAGGCTGGGAGTATGGATGGACCAGTCAACGCCCATGTTCAGCAGGGAAGCAATTACAGAAGCCAGACCTTCCACCTTCTGCATACCACAATGACCTTGGGCCCATACTCCCAGAGGATTAAAGCATAGGAAAGCTATCAGGGGAGGGGATGGGATACAGAGTTCTGGTGGTGGCAATTGTGTGGAGTTGTACCCCTCTTATCCTATGATTTAGTCAGTGTTTCCTTTTTATTAATAAAAATTTTTTAAAAATAAAAAATAAAATAATGTAAGATAAAGGAAGAATATTATTTGAAAGAAATAAAGGAAAATTTTAATGTCCTGTGTCATGAGAATACCCTATTTTATAGGAACTATAGAGTTCTTAATTTTTTAAAAAAATTTTTCGTATTTATTTATTTATTCCCTTTTGTTGCCCTTGTTGTTTTATTGTTGTTGTCATTGATGTTGTTACTGATGTCATCATTGTTGAATAGGACAGAAAGGAATGGAGAGAGGAAGGGAAGACAGAGAAGGGGAGAGAAAGATAGACACCTGCAGACCTGTTTCCCCTGCAGGTAGGAAGCCGGGGGCTCGAACCAGGATCCTTTCATGGGTCCTTGTGCTTTGCGCCACCTGCGCTTAACCCGCTGCACTACTGCCTGACTCCCTAGAGTTCTCCTTAAAGTACTCAGATCATGGCAAGCTTAAATGGAGTAAGACCTGGCAGGTGAAAGCACAGCCACTGGGTTGAGTTGCCCAGGTAAATGAAGTAAGACTTGAACCTGCTTATGATGTCAGGTTTGCACAGAAGAAAGAAAAAGAAAAAGTGGGGGAGGGGAGAACAGAAAGAAACTTGAAGCAAATGAAATGTACAGTGGAATGGGCTGACATGTGAATGCATAGAGAAGAAATTCTCAGCTGTGTGATGAGGGAAGAAAATATCACTGAAGTCTGATGTGAATGAGACCTTGAAGAATGAATTCTAGAATTCTTTTAGGAAATTAAAGTCCACACGCCAAAATTAAATCTCTTTGGTAGTGTGCTTGCAAAAATTATACAGCTTTCCTGTCATTAGCAGCACATGAGCTTTGAATACATTTTCCAGGAATGGCAATTATTTTTATTTTTCCCCAGCCTATTCATCCCCTTTGTGCTCATGGCAGTCTAATTTCACACCTGTAAGGCTCTGCTTTGTAGCTCAAGGAGCAGATAACAGCAATAAATCTTATCCTTTCAAATCACAGTTTTCTCTTTGCCCAGCATATTGAAGCACCTCTCCAGAAACCCAAATCTACCTCTGTCCTGATTAAGTTTCTGCACTGACAAGAATACTAGAAGAAATCACCAATTGTGTCAGTCTCTTGTAATCTAGTTTTTGAGTCTGACCTAATTTTTCTACTCGTGGAGATATCTGATCTTCAAAGTCTCTATTTTTAACATTAATTTTCCCTTCCTTATTTATTGCTTTTTGTGGTTTAATTTTTTAAATATATTTTAACAGAAAAAATTAAAAAATAACGAACTCCCCCTATATCTGTGCTTTGAAACAAATAACCGCATAGTTACTGATTTAACACAAAGTTGTTTTCTCACCAGGTTTTAAGGCTTCTACAGATATGACTCTGATCTACTCACCTATCTCTCGGTGATAGATTACTTATAACCCACTGGATAACCCAAATTAAACTATATTTGTTACGTTCCTCTACCATGGAAGGTGACACAACATCAGGATCTAAGGATTTAGACATGAACATACTTTTAGTCATTTTATTGGGGATTGATGGCTTAGAGTTCTTGGCACATGGGTACAGTTTCTCATCTCACCATGATGGGTCTATGCAATATACTTTCAACTCCAATGTAGGACCTTTTTCACCATCAGGCACCAGGATGCCAATGCCCGTGCCACTCTTACCCAACACCTCCCCCAGAGACATTTATTTCACAGCAATACACCACACCCAGTTCTGGTTTCACTCTGTGTTTTTGCTTTCTGTCCCCGTTTCTTCAATTTCTCCTCTAAGTGACAACATCAAGTATTTTTCCTGCTCTATTTGGCTTATCTCACCTGATTCCTTCAGGTCCTATCCAAAACGAGGCAAAGGAGATGACTTCACTTTTGATAGATGAGTGGTATTCCATTGTGTATGTATACCATAACTTTCTTGGCCACTCATCTGTCATTGGACATCTGAGTTGCTTCCAAGTTTAGGCTATTATAAATTGAGGTGGAGGAGTGGGGAAAGAGTCCAGGTTCTGCAACATGATGGCAGAGAAGGATCTAGAAGGGGTTGAATTGTTAGGTGGGAAACTGAGAAATGTTACACATGTATATAATCTACTGTATTTTACTATTGACTATAAACCATTAATATCCCCAATAAAGAAAAAAAATAAAAGCAGGTTGAAGAGTTTCTTTAATGCAATGGTAAATCTGACACATCTACATAGGAGTGGCACTATAAACCCAAGATGATATTATATTAATGCATTAAAATGGAATAAAAATCTGCATATAAACATCTATAACAACCTTATTAGTAATATAGAACTCTAAAGAATAAAAGCCTTTCAGTGATGGAAATAGCTGATATCTTAAATTTAGTTATGCTGATAATTTCCAAACTGTATAAATTTGTCAGAAACCTAAAATGTCCATCGGATGAGTGCTTCTTGCTTTAAAAAGCTCAGTTTCTAGGATTACTGTGAGGAAAGAGATTTCAGGAGGAGCTGCAAAGAAACAACATAGAACATAAAATTACTAAAAGTCTCACGTACTTCATTATCCTAATGTTCAGCCAAATGAGAAATGCCACTCTGATAGAGGTCTCAAGAGCATTTATATAACTTTGATTCTCACAGTTTTAAACCATAATTTTCCAGAAGATGCAAAGCATTCCCTCCTGGAAAGGGAAATCACAAATAGAAATACTACATAGCTCCGTACTGTGCTGAACTATGTCTATTACAGAACAAAATATTTTTAAAGTACTTATTTAAAAAAAAAACACATTTATTTAGAAAGTTGTTATATGTGCCAAGATTTTCCTACAAAGCACATAAATTAACCTCATGAATTTTTGTGTTTTACTTTAACTACTAGTATTTATTTCTTCTTTGCAGATCACTACTTTGGCTGAATGATTAAGTTGCACTACTTGCAATCTTGGAAAGAACTGACCTCTTTTATAAAAAATCAACTTAGTTTAAAAATAGCAGCAGGGGTGAGAGGTATGGGAGTGGGGAAGTGGTGACTGAAGCTCAACAGTGGTGGCACATTATTTTTTCTCTCTCTCTTTCTCTCTCTTATTCTCTCAAAAGGCAAAGGAAAAAAGAAGGGATGGGGGAGCATGGGGGTAGCGCAGCAGGTTAAGCACATGTGGTGCGAATCACAAAGACCAGCCTACTGATCCCAGTTCCAACTGGGATCCCAGCTCCCCACCTGCAGGGGAGTCGCTTCACAGGTGGTAAAGAAGGTCCTAACACTTCCTCTCCACTATTCCAAGCTTTGGGTCCATGATTGCTCAACAATTTGTTTGGCTTCCTATGTTAACTCTCTTCTCAGTCACCAGGTTCCAGATACCATCAGGATGCTGGCCAGGCTTCCCTGGATTGAAGACCCCACCAATGTGTCCTGGAGCTCAGCTTCCCAAGAGACACACCCTACTAGGGAAAGAGAGAGGCAGACTGGGAGTATGGACCGACCAGTCAATGCCCATGTTCAGCGGGGAAGCAATTACAGAAGCCAGACCTTCCACCTTCTACAACCCACAATGACCCTGGGTCCATGCTCCCAGAGGGATAGAGAATGGGAAAGCTATCAGGGGAGGGGGTGGGATATGGAGATTGGGTGGTGGGAATTGTTTGGAGTTGTACCCCTCCTACCCTATGGTTTTGTTAATTAATCCTTTCTTAAATAAAAAAAAAAAAAGAAGGTCTGCAGGTGTCTATCTTTCTCTCCCCCTCTCTGTCTTCCCCTCCTCTCTCCATTTCTCTCTGTCCTACCCAAGAATAGCAACATCAATAACAACAACAATAAAACAAGGGCAACAAAGTGGAATAAATAAATAAATACTTTTTAAAAAGTTTTTTAAAAAAGAAGGGATGATGGGAGAGGTGAAATTGTCATGCGAGCACCAAACCTCAGAGATAGCGATAGCTCTGATGGGGAACATAAAAGGGGGGGGAGAACATCCAATGAAAAATTAATTGTATTGAGTGTACATGTCATCATGTACAAGAGCCCAGGTTCAAGCCCCTGTGCCCCATCCGCAGGGGAAGCGCTTCACTGCTGGTGAAAGTGCTATTTTTATTATTGTTATTTGCTGGGAAATTGTGCAGATGCATTCACATCTGCCATGTTTTCCCCTCAGGCTACTAGTTCCCGTGAGAGTTGGGACATTCTGGGAGTGCCTGTTCTACCATGTTATGCCCTCAGGACATTGTCTAAATCCCAGAGATATCTGGAGTGCTTTGGTTACTCCTCCCCCCTCCCATTCTCGCAAAAGCTGCTCCTATAAAAGCCTTTCTTCTTCTTCCGCACCTCGCTCTTGCCAGCGCTTCACTCCGGTGTTCAGACGCAGGAAAGGTTACTGCGTGAGGCAACCATTTTCGCTACCTCCACATGGCCCAACCTGCTTCTCTAGCACCCAACTCTGAGGTGCCAGCGCAAATAAAGATTTGTGTTCCCGCTTCTCTCCAGACCTCCTCTCTCTCATCTCCGCGGCCCGCGCTCAACAAGATCTGGCACAACAACAGTTATTAGTGATTTAATACATTATGAGATAATGGGGGTATCATTCCACACGGTTCTAACCACCAGAGTTCTGTGTCCCATGCCCTCCACTGGAAACTGCAGTCCCAAGGTCACAGGTATGAGTTGAATATATATATTCAACTCATATATATTTATCCATTTTTTTCTATAGTCCTGCCTTCTCTTCCTAAGTCACACCTATACCTATTACTGCTTCTGAATATACTTCATTTTTTCCTCTTCTTTCTCCAGGTCCTGATGGAGTTGGAGTTCAGAGCCCTCTAGTCATCTTTCCCTAGCATTTCTCCCCCCTCTAGGAGACTGGATCAAAATTCTTTCTAAGGGTGAAGAAGGTGAAAGTTCTGTCTTCTATAATTGTTTCTCCACTGGATGTGGATATTGAAAAGATGATCCATACTCACAGCCTGTTTCTATCTTTTCCTACTGGGGGGAGGCTCTAGAGAGATGAGGTCTGGGACACATTGGTGAGGTCATCTGTCCTGGGAAGTCAGGATGGAATCATAGCATTTGCAACTTGGTGGCTGAAAGGTGGTAACACATAAACCAGGACAAAATGTTTAATAAACAGGAACCAAAAAGTAAATATAGAGTAGATAGATTTTTTTGGTCACATTTATAAATCCATATCTATATGAAGATAAAGCAATTTGTATCACAGTAATTAAAAAGGCTCCCTATTATATTGAATTAAGAAATCCTTTTCAAGTTTTAACTCTACTGCTTGAAATACGGTTTGAAGAGAATTCTTATCAGGTATAAATCTGTAAATATTTCCCATTTAACTACTATCTCTACATTTAACTACCTTTCTTTCATAACTTTTATAGACTTTTTTGTTCATTATTATTTTTTTTGTTTGTTTTTAAGCAGAACAGTGTTCAGCTCTGGCTAACGGTGGTGCAGGGGATCGAACCTGGGAACTTGGAGCCTCAGGCATGAGAGTTTCTTTGCATAACATTACGCTATTTATTTTTAATAGGATTTTTTCTCTCATTTTAATGGTTTTATTAATATATTAGTTATAGCCCCTCCCATAGGGAATAGTGCTTCCTGGTGCTTTTGGCCCCAAATTTCATCTGCTATATTCTTACCTTTAGGTTCCTGATTATTAAACAATTTGTCCTGCTTTATATCTTAATGCTTTTTTAGCCACGAAGTTGCAGATGCTACCATGATGCCAACCTGACTTTCTGGGCAGATGACCTCACCAATGTGTCCTGGAATCCCACTTCCCCAGAGCCCTGCCCCACTAGGCAAAGAGAGAGACAGGCTGGGAGTATGGATTGATCGACCTGCCAGTGCCCATACTCAGTAGAGAAGAAATTACAGAAGCCAAACCTCCCACCTTCTGCACCCTATAATGATAACCAAATCCATAACCCCAGAGGGATAAAGAATAGGAAAGCTCCCAATGGAGAGGATGAGATACAGAACTCTAGTGGTGGGAATTGTATAGAATTGTGTACCCCTCTTATCCTACGGTCTGGTCTTGTTGATCATTTTTAAATCAATAAAAGGAGAGAAGAAAAGAAAACATTTCCCACCACTCTCTGGTGCTTTCTTAAAACTCTCATCTCATAGGACAAACAAGTGGCAAGAGAAAAACACAATGACCATTGTCTCAGATAGCCCTAGCTGACTAGGGTTCAGGGCCACCCTAGCCCTCACTATCCTCTGACATTTCAACTTTTGTTTTGTTTTGTTTTGTGTGAGATTATTGGGGTAAAATTATTATTACAAGAGGGGAAAATACTCAAATGAGTACATTCTGTATGACTCCATTTATATATTCCTATAGAAAGACTGAATGCATCAAACATTAGGTCCTTTAACTAATCATGCTAATTCACTGAGCCTAATTGCATTCATTTAAAATGAATTACTGCTTCCGGAGTTATTCTTAGGACTAAGATGTATTGGATATGATGTATATAGCAGTATCAAACACAAAATGTGGCTCACTTTGGAAGACGAACAAGCTAAATAAATGTCACACTATGTAGCTTTCGTTGCTTTTATCCACCCATTGTTTTCCATGACAAGTGCCTTACATCTGTGTAATTGTTTTTTGCATGGCACACATGTGAAAGTGAATTAATGCCACCAAAGGCCAATACTCAGTACCTGAAAATGAGAACAAACATTAACTATAGGAAGTCATCCCAAACCCCATTTCTTACTTGGGGGTTAAGTTTTTGTGGTGGGAAGAAGCATGGAGAAGGTTTTCTCTCCTGTGGTGGGATAGGCAAGAATAGTAGATTTTGAGAACTGGTAGGTCTCAGACTTAACAGCCCTGCCCCCAGCCCACATTTATTTATACAAGGACCCCAACAAAAAAGGAGGCAAAATGCATTGAGTGACAAGTCTCTGGTCTAATACAGCAAGATAATGAAAAATAAAGCTTTCTTCTTTCATCCAAAAGACTGATGTACATAAAAAGAATGCTTCCATCAAATTGCGAAAGACTTCTTAAATGTGTTTTTTGTGGTTTTATTTTTTTTTTATTTTTTTTACTGGGAAGATTAATGGTTTACAGTAAATATAGTTGTTGATTCAAGTGTAAAATTTCTCAGTTTTCTGCAAAGCTATCTTGCCGTCAGCCGAGGTCCTCCTCCTCCACCATCAGGATTTTAAAGCAACTGAAGGTTTCATTTGTTCAAAGAAGTATCTTTGAAAACAACATCTTTTTTTAGTATTATTTACATACATAAAGAAATATAACTTTGAAAAAGAGCCAAAAATGTTGGCATTTTTATTTGTCTGCTATGAAAGCCTACAACATAATTTTCACTAGGAAAAGTGCTTTATTAAAATAGAAAATAGAAGGGCAAGGTGCTGGCCCACCTGGTTGAGTGCACATGTTATAATGCACAAGAACCCAGATTCAAGCTCCCAGCCCCCACCTGCAGGAGGAAAGCTTTACAAGTGGTGAAGCAATGATACAGGTCTCTTCTCGCTCCCTATCTCCTCCTACCCTCTCAATTTCTGGATGTCTCTCTTCCATAAATAAAGATGATTTTTTGAAATAAAAAAAAAGAAAATAGGTGTACCCCATAAAGAATTTTGTTCCATAATCCCAGAGGGGTGAGTGTTAGAGGAAGATGACCAGAAGGCTCTGAACTCCAGTTCCATCAGGCAGAGATAAGAGGAAAGAAAAATCAGTGAATAAACAAACAAATAAATATTAGAACAGTAGGCAGGACCTTAAGGGGGTAAATACATAAAATATAGATCATTAGTTATAGAAATAATAGTCAACCGATACCTGTGATCTTGTGAGAACTAATACACTTTACAATGGAGGGGATGGGGATACAGAACTCTAGTGATGGGAAAGATGTGGAATTATACCACCGTTATATAATTTTGTAAATAAATATTAAATAACTAATAAAAATGAAAAAGAAAATAGGCATTGTGTAATGCAGAGGTGGGAATAGCCCTGTTCCAAATCAACCCCCCACCCCCCACCCCCACTCCCACCCCATGTCTATTTTACACCCTTTCAAATGTTCCCATCAGGCTGTCAGACATCAGGAGAGCTTGCCTTCTGTTGTTTTTCCACTTGAGTAGATGGGTTGGAAGTGTGAGTTCTCAGTCTTTCAGACTGATTCATTTCCTATAAATGGCCTCCATTATTTTCTAAGTGTGGGGTTCAGAAATTGTTTAGGGTTAACTATAATTAATAATTTTAAAGAAGGCATTCTGGCACAAAATAGGAAAGTGGCCTGTCAAAACACTTCTCATCCCGTTGTGTTTTGATATTTTCATGATCTTATACATTTTCCAGTACATTCTGACTGTGCTGTTTTCACAATGTGCGTCTAACCAAGCAAAACACCAAGGAAAAACTTTATCACCTCGAGAGAACTGAACTTCTGATTATGGGACCGACAACTCACAAAATAAATCAGAAGCCAACAAGCATGATGAAAGACCATGAAAATTACCATTGTATTTAGCTATAAGAGTTCCTATATAAACACCAACTTTTCTCTGACTCTTTACAGTTGGCTACCGTCTGCCTTCTGTCCACTGGACCTCTCTGCTCAGTGTATCTGCAAGATGGCCTCTCTCTGCCTCCTGCCCACGGTTGTCTTGTTGAAGAATTACTTTAAATATATCCCCTTTGCTTCATTCTATACTTTATATCTGTTGTTGTGAATTATTTCACAGACCTGCAAAACTGGTCACGTGTGAATATACCTTAGAAATGCCAGCTTCCGGGGGTCGGGCAGTAATGCAGCTGGTTAAGCGTACATGGCAAGAAGCGCAAGGACCCAGTTCCCCAGCTGCACCGGATCGGATTGCTTCACAAGCAGTGAGCAGGTCTTCAGGTGTCTTTCTCTCCCCCTCTCTGTCTCCCTTCCTCTCTCGATTTCTCTCTGTCCAACAGCAACATCAATGGCAACAATAACAATAATGACAACAAGGGCAACGAAATGGGAAAAATGGCCTCCAGGAGCAGTGGATTCATAGTGCAGGAACGGAGCTCCAGTGATAACCCTGGAGGCAAAAAGAAAGAAAGAAAGAAAGAAAGAAAGAAAGAAAGAAAGAAAGAAAGAAAGAAAGAAAGAAAGAAAGAAAGAAAGAAAGAAAGAAATGCCAGTTTACAGGGCTATTTAGCTAGAGAAATTCGTATAATTCCTTTTTATCTAATATTTTAACTAATTGAATATTTTGATAGAATATTTTAATTAAAATAATTTAATCGTTTCTTGATTTTAATTAATTTACTATTTGATTAATATTTGATTAAAATAATAAACATTATCTTAATGAAATTAATTCTTTCTTGGTCAGTTACAGATTCACATTAAAGATACTTTTATTAAAGATACTTTCGCTGGGTTTTAACTACTTAATTGTTTCTTGGCTCTATAAAAACTGAACTAAGTTGGTCATTCAACCAGCTTCTACTTGTAATTATACAAAAATTCCTATTCTGGTTCAGGCGGTGGCTCACTCAGTTAAGCTCACATATCAACATGTGCAAAGGATCCAAATTCGAGCCCCCGCTCCCCAGTCGCAGGGAGGATGCTTCATGAGCAGTGAAGCAGGTCTGCAGGTTGTCTATCTCTCTTCATCTCTATCTTCACATTTCTTCTCAATTTCTCTCTGTCCTGCCAAATAAAGAAGAAAAAGTAGAAGAAAAAAAGAGAGAGAGAAAGGAATGAAGGAAGGAAGGAAGGAAGGAAGGAAGGAAGGAAGGAAGGAAGGAAGGAATGGGAAATGGGACAGGTGGTGGCACACTTGGTTGAGCACACATGTTATAGTGCACAAGGACCCAGGTTCCAGCCCCCAGTCCCCACCTGCAGGAGGAAAGCTTTGCGAGTGGTGAAGCAGGTCTGCAGGTGTCTCTCTGTCTCTCTCCCTCTTTATCTTCCCTCCTTCTCTCAATTTTTGGCTGTCTCTATCTAATAAATAAATAAAGATAATAAAAAAAGTTTTAAAAGAAAGAAAGAGAGAGAGAGCCCCCATGAGTGGTGGATCCGTGGCACCAGCACCTAGCCCCAGCTATGAAGCTGGTGACAGTAAAATAAATAAATATTCCTTCTTAAGGTGGAATAACAGTGGTTGTGCAAAAGATTCTCATGTCTGAGCCACTAAAGATCCCAAGTTTAAACCCCAGCACTATCATAAACCAGAACTGAGTAATAATCTCGTAAATAACAACAACAATAATAATCATATTAATTTTTAGAGACAGTGAGCTGTGACTTGTGAATATCCTATATTATGCCAGTTAAATATGCATACACTTATGTGATCTAAAGTGTAAAGATGCTTAGAGAATAAAGCTACTAAATCTGAAATAATAAATACTCTCTTTATTCTCTCCATCCGATAGGAATGAACTATACAGGCTAACTACTTTGAAGCTTTGTGCTATTAGTAATGGAAATAGATTTGGGGAACAAGAAGCATAAAAATTATACAGCAGCTTTCCTGGAAAAAAATTAATTGGAGGGGGTTTAAGGAAACCAAAATAGCACATGAACACTAAAGTGTGATCCTTTGATCAAACAGGTGAGTAAGTGTATAATACAGTGTGGACACAGAGTGGTGAATTCAGAGATTTTAATAACTGTAAGAACATAAATAAAAAACTGTCCTTGACTATGAGAAATATCATAAAAATTTTTACTGTTGGGGGGTTGGGCACACTGGGTTAAACGCATATAGTACGAAGCACAAGACCTGCTCAAGAATCCAGGTTCAAGCCCCCACCCAGCTCCCCACCTGCAGGTGGGTCGCCTCACAAGTGGTGAAGCAGATCTGCAAGTGTCTTAAGTTTAACCCTCCGAAAAATAATAATATCACATGTTACTTATAATGGAAGCAAAAAATCTCCAAATTTATTCCAAAGAGCCATTGACCAATAGGCGGAAAGGAGGTAAATCTCTCAAATCATCAACACCACACACACTAGTGGGAAGAAAGGATGAAAAGTTTTCAGAATGCCCTCCTCCCCTAATTACTGTCCTTTTCTGCTTAGACAGATTCTGTCTCACCTGTGTATGTGCAGTTCTCCAGGTTTTCCGAGTCCTAGCTAAAAGCCCATCCTGTACAGCCTGCAGGCGGGAGGCAGGGGTCTCAAGCCCAGATCCTTATGCGGATCTCACTACTCGTCCTTGAGCTTAGTACTATGTGCACTTAACTGGGTGCACCACCACCTGGCCCCCCTATTATTACTTTCTTTTTTTTTTCTTTTAGTCAAGCAAGTCATTTTTAATCTCTTTGTAGCTTAACTTTCTGCACTTTTACTGTTTATTATTATGCCTCAAAGTTTGCACTCTAAACATACTATCAAGTTTTTTTTAATTAATAAATTTATTTATTTATAACCGGACTTCCATACTTTCTTAACACTAACAGATACAAACTAAAATTCCTTTCTTAACAATAATGGAAAATAATAAATACAAACAAGACTTCCTTTCTTAACAGTAATCGATGCAAACTAAAATTCATTAACAATAACCCTGTAAAATACTCCACTTAAACAAAGATCTCAAGGTAAGTTTTTGTCTCTCTCTTTTTAAAAAATACTTATTTATTCATTTCATTTTATTTTGTTTTAATGAGACATACAGAAAGACCAGAGCCCTGCTCAGCTCTGGCTGGGGACCTCAGAGCCTCAGGAGTGAGAGTCCTGCAGCATTGATATTCTGTCTACCCAGCCCAGTTTTTGTCTTAATTTCCATTTCCTCATGACTTTGCCCTCAGAGATAACAACACATCCCTAGATGAAAATACACAGTTACTGCCTCACCAGGATATTAGGAATTATGCCCCACGACCAGTGCTCTAATACTTTAAAATGTTAATATGATGCAAAATTTTCCTCTAATGAAAATAACTTGACTGTTTTAACTGCATATAAGTTGAAATCCACCTTGGGGTTAGGGATGAGGGAAGCAGCTAGTTTAGAATTCAGTAGTTAATAAGACCTTTATCCCAGCTCATACTTTCATAACCAATTCTGATGTCAAATAAGATCCTTTTTTCTGTGAAGCACGATATATTACTTTCCCTATCACACACCACTTATTACATTATTAATAATATCACAGAAATGTATACAGTTAGCTTTGAATTTTGACCTTTAAGAGACCATTTTTACTAGATCGTATATTAAACTCAGAAACAAACTGGTTCCCACACAAAATTTTATTATTATTATTAAGACAGAGAGGAATAGGACAAAAGAGGAAGAGAGATAGGATGAAAGAGAGAGAGACAAAGAAGGAAAGAAAGAATGAATGGAAGGAAGAAAGGAATAATGAAGGAGCCTGTAGTCTGCTCCACTGCTTTCAAAGCTTCCCTCCTGCAGGTGGGGACCAGAGGCTGGAACCTGGGTCCTTATGCATGGAAACTTGTGCTCCTTCCTCCCCATACAACCCTGTCTTTATTGTGGAAAACTGAAACTGGATTCCCTCCCGACCAATAAAGAAAAAGAGAATGCTGGTTTGTTAGAGAGACCATGACTCTAAAATTAATTTCAAAATAAGTCAATGAATTTACTGTTATCTTCTGAATCCTTGAGTAACTCAATGAATTTATTTGTTATCTTCTGAATCCTTGAAAGGGTAGACATGGTCCCAGAAATATTAACTTAAATGTTACTGTGAGTGCTCTGCCTAGTATTAATATGATATTAGGAGAACAACATGAGTTCCTAGTAGTGAAAAAAGTAAAGGTGAGGCTTGTTAGACATTTCTTAAATTTAGGCCCTCCATCTAAGCACAAGCACTTTTAAAAGGATAGAGACATATGTTTTACCCATGATGTTGATAATTAATTATTCAGTTAGCTAAAAACATACAAGAATATATTTTCATTAAATGGGGAAAAATGACTAAAGTAGTAATACCTAAGGTAAATCATCACCACTGAACACAGCTGAGCAAAGCATATCTTCCCCTTCTGTATGAATAGCATCACTTCTAGAGATGGAAACTGGCCCCCACATCATATGCAGCAGCATGAAGGTGGATTAAGAATAACGTACATATGGGGCCAGGTGGAGGTTCAAGCCCCAGGTCTCCACAAATGAGCTGTGAAGCAGTGCTGCAGGAGTCTCTCTCCCCATCTTCCCTGTCCTCCATCTCGTCCCTCTCCCTCCAGGGTTATCTCTGGCGATTGACACTATGAATCCACTGCTCCTGGAGGCCAATTTTTCCATTTTATTGGCTAAGACAGAGAGAATCGAGAGGGGAGGGGAAGATAGAGAGGGAAAGAGAAAGATAAACACCTGTAGACCTGCTTTGCCGCTTATAAAGCGACCACCTCTCTGTAGGTGAGGAGGTGGGGCTCATAACCCAAATCCATGCTCCAGTCTTTGCGCTTAGCCCAGTCCACCAAAGCCAGGACACTCTCTCTCTCTCTCTCTCTCTCTCTCTCCCTCTCTTTCTCTGCGACTCTAGCAAATAAATAAAATAAATTTAAATTAAGAGTAATATATCGCTTTGCCATGTGTGAAACTCAGGTTCAAGTTCAACTGCACTGCACAAAAGGAACATTTTGTTGTTGTTGTTGCTAGTTTCTTTCCCTCTCTCTCTTCCTCTCTCTCCATGCCTCTCTGTCTTGCTCTTTCTATTTGGAAAATGTTGGTCTGGAGTATTGAATCACTGGAGACAACCACAATAAATAAATAAATAAATAAATAAATAAATAAATAAATAAATAAATAAATAGTGTGTGCAATGTCTCTACTTCTAGACCCCAAATAATAATTTTTCAAAAATGCTATAACTTTACATAGGGTATATCTACAGAGAAAGAGATGTTTTAAAGTTGAAAGCAATTCCTTTTTGAAATATAGAAAAAAACCAGATAACTTCTTTTTATGGGAAGAATATAAAGGTAAAAGTAGCACTCTTATCAAGGATGTGAGAGGACTTTGTACTATTCAAACATTTGTTCTCTACTCTCCCATTTTCTTTCTCCCCTAACTAGACATATTAATCAGTCATCAACACTGCCTTCTACCCTAATCAGACACTTCACTCAGCTTACATGATATTACATAGTAATGTCAAGTGGATATGGAACAGGGAAATACATTGCCCCTAAAACATGCTACTTTGGCATGTGAATAATTTTGAGTTGAAAACAATCAAGTTAGTTCCAAAAGACTACAGAAGAATTGTTGACTTTCTCTTTAATTACCTAGAAAAATTAAGAGGAGCTGTTTCAAAAGCATGATATCACCATAGGTAAGTTAAGGATATTGTGAATTAAGGATGGTAAATAAAGAGGAACCTGCTAAAAATTCCATTATCTATTCATGGCTCAATGAATATTTATCAAGCATTTGTTCTTTCTGTGACTTGTTTTTCTTCCCTTTGAATCTCCCCTCCTTTCTAACTCAAGATAATACATATACTACCAAATGCCTAACTCTAATGGAGGTCTGTGTCATTGTAAGGTTTCCATTTGTACAGATTTCAATTGGTTTTTCTCCTGTTGTTGATCTGATTGATATTTCTTTATTAGATGATCTCATAGGTATTGCATCCACTTGTAGGCACTGTAGAAAGTTTTGTTTAAAAAAAATTTAAAAGTTACATGTAAAATAATTTGATTGGGGCTGAGTGATGATGCACCCATTAGAGCACACATTATAGTGTACAAGGAGCTGAGTTCAAACCCCCAGTCCCCACCTGCAGGAGGGAAGCTTCAGGTGCCATGAGGCAGAGCAACAGGTGTCTCTCTTTCTCTCATTCTAGCTCCCCCTTCCTACTAGATTTCTCTCGGTCTCTATTCAATAAATAATTAAATAAAGATATTTTTAAAAGAATTTTCTTTTCAGTGTCTAGGAGAATCAAATAAAATCAGAGACTCCTGAGCTTGAGTCATAACTATCCGACTCTTCTGAGTCAAATCATACACGAAGCCAGAAGATAATACATTGTACAAAGAGCTGAAGACATCCTTTGAAAGAGTTCACCTGTAAGGGAAGAAGCAAGCCCAGGGGGAAAAAAATGACTTTATTTGGGGGGGGGGGTTGCAGGGGAGACACTATTATAAAAGCAGAGCCTAAGGATTGCCTCATGACACCTCAAGTGGCTTATGTCTCAATCCAGTGGAAAACAAAGATGCTGTGAATAGAAAAGAATCGAAGAAACAGCCTTCTGTTTCTTTTCTTTTATTTGATAGGACAGAGAAAAACGGGAAGGAGAAAGACAGAGTTGAATATTTGTATTGAGAAAAATACATATGTATGCACTCATGTTTACATTTCACCTGTTATATTTCAGTTGTTGTACCTGGGTCCGTGATATAAAGAAATCCACAAGACACCAAAGATGATGTAAAAGCAAAGAGCCTTTATTATATTTTAGCCGACTAGAGCCGAGTTACCGAGGGGTTGACACACCAGCTCTCTGGTAATCGACCCTGTACCCAAGTCCTGTTAAGGTTTATATACATTTCAGATTATATGGCTAAGTGACAAGGTTCAGCTACACAATGTGGTTACATGGACAGTTTTACATCTATAGCCCACAGGTGCAGGGAAGGGGAAGGTGTCTTTTTTGTCCTTGGAGTTATCTCTTTTTCCTGACTCCAGATTCCCAGGCTGTTTTCTCAGAATCTGCCCTTGTATTTATCTCAGGCCTTGCAGACTCCCAGGCCTGTCTTGTAATTGCTTACTTAACCCTTGGGTTGCCCGAGTCTAGGTTCATTTGTCTGTTTATATACCATTTTACATTTATTACTTTTTGCTCAGTTCCTACACAGTGATTATGATATACACTAAAATGTGATCTGAATTAGATTCCAGGTGCAAAAGCCACTATCTCTGTCAAAATGTAAGCAACAGCTCTGTGTAATACGTGCTGATTTATTCCATGATAAAGTCAAAGTAACAGCTGCTTCTAACTCAGGAGATAAATAAGAGTCAAGGACTTTCTAAAATCATTTCCTTTGCAGTCTTCGCTTCTGGATCATAATTGAGTGACCTGTGTCATAGATGCATCTGCAGAATATTTGACACAGGAAAGAAATTTTTGAACTCCTAATGCATTAATAAATTAGTGTATTTTGAGGCTGCTTTCCAACAGGTTGGAGAAATTTACAGAAATGAGTGAAATACAGTCCATCTCTCTTTATAGCTCTCCCTACTTTGGTTTCCTATGGTGTGGACTGACACTTTAGGAGGATGGCTGGAGGCAGATTCATAGAGAAAGGACGTATTCGTTGGCTTTCTCCCCACTGCCATGGTCTCTTCTGGAGTGACCAAGAGACAGAGTACAGCAGGAACTCTAACAAAGTATAATTGGGAGAGGGAAAAAAAAAGTTTTTAGAAGAAAACATTAAATTTCACAAGAAAAAAAAATCTAGGTAAGTAAAAAGATAAAGAAGTCATAATTGAGGCGTTTGTGCAAACATTTGTTTTTATTTATGTATGTATTTTTACTAGAGACAGGCAGAGAGAAATTGATAGGAAAAGGGGAGATAGGATAAAGAGTGACACCTACAACACAACTTCCCCACTCATGAAACTTCTCCCACTGTAGGTGACCCCTGGGGGCTTGAACCCACATCCTTGCATATTGTAGCATGAGTGCTCTATCAGGTATACCACCACTCAGCCCCAAATCTCCTTTCTGAATTGTGTTCAGGTTGTTTTAGCTGCCACATCTAAACTGAAAAGTCATGCAAACCCATTCTAGTGTTTTCCTTTTAAATTTGAATTGCTTTGTGTACCTGAAGGGTTTGCACATGGAAAACGAAGGGGAAGCATTCATGTTTGTTTCTCAATCAGTGGCAAATTTCATAAGAAATACCATGTCTTTGAATTATATCCCCCTTTCTAATTGTATTTCCTTCACTAGAAGGTTCAGTTTGATTTCCTTCAATCTGAGCAACATAGCCCTTTTTTTCTTCTCCAGCAGTAATAAAAATTTAGAGATGGGCATGAGGAAATGTATTTTTAAAAAACAAGATTTACTTACTACATATTAGAGAGACAGCTTCATATGAGACAGTGAGTGGGAGAGAAAGAAGTCAGAACAGCGCTCAGCTACGTGAAATTCTGGGGACTGAGCCAAGAAACTCAGGCACACACGTGTGCTTCACTGTTAATCCAGCCTCAGAAGGAAGATGTTGTAGGTGCCTGATGTGATTTGAAAAATGAAAAAAAGTGTTCTCTTTTAGTATTTCTTTAGATTTAAAAATAAAACAATTCAAAATGTAAAAAGGAAAAAAGCACACCGACTCTTGAGAGATTTGTCCCGGTAAGATATATAGCAGAACGTCTGAGAATCATTTCACAACAAAGCTAAGAAGAGATGTTTACAAGAGAGTTGAACCTAATAGCGAATAGTCGTACTTCTGTAAGAATCTTCCAGGGCCACAACTTTGGGCTCATTAGTAATCAATCTTCTCCAGTACATTCAGGTAACACTTCTGAAATATTTGGACTCTGTTTCTGTTAGTTCCATTACATATCTTTGTTTCAAACCAACAAACAAGCCTAAAATAATTTGTAGCAGTGATTTAAAGTTAAATCGTTTCACTGAGTAAGCACTGAGCATATAAGAAAACACTTAGCTATCTATACTTGTGACTTTTCATTTAAATATATTAGTATTACTTATTAATGGTGGAGAAGAACCAGAGCATCACTCTGGCAGAAGTGATACTGGGGATCAAACTCAGACCCTCATTCCTGCTGGTCCTTTGCTTTATCTACTCAACCACATTCCCAACCACTACATTATGATTTTTTTTAAATGTCAAATCTTATGAATTTTGCCAAAAGTTGTCCTGATTTAATTCTGATCAGTGCATTGTCTTGTTGTCTTTGAAATTTCCTTCTAAATAAGTACTATTCTCTCCTTCACTGGTTACCAGGTCTGGGGTAGAAGATAGAGAGCTGACACAACAAGTGAAATCAAAATAACAACATGCATTATAATGTTATAATCATAAGTGATGACGAATTCCAAGGCAGGAAAACTCCTTACACAATACTTGCCCTCAAAGTAGTGATAACTGTATTTCTCAAGGGGAGGAAATAACCAGTCTGAAGAAATAGTGTTGATGAACAAGATGAGAGCTGGGCTTGATTGGGGGTTGCTCAGCAAGCGTCTCTACTGCTCAGATTCCAAGTACTGCCATTCAATGAATTTAGTCTGTGATTCAGCTAAGGGAAGTTAGAAACATTGACTTCCTTGTGATATCAGAAGTAGTTTGTTTTCTAAGCCTGAAAACAACCAGGAGACATTAAAAAAAAAAAAAAAAGAAGAAGAAGAATCTTTTAGCATAAGCTTTTCTGAAGTTCAGACCATTGAAATAAACTATTTCCTCATACATATTAGACTATGTCATTGTAAATGAAACTGTTGTCCTTTGTGGCCACTTGTCAGTGATGCCTAGGGGCTCACTCTCTGGAAAGTAAGGCAGTACCAGGAAGGCCCCTCAAGAGCTGTCTCCATACAATTCTTCAGATGTACAGGATAACAATAACTGAGCAAACTTCATTAAGAAATTGCATGTTGTTGGTTTTTTCTTAGAGATAACATGATTATACGCCTGCTCTTGGGAGATAAAATCCACAGCATTTTTATTTTCTGATAAAATGACAAGCTAGGAAACAAATTACTGGTTTAGCATAGTTTACTCTAGTGTCTATCCTTCATTCTTTTTTAAACCAGGGCACTGCTCAGCTCTGGTTTAAGGTAGTGTGGGGGGACTGAACCTGAGACCTTGGAGCCCAAGGCATGAGAGTCAATTTGCATAACCATTATGCTATCTTCCCCACCCTCTGTGCTGCATTCATATTCAGAGTGTGGCCTGTGTGCCTTGAGGTCAGAAGAGGATAAATGTAAGCAATTCTTGACTCATGAAGATCAAACAACTAGTGTTACAGACAAATTGGAGGGTTTTAGTACTAGGACTGTTTTCGTTGGTTTTATTCTCTTTTTCTTCTGGGAAAAGAAGAGATCTTCCAAGGGCACCTACCACTTTTAACTTCTCTCAGGTCCTTGGGGGCAAATCGTCAGTGATCAGGAAATGGAATAGTATTTTATAAAACTCACAGTGAAATCTCTCTTATACAAATGCCTGCAGCATTAGATAGGTCTTGATGAACTGAAACCAAGCAACGGAGAAGAACTCAGGAAAAGTTTGCCCTGAAAAATCAGAGGCCAAGGCCAGAGTGTCCAAGGTCAGTTGGTTAGCCAGAAGGACAGCAAAGACTAGAAAACGGCCTGGAGGCCTCAGGCTCCAGATCAAAGTTTTTAAAGCTCAGTTCAAAGATCGATTCTGGTGGCAAAACACACCCAGGCAGTTAGCAAACTTAAAACTCA
This sequence comes from Erinaceus europaeus, assembly GCF_950295315.1. Classification (NCBI taxonomy): domain Eukaryota; kingdom Metazoa; phylum Chordata; class Mammalia; order Eulipotyphla; family Erinaceidae; genus Erinaceus; species Erinaceus europaeus. The sequence goes on from NC_080168.1 coordinate 25,686,705, forward strand.
AGGATGACAGATGAATTTTCCTCCCTGAGTCACTTCATTTTTTGATTTTTGTAAATTGTGTATAAGCAAAACAGAGTCCATATAATATCTCAGACAGGGATGAGAGTGGGGAAGGGGAGTACTGGCAAAACAGGAGCTTGAGAAATCACATGTAGCAGCTAGGCAGAGTTAATTCAACATATATATCCACACTGGCACCTGAAGAGGAGGACAGAAGATCAAACCTCCTTCAGTAGTACCAGCCCTTGATATTTGAGGCAGCAGACCACCTTGTGTATTTCACCTCATCAGTGGAACAGAAAGCTTATCATCTTCACCCATGTTAGCGAGCAAAAAAATCAAACCACCATCCACTGTAAAGAGGCAAAGATGTTTATTCACGAATTGCAATCCGGGCCGAGTGGTGACTGATGTTAGTCTACCAAGCTCGACCCCGAACAGAGCTCAAACCACACAATTTATAGGATTTCTGAATACACTCAGGGAGGGGGAACACATCACCTTATCAACCTATATCCAATAATATGCGATAGATAATGCGGAATCCAATCATTTCAAACCTAGCAAGAAGCGGGGTCCACTCAAAGCAAAGCGTGGGCTAATTTCAAACATTGCAAAACCACACAAACAATAGAACCTAGCCAGGTAGGGTCACCACATCCCCCCCCCGCCATCAGCTGCCCCTCCCTAGAAAATAATTTCCTTGTGCAAAGGCTCTTCTTCCAGCGTTTGCCCTTCTTCCATAGCCAGTCAACAGCGTCAGGTTGAGCCTGATGTAAAGTTTCGAGACCTCCTTTGAATCTGGAGAGGTGGCAGTGCAAAGGCTCTGATAAGCCTTGTCTGTTTGCAGGGTCTTGGTAAACAACTTAGTGGCTTACTGGCTTACTGATTAGGTCCTGTTTTCCAAGGGGAAAGGGTAAGGAATTTTCCATCTCACACTATAAGCAGAAAAGCAATTTACACTAAAAGGAACTAAAAACTTCTGCATAAAAAGGGAACTTCAAGGCCTTTTACAACCCATAAGAACTTATAAGTAGTATATGCAAATACTAGAATGCTACTATTAAAACAGTGAATCCCAAAGCACTCCAGAAGGATTGCCAGCTTTGTTGAACAGAACTAGGACTTACTGAGTAAAACAAATGTTGTTGTGATGAGTGGGTGCATTTAATGTGGCTCAGTGGCTCCAAACCTCCAGATACTGACCTTCTCCACATAGAATCACCTATATGACAATGGTAGAGGGTTCAACACTTCAAAAATAAATTAAAATTTTTTGTTTTCATTGTTTGACCCTTTATTAAAGAAAATTGGGATGTTATACTTTATATAATTGTTTCTACCATGAATTTTAGATCATAGTACAATAAAAAATACAGTAGAAAAAAAGAATGAATGAGGGAGTAAGATGAACATTTTTTCCTTCTTATTTATCTATTTTTTAAAATTTCTTTATTGAGGATTAATGTTTTATATTCAACAGTAAATGCAATAGTTTGTACATGCATAACATTTCCCAGCTTTCCATATAACAATACAACCCCTACTAGGTCCTCTGTCAGCCTTTTCCAGGACCTGAACCCTCTCACCCACCCACCCCAGAGTCTTTTACTTTGGTGCAGTACACCAGCTCTACAAAGTTATTTATTTATTTATTTATTTTACCAGAGCACTGCTCAGCTTTGGTTTATGGTAGTATGAGGGATTGAATCTGGAACTTCAGAGTCTCAGGCATGAGAGTATCTTTGCATAGCCATTATGCTATCTACCTCCAAGATGAACACATTTTGATGAGCAAAATGCAAGAGATAGTCTTCAGTGAGTGACTCAGTAAGTGCAGCAAGAAAATGGAAAGACCTAAAAAAAGATACCATAAAGTACTTAATCACATATTTTCTACTTAGACCTAGATACCTCCCTACCTACTTGTTAGCGAGCAAAATCAAACCACCATCCACTGCAAGGAAGCAAAAGATGTTTATTCACGAATTGCAATCCGGGCCAAGTGGCAACAGACAACAGTCTGCCAGCTCGACCCTGAACAAAGCTCAAACCGTACAATTTATAGGAATTCAGACTACACTCAGGGAGGGGGAACACATCACCTTATCTGCCTATATCCAATCATTTCAAATTTAGCAAAAGCCTGATCCATTCAGAGCAAAGCATGGGCTAGTTCTAAACATCACACCAGACCAATAGGTCACTGCCAAAGTGGGGGTCACCACATTCTTTAGTTCTTTGTTGGGACCACCGACCATCTGTTTGCAATCTATCGGGCCATCATTTGTCAGGCCATTTTTAACTGTCTGGTAACAGTATTCTGTTGCAGAGGTCATGAGGAGTCCTGCTTGCTGCAGGGTCTGTCAAAATAATTGATGGCCTCTTAGGTTCTGTCGAGGGGAAAAGGGCAAGGAATTTTCCACCTCACTGGTCAGGAAGGCAAAAAGCAACTATATTTAAACTATTCTTAAAACTCAAACTTAAAAAAGCAACTATACTTATAACTATTTTAGAGTTACTGCCTCTAACACTACTCCCTGCTTCACTTCTCTCAATTACTCTAAGTCCGACCATGTCAGTTAAAGTAAGAACTAAATATGACATTATGAGTGACATTTCAATAAAAAAGTGTCTAAATTTATGAGACACTTCCGCAAGTGTACGTAGAAAAAGAAAGAAGGGCAGAAATAAAAAAAAAAAAACTCAGAATACTTTTGTTCTACTCCAAGTACAGAGTGAAGAACATTAACTATTTATTCAGTGGTTTGTTTATTGAATACACTGCTTTCCATAGTAGTTACTAGCAAATAAGACTATTAAAATAGGACAACTAGACAAACACTCACAATGTGAAATATGACAATAATATGGCTTAATAATCGTTTGTTTTCACAAATAGATGTTGTATTAACAGTGCTGTCGTTGCAGTGTCCCAATGACTTAAACAACAGTGAGTTGTCTCATATTTTCTGAACCTAGAAGTCCAAGATCATGATGCTGGCAGGTTTTGTTGCTTCTAAGAGATTTGAAAGAGAAACTATCCCGTGTCTCTTTCCTAGCTTCTGGTGGTTTCATCATAATCTTGAATTTTCTTTCAACTGTATACACACCCTTCAGCTTCTTCTTATGTATCCCCATAGTATTCTTCCAATGCTATGTGTGTCTGTTTTTATCTTCATATTTCCCTTGTAACCGGGGCACTGGCCCTGCTAGGTAAGAGCTCATTCTAATCACCCCATCTTAACTCAATAATCTATTGAGGGATTCTATTTCTAAATATGTCAATTCATAACACCTTTAGAAAAGACAATCTCATAAATTAAATGTATTTATAGTGTTTCTTACTTTTCTGAATTCCCCCTAAAAATTAGCCAGTTTGTAAGTTACATTAAAAGATGACTGCCGCGCAAGGACCAGCGGAAGGATCTCCGTTCAAGCCCCCGGCTCCCCACCTGCAGGGGAGTCGCTTCACAGGCAGTGAAGCAGGTCTGCAGGTGTCTATCTTTCTCTCCCCTTCTCTGTCTTCCCCTCCTCTCTCCATTTCTCTCTGTCTTATCTAACAACAACAGCATCAATAACAACAACACTAAAAAAAGGGCAACAAAAGGGAAAATAAATATTAAAAAAATTTGAAAAAAAATGACTGTCGTTCAGATAAATAGTCATAACTCCAATGACAGGAAGGCTTTATAACAGAAAAACCCTGAAGCCTTTATTAATGACTGTGTATATTTATCAGGCTTCACTTATTTTTAGTTAGTTTATTACTATTTATTTATTTTGGGTAGAGACAGAGAGAAACTGAGAGGGAAGGGAGAAAGAGAAAGACACCTGCAGCCCTCCTTCAAGATTTCACTATTTGTGAAGCTTACCTCCTACAGTTGAGGACCAGGGTCTTGAACCTGGGCCCCTACACATTTTAACAAGAATGAGAGGAAGAGACCAGAACACTGCTCAGCTCTGTCATGAGGCAGTGATGGGAACTGAAACGGTGACTCAGGCATGCAAACTAAGGTATTTCCCTGGTCCCACTCTGGTCTCTAAAATAACTTGCAATTTGAGATTTTTTTTTTCCTTCTCTTTAGCAAGTAGCATCAAAGATAATCAAGAGCTTTGAAATTGCAGGGCCCCTCATATTTGGAAGACACTCTCTGCCCTAATCCAGCTTTCTTGTCCTATTCTCAATTCTGACACAATCTTCCCAGACAATACTTTTAGTCTACCTGGAAGTTAGCTAATGGGCTTAGGCAAAAATTCCTAAAGTCATGGGGCCCTTGGAATATACTTAAAATAGATTTCCTAGCTTCTTCCTACACAAAGACTCCTAATTTCATCTGCTCTTTTCCTACATCTAGGTTCCTGTTCATTAAACAATGTGTCCTACTTTATATCGTATCACCTTTCAGCCACCAAGTTGGAGATGCTACTAGTACTCCATCCTGATTCCCCTGGGCAGACGACCTCACCACAGTATCCAAAAGTCTCACTTCTCTAAAGCCCTAACCCAGCAGGGAAATACAGAAAGAGGCTGGGGGTATAGATTGACCTGCCAGTGTCCATGTCCAGCAAAGAAGCAACTATGGAAGCCATATCTCCCACCTTTTGCATCCCATAAAGAATGTTGGTCCATACTACTAACGGGATAAAGAATAGGGAAGCTTCCAATGGAGAGGATGGGGCACAGGACCTTGGTGGTAGGAACTGTGTGGAATTGTGCCCCTGTTATCTTACAATCTTGTTCATCATTAATTCACTGATAGGAATTTTTTTTTTTAAAGAAATGTTAAGGCTTCCCACAGATATCAAGGATATTATATAGACTGATCATTCCAGAGCATGGAGAGACCAATTAACTCAGAAAATGACTGAGCCTGAATCCTCTGGACTAAATGATAAAAACTGCTGAAGGGCACAGAGCGTTTATTTCTGGATCTTACTTTTAAGGCATCTTTGGGGAATTTTTTTTTTTTTTGCTCATTTTTCTTTTATCCCCCTTATTTCTCCAGAAGAAAAACTGAACCTCTTAGAAAATATGAATGAATCACAGGGAGATTTTCCTGAAGACTGTTGACCAAACTTCTGTAGGTGTCTTTCTGACAGGTGCCATCAATTTTTACCACATTCCAACAAGAAATAGGTTTGGTCTAGGTGAGCAGTTCTCTGAGTGCTTCACAACTAGCCATGACCGAACCACCTAGACCTTGCTAAAAATGCAAAACTTTGAAACCAAACTCCAACCTCTTGAGTCAGAAATTCTGAGGGTGTGGTACAGCTCAACAAGATTCCAGGAGATTCTGAAGTTCGCTGAAGTTGAAATTTGAAAGCCACTGGTCTGCAATAAATTAAATGCACTGTTAAGCAATAAAATTCCAACAAAAACTGTTGTCATAATTTTTAGTAATTGGTGCTTAGGGTTTGCTTTAAGCTGTAATTACTGTAATCAACTCTTGCTTTTCTGAAAATTTTATCTTTTAAATTTTATTTATTATTTACATTTAAAGTTTTCTAAAATGTTTTAATTAATTTTATTTGTTTATTAGCGATAACCAGAGATTGAGAGGAAGGAGAGACAGAGAGACACCTGCTGTTTCATCACTTGTGATGCTTTTCTCCTACAGGTGGGGGGAACCAGGGGCTTGAACCAGGTGTGCCACCACTGGGCCCCCTTCCCCTTCTCTCTCCTTTTTTTTTTTTTTAGAGAGAGAAAAACAGAGAGATTTTCCACAGCACTGTGCTATCTTCTATGGAGTTCCCATGAGTTTGTGGGGCAAGGGCTAGAACCCAAGGTCTTATGCATAGTTAAGTGTGTGTGTGTTTGTGTCCCTGGATAAACTATATCTTGGCCCTCTGATTTTTTTTTTTTATTAACAAAACTTTAGAATTGTTTTTCTGGTTTGAAAAGCTGTAAGTGCCAGGATATTTTAGCACTGTGTGTTCAGACATTTTTCTGAGGAGAGAATTATTCTCTCAAATGCAGCCATGCTGAGAACAATTTCAGACACAGCATCTGTCTTCATCTCATTCAGATTAAAGCCATCTTCTCAGAGGAGTGTGAGACTCGATCTGCTCTGAGTGTCTTACTTTAAACGGGTCTTTGTAAACATGAATGCCATGCTAGCCCTGCTAAATTGGGTACTTTGTTGTCAGGGCTTCAAGTAGTGCATTGCCAAAAACATCCGCAGATGATTCTGTTGGACACACTTTGTTATGATACAACAGACTTTATAAAGTTCCATCTTTGCTCTCCTTTGAGAGGTGATTAATTTTAATATGAAACCATCTGGCCTACTTGGCCACTTGAAAGAGCAACTAACCATTTAAAAATAAATAACCCCTTTTTTCACACTGCTTGGAGAATACCATAAGAGAGAAAGAGGTCATCTGGCTGAAGGCACCAGGAAGGAGTCTAATCTTGAAGAAAATATGCAACATCTGGGAGGTTAGTCACATCTTGAGAGCAATAGCTCCTGTTGATTTCCAACCACATGTCAAAGACTGGATTTACATCACCTTAGGACGCAGAACTCTGGTACTGACAACATCCTTGTTATAATTAACCAAATTTCCAGATGAGGATCCTGAGACACTGACATGTAAAGCATTTTTCCCAACGCTACAAAACTGAAATTGAAGTAATGTCTCCTTAGTTCCTCTGCTTAGTTCTCTTAGTTCCTTCTCTGTTCCAGACTCTTGGAAACAGAGCTGGCAGTCAGCTGAGGTAAAGAACAAACACCTCATCACAGACCCCTGCAAGCGTCAACCCGGCTTTGACCTAGCACGTTATGATTGGGCCCTCCTCAATCGCTATCGAACAGGCCATGGCCGGTGCGTCGCTATGTTCCACCGCTGGGGAGCCAGAGACGACCCGAACTGCCCCTGCGGCTACAGACAGACTATGACCCACATAGTCAACGACTGCCACCTCTCCAGATTCAAAGGAGGTCTCGAAACTTTACATCAGGCTCAACCTGACGCTGTTGACTGGCTACGGAAGAAGGGCAAACTCTAGAAGAAGAAGGGAATGCAGACAGGGGGCGTCAATTAGCTACCAACAAATGAAGCTAAATAACCACCACACCAAATGGCTGATGGATCAACTAAAATATGGATATGCCTCTCAGGAATGCTGTGGCATAGATCACTTTGACCAAGACCAAATGGCTATGGGTCAGAAAAATCAATTATGAAACGTTACCCAAACTGTTATTGATGACCTTAACAACCCCAGTGGTCTGGGGGGTGGCACAGAGGATAAAGCATTGAACCCTCAAGCACGAGGTCTTGAATTCAATCCCCTGGTAACACATGTGCCAGAGTGACGCCTGGTTCTTTCTTTCTCTCTGCTATCTTTCTCATTAATGAATAAATAAATAAATAAATAAATAAATAAATAAAATCTTAAAAAAAAACAAACCCAAAGTTTCTTGGCTTTTCTGTGGGGTGGGTGGTGGCAACCTAGTTTAGCTCACATAGTACAGTGTGCAAGGACCCAGGTTCAGTCCATGCTCCCCACCTACAAGGGAGCTTCAAGAGCAGTGAAGCAAGCATGGCAGACTTTCTCTGTCTCCCTCTCTAACTTTCCCCTCTCAATTTCTCTCTGTCTTATCAAATAAAGAATTCATTTGGGGGCTGGGTGGTGGTGCACCGGGTTGAGAGTACATGTTAAAATGTTCAAGGCCCTCCTTCCCCACCTACAGGGGGGAATGTTTTGCAAGTGGGAAAGCAGTGCTGCAGGTGTGTCTCTCCCTCTCTGTAACACAATCCCCTCTCAATTTCTGCTTTCTCTATCCAATAAATAAATAAAGATAACTGAAAAGAAAAAAGAATCGATTTGTTTTGCAGGCACTGAACCTAAGCAATAATCCTGGTGACAATAAAAACATTTTTAAAGGCTCGTTTTGAGAGCTCATAGCCACTTATCTTTTGGGGGCCTATGTGTGTCCACGTATATATTTTTTCTTTATCTTTTCTTCTACTTCTCATCCTTTAGAGCCTACATATCTATGCATGTACCTTTTTTTTTTTTTGCTACCAAGGTTATTGCTGGGGTTTGGTACCTACACGACAAATCTGCTACTCCCAGCAGCCATTTTTACCTTTTATTTTTCTTTCTTTTTATTGACAGGACAGGGAGGAATTGAAAGTGGAAGGGAAATAGGTAGGGAAAGAGAAAGGCAGAGAGAGAGAGAGACCTGCAGATTTGCTTCACAACTTGGGAGGCATCCTGCCTGCAGGTGGCCAGCTGGAGCTCAAACATAGGTCCTTGTGCACAGTGATATGTGCGTTTATCCAGGTGCGCCACTGCCCAGTTATGCATGGGCTTTCCTACTCTGACAACAAACACTTGACTTGCCTTTCAAATCACTTGCAAATCAATCAGAGTTGTCTGAGAGATTCGGCCTCTTCCAGTCAGAATTTGGAAATAAACGGGAACACTGAGGTCAGTAACAATGGATGATAGAAGGCAGAGCCAGGTTTTCATTATCATTTGGGTAATATTGGAAAATAGTTGCATTGCCATTTAGTATTCTAAGTCATTACAATGGAAACAAACAAAAAGCACTCATGGGAGATTGAGGGGGTATGAAAGGCAATCGTATTAAAACTACTACCAGAATGAATGATAATAGTATTAAATTTACAGGAGATTTATTTCTGTCACATGAAAACACTAAATGTATTGTGTACTTCCACATTACTACTTGAGATATTCAAGTTTATATCTTTTTTTCTAAATATTCATGTATTACTGTTTGTTGCGTTTTTATTGTTGTAGTCATTGTTGGGTATGACAGAGAGAAATGGAGAGAGGAGAAGAGAAAGATAGACACCTGCTGACCTGCTTCACCACCTGTGAATCGACTCCCCTGCAGGTGGGGAGCCAGGGCCTCGAACAGGGATCCTTATGCTGGTCCTTGTGCTTTGTGCCACCTGCGCTTAACCTGCTGTGCTACCACCTGACTCCCAAGTTTATATCTTTCTTTTTTAAAAAAATATATTTATTTATGTATTATTGAATAGAGACAGAGAGAAGTTGAGAGAGGAGAGGGAGATAGAGAGGGAGAGAGACAGAGAGATGCCTGCAGCCCTGCTCCACCACTCGTGAAGTTTCTCCCCTACAGGTGGGGACCAGGGGCTCGAACCTGAGTCCTTGAGCATTTAGTGTGTGTGCTTAACCAAGTGCAATACTGCCTGGCCCCTATATCTTTCTTGTAGTCATAGGATAATAACTAAAAATAAGCAGCAAAAGAACAGAGTGGAAAAATCAATGGAGGGAAAAGATGTCCAACAATAGTAAGTCCTTGCAATGGCAAACCTAATCAGTGCAACGAATGTCACCCCAGCATGCTTCACTTCAGACTGTGTCCAGAGATTTCAGGTGTGGAATGACAACACTCCAGCTTCATTACTCGGGTGAGACCTTTCCTTTCAAAGTATTCTCTAATTCCATTTCAGGAGGTTCACTTTCTAACAAAGTCCCAAAACCTAGATATAGACCAGGTCCCATGAGATAGAACATATGTTCACATGTATCCATAAAATAAAGCAAATTATACACCTGAAAGCAAAAGTACACAATAAAAAGTGCACTGAGTCAGTATCAAGTTCATAATGAAATAGCATCCACTTAGACTTAGATACCCTCCTCACCTACTTCCTATTACAGTTCTCTCACTCACTCCAAAACAAGGACTGCAAAAGCTGAATAAGGGCAAGACACTGGCATTCTTTAATGATGACTCTTTAGTCACTATCAGGCCATTCCACCAGCTGGGGCCCTAATCGGGGAGTCCTAAGATTCCCAAACAGACATGATGGGCCTAGACCTCAAATAAATCCCTCTCTCCATTATCACCAGTCATCTCTATAAGGAACAACAAAATAGACCCCTTTGTGGGCCCCCATAGGACATTGCCCTCAACTTAGATCAAAAATGGTAGAGAATGTTCCATCCTCTGAAGGGAGGATAGACAACATACTCTATGCTACACCTGAGGTAGATGGGTCCTGATATTGGGGCATCTTGGAATATTCCTACTCATGACCACAGAATGTGAGCTCAGATCTATAGGGATGCAGAGGTCACATAGGACTGCAAAAGCTGAATATGGGCTCCAGACCAAATCAAATTTATGGGGTTTACAGTCAACAATATTTATAGCCCTTTCCCATATTAGGGAGCTACTCTCTTCCCTGATCCAGCTTTCCTGTTTCTTCCAGCCATGACATCACCTCCCCAGGCAATAACTTGGATTCACCTGCGTATCAGATTTCAGGCTCAGGGAAAATAAAAACCAAAAAAACTAGTATAGCCACAGGCCTTTTGAAATATAACTAAAATATGCCTACTAGCTATTTACAAAATAGAGGACCCCCCAACCCTTCATCTACACTATTCCAGCCTTTAGGTCCATGATTGCTCAACAATTTGTTTGGCTTTGTATGTTAACTCTCTTTTCAGCGACCAGGTTCCAAATGCTAACATGATGCCCACCAGACTTCCCTGGACAGACGACCCTACCAATATGTCCTGGAGCTCTGCTTCCCTGTTGGGATATTGTGCAGATGTGGTAGCACACTGGCAGGGCCCACAAAACATTCTATTTCCATGCAAGTTTTATTTACAGATATCCACCACATTGCCCCCTCAGAGTATCGCCCATTCCCGTGAGAGCTGAAACCCTAGCAACAATTGCTACGGAAGCTTTCTACCTTCCCAGAGTGCCTTGTTTTCTCCAGCCTCTTTCTAGCCAATCCCATTCCAACTTGCCACTTCTGGAATTTCTCCCATAAAAGCCCTCCTGCTTCTGCCTTTCTCTCTCTTGCTTTTTTGCTCTCTTTGGCAACACAGAGAAATAAGAAGGAGAAGTCACACCTATACCTATTGCTACTTCCAAGTGTCCTTCCTTTCTCTCTTCCCTCTCAGATTAGAGGAACAGTACCTGACTTCCTCTGGTGCTTTCCAGATCCTCTTCCCTTTTAGTGATGATATAAAAGCAAATGTTCCTGGTGACAATTGTTTCAAGTCGTGGTGGAATTGGGCTTTAGAGTCCTCTGGTCATCTTTCACAGCATTTCCCCCTTCTGGGAGTATGAACTAAAATTCTTTATGGGGTGCAGAAGGAGAGAGTTCATGTTTCTGTAATTGCTTCTTTGTTGGACAGGTTGGCAGGTTGATCCATACCCCTAGCCTGTTTCTACCTTTCCCTAGTGGGGCAGTACTCTCAAGTGGCGAGGTTCTAGGACACATTAGTGAGGTCGTCTGCTCAGGAAGGTTAGGATAAAATCATAGTAGCACCTGCAACTTGGTGGCTGATTGGTGGCAAGATATAAAGCAGGATACAATGTATAACAGGAACCAAAGAGTAGGAATAGAGCAAATGAGAATAGGGACTCTAGGGTGGAAGAAGTAGGATGTCTATTTTAGGTATATTCCCAGGATCCCAGGACTTTAGCAATCTTTGCTTGAGCTTGTCATCTAACATGGAGGTAGACTAGAAATGTTTTTTTAATTTAATTTAATTATTTTAATTTAGTTATTATTGGATAGAGACAGAGAGAACTTGAGAGGGGAGGGGAAGGTAGAGAGGGAGAGACACAGAGAGACACCTGTGGCTCTACTTCACTACTTGTGAAGCTTTCCCTCTGCAGGTGGGGACCAGGGGCTTGAACCCTGATTCATGCACACTGTAGTGTGTGTGCTTAATCAGTTGCACCATCATCTGGCCCTTAGAAATACTGTCTTGGAGGATGGTGTCAAACTAGAGAACAGAATTTGAAAGCTTGGTTGGGACAGAGTGGCTCCCACATTGAAAAAAGTATATATATATTGTATATATATTTTACTGTTTACCACATCAATCTGAGCCAGGGTCCATGTATATTCATACATGTATATTCATATTTAGCACAAAATCTTGTATAACTGTCATTTAAAAATTTTAATTTGTTTATAAAATAAAAAATATCAAGAAACCATAGAATAAAAGGGGTGAAATTTCACACATTTCCCACCACCAGAGTTCCATATCCTATCCCCTCCATTGGAAGCTTTCCTATTCTTTATCTCTCTGGGAGAATGGACACAGGGTTATTATAGGGTGCAGAAGGGGAGAGGTCTGGCTTCTGTAATTGCTTCTTCACTGAACATGGGCGTTGGCAGGTTGATCCATACTCCCAGCCTATCCCTAACTTTCCCTATTGGGGCAGGGCTCAGAGAGGTGGGGTTCCAGGGTACACTGGGAATACATAAGGGGGAGAGAAAGACAGACACCTGCAGACCTGCTTCACCACTTCTGAAGCGACTCCCCAGCAGGTGGGGAGCTGGGGGCTTGAACCGGGATCCTTCCACCAGTCCTTGTGCTTCTCGACACATGTGCTTAACCCACTACACTACCGCCTGACTCCCATTAACTATACATTTTCTATCCTCCACTTATCTATTAAATGCCACCCATTCAGCTTATAGGTAAATGAATAAATAATCATAAGGAAGTTTATAAGCGATAAAAACCAAAAGACAAACCTATCAATGTGTGGCAGTATGTCTTGTTAGAAGTGCATCTTTATTATGCCTAAAATAATATAAAGTACTGGGGCTAAGTGGTAGCTCTGATGGGGGATGTTGTGTGCATTTTACATTTTTGCAGGCAGACAGACACAATAAAATTTAATTTAGTTATAAGACATAAAGAGCTTTTGCAGGAACCTTAAATGTGCTATTGAATCAGAGAAAACTAAAATCTTCATAAGAGGGTTGTTCATATTTATACTGGGAAAAATATTTTACTCATATATCATTATTTTATGACACTTTATTAGAATCAACACAACTGGAGTGGGATACTACAGGTAATTATGCAATTTGAAGGAAATAATTTGCTTATTGTAAAAATATTTCATCTGGTTAGACATTGTTCTATAAAAAAATAAAGGATGTAGGCTAATAAAATTAGTCATTGAAAGTATTTTATTTATTTATTTATTCTTTACTTATTTATAAAAAAGGAAACAATGACAAAACCATAATAACTAAGAATAAAATAAATAGCCAGATAACTAAGAAAACCAAGTTGACTAAGTCTGTGAACTCGTGTGTCATTCTGTATATAGGCCACTCATGTGCCACAATATTAATTTCATCCACTTCTTTCATCTTTTCTTCACATTCTGCTCTGGTTTCTTCTTGTCATGTGTGATATGTATCCATAACATCTGTTATGTACACACTGTTTCCTGTATGCCACCTGCTCCTTCAGCCACACCCCACAATGCTTATAATTACTTTTGCTAGCAATATTTGAAGTGAGTGACATTGGAGAAAAAAGTGTTTAAGCTAGCCAATGTATGTTATTAATCTCTATATATTAGTGTGCCTATGGGTCTGTATGAATGTAGGTATGTATGTTTAATTATATTCTTACTTGGGGATGAAAACATTCCAGAGAAATTTTAGAGTAACCTATTTAATTAAAGGCCTTCACCTTACTAGAACAGGTATTTGGTGGTCAGCAAATGTTTGTACCCTTGCCCTGCAATTTCATCATCATTTGGTTTGGAATTTTTTGTGAACAGTTAATGACTGACGTAGGCAGGATCTCGATGCAGCCAGTGTTAGTACAGGGCCCAATATGTAAGTGTTAGAGACATGCTCCCTCTTCTAGAATTAGGAGTATGGAAGTATTAGGAAGAAAATGAGTCACTTATAAGTAGGATGCAGCTAATTCTTACAACATGATTATTTTGCTGTGCTTGGCCTCCTTTCTCTCTTTTTAGTACATCTAAAAATATTAGATTCTAATTAGATATGTTAAACTCTAAAGACTAAGATGTTTTCTGATTCATTTCTTTGATGAGCTCTTTGGTTATGTACTTCCCTTTGATAACCTAGGTACTAGTGACTCAGCCTGTGGTAAGAATACTCTTAACAACTGGATATTTGTAAACATTAAATATAAATTGATTGCCCCCTTTTTCCTCTCACATTCAGGCTTATCTTTGAGTAGAGACATGCGACTCAAGGGATTCGATCACAGGCTTCTAGCTTCACAGAGAGGGTAGAGAGAGGGTAGAGAGAGGATAGAGAGAGAGAGGGTAGAGAGAGGGTAGAGAGAGGATAGAGAGAGAGAGGGTAGAGAGAGAGAGGGTAGAGAGGGTAGAGACGGTAGAGAGGGTAGAGGGTAGAGAGGGTAGAGACGGTAGAGAGGATAGAGGGTAGAGAGGGTAGAGGGTAGAGAGGATAGAGGGTAGAGAGGGTAGAGGGTAGAGGGTAGAGAGGGTAGAGGGTAGAGAGGGTAGAGGGTAGAGAGGGTAGAGAGGATAGAGGGTAGAGGGTAGAGGGTAGAGAGGGTAGAGGGTAGAGAGGGTAGAGAGGGTAGAGGGTAGAGGGTAGAGGGTTGTACATTGTAACTATAATGTGTCTTGGTGTCTTCAGGTCTGGGTTGATTCTGTTTGGGACTCTCTGGGCGTTGTGAATCTTTATGTCCTTTCTGTTGTTTAGGTCTGAGAAGTTTTCTTCCATTATTTCCTCTAGAATATTTACTTCCCCTTCCTGTATTTCTTCCACTGGTAGGCCAATTATGTGAATGTTACTTTTGTTGAGATCATCCCATATGTCTCTTTTGTTGTTTTCAGTGTCTCTCAATCTCTTTTTGAGCTCTTTTACATCTTTCTTAGTTTTCTCTAGCTCATCCTGTGTTTGGCTAATTCTGTTTTCTGCTTCTGTTAATGTGCTTTCCCTTCCCTCAGTTTCTTTATTCAGTTCAGTTATAGTATTAGCTTGTTCTGATAGTTGGCCTTTTAGCTCAGCTATTTCAGTTTTATTTCTCTAATTACCTCAATGTAGCTTGTATTTTATTTGAGGTTCTCTGTTGTTTCCCTAATTCTGTTAACCCTTTCCTCTTCTTTGACACTATCAAAGAAGCACAAATAGACAACAATGAGATGCTACTTCATTCCTGAGAATTCCATACGTCAGAAAGGACAGCAACAACAAATCCTGGAGGGGTTTCAGGGGTAAAGGGACCCTCCTAAACTGCTGCTGGGAATATGAGTTGATCCAAGTTGGGAGAGAACTAACTCTCAGAATGTTAGAAACAGGCCAAGTTTATGACTTAGCAATCCCTTTCCTGGGGATAAATCCTAGGGAAACAAACACATCCTCTCAGAGAGATCTATGTATACCTATGATCAAAGCAGCACAATTTGTAACCACCAAAACCTGGGAGCAACCCAGGTGTCTAACAATGGATGAGTGGCTGAGCAAGTTGTGTTGTATATACTCAATGGAATACTCCCTATTAAGGATGATAAATTCACTTTATTCACCTTATCTTGGATAAAACTTGAAGTAATCATGTTAAGTGAGATGATTCAGAAAGAAAAAGACAAATCGGGAATGATCTTACTTACTTATGGGAAGATCTTAAGAAAAAAGACTAGAAAGGGGAAACGCAAAGTAACTTGGACTGGTGGTCTATTATACAAAAACGAAGAACTGTCAGAAAGGAGGACAGAAAGGGAGATATAGAGTTCTCTAACATCTAGAGATGTTAGAGAAGTTTTTTTTTTTCTACATGGTCTACATTGTAAATGCATGAAATCTGGAGTCTTTTAGTATTGGGGGGGGGGGGGAAGAAGACAACTGTTCTGTGGTCCAAACGGAGGCACTTATATGTCTACTTTGAAGAAGCACCCTTAGCAAGAGACAAATCACTGGCCTGGAGCTTTTAAATATGCTTTTCATTAATAGTTCTCTGTCAGACAACAGCAGGTAAACCAGCACTGAAGATCAGATTAAGTCTGTTGTTTTCCCACCCAAGTGTATTCTTTTAAGTGGTCTCAAGGTAGAATCGGGCTTAAAAATTAGTGGATCTTGAAGCCAGAAAACACACATACACACACACACACACACACGCACGCACGCACGCACGCACACACACACACACACCTGGACTACAAGTATCACTATTAAAATTTAATAGAACCTGAGCCTGTACCGGAGGGAAATACTGTGCTGTTGTCTTGACCTCAAGACACATTCTTATAGAGAAAAGTACAGAGCTCACACTGAAGCCAAGCAAGATTCAGGACCCTTAAAACTGGTATCTGAGAGAACAGTCTTCCTCTTGCTGGTCACAAAATGTTTGGATTCCTTGCAGGAGATAGTTGCTGACTCTGCACATGCAGAAGGTTCTGGAGGCCAGAAATATCAAGAGGTCAGCTGTCATGATGGAAACTTTCTTCTCTGCTTGTGAAGAGCTGCCTTCTCACTTTGCTCAGATGTTCTTTCCAGGCACAGTTATGAAGTAGCAGCTACCAGATCAGATTCGTCCCCAAAATGACAAATATCTACTAGTGAACTTAACGAAATTCAACAACTACAGCTGAAACATCTACAGAAATACCACAGCTTCAGGTGGGTGCTCATGCATGTGGCTGCGGTGAGATGAAGTGTGGGACTGAAGCCAATTTCCCTTCTCCACGCAGCAGCAGTCAAAGGAACACACGATGTTTGCAGCAAGAAAAAGGAACTTAGGACCTTTTGATCCATGCCGTCAGGGGGGTTACTCTACTGAAGTATAGGCAATGGCACACCAAAAGAAAAGCAGGGAGTTCTGTGATCAAAAGAAGTCCCATCTGTTGACAAAACATTAGGGTAATTTGTGACCGCTGGCAGTGGCTGAACAGTACAGTTAGCCCTGCTTCTATGAACACAGACACAGGATAGCAGCAGATCCCTGAGGATTTGGTTTCAGTTTGAAATCATACAGACAAACCATATATATGCACTGCACAGAGCACAGAACAGCTCAGGAAAACAAAAGAAGCCCCACAATTCTGCCACACAGCATATTAACAAAGTGAGGCACAGAAGCCACAACAATAGCACCGCCTGGAAATGTTGCAGAAACGGCCAAACATCCCAGAGAAGACAGATAGAAACGAAACAAACAAAAAAACATACACACACACACACACAATTAACTACCTAGACATAGTTATGGTTTATCTTTAGTTGTATTATCTGTAATATAAGCTAATTATTTTTGTTTTGTCAATATAATTGCTTTTTATTTAAATCTCCTAGCTTGGAATCTGTGAACTTGT
Source organism: Erinaceus europaeus (assembly GCF_950295315.1). Taxonomy (NCBI): domain Eukaryota; kingdom Metazoa; phylum Chordata; class Mammalia; order Eulipotyphla; family Erinaceidae; genus Erinaceus; species Erinaceus europaeus. Next base: position 25,703,816 of record NC_080168.1, read on the forward strand.
GTGTCATTCTGTATATAGGACACTCATGTGCCACAATATTAATTTCATCCACTTTTTTCATCTTTTCTTCACATTCTGCTCTGGTTTCTTCTTGTCATGTGTGATATGTATCCATAACATCTGTTATGTTAACATTGTTTCCTGTGTGCCACCTGCTCCTTCAGCCACACCCCACAATGTTTATAATTACTCTTTCTAGCGATGTTTGGAATGTTTTGTGAACAGTTACTTAATGATTGATATAGGCAGGATCTTGATGCAGCCAGTGGTAGTACAGGGCCCAGCATCTAAGTGTTATAGACATGCTCCCTCTTCTAGAATCAGAGGGGAGAAAAGGAGTCAGTTATAAGTAGGCTGCAGCTAATGCTTGTAATGATTTTGCTGAGCTTGGCCTCCTTTCTCTCTTTTTCGTGCATTTAAAAATATTAGATTCTAATTAGATATGTTAAACTTTAAAGACTAAGATGTTTTCTGATTCATTTCTTTGATGAGCGCTTTGGTGATGTACTTCCCTTTGCTAACCTAGGTACTAGTGACTCAGTCTTTGGTAAGAATACTATTAACAACTGGGTATTTATAAAATATTAAATATAAATTGAATGTCCCCTCTTCCCCCTCACATGCGGGCTTACCTTAAAGTAGAGACATCCAACTCCAGGGATTCCATCACAGGACTCTAGTTTCTCATTCAGTGACTTAACCTCTCAACCATGCCAGGGGAAGGTTTCTAGTGTTCTTAGCTTCTATCCAGAATCAAGAAAACCTGCAAGGACCCACTTCCTGTTTCCACTCACACCTTTCAGACGTATTTATAGTTCATAATGTATTTCTATTTATAAACATTGAATATTAATTGAATGCCTGGTAGCGCCTTCCCTGAGAGAGTGTCTGTGTTTGCGCCTCAGCGTCACATGAGACTAGCAGGGATGGCTGTGGGGAACATCTACAGATGGTGACCCTTGCGGTGATGTCACATCAGAAAATAAGATTTCATCATATTTAGTGGGGAGCATATGATGCAATCCATTAGCTCATATCAATTTTTATTGATTTAATAATGATCTACTAGACCATAGGACAAGAGGGGTACAATTTCACAGAATTACTATCACCAGAGTTCCTCACCTCACCCCCCCCAAAAAAAAAGCAAAAGAATTAATAAGGAAAAAGAGAAGAAATGATGAGGAACTTGGGGAAAGGTTGAAAAAGTGGAGTACATGGGGATGGTTTGGTCTTTGTGGGGATATGGCGCGGAAAGGGAAGAAAGAGCCAGAGTGAGCTGCAGACAGGAAAACACCTGAATGGTGTGATTAGAAGCAGGCAGTAGGTGCTGGCAGGTTTTCTTGATTCTGGATAGAAGCTAAGATTACTAGAAACCTTCTCCCGGCATGGCTGACGGCTGTGGTCGAGAGGTTACATCGCTGGATGTGAAGCTAGAGGCCTGTGATCGAATCCCTGGAGTTGGATGTCTCTACTCAAAGGTAAGCACGGAAACACCCTACCCTCCACCCCCTACCCTACCCTCCACCCCCTACTCGGTAGAGGGGGTGGAGGGGGTGGAGGGGGTGGAGGGGGTGGAGGGGGTGGAGGGGGTGGAGGGGGTGGAGGGGGTGGAGGGGGTGGAGGGGGTGGAGGGGGTGGAGGTAGATCAAATAAGTAATTATATAAGTGCCTGAAAAACAGAAGGTGTTTTGTTTTTTTTAAGAAAAAAATAAAAACGAAGAATTTAAGTCAAAGGTAACTTAGCACTCAGATAAAATCAAGACATTTTATAATCTAAAAAGTATAAAGATAATTATTAAAGTTGTTACTTATAACTAACAAAATAGTATTTTTACCAAGTATATTGTGACAGGGAAGAATTAAAATGATTTGTACTTCTGTTGTTAATTAACTGAATAACCCCAAGTAACTCATATAAGAAACACTTTGATTTATCCCTTACAAAACAAGTCAGTTGAGCTATTTCAACTTAGAGAATATCTACAAGATATGAAGTTTTCACTTGTATATTTTAAGTTTTACTTTTACCTGTAAAATGGAAATATTAACAAGACATAGGATAAGAGGGGTACAATGCCACACAATTCCCACCATCAGAACTCTGTATCCCATCCTCTCCTTTGAAATCTTTCCTATTCTTTATCTCTCTGGGAATATGGACCCAGAATCATTATGGTGTGTAGAAGGTGGAAGGTCTGATTTCTGTAATTGCTTCACTGCTGAACATGGGCGTTGGCAGGTTGATCCATACTCTCTCTCTTTCCCTAGTGGAGCAGAGCAATGGGGAAACAGGGCTCCAGGACACATTGGTGGGGTCATCTACCCAGGGAAGTCATGTTGGCATCATGGTAGCATCTGGAACCCGGTGGTTGAAAAGAGTTAAGATATAAAGCAGAACAAACTATTCAGCAGAGTCTTCTTAGATATCCCACCTCAATTAACCATATCTAGGTGATAAAATCAGTTTAAGGAGTGATTTAAAGAGATCCAGTATATTATAACACAATGGAGAGATGACATTAATGCCCAAATATTTATTATTACTATTACTACAGCTACGGTTGTTTGTTATAAGTCTTCTTTTTTCCTACATAAAATAAAAGCAACTTAAAAAACACACTTATAATTTAAAATGATTAATTTTTGAAATTAAAGAATTTCTCATTTGTCTTTTACTTTTAGTAGTTGTTTAAAACCAAAAGATGGGGGCCGGGTGGTGGCGCACCTGGTTGAGTGCACGTTACAATACAGTTCACAAGGACCCAGGTTCAAGCCCACAGTTCCCACCTGTAGAGGGAAAGCTTTACGAGTGGTGAATTAGGACTGCAGGTCTCTCTCTCTCTCTCTCTAGATTTATGGCTATCTCTATCCAATAAATAAATAAAAACAATTAAAATAAAACCAAAAGATGATATTTTTGTGTTTTGCTAACAGTGCTGTTAGGATTTAATTAAATGAGTGTCAGTGTTAAGCAGAACATTTCCCAGGGTTGTCATGAAGCTTCTCTAATCTTGGGAAAACTGCAGTCACTATTTCTTTTTATTTTATTTTATTTTATTTTATTTATTCCCTTTTGTTGCCCTTGCTGTTTTATTGTTGTAGTTATTATTATTGTTGTCGTTGTTGGATAGGACAGAGAGAAATGGAGAGAGGAGGGGAAGAAAGAGGGGGAGAGAAAGACAGACACCTGCAGACCTGCTTCACCGCCTGTGAAGCAACTCCCCTGCAGGTGGGGAGCCGGGGCTCAAACTGGGATCCTTATGCGGGTCCTTGTGCTTTGCACCACCTGCGCTTAACCCGCTGCGCTACAGCCCGACTCCCCTCACTATTTCTTTCACAACAAAAATAAGAGATTTCATCTCATAAACCCACAGAAAACAAGTCATTAAAAAAAAAAGCCCCAAAAACCCTCTGTTTACAGAAAATTTCAGAGTGACAAAGAGTTGTAATTGAACCATGAAATATAATACACCCCGTCTCCCAAGCACTTCTCTTAAGCTGTCAGGCCAACGTAGATTCTTGTGATTACATCACTCCTATGAACTGTGTAGAGATCTGCTCTGATGAACCTAAGAATCTGTCTTGTTGCCACCCCATCAGCTGGGGCCCTGTTCAGGAAGTCCTGAGATTCCCAAACAGACATGATGGACCTAGACCTTGAATAAATCCCTCTCTCCATTGTTACTGGTCATTTCTATCAGGAACAACACAATAGACCCCTTTATGGCCCCCCATAGGACCTTGACCTCAACTTGGATCAAAAATAGTAGAGAATGTTTCATCCTCCAAAGGGACGATGGACAACATACTCTATGCTACACCTGAGGAAGATGGGTCGATATTGGGGCAGCATGGAATGTTCCTACTCATGACCACAGAATGTGAGCTCAGATCTACAGGGATGCAGAGGTCACATAGGCTCCTAAGCTGAATATGGGCCCCAGATCACATTAAATCGATGGAGTTTACAGTCAACAATATTTATACCCCTTTCCCATATTAGGGAGCTATTCTCTTTCCTGATCCAGCTTTCTGGTCCTTTTCCAGCCATGACATCATCTCCTCAGACAATAACTTGGATCCAACTGCATATCAGATTTCAGGCTCAGGGAAAAAAAAAACCAAAAAAACTAGTATAGCCACAGGCCCTTTGGAATATAAATAAAATATGCTTACTAGCTATCTAAAAAATGGAGGACCCACTAAACTCTTTATCTGCACTATTCCAGCCTTTAGGTCCATGATTGGTCAACAATTTATTTGGCTTTCTATGTTAACTGTCTTTTCAACCACCAGGTTCCAGATGCTAGCATGATGCCAACCAGACTTCCCTGGACAGACAACCCCACCAATATGTCCTGGAGCTCTGATTCCCCAGAGCCCATCCCCACTAGGGAAAGAGAGAGATAGGCTGGGGGTATGGATCGATCAGTCAACGCTGATGTTCAGCGGGGAAGCAATTACAGAAGCCAGACCTTCCACCTTCTGCATCCCACAATGACTTTGGGTCCATACTCCCAGAGGGTTAAAGAATAGGAAAGCTATCAGGGGAGGGTATGAGATATGGAGTTCTGGTGGTGGGAATTGTGTACAGTTGTACCCCTCTTATCCGATGGTTTAGTCAATGTTTCCTTTTTATAAATAAAAAAAAATTTAAAAAAGGAATCTGTCTTTTTTACCTTGCATCCAGAGGTCAGTGATGTGCATAGAATCTCTTAGTACTGCTGTTTAGTGATTCTGGAACTCAATCTTTTAAATGAAAATTCAGTGAATTTTCATTTTACTTATTTATGTTACCAACTATATTTATTTTCTTTTTATGAATGTGTGTATTTTTTTATGACTATGATTCCACTTCTCCTAGGCTTACTTCTCTCCATTATTTTTATTTTAGATATTGGAGTTTCCCCTAGTGCCTTGGCACTCTCCTTTGGTGCAGAGGCTCGAACTTGGGATGCAGGTATAGCAAGAGCACAATCCTTGCCAGGGGTGTGATTTTTCTAGAACCCTTCCACAATTAGTTAATTAACTAATCAAATTTTTATTGCATCCATGGTTGTTGTTGGGGTTTGGTGCAGACATTACAAATCCACCATAGAGGTTTTTTTTTTTTTTTTTTTTAATAAGACAGAAATTGAGAGAAAGAAAAAAAGACACCTGCAGATCTGCTTCACTACTTGTGAAATGCCAAAGTGCCCTCTCCCGACAGATTGAGGGGATTGAACCCAGGTTCTTGCATGTGGTAATATGTATACGTAATTGGATGCATCACCATCTATCCCCCCATTATTTTTTTAGTCTTTATTTATTCCCTTTTGTCACCGTAGTTATTATTGTTGTTATTGATGTCGTCGTTGCTGGATAGGATAGAGAGAAACAGAGAGAGGAGGGGAAGACAGAGAGGGGGAGAGAAAGATAGACACCTGCAGACCTGCCTCACCGCCTGTGAAGCTACTCCCCTGCAGGTGGGGAGTCAGGGTCTCGAGCCAGGATTCTTACTCAGTTTCTTGTGCTTTGCACCAAGCGCGCTTAACCCGCTGCGCTACCGCCCGACTCCCCTCTCCCCATTAATTTTTAAACTTCATTTTAAAATTAGGAATTATGAAAACCTGAGAAAGGGTTTGTTAAAGGTATTGATATATCATTTATTGAATGAATTGTTGTGAACCATTGAACACCAGGGTGTTAGAGATGAGAGTTAAATGGACTTTGCTCCCTCATGGAGACCAACATATGGCCCAGAGTCATGTATTACTTTATACACTACCTGATGTAGGGAATTTAACAATTTGTGTGGGTTTAATATAATTCAGATTATTCCCAACACAAAGAGTTTTCAACTGTGTAGAAAATTTTTTTTTTCCTACAAAGAAGAACTTAATGATATCTGTTGCATTAATGAAATCCACTACCTAGTTACTACATTTCTCAAATGCTAGTGTTCAGCTAGTGTCATCTCTGTTGCATCTAATTTGCTAATTAAATAATAGGTGATAGAAAATTTTAAATATTTATTCCCTTGTGTTGCCCTTTTTTATTATTGTAGTTATTATTGTTGTTGTTGATGATGTCGTCGTTGTTGGATAGGACAGAGAGAAATGGAGAGACGAGGGTAAGACAGAGAGGGGGAGAGAAAGACAGACACCTGCAGACCTGTTTCACCGCCTGTGAAGACGGGGATCCCGGGCGAACCGGGATTTTTACACTGGTCCTTTCGCTTCGCGCCAAGTGCACTTAACCCGCTGCGCTGCCGCCGGACTCCCAAGTGATAGAATTCTTAAGTTAAACAAAAGAATTGTTTTTAGCCAAAGGTGTACGTGTAACATTTCATTTTTATTAGTGATTTGCAAAATTATAAGGTAACGGGGGTACAATTACCCACCACCAGAGTTCTGTATCCCCATTCCCTAAATTGGAAACTTCAGTGGTTCTCCCAAGGTCAAAGATATGGGTTAAATATTATTTCTATGATTATCTAGCTATCACCTCTCTCTCTCTCTCTCTCTCTCTCTCTCTCATCTATCAATATCTTTTTTCTATGCTAGACAATTCTGTAGCTCATTACTTAGTTCACTGACAATAAGTTTCTGCTTTACAACTAATAATTTAATGCTCAAGGCAGAATTGATTTTCTTATTTCATTCATAATTTAGTATTTAAAACAATAGAATATTTGTTTCAGTATGTTTGCTTCCCCACGGTTCAAGAAGTGTTTTCATTTAAAAGTAGCCATCAGTGTGAGCCATTTTTATAATGTAAACCATTTAAATTCATTCATTTAATTATTTATTATCTGAGTTTGTTTCTTTATGTATATACATAAAGAGCAGCCTACTTTTTCACATTAAAAATTGCAGTAACATTGGCTTACAGAACTCTGTATGTTTTAGGGGGTTTAACACTTCTTCAAATGTAATTACTATGCCATATCCACCAGCAAAGTCCCGATAATAACCACCGTCCACTGTATCCCTCTGTTCTTTGATGCCCCTAGCCTCTGTGGTCACTTCAATTCTACTCTCAAAATTCAAGGGTTTATTCTGATGTAAGTTTATCTTTGTCTTTCATGCTTTGATTCTGTATATTTTGCATATGAGATAAATAATCTCATTATTTGTGTTTTGCTGCTGGCTTCTTAGTATAGCCCTCACCACTAATAGCCACTTGGTTGTAAATGACTAGATCTTGTTTTTTATTATAAATGACTATTTTCCATTGTGCTTTTATAAAACATCTTCTCTATCTCTTCATTGTTATCGGATACTTGGACTGCTTTCATAGCTCAGTTATTGTGAGGAGAACTGAAATTAACATAATGATGCATATGTCTTTTTGGACAGTTGGTTTTTGCATTCATTGGGAAGCGGCTTAGGAATGGGATTTCTGATGATACGGTAGATGTAATTTGAATGTTTTGAAAAATTTGCATACTGTTTCCTGCAGAGGGTGGAGCAGTTTACACTCCCACCAGCAGTGTGCAATGGTTTCTTTTTCTCCACATATTGTGAGCATTTGCAGTTTTTGATTTTGCTGATACAGGCCATTTTCATTAAGTGTGAGCTGATGTCTCACTGTAGTTTTGATTTTCTTCTCTGATAAGCTGTCATCAGTACTTTTTAACATATCTACTGGCCACCTACTTTCTTCTTTAGAGTAGTGTTTATTCAGTTCTTCTTTCCATGTTTGATGGGGTAAATGGATTTTAATTACTATGTTCTATGAGTTCTTTACACAGGTTAGATAACTATGAGACAGTTTTGAGGTTATATCACATAAAACAGAAAATTTTACCTCATTCCATGGAAATAAAATTCTCTCAATTCTATTTTCAACTTTTGAGATCTGTATCTGTAAACTCAATAGTGCAAAATCATAGTTGTCCCTATCCTAAGTGAAAGATGTTGAAGTAACACCACAAACTAAACAAGTGGCCTTTATTTTTAAGGCAGTCTTGTCAATACTGATTAGAATAAGATTCTCTTTCTTCTACTTACAGAATTAACATCAAGCTCAATCTATTATGAAGTACATATATTAGACAGATAGTATGCAGGTGAAGAAAATGACCATATCAATAAGAACTGTAGAAATATACATCCTCCCATGGTGGATAACAAATTTGGTGTGTAAAATATCTTCAGTTTGAATAAGTAGGGGCATAGTAACTGGTTCTAGTCTTACATCAAGGTAGAGAGTGTGTTGCTATTTTTTTGTGGTATGCACTCCAGACGAAAATTTCCCAGGCACTCTGTGTCTCAAGTATACTGGCTGCATATACTTCTATCACAGTACAATAGAATTTCTGCTAACCTGTGTGTCTTATTTACTAGGGAATAAGTGTTCTTCAAGTAGAAAATTTGCCTTTTCTTCTCTGCTTCTTCAGAGCCTAGTTGAGTGTTTCATATTTATCAGGCACTTTATACATATCTTTTTAATAAATATATAAATACCAATATAAATATTTTAGGAGACATAGTTTGTTTTAATTATTATAAGTATCAGAACCAAAATCAGAGAAAGAAGCTCTATGAGTCATGTTCCTGAATTTATGACCACACATATTAGTATTAAAGATTTCATTATTCAATTTTTCTTATAATTGACAGTAGAAAGTCCTTTAATTTGTACAGTATTTGCTTAAGGTTCTTATCCTAAAAAATCTTTGCATCCATTAATGTGATCACTTCTAGCTCCTTCTAAGAAATCTTTGCATCCATTAATGTGATCACTTCTAGATCCATTAATGTGATCACTTCTAGCTCCTTCTAGCTCCTTTCTTCCTGCTCAGATTTGGTTCTATATCTACTATGATCAATAAGTCAAAAAGTACGGGTTAGCAACTTCCAGTCTTTGTCTCATTACTAGCTTTTAAATAGTCAGTCTCCAATTTAAATGCCTGCAGAGGTCAGGCAGATGACATGCCTCTGTATCTATAATGTAACTTTTAATAATTCTCAAGACACTCAATGGTAACATAAAACAAAGGAGTTAGAAAAATGAACCTTCCTGTGTTTGTGTTCAAACTGGACAAAATGTTCTTCCAGGAGGGACGTCTGGCTCATTAGTGACCTCAATTAGGTCAGCCCATTAATCTTACAGTGTCAATTTCAAGGTAAAAACCTTCAGATATCCACCAGGCATCCAGGAGTTCAGTGAACCCGTGTTATCATCAGATGTCTTCTGGTCTATTAAGCAGTTACTGTAAATTCAGGGGTGTATCAAGGGGAAAAGTAACAGCAGGAACACAATAAGCATAGTCTATTTCATGACAGAAGAATTCCTCCTCCAAGCACAAAACACAAAGACACAGCTGACCCAATCAGTAACAGAGGGAGAGGAGAGACTGGTAAATGCAAGGAATGAAAGTAAGATTCCCAAGGAAACTGGATTGATGAGGGGAAAATGGAAGTTTTGGAAAACCTTGCAAGCCTTCACAGTGGAATATATTCTATTCTTTAAAAGGACTCAAGATATTAAAAAAATTAAAAGTATATATCTCTTTTGAAATATTTTATTTATTGAATAGAAAAAATTCTCACTGAGACAGTGTGAAAAATAAGCACCGATGTTTACTCTTTGTATGCTTTCCAACTGTTATACACATGTGTAAAATTACTGATTATCGGAACATTCATTTTTGTGTCTTTATAGTGCCTTATAGTGTGTAAACAGGAAATAACTTCCCTGCGGGATTTTACGCCAACTCTCCATACTTTTTGTATAGATTCTTAGTTGCTGCACGGTCTTCCCTTTGCTCTATAATCTCTTCCAAGTGTGTTTCCTTAGTGAATAATCTTTAAAAAATATATAGACAGCTTCTCTTCCTGGGACTAAAAGGTTTGATTATAGGGTTTTGTTTGTTTGTTTTGTTTTTTAGCAAAGGGAAGACAAAATTCCTTCTCCTTCCTCCTCCTGGCTTACCTCTGGGTTCTCCACTAATCCTTTTCAGGCTTACCTTTGGGGCTTACCTGAAGCTAGAGACGTCCAACTCCAGGGATTTGATCACAGGCCCCTAGCTTCACATCCAGCAGCTTAACCTCTTGACCACAGCCATTAGCCATGCCAGGAGAAGGTTTCCAGTAATCTTAGCTTCTATCAGTAATCATGAAAACCTGCAATGTCCCACTTCCTGCTTCCACTCACACCTTTCAGATGTTTTCCATTCTCCATCTCCCTCTGGCCCTCTTTCTTCCCTTTCCATGCCATATCTCCACAAACACCAAACCATCCCTATGAACTCCACTTTTGCAAACCATTCCTATGTACCCCATCATTTCTCCTCTTTTTCCTTGTTGATGCTTTTGCTATTTTTGCTTTTTTAAGGGATGCTAAGAAGGTGACCTCAATAAGCAAAGAAAAGTCTCACCAGAACCCAGTCAGGCAGGCACCCACTTCTCAGGCTCTCTAGATGTATGCAGTTGATAGATGTGTAGTTGATGCTTATGTGTAGTTGACAGAAGAGAGGAAAAGTAGAAGGAGTAATATTAAAAATACTGCTAATTTGTCTGAACACAATCAATCATTGACAATTTTGTGTGGCACTGAGCCTCTGTAGATGTTTGATTCCACTGCTATTTTTTTATCTTTATTTTTAAATTTCTGATAGAGAAGTCAACAGACAGAGATGGATAGTGAGAGAGAGAGAGAGAGAGAGGAGACATCACAGCAAGGTTCACCATCTGTAGATCTTCCCCACAGCCATCCATGGTAATCTCATGTGATGCTAAGGTTCAAACACAGATACACTTTCAGGTAAGGCATTGCCAGGCATTCAATTTATATTTAATGTTTATAAATATAAATACATTATAAACTATAAATACATCTGAAATGAGTGAGTGGAAGCAGGAAGTGGGTCCTTGCAGGTTTTCATGATTATGGATAGAAGCTAAGATTACTAGAAACCTACCCTTGGCATGGCTGATGGCTATGGTCGAGAGGTTAAGTTGCAGGATGTGAAGCTTGAGGCCTGTGATTGAATCCCTGGAGTCTGATGTCTCTACACTCTGGTAGGGCATTCAATTTATATTTAATGCTTATAAATATCCAGTTGTTGGGTGGGGGAGTGGAATGGGACACAGTCTTTTGGTGGTGGTAAAGGCGTTTATGTACACTCCTATTAATTTGTAGTCATATAAACATCTATTTAATTAATATCAGAGGGGGGAAATTGATTGCATGCCTCCAACTTTTTAAAGCACAGACTGAGTCTTTTTATCTTATTATTTTTTAAAATATTTATTTTATTTATTTATTCCCTTTTGGTGCCCTTGTTGTTTTATTGTTGTAGTCATTGTTGTTGTCGTCGTTGTTGGATAGGACAGAAAGAAATGGAGAGAGGAGGGGAAGACAGAGAGGAGAGAAAGATAGACACCTGCAGACCTGTTTCACCGCCTGTGAAGTGACTCCCCTGCAGGTGGGGAGCCGGGGTTCGAACCGGGATCTTTATGCCGGTCCTTGTGCTTTGCGCCACCTGCGCTTAACCTGCTGCGCTACAGCCCGACTCCCAGACTGAGTCTTTTTAATTCATAGGCTGAGAATCTGTTATGTTGACTCTCTCAAAAGCCTAGACCAGGTAGAACAGAAGCAACCGGTGACACAGCTATATACAAATAATGTCAAAGGACATAAATTATGGTGATATTGGATAATATACAGCAAACGTTAACAAAGGTATTTTTCTTTTTTTTAAAAAAATGTTTTTTAAGGGGAGTCGGGCGGTAGCGCAGCGGGTTAAGCGCAGGTGGCGCCAAACTCAAGGACTGGCAAAAGGATCCAGGTTTGAGCCCTCCGCTCCCCACCTGCAGGGGAGTCGCTTCACAGGCGGTGAAGCAGGTCTGCAGGTGTCTTTCTCTCCTCTTCTCTGTCTTCCCCTCCTTTCTCCATTTCTCTCTGTCCTATCCAACAACAATGACATCGGTAATAACTACAACAGTAAAACAACAAGGGCAACAAAAGGGGAATAAATAAATAAATAAATAAAATTTAAAAAAATGTTTTTTATTTAAGAAAGGATAAATTAACAAAACCATAGAGTAGAAGGGGTACAACTCCACACAATTCCCACCACCCAATCTCCATATCCCACCCCCTCCCCTGATAGCTTTCCCATTCTCTAGCCCTCTGGGAGCATGGACCCAGGGTCATTGTGGGTTGCAGAAGGTGGAAGGTCTGGCTTCTGTAATTGCTTCCCCGCTGAACATGGGCGTTGACTGGTCGGTCCATACTCCCAGTCTGCCTCTCTCTTTCCCTAGTAGGGTGGGTCTCTAGGGAAGCAGAGCTCCAGGACACATTAGTGGGGTCTTCAGTCCAGGGAAGCCTGGCCAGCATCCTGATGGCATCTGGAACCTGGTGGCTGAAAAGAGAGTTAACATACAAAGCCAAACAAATTGTTGAGCAATCATGGACCCAAAGGTTGGAATAGTGGAGAGGAAGTGCTGGGGGGGTACTCACTGCAAACTCTAGTGTACTTCTGCTTTCAGGTATATATTTTGCAGTAGTTTATGGATACATGTGAACATATGCTCTCTCTCACAGAACCTGGTGTATATCTAGGTTTTGGGACTTTGTTAGAAAGTGATCCACCTGGGATGGAATTAGAGAATACTATGAAAGGAAAGGTCTCACCCGAGTAATGAAGCTGAAGGGTTGTCATTCCACAAGTGAAGTCTCTGGACACAGTCTGAGCTGTAGCATGTTGAGGTGGCAATTGTTGCGTTGATTAGGTTGCGATTGGCAGATGCAATATTATTTGATATGGATTGGGAGAGGCATGTGGGAAAGTGGGCCCTATCCTAAGGTTCCAGGACTGGGGGAAATATAGGCTCTATAGTGGAGATGTGAGGTTCCTGCTGTCTAGGAATGCATTGGATCGACCTTCTTGTGGTGCATCCCGTGAGTCCCCATTTATTGGGGAAACTGACGATCCTTCCTAGCCGACCGAATCCACATGGATCCCAGTCACTTTCAAAGCCAGCAACAAGCAGACATCAGGCTCAACCTGATGCTGTTGACTGGTTACGGAAGAAGGGCAAACGCTAGAAGAAGAAGAAGGGTTCAAAAAGACAATGGATAGTTAATGTCATCAGCACATTATTTGATAATTGGGTTAACTTTGAAAAGTCCTTTTGTTAGGGTTTGCTGTATAGTACCCAGTATCTCATATAGCTGTGACACTGGTTGCTTCTGATCTATTTGGTCTAGGCTTTTGAGAGAGTCCGCATATCAAATACACAGCCTATATATTAAAAAGACTCAGTCTGTGTTTTAAAAACTTCGAGACATACAATTAATTTTCCCCCTCTCATATTAATTAACTGGTGATTTATATGACTACACTTTACTAGGTGTGTACATAAACACCATTCCCACCACCAAAAGACTGTCCCATCCCTCCCACCAGTCCAGGAAGGCGCATGTCTACCCCTCACCACAGGGTTTTTACTTTGATGCCCTACTTTCAATTTAGTCAGATCCTGCTTTTAGTTTCCCTTTCAGATCTTCTTTCTCAACTTCTGTTGATGAGTGGGATAATCCCATACTCATCTTTATCTTTCTGACTTAGTTCACTTAACATAATTCCTTCTAGCTCTGTCCAAGATGGGTCAGAGAAGGTGGGTGCATTGTTCTTGATAGCTGCATAGTATTCCATTGTGTATATATACCACAGCTCCCTCTACCCTCTACCCTCTACCCTCTACCCTCTACCCTCTACCCTCTACCCTCTACCCTCTACCCTCTAGTTGACTTCTATTGAAATTCTTAGCTACTCACATTTTTATTTCTCCTAGGTCTGGTTAACTTCTTTATGGACCAAATATATATAATTTGTTCAAATGAGTCAATTAATGGCAAAAGAAAAAACAAACAAACAAACACTATAGTCACTAATCTTGCTCCCTGAGTTTTAACTTTCTATTGAACCTTAAAAATAATATGCAATAATATATAGTTTAAATTAATCTAACAATTATTAAATTAAAGCTCAAATAGTTAACATTTTTTTCTTTATTCTATCCTCTCACTCCCATATGCCTTAAACTCAGAATTTTTTTTGCTGAATATATGATTGTTACAGATGCAATGTGTGTTTTTAAAGACTGATGCTCTCATTCTGACTGGTTTTTAGTTTTCATCATCTCTCTCAATACAGTGATATAAAACACATAAGAAATTGTGTGCATCAGAAAGATTCCTTCTCTTACTGATGTAAATAACAAAAATAAAAAGTAAAAAAATAAGAAATAAGATAAAATAAAGAAATAGTGTGCATCGGTGGATTGGTACTATTAGATTCCATAATATTTGCAGTAAAGACCAATTATGAGTTGATAGCTAATCCATAAACTTATCTGGTATGTCCAAGTATGGATCAAATAATGAAAATGAAGTTTACAAACAGATAAGGAAGCACCCAGTCTTATAACAAAAATAAAGTGATTAAAAAGAAACATTAGAATGACAAGTCAATGAAAATAAACACGTAGAAATTACATAAGCTGGCAAGCATTAAAACTTCAGTAACATAGTGAGTCCAGAATCAATTGTAGGGAGTCGGGCGGTAGGAAGCACAGTGGGTTAAGCGCAGGTGGCACAAAGTGCAAGAACCAGCTGAAGGATCCAGGTTCGAGCCCCCGGCTCCCCACCTGCAGGGGAGTCGCTTCACAGGTGGTGAAGCAGGTCTGCAGGTATCTATCTTTCTCCTCTCTCTGCCTACCCCTCCTCTCTCCATTTCTCTCTGTCCTTTCCAACAACAATGACAACAATAATAACTACAACAATAAAGCAACAAGGGCAACAAAAGATAATAAATATTTTTTAAAAAAGAATCAACTATAGATGGCAAAGAAAACTCCATGTCACTCTTCTTGTTATCTGTTCTCTGGACTCATTTGCCTAACAAAACAGATCAGATAATGTAGACTCTAAAAACTTTCCCAGAGCTGTTACAATTTTCAGCATTATGAGGTCAGAACAGCTTGACACACTGGAAACACAAAATACTTCCTGAAATGTTGATTGGTCTAACACATCTTGACTGGTCTTTGCCCAATCCTCAGAATAAATTCTCATTCCAAATATGGATGACAGCAACAGAGTCTGTTTCAACATAGAAGAATTCAAAGGGAGATATGTTTTTCCCGTACAGGTATGACACGTCTGATATTTTTTAGCAACATGTGTAATTGGAGATAACTGTCAAATAGTTGGATGAGAACAGTTCTTTGAAAACTTTTAGGTAGGTGAGAAGAAAGGTAATTTGGGGAAACCTATGGGTAATTTATTCACTTGTCTGGACAAGACCCACATTTTTAAATGTGAGGGATAGGAGTAAGGAAAGCAGTTTGCCTATGTTTTAAAGTACTGATAAATTAAAGGCAAAAAGGAAAATACTACAATGGGGAAAAAAGGCATGTTGAAAAGGGTAACTATAGTTTACACCGAATTCTAGTTTAAAAACTCAGCTCAAGTAGTTTGGCAAGTTGCTACATACAGAAACTTGGTCAATGCTTGCTGTGAGCATGCAATTATTTTCTTTCTGTAGCATTTGTACCCTTAGGGACATACTGTCAGATTTGCTGATTGAAGGAACTTTCCTTCAGCCAAGAAAACTGGAATTTTGTTAAGAATTTTTTGAATGTTGTTGAACTATTTACAGAACATGAGATGTAAATAACTTACCTCTCAGAAACTTGGCATTACCTTTTGGCAAAAATTATCTACTGAGGTTGATTGTCAACTTCATTTTCTTTCTAAGTTTTGTGTATATTTTGATCACCAATAAGAAATAAGGACTATCTTCTCTTTTCATTAAGAAAATTTTGGTATATGGATGAAAATAGAAAATAATTTTCAGCTCTTGAGAATTTTTTTTTCTTTTTTCATATATATTCTTGCTTAGTAACTATGCCATCTGGCAAAGTAGTAACTGTCCATGAGAGTTATGTCACTGGCCATTGCACAGCACTGCATGGGTGAACCAAATTTTATTGAACACACTATCAGTTGACTATTGGTTTATTACTGTCTTTTGCTAAACTACAATAAATAGTGCTTCAATGAGTAGCCCTATAAGTCCTATAGTAAACTTTTTTTTTGTTTCTTATGGGAGAAGAATCCTAGTTTGGGAATTTTTGTCAAAGGGTAAATCAATGGGTTTATTTGTTTTTGTTTTGTTATTTAGAGACAGAGATAACAGAGACTGAAGAAGACCACAAGATCAAAGCTGCCTTCAACACAGTGGGTTGAACCTGGGTCATGCACATGGCAAAATAGTAACTATCCGAGAGAGCTTATTTCACTGGCCTGAAACAATGTTCATTTTACTTAATGTGACCAATTATTTGCCAATATAGCTTCAACGATTCTTTTATCTGTATTTACATGCCCTTTCCGTGTGACTTGGCAACTCCTCCTACTAACAGATAATGTCTAGTTTCCCTCTTGTTAAACCAGGGCTGGCCTTAAGACCTGCTTTATCACTGAACATGATGAAAGTGATCATTGCAACTTGCATACCCAGCCTCCAAAGACTGACATGTCTGCTCACACTCTCAGGTTCTTTTTCACCAACAAGAGAAAAAATTTCAGTCAAAATTGCTGATGGCTATGACATCCCTTTGGTTGAGCAAAGCCAACTTGTTTCTCTTAGCCAAGACTCCAGATTTGTGAGATGGCTCAGTTAGGATCAGAAAGTTGATCCCCAAATGACAACAGATGTATGAGAGCTGAGCCAAATCTACAGCTTCTCAGCTGAGTACAACCCAGGTTTCTAGCCCACAGAACTGCAAACCAACTAGATGGTTGCTATTTCAAGCCACTAAATTTTGGAGTTGTTTGTTACTCATCAATTTTTAATTTACTTACTATATAGCTACAAAACCCTTCTCTGTTGCATTTTTGCCATTTTGTAATTCCAACAGTAAAATACGAGAGCATCTGTTTTCTCCCTGCTTTAAAGTATGCTATTGAAATTTTGAATTATTTTATCTGAAAGGCAAATAATATCTCAGTGTTATTTTTTCATCTCTCATTTTATGAATGAAATTGAATTCTCAAATGATTAGTGCCTGTTCATAAAAACTTGCTTTCTTAACCACTGTAGCATGTTTCTTAGAGCACCTGGACACATTAAATAAAGGAAATAAGGTATATTTTAAAAATCCAGATATAATGTTCAATTCCAAAATTTTGACTTATATTTGATACCCACATGCCTTCACCCTCTCAATGAATTGCCTTTGTAAGAGTTAATGCACACTAAGTTTCATGAAAACTTTCCACTCTAATTTAAAATCTGAGTAACTTTGTTTTAACAGAATAATAGGAATGAACAAATTGAAATGATTGTTTCTCTGCAAGTAATACTCTAAAAAGTAACTTTATAAGACTAAGTTAGGAATCTACAGCTAGGGGGTGGGGAGAATACAGGTCCATGAAGGATGATAAATGACACAGTGGGAGTTATATTGTTAAATGGGAAACTGGGGAATGTTATACATGTACAAACTATTGTATTTACTGTTGAATGTAGAACATTAATTCCCCAATAAAGAAATAAATTTAAAAAAAAAAAAAGAAAGAAATCTACAGCTAGGGAGTTGGGTGGTAGCGCAGCAGGTTAAGCACACATGGTGCGAAGCACAAGGACCAGTGTAAGGATCCCGGTTCAAGCCCCTAGCTCCCCACCTGCAGGGGAGTCACTTCACAGGCGGTGAAGCAGGTCTGCAGGTGACTGTCTTTCTCTCCCCCTCTCTGTCTTCCTCCTCTCTCTATTTCTCTCTGTCTTATCCAACAACTACGACAACAATAATAATAACTACAACAATAAAACAAGGGCAACAAAAGGAAATAAATAAATAAATATTTTAAAAAAAAGAAATCTCCAGCTGAAATTTAGCAGTGGATTGATTCATAGGTATGTACCTGATGAGTATGTTCATTCCACAGTAATGTTAAAAATCCATTTTACATTAATCATCAAAATCAGATTATTCCTACTCAATTAATTTACCAAGTCTTCAGGAAAGGCATAAACATTGAAGTAACATATACAGAGCATAGTTTACCATGATCATGTTCTCCTTGACTAAGAGCTGATGGCCACAGAGGATGAATCATTCACAGGCAAATATATGAACTGGAAATTTGGATTAGCTGCTCCAAAGAAGCCCAGCCCATGCACATGATAATCTTTCTGTGTGTCCCTGTGATACCTATTATCTCAACAAGTGAGAATTCTCTTTATCCATTTGTCACTGTAAAAGCAGCTGGGCAGAGGTTGCTTTGTTTACCTAAATACTTCCAACCACTAGTCTAGTACTTGAAAAATTAGAGATATTGGGACTTCTAGAAGGGATGGCCATAGAGGAAGAGGAAAAAGAACCCATCTCTCCTAAAACAAAAATTATCTACAACTATCAAAATTAACAAAACTCACCAACTACAACTGAGACATCCACAGAAGCACCGCAGCCTCAGGTAGATACTTGTACATGTGGTTGGGGTGAGAAGGAGCATGGGGAAGGAAACCAAACACAAAGAATTAAGAGCTTATGCAGAGGACTGTGACATTTTTCTCTCTACATGCAGCAGTAGCCAAAACACAGTCTGGCAGATGAAGGAAAGAAACTTTTCAACTCTTAATCTGTGACCTCAGGGGATTTAGCCTGCTGAATTACAGGCAAAGACAGACCAAAAAAAAAAAAAAAAAACAGGGAGCATTTGTAACCAAAAGAAGTCCTGTCTGTTTTCCAAAATATAAAGGTAATTTGCAGTAGATGGTAGCAAAGTGGTAAAGCGAGCCCTGCTTTTCTGAACACAGCTGCAGCCCAGCAACAAACCCCTGAAGCTTAGTTTCAGACTGAAATCATACAGAGAAATCATATATACATACTACAAGGAATACAAAAACCTCAAGGGAGCAAGAAACCTAACCACAACTCTCCACTGCCCAACATATAAGCAAAGCAAACTCAAAGAGTACAGTAACACCATCTGCTGGCCAGCAATAGCCAGCACAATAAATATGTAAATAGAAGAACTGTAGAAGCAAATTACCAAACATGCCAAATCAGAGAAATATAAATGAAACATAAAGACTCCAAGGAAAACAGTATGGAGAATCCTTAAACAAATACAAATAAAAATACCTTAGGATCCAACAATTCCACTCCTAGGCATATTATCTCCTAAAAGAGATAACACTAATTTGAAGGGATATATGTATTGCCATGTTCATAGCTGCAATATTCACAATAGCCAAAATATAGAAGCAACCAAAATGCCATTCAACAGATGACCGGATAAAAAAGCTATGGGACATATACTTAATGATTACTACTCATCAATCAAAAGATGGTATTGTGTCCTTTTGGATAAAACGGGTAGAATTGGAGAAGATTATGCTTAGTGAAGTAAGTAAGGAGGTAAAGGACAACTACAGGATGGCTTCACTCATATGTGAAATTTAGAGAACTGAACATAGGAACTTGAAACAATCAAATAAATAAAAAGCCAACCCATATCCAAGACTGTATAAAACTATAGTGGCTATCTAAGGGGGTATAGAGGAATAGAAACAGACTTTTTATGGTGGGAAAGGTGTGAAATTATTATCCTATTAATTTATAATCTCATAAATAATTATTAAGTGTTCATGTCAGGGGAGTCTGGGATCCTAGTAGAAAAGCCTAAAAGAAAGCATCATAAATTTTATAACCAATCAGAGTGAGACCAAATAATCTTGGAAATCTAGTAGAAAGGCCCAAAGAAGGCAGACCCCATAAACTGAATGGATACAAAAGATGATGTCCAGCACTTTCGCAACTAGGAGAAAGCCTAAGCTTGACAGATAAAGAAAGGACTACAAAAGCTGGATAGGGGCGAGAGATTGGTCCACTTAAAAATGGACTTTTTTTTGGTCAATCCCAGACCACCCCACCATCTGGGGCCCTAGTTAGGGAATCCTTGAATTCCTCCCACACAGATATGATTGTATGATGGGCATACAATAGAATAGATCCCTTTCTCTGCCATCACTGCTCACTTCCATCAAGAACATCATCATAAACCCTCTCATGGGTAACCCCAGGAACTTGTCCTCCCCATAAAATAGCAATGGTAGGAAATGCCCCACTCTCCAAAGCAAAGCTGAATCTCCTACCCTGCCACTTGAAGAAGATAAGTCTAGAAATGAGTGCAGCTGAGAATGTGCCTAGCTGTGGCCATGAACAGCAAGCTTGGACCAACAGGGACTCAGAGGTTATACAGGCTCCTGTGCTAAATATAAATATATCTGAGCCTTGTATCAGGTGGATATAAAAAACAGTTAATTTTATTTATAGATTTTCTTCAAATTAGGAGGTTTTCTCTGCCCTAATCCAATTTTCTAGCCATATTCTCAACTCTGACATCATCTTCCCAGACAATACTTTTATCCAACTCCATGTTAGCTATCAAACTCAAATAAAAACTATGATAGTCATAGGTCCATAGGAACATGCCTAAAATGTATTTCTTCACTTCTTCACACCCTAAAATACCTATTTTCACTTGCTCTATTCCTATTTTTCCCCTGTTCATTAATAATTTTGTCCTGCTTTATATCTTACCACCTTTCAGCCACCAAGTTGCAGTTGCTTAATGATTCCATTCTGTCTTCCCTGGGCAGACCACTTCACCAATGTATTCTGGAACCTCATCTCTCCAGAGCCCATCCCTAATAGGGAAAGACAGAAACAGGATGGAGGTTATGGATCGACCTGTCGATGCCTATGTCCAGTGGAAAAGCAATTACAAAAGCCAGAACTCTCACCTTCTGCACCCCAAAATGAAATTTGATCCCTACTCCCAGAGAGAGAGAAATGTTAGGGGGAAGATGACCAGAGGACTTTGAACTCCAATTGCATCAGGACCATGGGAAGAAATGGGCAAATACATACAAATATAGGCAGATAGTTGTAGAAATAATAGTTAACCCATATCAGCAACCTTGGGCGAACTGCTGTAGCTTACAATGGATGGAATTGAGATACAGAGCTCCAGTGGTGAGAGTAGTGTGGAATTATATCCATTATCTTATATTTTTTAAATCAATATTAAGTCACTAATAAAATTAAAATAAAAATATATAACAGTTTTATAATCCAAACACTGAATTTGCTCTCTAATATATTGATAGGATTTAATCCAATGCATTTCTATTTTAAATTCATTGGTAAATTATTCCACAGTCCAGAAGATAATATCCTCAGTGTAATCTCCTTGGGGCTTTTTAAATCTCACTTGTGCTAGTTTCCCCTGTTCTTTTGAGCCAGAGACATCATGGGCTAATCATAAAGGAAAAGGGTTATTTCCTAACTATGTCTGCAGAGGTTTTTAGGAAGAGCACAGAGAATATTGAAACTATAACTTACTTGGACCTAGGAAAAAAAATAAATTATTTGGTTTTTAACCACACAAACCTCTGCCAGAGAGGGGGGTATAGAATGAAACAAATGCTAGAGAGAAAGGGTAGTCTCTCTTTTAAGGATAGGACATAATCAATGAATAGATGATGTGCATTAAGTGAAAAGAAATGACCTCTTTCAGAACGAAAGGCATGATTAAACACAAAGATTCTGCCTAAGGTCAGCTAGCAGGTTAGTTTACCTGGGAAAGTGCATGTTTTGCCATATAGGTAACCAACATTTAAATCCAGTCCGATCATACAGGGGGAAGTCATGACTCATTTTTGCATAGAAAAGTAAACCATGACCTTTGCAACTACCCAATAGACAGATACATAGATGATAGATAGATAAATGATTTGCTTTTAAAAAAAAAAAATTCATGGGGTCTTGCAAAATATTTCACTTGCATAGTATACTGCATTGCCCTGTGTACTATCCAGGATTGAGCCCAGCCCTTACTGCATTGAAAAAAAATTTAAGTGCTATGTGCTCTCACTCTCTCTAACCCTCTCTCTCTATCTAGAAAAAAATTATTTCATGGGTTACTGGTTCTATTCTAATGATTCATTTTAGGACTAGTCAAAGTCAACAAGAAATAGCAACGACTTAACAGAGGTGTCGCTATGGAGTAGACCCATCTGTACTTCACTCTCCCTCATCAATTAGGAAAAGCAATGAAGGTCAGCTGAAAACAACAAAGTATGACCAGGATTTCTTTGGAAACTTACCAAGCCACAAGTGAGTATACACACATGTGGCTCACAGACAGAAAAGGGGTGAGGGAGAGATTCCTAGGACTAAAAGGCCATACTCAGGGACAGCTAAACCAAACTGGGAGATTAGCAGCTGAGCTGCACCACTTCCAGGTTTAAGTTTAAACAACAAAGAACTGTTAGGGGGGGGGGAGCCTAAAAACAGCAGCTGGGAGACCTTATGTTGACATCCATCGGGACAGGGGTCTGGCCTGATGACTTAGAATAAAATCTCTCCTCCCGCCATCAATATATATATAAACTGGGAAATCAAACATCATTGCCACAGGGCCTCCTTCTGGCACAACAAAAGAACACTAAATGTGGAAACTGAGACATACACAGAGAGCAAAGACAGAAAACCCAAATGACCAAACAGACATTTATCTAGAAAAAAATGACAGAGTTCAGAAAACTCATTATGAAATCAATTCAAGAAACTAAAGTTAAGTTTCAAGAATATAGTGATCATTTCATGAAAGAATTACAACATACAAAAAAAAAAAAAAACCTTCAAACAGAGCTGAAGACCCTAGAGGACACACTGAATGCAATTCAGGCTGACTTAAGAGGCCTCAGAAATAGACTTAAGAGAATATCAATATTAGAAGACATAAAAGCCACAGTCTGTGAATTTAAAACTCTTGGAGAAAAAGGAAGCACTTCTCTCTGAAATAGCAGATTCCATCAGAAAGACTAACATCAGAGTTATTGGGATCCCTGAGGAAGAAGAAAGAGAGAAGGAAGTAAAGAACGTATTCAAAGAGATAAATCCAAGAATGATGAATGCACATCTAAATTTTTTAATCCAAAGTTACACACTTAGACATATGGTTGCAAAACTATCCAAATCCAGGGTCAAGGAAAAAATATTGCAGGCTGCCAGGGAAAAGAAGAAAGTCACATGCCACTGGGCTTTTATCATATTTCTCATCACAATCACTAGAGGCAAGAAGGGAGTGGAATGGCATATTCAGAGTACTAAGAGATAAGAATTGCCAGGCATGAATTCTGTATCCTGATAAATTATCCTTCAAATATCAGGGAGAAATAAAGATCTTTACAAACAGTAAGAAACTGAAGGAATTTGCACTACCAACTCTGCCTTGCAAGAATTACTAAAAGTCCCACATGAAAAGAAGAAGCAAGGGAATTCCAACTTTTAATGGATTATCAGTATTAGAATAGAACCAGGAATACAACAACAGAGAAAACCAAACTCAGAAAAGGGGAGAGCATAATAGTCAGAGCAGCACTGTCCAAAGTTGGTGAACCAAGAACAACTTAAAAAAGAAGTAGAAATTTGGAGAATTGTGGAAAGCTGCACTTTCAAACCAAGAAGTAAAGGTGTTTTAATTTTTTTAGGCCGACAGTCATGCATACATGATTTCACTCTTTTCATTCAGAAGAGGTAGAGGGAGAAATAGAGCACTGGAACTTATGTTCACCATTGAAAGTCCTATTCTATCTTTTTCCATTGAATTGGCTCCTGTAATATGATTTACCCAGCCACCCTCTTCCCCTTCTTTTTATTTGCTACCCATTAATTCAGTTTTATGGTCTAATAATGTTTTTTTGTTTTCTGTAGCCCATTTATTAATATTGTTTCTATACAATATTTTTAAGACATAAATGTTTTATTAGGTATGCAGTTTGTTCAAGGTCTAGCTGTATGTTTTCTCTATTTTTTCTCACAAATGATACGTCAAATACAGACTTTGCAAATCCTAAGACTCAAATCAAAAGTAGATAAGTTGGCAGTTTCTTTTAAAAACGAGTTGAAACTGAAATCTGGAGTAGTTTTTTTCCAGGAGTGCTTCATGCATGTTATCAATCAAATGTGATGTGCAAAGCCTTTGTTGTCAATTTTCTTTCTGGCATTAGCCAATCTACCTACCTCTCTGAATCTCTGAAATGTACTGCTACTAATAGTGAACAATTAAAGTGGTGTTAGCAACTTTGTGTCTACCTTCTCTCCCCATCCCACCCTTTTCCACATAATTCTAATTCTGGTCTAATATTCAATCCTTTCTTGTGTCATTGTATAAGTCAAAGTTATTCAAAGAAGTAGGACCAATGGAATGCATAAAGTAAGATGACAGATAGTCAGACAGAGAAATAAACAAACATGATAGATAGAAGATACATAGATGTATAAATGCATAGATTTGTTTTAAAGAATTACATTTTGCCATGAGGGAGGCTGGCTAGTAAGCAGGCAGAATACTCAGACAGATGAGTCGATATTGGTTTTTTTGTTTTGTTTTGTTTTGTTTTGTTTGAAAATTTTTCCTTTTGTTGCCCTTCTTGTCTTTTGATTGTTGTTGTAATTATTATTGTTGTTGTTATAGATGTCGTCGTTGTTGGATAGGACAGAGAGAAATGGAGAGAGGAAGGGAAGACAGAAAAGGAGAGAAAGATAGACCTGCAGACCTGCTTCACCGCCTTTGAAGCGACTCCCCTGCAGGTGGGGAGCGGAAGGCTCCAACCGGGATCCTTCTGCGGGTCCTTGCGCTTTAAGCCTCGTGTGCTTAATCTGCTGTGCTACCGCCAGACTCCCGATATTGTTTTAAGTATAAAATATGAAAAGCAGATGAGCAAAACAGAAAGTCACAGAGGATTTTTGCAGCAAAATTCTTCTTTTGGGAAAACTCAGTTTTATCACTTGGAGTCTAGCTAATTCTAAACACATTACAGAGAGTACTATACTTTTTCTCAAAGTCCCTTGGTTGGAAATCTTAAATTACTGATATACTCTGTCTTACCAGTAACATTTTGACTGGATGTTTGAGCAAAACTGGACATCAAAGTCTAACCAAGTTAGCACATAAAATTAACCATTGCAGGGCCCAGACAAGCTTAGGACTGACTGTAAACTCATCACCTACTGAAAGTAGGATCCCAATTTCTTCCCAGCACAGTGATGATTATTCCATCATCCTTCCCGTCAGTGATTGCATTAGCAGTAAATATAAAGAGGGCCGGGTGGTAGGTAGCACAGCGGGTTAAGCACACATGCTGCAAAGTGCAAGGACCGATATAATAAGGATCCTGATTGGAACCCCTGGCTCCCCACCTGCAGCAGCGGTCGCTTCACAGGCGGTGAAGCAGGTCTGCAGGTGTCTATCTTTCTCTTCCCCCTCTGTCTTCCCCTCCTCTCTCGATTTCTCTCTGTCCTATCCAACAACAACAATAATAATAACGATGATAAACAACAAGGGCAACAAACAGGAAAAAGTGGACTCTAGGAGCAGTGGATTTGTAGTTCCGGCACCAAACCCCAGCGATAACCCTGGAGGCAATAAATAAATAAATAAATAAATAAATAAATAAATAAATAAATAAAAAGAAAGAAAGAACAGGAAAGGAAAGAAATATAAAAGCCAAGGATTTTCCAAATAGGCCATGAAGTTTCCCTGTTAGCCCTTATTTGTTCATAAATACTCATATTATGATCATGTGCCTCAGCTAGGCTGAGGAGGGGGGATGTCTTCTATTTCAGGCTTAGTGGTATTTTCTCTCTTATGCTTTGTATAAACCAAGAGCGTCATTTTCATCAGTTGTTGATGGCTGATGTCATAAGACCTCATGGGAAATAATCTGATAATAAATTTAGCCCCTAGAGAATTGTAAGTAGACAAAGTCAAGATCTTATTTAAATTATATTCCTGATTTTCTGTTCTGTGAATATCTTCACTGTTTCAGATCATTTGAGTTGGAATAGTTCTCACCTGCTGTCAAAATTAAATGTAACAGTACAGACAGGGAAGAGGCTTGGCAGGTAGCTCAGTGCCTACATGGAGCCCTAAATTCAACCCCTGGCATTGTACATGATGTAGTGGATCCATCTATCACCTATCTACCTATTTACCTATCTATCTATCTATCTATCTATCTATTTATCTATCTATCATCTTTATGTCTCTCCACACACATTTGAAACAAAAAAACTTTAAAATGCAACCTATAGAATATAAGAAAGGATTTTCTGTTCCAGAGAAGACCTCTTGGGTTTAAATTAATGATTGTTTTCAAACTCCAGCTACAGTGAGTTGGTCAAAGCTAAAAATATGCCCAAGTCCAACTAATTATGGTTAAGGAGATTCTAATCTTAGTCTTGAACTTTTGGGAACATGAACTTCCTTTTTTAACTGCAAATATATGTGAAGATATACATCAGTCTAGGTTCTACTGAACACTATCTTGCTGCTGTGTTAGAAAACCTACCCCTGGTAGTCCAGAGACTGTCCTGAAGACCTCTTGCTACAGCAGCAGGACTGGCAGAGGGTCTCACATGCTGCACCTTAAAATTCATTACTAGACCCATAACCTGTCAAGAACTGAGCTCCTCGGAGACATAAGACACCTTTGTCAGTGGACATCAGCTCAAGGATTTTCAATAAGTCTTCCTTCTACTGTATAGATATATCATTTCCATGAATTCTTTCTAAAAATAATTGGTATTGACAACTTTGGCTTAATAGTTCTGTAAGGAATATAGGTAAAAAGGCTCCTTGAAGAGTAATACAAAGTGGGATTAGTAGCTTAGAAATACAATTTTACAGAGAGAAATCAAGAAATGAGTAAGGAGGGAAAATTCAAGATAACAAATGATGGGAAGCTATCAAAAGGTTACTATCCGTATAATCTTTGCAAAAAGAATAGACGAGGGGGTTGTACTTTTCATTTTCACAGGATATAATATTTGAGTTAATTAATGTAGATATTAAAGAAGGGAAAGCCAGAGTTCTAGAATACTTAAAGACTGTTGGACTACTTAAGCAGCCACTTGATTTATGAATAGTAAAAGATAATCCTAGATCTCAATAGGTCAGAACTGAAGAGCTGGAGAAATGGTTTATCATGTTATATGCATGCTTTGCCATACAGACCTTCCGGGGTTGAACTCCAGCACCACAAAAGAGGTCTAATCAGGCTGGGAGTATGGATTGACCTGTCAACGCCCATATCCAGTGGGGAAGCAATTACAGAAGCCAGACTTTCCACCTTCTGCATCCCACAATGACCTTGGGTCCATACTCCCAGAGGGTTAAAGAATAGGAAAGCTATCAGAGGAGGGGATGGGATACAGAGTTCTGGTGGTGGGAATTGTGCGAAGCTGTACCCCTTTCATCCTGTAGTTTTATCAATGTTTCCTTTTTTATAAATAAAAAAAAAATTTTAAGAGGTCTAATGTTATTATGGCGCCAGCACTTAAGCTCTAGTGCTGAAGTTTATCTCCTCCTCTTTTTCTCTCCCTTTGTATCTGAATAATAAAGTTCCCAGTGAAGTCCACATGTACAAGGCAAGGTCATTGCTACACATGCCACATTACACAATACATCTGAGGATAAACACACTTTTTTATCCACTGTCTCATAGAATTAAATTATGTAAAGGAGAAATGGGCACATAAGGTTCATTAAATATGTGTTTTATTGACAATTCAGGCATGAAAGCTATCAGAGATATCAGAAGATATTTTAAATTTGTGCTATGAGGTATAGTCCAAACTAACAGTTGAGTCACATTAACGATCTCCTCTCTTTTAGAATATTAACTTAATTGCGTCTCACTGATACCTTTTTTTCAAGGACCTAAATGGCTTAAATTAAATAAGACTTAAACAGAAAAGAAAAAAAGATTATATGATTGCAAGTCTTCAACAACTGAAAAAAAAAAAAGATTTTTTTGTAAAGAACAGAAAGTCATATCTGGCATCAGTTGAAAAGTTAGCAAATATAGTGAGAGGTGCAAACCACTGAGAACAGTTTGGGGGCCATGCAGTGATGCACCCTGTAGAGAGTACATGTTCAAGCACTCAGGTTCAAGTCCTGGGTCCCTACCTGAGAGGGGAAGCTTCACAACCAGTGAAGCAGAGTTTCTGGTGTCTTATATGTCTCTATTTTTCTCTATTGTCCTTCCTCTTGATTTCTGTCTCTATGAAAAAGATTAATAATACCAATATTAATAATAAAGATAGAATAAGGCATGTGGCCTGGGAGGTGGTAAAGCAAATAGAGTTTCTGACCTATGAGCATGAGGTCTCGAGTTTGACCTTTGGCATTGCATGTGCCAAAGTGATGCTCTGGC
This sequence comes from Erinaceus europaeus, assembly GCF_950295315.1. Classification (NCBI taxonomy): domain Eukaryota; kingdom Metazoa; phylum Chordata; class Mammalia; order Eulipotyphla; family Erinaceidae; genus Erinaceus; species Erinaceus europaeus. The sequence continues at coordinate 25,732,116 of NC_080168.1, forward strand.
TTTCTTTGTCTCTCTCTCACACACACATTAATAAACTTGATTTTAAAATATTATAGAAGAAAATGAAATCGATTTAAAGAAACTTCATTGTGACAAGGACTATTTCTGGGGCTCAGTGCTTGCACAACAAATACACCATCTCCAGCAGCCATTGTTCCTTCTTTATTTGTCTAATATGACAGAGAAAAATTGAGGAGGGAGAGAGAAAGAGAGAGACCTGGTCTCTGTCCTGGGTAGAGTGGCATCTACCTTGTGGTGTCCATCTCATATCATCCAGGGACAAAACGATTCCTTATTCTCCCAGCTTGGCCTTAGGTCTGTGCCCATGCCTGGTTCATGCCTGGGATATATTGATTATGAGGGCTGGGGAAACCCACCCTAAAATGCCTAGGGATTGGACTATAGGGGCAGTCTGGAGTATACTTCACTACTACTGTGTCTATAGGTCTGACGTGCAATGTGTTGTTTCTCAAGTTTACAAGCGCACTAGCCTCCCATTTCTTATTGACTACAACGGCCTGATAATTATCATATTTAGTAGATTCCAGATACTTCAAGTGATTATGCATTCGTGACTCTCTTGCTCTTCAACCTTTGATTTACTCAACAAAAACTTCCATAACCATTATAATGAGTGGGCACTGAACTATTTCTCTCGAAGAGGGACACTAGCATAGTATGAAGTTGGTGCTTTATTTTTTGCTCATTACCAGGTTGAATTCGATACCATACCAGGTAGAGCAGACACCATTTGAGGGATTCTTGATTAAATATGTTTTTTTGCTGCTTTAATTGGGCTTTTTCTGTGAGAAAATTATTTTGCTTAGCTAAAACTTAATATGAGTATATGCTTTTGATATATACAGAAAAAAAATAGTCACCACTTGTAAAGCTTCCTCCCTACGGGTGGGGAGGAAATTTAATTTTAAATTTTAAAATACAAAATATCAATTTGTTTCTTTTAATCCCAGATAATTAAACAATATTCTATAAAAGTCATGGTTCGTTCAACCCAAATTTTTATTAATAGAGATAATTTTTCACCCCAGTTTTAAATTTGAAAATGTCTTTCTTGCTCTTTCCTGAAAGAATAATTTCTTGGAAGTAGATAAAAAGTTGGATGACAGTCAGTTTTTCTTTGGCTTCCACTCATCAATATAAAAATTATATTTGGGTGTGAAGAGTACTTTTGTGTTCAAAAAGTGCTGGATCAGAAATAAAAGGAGACTGGAGGGTAGATAGCATAATGGTTATGCAAAGAGAAACAAAAGGACAAAAAGTCTGAGTGTTCTCAAAACAGGCAATAGGAGTTCAAAGTAGAAGGGATATTTCTGGAGAGATATCTGTCCTGTTTATAGTCATTTCAACCAATCCATCTAATCTTTAGTGATAATTCTGAATAAACTAATTAATGACATCTTTTCTGCAAAGGAAATAAAATTTTTTCTAGCTAAATAACCAAGAATTGCTTTGTCTAGTTTTCATATGAGCATTATTCACACTGATTTCTCATCTTAGACATCCTCATTATCTTCTACTTAAATTTGTCTGATCACCCTTAAGGCTTGGAGTTCTATTTTAGAATTTATGCTCCTCCCTACCAGGGTTGGTTATTGCTGGGGCTTGGTATCAATCCTATGAAACCACTGCTCCTGGAAGCCATTTTATCTTTCTTCGTTCTTTTTCTTTCTTTCCTCCTTCCTTTCTTCTTTTCTTCCTTCCTTTCTTTCTTTCTATTTCGTACTTGCTAGAACAGAGACAAACTGAGAGGGGAGAGGGAGATAGAAAGAAAAGAGACACCTGCAGACTTGCTTCACTGCTTGTGAAGCTTCCCCCTGGAGAGTGAGGGCTTGAACTCGTGTCCATGCATCACTACCCCCACCCCCAACCCCATTTCAAAATTTTTACCTCTTGTTAGTGCTCTCTATGTAGATGGGGCTAAAAAAGAAAAAAAAATAACCTGTTATTCAAGATGACCATCTCTTTCCTATCCAATTCTGATATACTGATCTCCTTTATGTTTGTTGGTAGCTCTTAGAACACCTGTACTATAAAAGGTGCCCTCTACAGGCTGGGAGTATGGATGTTCAGTGGGGAAGCAATTACAGAAGTCAGACCTTCTACCTTCTGCAACCCACAATGACCTTGGGTCCATACTCCCAGAGGGTTAAAGAATAGGAAAGCTATCAGAGAAGGGGATGAGATACAGAGATCTGGTGGTGGGAACTGTGTGGAACTGTACTCTTTTTATCCTATAGTTTTGTATGTCTCCTTTTAAAATAAATAAATAAATAAATAGGTGCCCTTTATTCTGCAGCATCGTTTCATTTTTATTAAAATATGATAAAAAAAGGGGGTTCCCAGAAGATGGCGGACTGAGCTCTGATCACATCTTCTGGAAACGGTAGGATTTTCTGCCTTTAGTAGGCAAGTCAATAAGGGGTCCTAGCGGTGACACCAAGGGGGTGACTATAACTTAATTTGGGTTAAGAATTAGAGTAGAGGGGGCATGACTAGTGGGCGGGCTACTCCAGACTTCCCATGCGGTGGCGGGCAAGGCGGGTGCGCCGGGCACTGTCCTCGGCCCGGGAAGGCGGCACCTACGCCGGTTGCAGAGTGCTGCTGGGTGGCCGGCACTGTCCTCGGCACTGTAGCTCCGGGGATTTCTCTTGGGAGTCTCCGGGGACCACCGCGACCCTGAGGGCGGATCCGAGGACATCTTGAGTACAGCTCTCATTGGATCAAAAGGACTTGGAGCTAGTTTTCATTTTTGAGAAATCCTTTAAAAAAGCTTGGGGGGGGGGGTTTCCCGGAAGATGGTGGACTGAGAAGCTGCTAGTGGCTGAGCTCTGACCACATCTCCTGGAAACGGTAGGATTTTCTGCCTTTAGCAGGCCAGCCAATAAGGGTCATAGCAGTGACACCAAGGAGGTGACTATAACTTAATTTGGGTTAAGAATTAGAGTAGGGAAAAAAGGGGAAAAAAATTTTTTTTCTTCCTTTTAATTTTCAAGCATACCTCCTTCCCCACCCACCCCCCATAACCAGTCCCTGGGGACCAGCTCCTAGCAGGATCCCCTGCTAGGAGCTCCCTTTCTTTACCAAATTCCTGTCCCACCAGGGAGTATCATTAATTCTAAGTTTATACCCTTCTGAAACCTCTGGCCTTTTTTCTTTCTAACTAGCCAACCCTGCACAATTCACCCCACATAAATAATTAAATAATTAAAAATAAATACATTAAAAAAAAACCCTTTCCTTTCACTGCCCTTTTATGACTGTTCTTTTTCTTATCTTTTTCTTTTTTTCTCTCTCTCTTTCTATTTTTTTTCTTTTTCTCATTCTTGTCATCTTTTCTTCCTTAATCCTACAGCTTCCAAAGTCACAGCCCCCAGCCCCCACACCACCAAACAGTGTGCTTTTTTGAATTCACTGATACACATTTGGGAATTTCCTTTCACTGCTCTTTAATTACAGCTCTTTTTCTTATCTTTTCCCTTTTCTCTCTCTTGTCTCTCTCTCTTTTTTTTTAATCTTGTCATACACTTCTTCATTCTTCTTTGCCTTTCTGAATTTGTGAATTATTTTGGGGAAGAAATCTGACTCAGAGTGGACTATCTATGTGTGTAACTCTGCTCTAGTTCCCTTTCCCCTCTTGTTACCCCTAGAATATACAGTGGATAGTAGATTTGCATAACTGTCTATTCTTGCTATCCTTTCTTTCTTTTCTCTTTCTTCACTGGGATTTGGTTACTATTTTTTCACAGACTGGAGAAATTGTTTGGCTAACTGGTAACGATTAAACTACTTCAAGACTTGCTTCAGTTGCTACTGTAATTCCTGAGGATGGTGAGTGCAATTGTCATAAAGGTATTTAGTACGGTGTTACTTGTACTCAAGACACAACAACTGAGGAACAACAGAGCATAAAAAAAAGAAACACATAAATCAAAAAAATGGGTAGATCAAAACCAAATAAAACTGCTGCTCTAATGAATGAAGACAAGATCCCAGAAGAAACTACAAATCAGCCAGAAGTAACCATAGATAAGAAAAGTGTGTAAGCAATAATAAACTTATTAATCACAGAAATGAAAACAACATTGGAGGAAAGGAATGGCAGTATTAGGGAAACAACAGTTGAGACCCCCAAGGAAATACTGATTATCTTGAGGCAATTAGAGAACTGAAAGCTGAAATAGCTATAATGAAGAAAGAAACTGAGGCAAGGGAAAGCAGACTAATAGAAGCAGAAAACAGAATTAGTCAGACAGAGGATGAGTTAGAGAAAATGAAGAAAGAGGTGAAAGAGCTTAAAAAGAGATTGAGAGACACTGAAAACAACAACAGAGACATATGGGATGATCTCAAAAGAAGTAACATTCGTATAATTGGCCTGCCAGAGGAAGAAAGAGAGGAAGGGGAAGCAAACATTCTAGAGGAAATAATAGAAGAAAAATTCCCAGACCTGAATAACAGAAAGGACATCAAGACTCAAGAGGCCCAGAGAGTACCAAACAGAATCAACCCAGACCTGAAGACACCAAGACACATCATAGTCACAATGAGAAGAAGTAAGGATAAAGAAAGGATCCTAAAGGCTGCAAGAGAGAAACAAAAAGTCACATACAAGGGAAAACCCATAAGATTATCTGCAGACTTCTCCACTCAAACTCTAAAAGCGAGAAGGGAATGGCAAGATATCTATCGAGCCCTGAATGAAAAAGGATTTCAACCAAGGATAATATATCCTGCTAGACTTTCATTCAAACTAGTAGGAGGGATCAAAACCTTCTTAGACAAACAACAGTTAAAGGAGGCAACCATCACCAAGCTGGCCCTGAAAGAGGTTCTAAAAGACCTCTTATAAACAAGAACATAACTATAATACTTGCAATATATCAGAGCAAACAAATTTTTTTTGAACAATGGCACTACAATACATTAAATCCAAAATATCAATAAACGTCAATGGCTTAAACTCACCCATCAAAATGCACAGGGTGGGGGGGATGGATCAGAAAACATAACCCAACCATATGCTGCTTGCAAGAATCCCATCTGTCACAACAAGATAAACACAGACTTAAAGCAAAAGCATGGAAAACTATCATACAGGCTAACGGACCACAAAAAAGGGCAGGAACAGCCATTCTCATCTCAGACACGATAGATTTTAAATTAAATAAAGTAATAAAAGATAGACAAGGACATTACATAATGATTAGAGGATCAATCAGCCAAGAAGACTTAACAATTATTAACATCTATTCACCCAATGAGGGACCATCTAAATACATTAAGCACCTACTGAAAGAATTTCAAAAATACATCAATAGTAATACAATAATAGTGGGAGACTTCAATACCCCACTCTCACACTTAGACAGATCAACAAAGCAGAAAACCAATAAAGATACAAGAGAATTGAATGAAGAGATCGACAGACTAGACCTCTTGGACATATTCAGACTCCTCCACCCCAAAAAACTGGAATACACCTTCTTTTCAAATCCACATAACACATACTCAAGGATAGACCACATGTTAGGCCACAAAGACAGCATCACTAATTCAAGAGCATTGAAATCATCCCAAGTACCTTCTCAGACCACAGTGGAGTGAAACTAACATTTAACAACAAACAGAAAATTATTAAAAGTCACAGAATATGGAAACTAAACAACATACTCCTTAAGAACCACTGGGTCAGAGACTCACTCAAGCAGGAAATTTAAATGTTCCTGGAAACAAATGAAAATGAAGACACAACCTATCAAAATATTTGGGACACAGCTAAAGCAGTACTGAGAGGGAAACTTATAGCCATACAATCACATATTAAACACCAAGAAGAAGCTCAAATGAACGACCTTACTGCACACCTCAAGGACTTAGAGGAAGAGGAACAAGGGAACCCTAAAGCATCCAGAAAGACAGAAATCACTAAAGTTAGAGCAGAAATAAACAACATCGAAAATAAAAGAACCATACAAAAGACCAATGAAGCCAAATGTTGGTTCTTTGAAAGATTAAACAAAATTGACAAACCCCTAGCCAGACTCACCAAACAAAAAAGAGAGAAGACTCAAATTAACATAATTGTAAACGATGCAGGAGATATCACAACTGACACCACAGAAATCCAGAGAATCCTGCGAAACTTCTATAAATAACTATATGCCACCAAGCTAGAGAATCTGGAAGAAATGGAACAATTCCTAGAAACATATGGCCTTCCAAAACTGAACCAAGAAGAACTACAAAATCTATATGCACCAATCACAGACAAAGAAATTGAAGCCGTTATTAAGAACCTCCCCAACAACAAAAGTCCTGGACCAGATGGCTTCACAAACAAATTCTACAAAACTTTCAGGAAACAGTTAATACCCATACTTCTTAAGCTTTTCCATAAGATTGAAGAAACAGGAGTAATCCCTTCCACCTTCTATGAAGCCAACATCACCCTGATACCAAAAGGTGATAGGGACAAAACAAAAAAGGAAAACTACAGACCAATATCTCTGATGAACATAGATGCCAAAATATTAAACAAGATCTTGGCCAACCAGATACAGCAACATATCAAAAAGATTGTTCATCACGACCAAGTGGGATTCATCCCAGGAATGCAAGGCTGGTTCAACATCCGTAAGTCAATCAATGTCATTCACCACATCAATAAAAGCAAAGCCAAAAACCACATGATTATCTCAATAGATGCAGAGAAAGCCTTTGACAAGATCCAACACCCATTCATGCTCAAAACTCTACAAAAAATGGGAATAGATGGGAAATTCCTCAAGACAGTGGAGTCTATAAATAGCAAACCTACAGCCAACATCATACTCAATGAACAGAAGCTGAAAGCATTGCCCCTCAGATCGGGAACTAGACAGGGCTGTCCACTGTCACCATTACTCTTCAACATAGTATTGGAAGTTCTTGCCATAGCAATCAGGCAAGAGAAAGAAATCAAAGGAACACAGATTGGAAGGGAGGAAGTCAAGCTCTCACTATTTGCAGATGATATGATGGTCTACATAGAAAAACCTAAAGAATCCAGCAGAAAATTACTGGAAGTTATTAGGCAATATAGCAAGGTATCAGGCTACAAAATCAATGTACAAAAATCAGTGGCATTTCTTTATGCAAACACTAAATCTGAAGAAGAAGACATCCAGAAATCACTCCCATTTACTGTTTCAGCAAAATCAATCAAATACCTAGGAATAAAGTTAACCAAAGAAGTGAAAGACTTATATACTGAAAACTATGAGTCGCTACTCAAGGAAATAGAAACTGATACCAAGAAATGGAAAGATATCCCATGCTCATGGATTGGAAGAATAAATATCATCAAAATGAATATTCTCCCCAGAGCCATATACAAATTTAATGCAATACCCATCAAAGTTACATCAAGCTTCTTTAAGAGAATAGAACAAACACTACAATCATTTATCTGGAACCTGAAAACACCTAGAATTGCCAAAACCATCTTGAGGAAAAGAAACAGAAATGGAGACATCAAACTCCCAGACCTTAAACTATATTATGAAGCCATCATCATCAAAACAGCATGGTACTGGAACGAAAATAGGCACACAGACCAGTGGAAGAGAATTGAAAGCCCAGAAATAAATTCCCACACCTATGGACATATAATCTTTGATAAGGGGGCCCAAAGAATTAAATGGAAAAAGGAGGCTCTCTTCAATAAATGGTGCTGGGGAAACTGGGTTGAAACATGCAGAAGAATTAAATTGAACCACTTTATCTCACCAGAAACAAAAATCAACTCCAAATGAATCCAAGACCTGGATGTCAGACCAGAAACAATCAAATACTTAGAGGAAAACATTGGTAGAACACTTTCCCACCTACACCTCAAGGACATCTTCGATGAATCAAACCCAATTGCAAGGAAGACTAAAGCAGAAACAAACCAATAGGACTACATCTAATTGAAAAGCTTCTGCACATCCAAAGAAACTATTAAACAAACAGAGAGACCCCTCATAGAATGGGAGAAGATCTTCACATGCCAGACATCAGACAAGAAACTAATCACCAAAATATATAAAGAGCTCAGCAAACTTAGCACCAAAAAAGCAAATGACCCCATCCAAAAATGGGCAGAGGATATGAACAAAACATTCACCTCAGAGGAGATCCAAAAGGCTAACAAACATATGAAAAACTGCTCTAGATCACTGCAAATTAAGACAACACTAAGATACCACCTCACTCCTGTAAGAATGGCATACATCAAAAAGGACAGCAGCAACAAATGCTGGAGAGGATGTGGGGACAGAGGAACCCTTTTAGATTGCTGGTGGGAATGTAAATTGGTACAGCCTCTGTGGAGAGAAGTCTGGAAAACTCTCAGAAGGCTAGACATGGACCTTCCATATGATCCAGTAATTCCTCTCCTGGGGTTATACCCCAAGGACTCCATAACACCCAACCAAAAAGAGGTGTGTACTCCTATGTTCATAGCAGCACAATTCATAATAGCTAAAACCTGGAGGCAGTCCAGGTGCCCAATAACAGATGAGTGACTGAGAAAGCTCTGGTATATATACACAATGGAATACTATGCAGCTATCAAGAACAATGAACCCACCTTCTCTGACCCATCTTGGACAGAGCTAGAAGGAATTATGTTAAGTGAGCTAAGTCAGAAAGATAAAGACAAGTATGGGATGATCCCACTCATCAACAGAAGTTGAGAAAGAAGGGAGTCGGGCTGTAGCGCAGTGGGTTAAGCGCAGGTGGCGCAAAGCACAAGGACCGGCATAAGGATCCCGGTTCGAACCCCGGCTCCCCACCTGCAGGGGAGTCCCTTTACAGGCGGTGAAGTAGGTCTGCAGGTGTCTATCTTTCTCTCCCCCTCTCTGTCTTCCCCTCCTTTCTCCATTTCTCTCTGTCCTATCCAACAACGACAACAACAATAATAACTACAACAATAAAACAACAAGGGCAGCAAAAGGGAATAAATAAATTAAATAAATATTTTTAAAAAAAAGAAGTTGAGTAAGAAGATCTGAAAGGGAAACTAAAAGCAGGACCTGATCAAATTGTCAGTAGGGCACCAAAGTAAAAACCCTGTGGTGAGGGGTAGACATGCAGCTTCCTGGGCCAGTGGGGGGTGGGAGTGGGTGGGAGGGATGGGTCACAGTCTTTTGGTGGTGGGAATGGTGTTTATGTACACTCCTAGCAAAATGTAGACATATAAATCACTAGTTAATTAATATGAGAGGGGGAAAATCAATTGTATGTCTCTAAGTTTTTCAAAACACAAACTGAATCTTTTTAATATATAGGCTGTGTATTTGATATGCGGACTCTCTCAAAAGCCTAGACCAAGTAGATCAGAAGCATCCAATAGCACAGCTATATACAAGATACTGGGTACTGTACAGCAAACCCTAACAAAAGGACTTTTCAAAGTTAACCCAATTACCAAATAATGTGATGATAACATTAACTATCGATTGTCTTTTTGAACCCTAAGACAGCAGGAACCTCACATCTCCACTATAGAGCCCCTACTTCCCCCAGTCCTGGAACCCTTGGATAGGGCACACTTTCCTGTATGCCTCTCCCAATCCATACCAAATAATATTGTATCCGCCGATCACAACCTAACCAACGCAACGATTGCCACCTCAACATGCTTCACCTCAGACTGTGTCCAGAGACTTCATGTGTGGAATGACAACCCTTCAGCTTCATTACTCAGGTGAGACCTTTCCTTTTATAGTACACTCTAATTTCATCTCAGGTGGTTCACTTTCTAACAAAGTCCCAAAACCTAGATATACACCAGTTTCTGTGAGAGAGAGCACATGTTCACACGTATCCATAAACTACTGCAAAATATATACCTGAAAGCAGAAGTACACTAGAGTTTGCAGTGAGTACCTCCCTAACACTTCCTCTCCACTATTCCAAGCTTTGGGTCCATGATTGCTCAACAATTTGTTTGGCTTCGTATGTTAACTCTCTTTTCAATCACCAGGTTCCAGATGCCATCAGGATGCTGGCCAGGCTTCCCTGGATTGAAGACCCCACCAATGTGTCCTGGAGCTCAGCTTCCCCAGAGACACACCCTACTAGGGAAAGAGAGAGGCAGACTGGGAGTATGGATCGACCAGTCAATGCCCATGTTCAGCGGGGAAGCAATTACAGAAGCCAGACCTTCTACCTTCTGCAACCCACAATGACCCTAGGTCCATGCTCCCAGAGGGATAGAGAATGGGAAAGCTATCAGGGGAGGGGGTGGGATATGGAGATTGGGTGGTGGGAATTGTGTGGAGTTGTACCCCTCCTACCCTATAGTTTTGTTAATTAATCCTTTCTTAAATAAAGAAAACATTAAAAATAAAATATGATAAAAACAAGTATATGGTAGTGGTTTAGGGATTTTGTTTGGTAATTATTTTTTTTTTTTTTTTGTAGTTTACCTCACATGTAAGAGATCAGAGGAGCAGTAATTAAAAAATCAAGTCAGAAGGGCCAGGCAGTGGCACACTGTTTAAGTACACAGATCACCATGTTCAATGATCCGGGTTCTAGCCCTGGCTCCCCACCTGCAGAGAGGATGCTTTATAACTGGTGAAGCAGGTCTGCATGTTGTCTATCTTTCTCTTTCCCTCTCTACTTCCCCTTCCCTCTCAGTTTCTCTCTGTCCTATCTAATAAACAAGAAAGAAAAAAAGAAAGAAAGAAAGAAAGAAAGAAAGAAAGAAAGAAAGAAAGAAAGGAAGGAAGGAAGGAAGGAATAAGGAAAGAAGGAAGGAAGGAAGGAAGGAAGGAAGGAAGGAAGGAAGGAAGGAAGGAGGGGGAGGAACGGCCTTCAAGAGCAGTGGATTGGTAGTGCCAGCACTAACCCCAGCAATTACCCTGGCGTCAATACAAATAAATAAATGAAAATAAACACAGATATACTACAAGATTGTTATCACAGAGGTACATTTTCATACCTTCCCAACACAGGTATAACATACTTCACCCTCACCACCAAACTGTCCATCTCCTACTAGAGAGCTCTGGGTACTCAATTTTTTTCCACACACCTTCCCACCTCCCTGCTTTTAAATCCTTGGATCTGGTGTGTGTGTGTGTGTGTGTGTGTGTGTGTGTGTGTGTGTGTGTGTGTGTGTGTGTGTGTGTATGTGCATACAATTTTAAATGTCCTCAACCCCTCCTTAGTGTTTCTCCCTCCCCCCTTCTGAGTCCCCAAATCTATCTGGTGTGATAGACTACAGTCCACTCAAGATTCACACTGTATTGTCCGCTGCTTTATTTTTTTTAGATCTCACATGTGTGTTAGCTCATAATATATTTATCCTTCCAGATCTAAGTCCAGAAGGCTGGGGAAATTTTCTCCCTCTGCTCCTCAGTATTCAAACTCATAAAAACATTATAAACAGACATCCAAACAAAGAAAACATTCAGAGCATGTTTCTTCTCACCTAAGTTTCTTTCAACAGTGATACATTTGTATCCTAATTCAGATCAAATTACAGAATCACAATAATTTATTCTTCCCTGTTTTACATTTCAGGGTCACTAGCAATTATTCTTTTGAATAGAATTGCATTATTTAAAAAGGAAAGAACTCAGGGAGGGATAAAAGAAATAATAACACAATCAAGCCTGATATTTACAATCTAAAATCATACCATGTGGAAAATTATTACTTTGGAATAAATACCAAACTCCCTGTGATCATGAAACTATAGGGGAGTGACCTGGGAATCAGAAAATAGTGAGAGTTTATAGCTAATTTATTCTGTTTAACTTTAGATTATAGCATTTACCTAGCAAGTGGGATCCAATTAAGTGTGAATCACAATGCACCTGGGAACAGTTGTCCAAGTGCCTGGAGCTCTTTGCTTCCATCTGAGCTTTGACAGGTACTCCAGGCACTACCTGAAGAGGAACCAACACAAGCCCAGAATCTAGTGAGCAAGGTTCACAGCATTTCAGTGTTCTTTCCAGAAAAACCAAAGATTCGTTTGGGGGGGAAGTGCTGTTTACCTGTTCTTACTGTTAGGAGCTGTCAAGTGCTCTTCCTGCTACACTGACACTTTGAGGTCTAGAGACTTTTTGTGAGGTGCAAGGGAAAAAAGAGAATCTTCACATTTAACTTTAAAAAAAAATTATTTATTTGATAGGACAGAAAGAAATTAAGAAATAAAGGGGATAGAGAGGAAGAGTGTCACTTGCAGTGGCGGCAGGACGCAGAAAAAGGAGGTTTGGAGCAGAAAGGGAACACAATCCTTTATTTGCACTGGCACCTCAGAGTTGGGTGAGAGAGCAACAGTTTGGGCCATGTGGAGGTAGCAAAAATCTCTAGGTCTAATCACCGAAGTGAAAGGCCAGCAAGATAGTGAGGTGCGTGTGGAAGAAGGGCTTTTATGGGAATAGCTCTCGTGAGAATGAGAAGGGGGGAGGAGTGACCATAGCACTCCAGGGTAGGATAATAACTCTCGTGGGAATGAAAAGGGTGAGGAGTAACCAAAGCATGCCAGCTATCACGGGGAATTGACAATGCCCTGAGGGCACAACATGGCAGAACAGGCTCTCCGAGAATGTCCCAACTCTCAGCAATAGCCTGAGGGAGCAACATGGCAGATGTGACTGCATCTGCACAATTTCCCAGCAGAAGAGAGACACCTGACACACTGCTTCACCACTTGTGAAGATTTTTCCCACTGCAGGTGGGGGCCAGAGGCTTAAGCCCAGGTCCTTATGCACAGTAATATGCGTGCTTAACTAGGTGTGCTACCACCTGATCCCTACCTTTTGCTTTTATAGAACCATCTACCAGAGTTGCTATTTAATACTTAACACTCTCCTGACGAATTTGTTCTTCTAATGAATTCGGAGACAAGTGGAATAATTGCCTCAGAACCCACAGAGTACAAATGGGATTTGTTTGAAAACTTACAGGGCCAAGGACTGCTCATAGGATCAGTCAGTCAAGAGGTCTTAATGATTATTAACATCTATGCACCCAATGAGAGGCCATATAAATACATCAAACATCTACTGAAAGGGCTACAGCAATATACTAACAGCAACAGAGTAATAGTAGGGGATTTCAACATCCCTTGGATGTTAGACCAGAAACTATCAAATACTTAGAGGAAAATAGTGGCAGAACTCTTTTCCATCTAAATTTTAAAGGCACCTTCAATGAAACAAATCCAATTACAAAGAAAGAAAAAGTTTAACAATAAGCACAAAGCAGAACTTGGGGGAAAAAAGAGTCCACTTTATTCTTCACTATAAAACCAGTCCCTTCTATTCAACTCACCCACCTCCTACTGTCTGCTAATCACTAATTTGTACTACTTGTCTATTTTTTTTAATTTGGCTCCTACAAATATATGTCTGTTCATTTGCATTGATTTATTTTATTTATGACATATGAGTGAAATCATGTGGTATTTGTATTTCTCTGTCTTACTTCACTAAACTTAGTAAAGATCTATTTTTCCAGTAGCCGGATTTCATCTTGTTTATATAGTTGGATCATATTACGTTGGGTATATAAGTCATATTTTCTTTATCCAATTATTTTTATATAGCCAGTAGGGTTGCTTTTAGTCTTCACTATTGTAAATAATACTGCAATGGACATGGGGTGAGCATGCCTCTCCAAATTATGCTTTTCTATTCTTTGAATAAATATTCAGTCGAATCATATGCAATTTCTACCTTTACTTTTTTGAGGGTTCTCTTCATACAATTTCAAATATGTTTGCTTTTCTAGAAGTCACTAGACAACTATAGTCTTGTCTGGAAAATACCCAGAGCCCAGGTTAGCAGTATCTTTCACTACTAGGAACAAATACCCTCTCTTTTTCTTTTAGAGTAATTAAATATACATAGGTCCAACTCATACCCCCCAATGGAAGTATACTGTTTAATAGATGTTATAGGTCTTTTTTTTTAAATTAGTGATGTGTATTAGACATTTTCCATGTTATCATATAGAATTAACCATATTCTGGTTCATGGCCACATAAAATTTTATTGTTGTCTAAATTTAGTTAACTAAGTCCCTATTCTTGGATGCTTTGCTTTTGTTGTTGTTGTTGTTTGTTTGTTTATTACTGCAAAGTTGTGAACATTTTAGCTTTTAATTCTTATGCATTTACATTCTTGGTGTGGGAATATCAAGATCAGTTTTAGCCATGTACCAACTGTACTGTAAATCCCCTCCAATAACTTGATTTGAAAAATATATATATATAATTTCATTCTATCTACCTAATCTATGAAAACTCTTCATTGCTCCAATTTCTGTGAAGTACCTGATTTCTTACATTAGTTGATTATTGTTCCTTCTGTGGCCTGCCAATTTATACATTCTGATAGTCTGCTATTTTAGTTTTGGTTTTAGAGTTTCTGTTCCTCTAGGGACCTCATTTATCCTGAATCTTTTTTCCAGCTTCTTTGCTTGAGACTAAATGGCAATTTACTTACCTTTTTAATGGCAAGTTGCCTTGAAAAGTAAACTGTAAGCTTCTGAGAAGAGTTAAACTTTTTAGTAATTTAGCTAGAGTGAAATGAAAGTGTTCTTAGAAAAGAAATGAAGTTAGGAGGAAAGCAGAATTAGGAAACAGAAGAGGCTTGGTACTTTAGTCTCCATAGACTGCTGTAACCGAATAGCATAGATTCAGTAGCACAAATACAACAGAAATTTAGTTCCCACAGTTTTGGAGCCTGGGAAAGAAGCCCAACACCAAGGTACCAGCAGATTCAGTGTCTACCGAGGTCCTGCTTCCTGGTTCATAGATGACCATCAAAAGAATTTGTCTCCTGACTGGGAGTATGGATCGACCTGCGAACACCCATGTTCAGTGGAGAAGCAATTACAGAAGTCAGACCTTCAACCTTCTGCATCCCACAATGACCTTGGGTCCATACTCCCAGAGGGTCAAAGAATAGGAAAGTTATCAGGGGAGGGGGTGGGATACGGAGTTCTGGTGGTGGGAATTGTGTAGAATTGTACCCTTCTTCTCCTATGGTCTTATCAATATTTCCATTTTATAAATAGACAAAGAAGGAAAGGAAGAAAGAAAGAAAGAATGAATGAATGAATGAGAAAAAAAGAGCTTGTCTCCTTAAATGGCAGCAAGAGCAATGGAAATCTATGGGATCTCTGTCTCTATCTCACAAAAACATTTTAAGTTATTAAGTTATTATACCCAATTTCTCTGCAGGGTGACTTCTCCAAACCAAAAAGTAGATACCATCTTGGTGTCTGACACTCAGTTCTGACAATGTCTACCCAGAGATTCCATAGGTTAATGGCTCACCCTTCTTAAATCACCTTCAACTTCAGAAGTCAGTCTTAAGCCCAAACTGTTACCTGTGATTATGTTCAACCAACCACCACTGGGGGTTCCCAGGACCAATGAAATCTGAAGAAAGACTTCAGATGCCAGTCAACAGTCCAAGTTACTTAGTACCTATGCTTCTGACCAACTGGCTATAGATCAGAAGTTCCCAGGACACCTTCAGCAGATTTGATTAATTTGCTAGAATGGTTCATAGAACTCAGAAAACCCTAGAGACAAGTATCCTAAAACCCAAAATAAAAAAGACCAGAGAGCAGAGGATGCTGAGAAGAGCTTGTGCTATTCAGGCATGGACTGAAGTAGAGAGTTGACTTAGTGCTACATAAATATGTCTGCTCTTCACAGTGTCCACAGAAATAAGTGGAAGAAATAAGAAATAAGGAAGCCTGGAACCTTCCTTCTCTAGGGCATGGAAAAGGGATCTGCCTCCCAGAATTTCAGTAGCACTGGCAGTATAATGGTTGGCATAAATTGAAACCATGTGAAGAATGAAAGCCCTTTATCAATCACTCAACCCTTACTACCCTCTGGAAGTTTGCCACCAGGGAATCAGTATCCTCTTTTCTGAATGGTGTGGTCTCTCTTCCTCATTTCTTCAGTAACTATGTTGTATATGCTGTAGCTTTCATAAGAAAGGCTTGATCGGGTGGTGGGGCACCTGGTTGAGTGCACATGTTACAGTGAACAAGATCCCAAGTTCAAGTCCCCAGCCCCTACCTGCAGGGGGAAAGCTTTGCAAGTGGTGAAGCAGCTGCAAGTATACCTCTTTTCTCTCTCTCTCTCTGTCTCTCTCTCTCTCTCTCTCTCTTTCTCTCTCTCTCTCCTATCTTATCAGTTTCTGGCTATTTCTATCCAATAAATAAAGATATACATTTTTTTTAAATTAGAAAAATAAATTACTTAAAAACTTAAAAGAAAAAATGCTTGCTATCCTCTCATATCTTAACCACCACTTGTTAGAGGCAGGAAAGTAACTCTCTCAGCCTCTGTGCTATTTGTAAGTCATTTGTCCTTCTTTCTCTCAGAAGCAACAGATATGACTTTGAAGGGAAGAAAAGATAGGACCATAGAAAAAAGAGGCAAATATATATAAATATAGCTAGCTAGCTATAGAAATAATAGTCAATCCATATCTGTGATCTTGGTAGAACTACTGAAGATCCCTTGGTTTTTTGGTTGGGTGTTTTGTTTTGATTTTTTTTTTTTTTTTTTTTTTTGCCTTCAGTCGCTGGGATATGGAGCTGGTACTATGAGTCCACTGCTCCTGGTGGCCATTTTTCCCCCAATTTTTAAAAAAATATTCCCTTTTGTTGCCCTTGTTGTTTTATTGTTGTAGTTATTGATGTCATCATTGTTGGATAGGAAAGAGAGAAATGGAGAGAGGAGGGGAAGACAGAGAGAGGGAGAGAAAGACACTTGCAGACCTGCTTCACTGCTTGTGAAGCAGACTCCCTGCAGATGGAAAGCAGGGATTCAAACCTGGGTCCTTACGCTTGGTAATAAGTGTGTTTAACCAGTGCACCACTGCCAGGCTCCCCTAATGCAGTTTCTGATAGATGGGATGGGGACACAGATATCTGGTGGTAGGAAAGGTGTGGAATTGTCTTCCTGTTATAATTTTGTAAGTCAATATTAAATCACTAGTAAAAAAAAATTTTAAGAGAAAGGAAGAAATCTCTAGCACTACTTCATCACTTGTGATAATTCCCTCGTGCAGAGGGAAACTGGTGAACTGAACCCAGATCCTTTTGCAGTATAACATGTCGCTCTCAATTAGGTGTTCCAGTCCTGTCCCATCAATGGCTTTATAATTCATTTTTTAAAAATTATAATCAATGAACATCTGTATGTTTACTTCACTAAATAACTCTTGTTAAGAAAGAAAGAAAGAAAGAAAGAAAGAAAGAAAGAAAGAAAGAAAGAAAGAAAGAAAGGGAGGGAGAAAGGGAGGGAGAAAAGAGAAAAGAAAGGGAAAGGAAGGGAAGGGAAGGGAAGGAAAAGAAAAATTATTCACCAAGTAATCTCCATTGAATGACCACTAACTGCACTGTAGCATAAAATTTTACTCCTGATTAAATGTGGACATGTATACTTCAAAGTAAAATACAACTAATATATTAGGTACATGCTGAATGTTTATTTTAACTTTTTAAAATAAAATTAATTTTGAAGACTTTCATTCAAAAAGGTATTTTCAGAGTTGTTCGATCTTAGTTTCACTTTGTGGCAGGAAGAATTTTAAGATGGCCCATCTTAGTCCATTCATTCAGATGCCTTAACTAAATACTGCAGACTGGATAGTTTGTCAACAACAGACAGGTATTACAGTTCTGGAGGCTGAGAATCTAAGGTGACAGTGCCAACATGGTCTAACGAAGGCCTCTTCTAATTCTCAGAGATGTCCCCCTGTATCCTTACATGATGGAACAGGCAAGGAATCACTCTGGAGTTTTTTCATGAAGACCCAGATTCCACTCATGAGAGTTTCACCCTCTTGACCTAAGCACTATCCATAGGGCCTAAACCCCATTTATTGAAAAGATTCTCTTTTGTCCATTGAATGTTCTGGACCCTTTTTATCCTAAATTAGCTGTTCACATGTGTGAGCATTGATTCCATGGATCAGCATGTCTATTTTTGTTCCGGTACCATACAATTTTAATTGCTGGTGATTTTCAAATATAGATTGATTTATATTCCAGAGCAAGAGAAAAATGAGAGGGGGAGAAAATCAGAGCATAATTTTGATATAATTAATACCAGGGATTGCATGCAAATCCACTGTTCTACATGCTATGCTACCTCCCTGGGAAGATATTTCCTAACCACTAATTAGATAAAACTGAAAACATTGGCATCTTTCCATTTAAGACATTCAGTGTCTTTATCTTTAGTTTTTACATCAGGTAAAATATTTAAATGTCAACTGTTACTGCCAATGGCTCTAATAAGTAAGTACAGTAATGAACCCATTTCTGTTGAATTTGAAATGTCATAGATTTCTCTGAATACTGAGTAATTAACTCTCACAGTAATTTTATGGTGTAAGAAAGCAAAGTAAATGCATTTCCCTGGATCTAAAGTACCAGTAATTTTTGCTGTGGCTAATTCTATTTAGGAAGAATTTGTTAGGATTCTCACTTGTGGAACACCATCAAGATTGAATGAGTACTCCTCTTCTAACTTAAAGATTCTAATTAACAAGTCTTACCTGTCAAATAGTCCATTTTGACTCTAATATAATAATGCACAACACAGTTCATGCAGCAGACACTGCACTTACAAAAGCTTTTACTTTTTTTTTTTTTGCCTCCAGGGTTATTGCTGGAGCTCTTGCCTGCACTATGAATCCACTATTCCTGGAGGCTATTTTTTCCCCTTTGTTGCCTTTGTTGTTTACCGTTGTTGTTGTTATTGTTGTTGCTGTTGTTGTTGTTGGATAGCATACAGAAATGGAGAGAGGAGGGGAAGACAGAGAGGGGGAGAGAAAGATAGACACCTGCAGACCTGCTTCACCGCCTGTGAAGCGACTCCCCTGCAGGTGGGGAGCCGCGGACTGGAACTGGGATCCTTATGCCATCTTTGTGCTTCGCACCACGTGCGCTTAACCCGCTGCCCCCACTGCCTGGCCCCCAAACTTTTACTTTCTAATGGGCTGAAGTTAATTAGGATCAACAAGGAAATTCAACTTGACAGGCTGCCCAGACTAGTTCATGGCCTAATCAGAAGTGTGATTAAAGGCCCAGCTGTCACATTACGTCAGCTCTAAAAACTGATTCCTACTGACTCCATTTAAGTGATGATAAGTAGTAATGGCAAACAGGTGTTTTGAGAGACAAGGCTAGTGATAGAGAACCATGACTCTAACACTTTCACTTAAAATATCTTCCTTCCTTTCTTTTTTTTTTTTTTTACCAGAGTTTTGCTCAGCTCTGGCTTATGATGTTGTGAGGGACTGAACCTTTGACTTCAAAACCTCAGGCATGAGAGTCTCTTTGCATAATTATTATGCTATTTACCCCCAAGAAATGTCTTTCTTTGACACTTCTCATCTTCATAGTGGTCCTTGATGGACGGATTTGTATGTGAAAAATATGTCTCTGTTGACTTAGTAGCACTCATTGTGATCCAGTATTTTGTATAAATGTTTTTTAACTAATAATTTGTAACTACTTACTATCCATCTCCTTGAGGACTCTGTCAGCTTCATGCAGACTGTATCTCCAGTCTCTTCCACAATTCCCTGGTGCCCAGCAAAACGCTCAGCGCAGAGAAGCTACTCAGCAGAGAACATTTTCAAACTAACCTTTAGGCGATGCTTTCATTTTTTTCTAATTTGATTACCCATTCATACTTTTGCATGATTTTTTTTTCAAAAAGATGTCAGCAGGTGAGAAAACCAAGAGTAATTTCTCTCTAAAGTCTTCTAGGAAATTGATTTTTACCCATACTGTGCATCACGTATCACAGGAGATAAGACATTATACCCACCCATATATCAACTGTCCTACAAATCGTTATCTCCCCAATAAATGATTTGAAAAAGAGATACTATTGTTGTCAGGAATAAAATGCCTGGGGCTGAAAGTGATTGTGCTTAACGAGACAGTAAAGAGGTCAAAGGGAAACTGAAGTTCTGTAGTGTAGAGTGACTTATATACAAACATATATAGTTGTGAAGTCTTTTAAATTTTTATTTATTTATTTCCTTATTTATTTATTTATTTATATTGGTAGAGACAGAACTTGAGAGGGAAGGCAGAGGTAGGCAAAGAGACACCTGTAACACTGCTTCACTAATGATGAAGCTCTCCCCCTGCAGGTGCAGACCAGGGGCTTGAGCCCAGGTCCTTGCACATTATAACATATGTGCTTAATAGGGCCCCCCTCAGTTGTGTAATCTCATAGTTTTATAAAACAATACTGTCCCTAATAATAAAATATATTTAAAATTAAAAAGGCTAAAACAAAACACCCTACTGAAGTGCAATTTATTCCAGCTGAATAAATGATTTCCCATGTATAATCAGATTGCTAATATTAGAGTTTTAGTTATAAAAATAAAACACCCTTGCCAGTCCAGGGAGATGTGCAGCAATAACACACCAGACTTTCATGTATGAGGTACCATCCAATAGTCACAAGTTCAATTCACAGTATCACAATACACTAGCAATGAATAGTTCTTTGACCTGTTGGTGTTCGCTGTCTCTAATGCTCATGAAGATAGATGATAGATAGATAGATAGATAGATAGATAGATAGATAGATAGATAGATAGATAGACACAGATAGATGTAGATATGAAGAAAAGCATATGTCTAGCTTCTTTTAACTGAAAATCTCTGGAGATTATGTTTTAAACAAAAGAATTTAAGCCACAGAAGATTTCAATTAGCACCATGAATCATGATTCTAAGTCAGTAGTTTTCATAGTCAGTCTAAGTTGTTAAAAATTCTAACATATCGAACATAGTAAATAGGAATAAACTGAACTTATCTAACCTGTCACCCTTACTCCTTTTTCTTCAATTAGCAAGATAGAATCATAGAACCTTACCTAGTAGGTGGATAAGATTAGTTTGTTTTGTTTAGGTTTTTGTTGTTGTTTGTTTTACCTCCAGGGTAATCACAGGGGTTCAGTGCCTGCACTATGAACCCACTACTTCTGTGCTAATATTTTCGATAGGACAGAGAGAAATTGAGAGGGGAAGGTAGGTAGGTAGGGAGGGAGAGAGAGAGAGAGAGAGAGAGAGAGAGAGAGAGACCTGTAGACCTGCTTCACTGCCAGGGACTTGAACTGGGATTTTTGAACGATTCCTTGCACTTCATACTAAACCTAGAGAGCCACCGCCAACCCCCTGTTTTGTTTGTTTTAATATGTGCTTTGGGAGTCTGAGGATGACAGCTAGGAATACTACAGAAAATTTTTAGTGATCTTCACTATTTAGGTACGTCTGAATCCTTCGCTTTCATAAGTGAGTATGAATTTTTACATGGTCCCAGCTGACTCCACTGGCATTTAAATTTGAATAGCAGTAACCTCTATCAACTGTCACAGCTGCCCTGAATAAGCAAAAATTGTTCTCATACCACTTATCCTAGAACACAATGAATGCAAAACCGTCTTATTACTGGCTCTAAATCAGTCATTTCTCAATGTCAGTGAGCAAACTTCAAAAAATTTTGAAATATAGTTAAAAGTACAAGGTACAAGACACCACACCATATATACTTTTCAAAAACAGAAAGTGTGTTAAAGCAAGTTTCCTAGTGTATTCTTGATGTATCCTCAAGTTCTTTTACTCCTATATTAAATGTTACAGTGAAGAAAATTCAGTTTAGGATGGTTTAGTTCACAGAAACAAGATCAGAGGGAAATTGCCAGTCGCTGGAACTTTAGGAAAAGTTCCAGTTCTGAAAATCAGACCAGTGTGCAAGTGCACGTTATCCAAGGTGACACTGTGAAAGCAAAAGTAACAGAAGACAGGTGTGTACGAGTGATCCACACGTTAGCACAAAGAATAACTGAAAAAATACTTGAAATCTATTTGCTCTTACCTCTAACTCCAAGATCCAACAGGAAGAGAAGGATCCAAAATTTATCTCTGACTCACTATACCACCCAAACTTGTTTGTGGACAATAGGAAACACTTTACCTGCCTGAAATACTAACTTTTTAAAAAAGGGATTGAGGTCAACAGATTTTAGAAGACAGTCAGTGTAGGGGGAAGGAGAAAGGGAAGAGAAAAGGGATGAGGAGGGGGGTGGGAGAAGGGGAATGGGAATGAAAGAAGCACACGTTATAACGCTCAAGGACCAAGGTTCAAGTGCCTAGTCCCACATGCAGAGGAAAGCTTCATAAGCAGTGAAGCAGAGCTGCAGGTGTCTAGATAATCTCTCTCCTTATCTATCTCCCCCTTCCATCTCTGCTCTTCTGTTTCTATCCAATAAATATAGACATATACAACTAAAAAATTAATTGAATCTGATGATTTCAGAATGCTCTTGGAAAACAATATTTTATCTATGCCCTATATGTAGACTTGCCTGTGTCCAGATAATTATTCTCAAGTTTAATGCTGCTAAATTTAAATTCTATGTGAAGCTACTTTGAGAATTCAACTTATTAAATATATATTTAATTTCTGTGTGAGGTAGCAAGTAAGCATATCTTTTTTTCAAAAAATTTATTAGCGATTCAATATTGATTTACAAAATTACAGATCAACAAGGGTATAATTCCACACTGTACCCACCACCTTTGTTCTGAATCCCAAGTCCCTTCACTGCAAACCAGCGTGGTTCTCCCAAAGTTGCAGTTCACTGTTGTGAAAAATAGTGACGTTATGAAAAAGTACACATAATCATGTAAGTCATATAGATTATTTAAATTAGGTATTGTCTCTTGACTAAGTTTTTGTGTGATATTAATTTTTAAATACTATATTACAATTTCCAAATACCAAGATAAAAGTTTTTATTTCAAAAACATAAATGACATATATGACATCTTCTAATAATGTAATGCCTAGAAGATCCAGCTTTTGGCATTTTAATTACAAATAAAATCTTCTTTTGTAAATAATCAGTGATGTCATATTATTCATTAGAGAAAAACTAAATCAAACAAAAGAACCTCCTGGATTGGTGAACAAGAGATGATATTTATTCCCAGTTTTGGCTATATACAAGATGTGTGTTCCTGGATGTCCCAAATTAGGTTTGACTAGAAGCAATTTAGCTTCTAGTCTTTTCCTTCAATTTAGAAGGAAAATAAATTGAGAATGAATAGTTCATTAAAAATAAAGCCTATTTATCTCTCATTAAAATAAGTAAATAAATATGTTAAGAAGATTTACAAGTTTACATTTATTTTACTAACAGCAAATTTTTTATTTAGATTTTTTATTGATTTAATAATGATCAACAAGAACGTAGGTTAAGAGAGGTACAATTCCCACCACCAGAGTTCTGTACCCTATCCCCTTGATTCTGTGATATTAATTTTCAAATATTATGCAATAATATCCCAAATAGCATCTATTCAGTTTTTTGACCATGTAACAGTTCTATTCTTATTCATGAATAAGCACTTCAAACAATAGTACTGGTGGTATATCCACTGAAGAGTAATTCTTATTCTTTATCCCTCTGGGAGTATGGACCCAGGGTCATTATGGGGTACCAAAGATGGGAGATCTGGCCTCTGTAATTGCTTCTCTGCTGGACATAAGCATTAGCAGGTCAGTCCATACTCCCAGCCTGTTCATTTGGAATTTTTTTTTAAATAACAGTCTTTACTTTGAGGTGGCTTAGCTTTTGTGACAGAAAAAGTGTATCTCACCTTAGTATGAGGAAAGGATTTCCTTTGACTACTCCTACTCCTTCCACTTTTTAACTGCTTTTTTTTTTTAACCTTTTATAGGTTTTGAATCTTTTCATGTAGCATATAAAATGAAAACCTTGTGCTCTTAGAGAGTTAGTTTTAAACTTTATTCCCTTTTTACTTTGATGTCTATAGAAATGTCATCAGGAAATAGAAAAGCAGGTGAATTCCTGAAGTTACTGATAGTCAAATGAATCAAAGTGGGAAAAGGCAGCAAGATAAGTAATATGATGTAGCCCCTTAACTGTCTCCATAGAATCTAATGATTGCATTTTGATTACTTCACAGTTGA
Source organism: Erinaceus europaeus (assembly GCF_950295315.1). Classification (NCBI taxonomy): domain Eukaryota; kingdom Metazoa; phylum Chordata; class Mammalia; order Eulipotyphla; family Erinaceidae; genus Erinaceus; species Erinaceus europaeus. Next base: position 25,756,186 of record NC_080168.1, read on the forward strand.
ATTCATAATCATTCATCCCAAAAGTAATAGGGTGGAAGACAGGTTATATTCAAACCTTCCATGACTCCTATCTTTGTTTCAATAGTATTCTAGTGTCCCTTCCTATCTTTTTTAAGCTTATCTATTTTAAAGTCTATCATGTCAGATATGAGAATAGCTGTTCCTGCCCTTTTTTGTGGGCCATTGGCTTGTATGGTAGTTTTCCATCCTTTCACTTTAAGTCTGTGTTTGTCTTGTTGAGTTAGGTGGGTTTCCTGTAGACAGCATATTGTTGGGTTGTGTTTTCTGATCCATCTTCCTACTCTGTGTCTTTTAATAGGTGAATTCAGGCCATTGACATTTATTGATATCAAAGATTGAAAATATTTTAACGCCATTCTTGTAGAGTTTTAGAGTGTTCTGATATATGTCCTATTTATGATGGCCTGACTGTTTATAGAAGACCTTTCAGAACTTCTTTCAGGGCAGGCTTGGTGATAGTTGATTCCTTCAGCTGTTGCTTGTCTGAGAAGGTTTTTATGCCTCCATCTAGTCTGAATGACAGTCTAGCAGGATATAGTATTCTTGGTTGAAAGCCTTTCTCACTGAGCACTCGATAGATATCTTGCCATTCTCTTCTGGCCTGTAGTGTTTGTATGGAGAAGTCTGCTGCTAATCTTATGGGTTTTCCTCTGTAGGTGACTCTTTGCTTTTCTCTTGCAGCCTTCAGGATCCTTTCTTTTTTCCTTACTCCTTTCTATTCTAAGTATGATGTGTCTTGGTGTCTTTAAGTCTGGGTTAATTCTATTTTGGACGTTCTGGGCTTCTTGAACTTTTATGTCTTTGATGTTGTCTAGACTAGAGAAGTTTTCAGCTATTATGGCCTGAAGAATGCTTTCTTCCTCTCCCTCTCTTTCTTCCTCTGGTAAGCCAATAATGCTTATATTTTTTTCTTTTGAAGTCATCCTATAGGTCTCTTGTTGTTTTCAGTATCTCTAATCTCTTTTTGAGAGCTCTTCTTTTTTAGTTGTCTCTAATTCATCCTCAGTCTTGCTAATTCTGTCTTCAGCCTCATTGATTCTATTCTCCCTCCCCTCTACTGTTTTCTGGAGTTCATCTATTTTGTTACCCTGTTCTGTTACTGTTTTAGCTTGTTCAGCTAGTTGTGTTCTTAGCTCAATTATTTCAGCTTTCAGTTCTCTAAAGCTGGACTCTTTTAGCTGGACTCTCTAAAGCTGGACTCTTGTCCTGGTTATTTTCTCCATTATTTATTCTTGTTGGTTTAACCATTTTATATATTATGTTATGAGTTCCCTCTCTCAGTACTTTTCAAATTACTGATCACAATTGCCTGGATTGACTTGTGTCTAAGTAAGGTAATTAAAAGTGTTCACAGTGGTAGAAGTTAACAGTTGTTTCAATAATATTTTAATCCCTGAGTTGGAGCTCAGTGGTTTAAAAGCCTCTTTTTTTTTTTTCTCTGTAGGCTATGGGAGCCTGAGGGCTTCTAAACTACAAGTAGGCTTCTAAGCTTTATCACTGACTCCTGACCAAGAGATAAAGCAGGGTGTGGCAGAGATACTCCAGTGGTTATGCAAAGAGACTTTCACAGTCCTACCGCTATGCCACTGAGGTATAGGTCTTCTGAGTTTCCTGGCTAGATCTCTGTCCCCTGGTGTCCCTCCCTGCCTCTGCTCCAGACTCTGAGGGCAGTAGCAATGGAGACCCAGAGTTGCACTTGGTGAGTCTCCGGGGAGTCCTCTCCTCCCCTCAATTGTCCCCTTGTTGGTGGAACAGACTGGAGGTGGTATCTCAACTGACAAACTGCCAGACTGTTACCAGCCACTTAATTTCTCCCTAGGGTCCTCTCTGTCACCAGCCACAAGTGTTTGCACTCACCAGTGACCTGATGGGTTCCTGTAGTCGTTCCAGTCCTGTCTCGTTTCGGTCCCAGGTGGTCTCCTTTGGTATTCCTAGTTAATCCAGGAGAGGAGAGGAGAGGAGAGGAGAGGAGAGGAGAGGAGAGGAGAGGAGAGGAGAGGAGAGGAGAGGAGAGGAGAGGAGAGGAGAGGAGAGAGAAAGAGATCTGCTGCTTCTCGTAGCCCCACCTCCGGAAGTCTGTTTCAATAGTATTCTGATTACAAGACCTAGCAGCTAGCCATTAGTATTAGTAGTCATTTATTCCACTCCCTAGCCATACACTTCATGAAAAGAAGAGAGAAAATGAAATAAAATTTCCAAAAAGATTTCTTGAAAACTGCTATGCCAATCTGACAAGACTGCCACTATACTCCAGTGGATATGCCACCAGTGCTATAGTTTGAAGTGCTTATTCATGAATAAGAGTAGAACTGTTTCTTGGGCAAAACCAGATGATATTTGGGATATTATAATATAATATTTAAAAATTGATATCACACAAAAACTAAGATACAACACCTAATTTAAATAATCTATATTATTTATACGATTATGTGTACTTTTTTATAACTTCACTATTTTCCACAAAGGTTTACAAGTACATGAAAAAACGCCTTAACCTGACTGTAGATATAGTAAAATGAAATCCATTAGCTCCTGGAATTCTGTCAGCTACAACTAACTCTGCTATATAAGATAGAACTGTGTCATACATATCTTGAGTTGGCTTATCTCATCTAATGAATGAATAAATGAAGGCACACCTTCTACCACCGAAAATAGCTCTTCCTGAAGTGTTACCCACCACCTACTAAGAAAACACTTCATTATTACTTTCTCCATTATTCCTCATTATTGTTTCCCCCTGGTTGGCATATGTAGACGTTAACTCTGTTGAATTCCATGAAAACTATTTCTGAGACACTCGGTTTCCATGGTAAATGCAGGGTCTGAAAGTCTGTGGTGACTCACATGTCTTCAGTTGCACTTTGAGACTGACTTTGCCATATCTCCTCTCACCTTACAAAAGATGACTCTCTGAGGAAATTATGTCACTTTATCCTAGTTAGGTGATACAGTAAATTGAATTCCTGAATAGTCTTGCTATAATAGAGGAAAAAAATGAAAAATAGAGAAGAGGAAAGAGAAAGCAGAGGCGAAGAGAGGAGAGCAGAGGAGAGGAGGAAGGAAGAAAGAGGGACAGATATAGGGAGCGAGCAGAGGGTCTATTTTTTTAATTCAAATAATTTTATTGGAGAAATAATGATTTGCAGGGTAGTTGTTGATACATGGTACAGTATCTTATTTCTCCTTGACAGGTGCTTTTACAACACACTCACCACCAACTTAACTCATCTTAAGTGGGACTTGAAGGAATCTTGTTAAGTGAATGAACCAGAAGGAGAGGGACAAATACTGCACAATCTCGCTTATAGCTGGAACTTATGAAACAAAAAAGAAAGAGAGAGAGAGAGAGAGAAATAAAGAAAGAGAAAGAAAGAGAGAGAGAGAGAGAAAGAAAGAAAGAAAGAAAGAAAGAAAGAAAGAAAGAAAGAAAGAAAGAAAGTAAAAAGAAAGAAAGAAAGAAAGGGAAAAAAGAGAAAGGGACAATTCATGGCAAAATTTGGGCATGGCAGGTTGTATTACAGCAAAGCAAAGGGTCTAGTCTTTCCTGATTTCATCTCTCAGTCAGAGGTGGAGTCAGCCTCCCTACTGAAATTCTTTGTGTTTGCTTTGTTTTGTTTTTCCCTTTTGTTGCCCTTCTTGTTTTATTGTTGTTGTAGTTATCATTGTTGTTATTGATGTTGTCATTGTTAGATAGGACAGAGAGAAATGGAGAGAGGAGGGGAAGACAGAGAGGGGGAGAGAAAGATAGACACCTGCAGACCTGCTTCACCACCTGTGAAGCGACCCCCCCTGCGGGTGGGGAGCCGGGGTCGGTCCTTGAGCTTCTGCCAAGTGCGCTTAACCTGTTGCACTACCGCCCAACCCCCTCCTACTGCAGTTATAACATTGATTTCATAGTCTCTAAATACTTGCCTTTCCCAAGCAGAATTTGACTGAGTCTGGAATATTACACCAAAGTAAAAAACTCTGGGGTGAGGAAAAAGGATATTTTCAGCTCCACTATAAGGAGGTGAGGTTGGGGGTAGGGAAACGGTGGTGGGAACGGTGTTAATATATACTCCTATTAACTGATAGTCTTATAAGTCATTACTTAATCAATGTGGGGGGAACAGATTGAATGTCTAGGGCTTTTTAATGCATAGACTTCAGTTCTGAGTATACATTTCTTTAATCTAAGCACTTAAGGTTTCAGATTAGTAAACTGAATTTCAACATTGGGCATAAGTTGTTGATGCATTTCTAATAACAACTTCTTTCTGTGAAATATTAAATCACCTACAATCTTAGACCAGGGAGACCATAGACAACTGGTCTTGTCAATATATAAGATATAGTTTTAAATAGCATTAACCTGACTTCCCTAGGCAGATGACCTCACCAATGGGTACTGGAACCCCACCTATCCAGAGCCCTAGCCAACTAGGGCAAGATAGAAACAGACTAGGTGTATGAATTGACCTGTCAATGCCCATGTCCAGCAGAGAAACAATTACAGAAGTCAAAACTCCCATCTTCTGCACCCCATAAAGAGTTTTGGTCCATACTCCCAGAGGGATAAAGAATAAGGAAGCTTCCAGTGGAAAGGATGGGATACAGAACTCTGGTGGTGGAAATTATATGGAATTGTACCCCTCTCATCCCACAATCTTGTCAATCATTATTAAATAACTAATAAAATAAATTAAAAATAAAACTTGTCTATCCCAAGCTTTTCTTGACTAACACTTTCATGTGACTTCATCAGTTAATGTGAATTAAATTATATTTATTCCTTTCAAAATGTTTTTCTATACTAATAAGCAGAAAAAATAAATAGAAAAATAAGTTTAAAAAATCATTTGGCTGCCACTATATGCTTGTGTTAAAAGCAACTACTCACCTGGGGCCAGGTGGTAGCACAGTGGGTTAAGTGCACATGGCACAAAGTACAAGGACAGGCATAGGATCCTGGTTCGAGCCCCTGGCTCCCCACCTGCAGGGGGGTTGCTTTGCAAGTAGCAAGGCTAGTCTGCAGGTGCCTATCTTTCTCTCCCCCACTGTCTTCCTCTCCAATCTTGATTTCTCTCAGTCTTATCCAATAAAGACAGCAATAACACCAACAATCATAATAACAACAATGATAAACAATAAGGGCAACAAAAGGGAAAAATAGCCTCAAACTATTCATAAAATTGATACAATCTCTTGTGAGAAAGCATTCACAGGAATTCAGTTAGATTACTAAAAAAATTAAATACTTTTATATCTGATCTTTAGTAATCCAGGAATGATGAACATAGTTTTGATACTCAATAGAGAGAAGTAAGTATCCAAGGTCTTTTTCCATCAATGGAAGGAATTCAGTTAATATACTAGAAAAGTCTCCCTCTGCTTCTTTCAAGGGGAAGGGGGGGGATTGAATCTATTTAGAACTAGTGTAGGAACAGTAGCTTGTAGCTTTGGTGATAACAGTATTATTTCTACCGCTTACATTTGTGGACATAAGATGCTGATGAGTTTGACCAGAAATGTCTCTCATGGGAAAGAATGAAACTTTTGGGTTGCTAAGGAGACAGCAACCAAATCTCAGATGACACATTAGCATTAAAACACACACACACACACACACACACACACACACACACACACACAGGGGAGCCAGGCTGTGGCATACCTGGTTAAGTGCACAAATTACAGTCCGAAAGGACCCAAGTTCAAGGACCGTGGCTCCTCACCTGCAGCGAGGGTCACTTCACAAGCAGTGAAGCAGGTCTACAGGTGTCTTTCTTTCCCTCTGCTTTCCCCTCCTCTCTTGATTTCTCTCTGTCCTATCCAAAAGTAACAGCAATAACAACACAGAAACAAAATGGGGGTGGGGGGAAGACCTCCAGGAGCAGTGGATTCAATTCATAATGTAGGCACTAAGCCCCAGTGATAACCCTGGAGGCAATAAATAAATAAACAAACAGTCGGTACTTCCCAAGCATAGCCTTTGACAATTTTGAGAGGACTGCATTCTCCAGGGCAGATTTCCACAGCAAATGTTACAGTGGACCTGCCAAACTTCCAAACCCTCAACATTGAACTTCAGGCAAAGACTTGAGAAAGGCAAAGAAGGAAGGAAATAAGAAGAGTCTTAACCCCTCTTTTCACAAAAAGAATGGGACTAAAACTGTGATATTTTTATCCCAGACTGTAAGAAGTTCAAGATCTGAAATAGAGGCTGTCATACCTGTGTATTCAAATTCACAATGTGTTGAAGTATTTAAGGAATTCGAATTAAATGTCTCTAGAATGAATAAGGATTGCTGCACTTGACTCCTTATCTCAGAAGACCCCTTATCGTTGATGACCTAACTTTTTGATTTTATTCCTGATCTAGATAGTGTAATAATAACAATAGTTCTTTCTTGTGACTTATTGGCTCACTTTACCATATATAATGTCCATGGAGGAGGTCCTCTCTCTCTTATTCTCTCAGATTTCTTTTCTGATTTATTACTCATTGCTCAGCTTCTCTTTAGAGAAAAGCAATGGGGGTTGGGTGGTGGTGCACCAAGTTTAGCATGTATAGTGCAAACTGCAAGGACGAACGCAAGGATCCTGGTTCAAACTCTGGGTCCCCACCTGCAGAGGGATCGCTTCACAAGCAGTGAAGCAGGTCTTTCTCTGTCTTCTCCTCCTCTCTCAATTTCTCTCTGTTCTATTAAAAAGGAGGAGGAGAAAAAGAAGAAGGAGGAGAAGAAGGAGAACGAGAACAAGGAGAAAAAAAAAATGGCCACAGGAGAAGCAGATTTGTAGTGTAGGCACCAAGCCCCAGTGATAACCCTGGAGGCAAAAGAGAAGGGGGGAGAGAAAGAGGGAGAGGAAGAGGGAAGAGGAGAGGGAGAGGGAGGAGAGGGAAGCAAGTGGAGGTAATTAGGTGCATTTAAAGAAGAACAAACTAAATTTTTGTAAAGGGAAACTCATTTTCCCACTGATTTTCTCATTTCTATTATCTGAAACTAGATTTTAAAGTAGTTAATGCTAGAATATAGAGCATGATTGAGAATAACTGACTCCATATAGAACATTGCCACCCCCCGGAGAGTGAAAATTATTTCAGGGTGTAGGGGTGGTGAGAGGGTGGCAAATTATTTTAAACATCACAATGGTCTGTAATACTCCAATGCTCATCAGTACCTAACAATATCTTGTTTCTTAGTATTCAGTTTCTCTCTCACTAGGGAGATATTAAATTTTAATTTAATTTTTCTCTTTTATGGAGCTGTTGAAGAACACTATTACGTAATTAATAATATATAATTAATCTGTTGTATCAGTGAGCTATCAGCTAATGAATACTTGCAAATGATATTCATTTTAAGCTCTGCGTCAATAAGAATTGTCCAGCTAAAAAGTTTATCATTAAGGCCAAGAGACCAGCACATTTTAATGATGGCCTTTTTGATCACTACCAGGCCACCCCATCATCCAGGGCCCTAGTCAGGGAATCCTGGGATTTCCACATAGATAGGATGGGCCTGGACCTCTAAGAGATCCCTCTCTCCACCATCACTGGTCATCTCCATCAGGAACAACATCATAAACCTTTTTATGGGCCTCTAAAGGACCTTGCCTTCAAAGTAGAACAACAATGGTAGAGACTGCCTCACTCTCTGAAAGGAGCCTGGGTCAACATACTCTGCCACTCAAGGAAGACTAGTCCTGAAATGAGTGCATCCTAGAATGGTCCTAGCTGTGACCATAAAATGTGAGTTCAGACCTACAGGGATGCAGAGGTCACAAAGGCTCCTGTGCTGAATATGAATAGACATGGGCCAGGGCAGGTGGTGGCACATATGGTTGAGTGCACATGTTACAGTATGCAAGGACCTAGGTTCAAGCCCCTGGTCCCCCACCTGCAGGGGGAAAGCTTTGCGAGTGGTGAAACAGTGCTGTAGGTGTGTCTCTCTTTCTCTCTCCCTATCTCCCCTACCTTCTTGATTTCTGGCTATTTCTATACAATAAATAAAGTTAAGTTAAAAATAAATGAAATAAATAGAAATGGGTTGCAGGTCAGATTGATGGAGTTTACATTTAACAGTATTTATATACTTTTCCCATATTTGGGAGCTACTCTCTGCCTTTATCCAGCTTTCTAGTGCTCTTCCCAACTGTGACACCATCTCCCCAGACAATACTTTTAGCCCACCTTCATGTTAGCTGTCGGGCTCAGACAGAAATTAGTAAAGTCATGGGCCCCTTGGAATATACCTAATATATACTGCCTAGCATCTAAGATCTAAGATCCCTAATCTTATCTGCTATATTCTTACCTTTGAGTTCTTGATTGATTGTTAAACAATTTGTTCTGTTTTATGTCTTAGTGCTTTCCAGCTACCAAGAAGCAGATGCAACCATGATGCCACCCTGACTTCCCTGGGAAGATGGCCTCACTAATGTGTCCTGGAACCCCACCTCACCAGGGCTCAACCTCACTAGGAAAATACAGAGACAGGCTGGAGGTGTGGATCGACCTGCCAATGCCCATGTCCAGCAGAGAATCAATTACAGAAGCCAGACCTCCCACCTTCTGCACCCCATAAAGAATTTCAGTCCATATTCCCAGAGGGACTAGGAAACCTTCCAGTGGAGGGGGTGGGATATGGAACTCTGGTGGTGGAAACTGTATTGTACCCCCTCTTATCCACAATCTTGCCAATCATTATTAAACCACTAATTAAAAAAAAAAAAGTAATGTTGAGTGAAAGAAACTCGAGTAGACTGGTGAATAAACAAACTGGTGCATCCCCTTTGAAAACATTGGTGAGTCCTTAGACAAATAAAAATGGAAATATATTAGGATCCAGCAATATCACTCCTAGGCATATACCCAAGTTTGAAAGGATGTATGTACTTGTGTGTTCACAACTGCATTATTCAATATAGCCAAGGAGTGGAAGCAAGCCAAAAACCCATTGGCAGAGGGGCCAGGCAGTGGCACACCTGGTTAAGCGCTCACATTAGTGTGCAAGGACCCAGGTTCAAGCCCCCTGGTCCCCAACTACAGGGGGAAAGCTTCACAAGTGGTGAAGCAGGGCTGTAGGTGTCTCTCTCCCTCTCTATCTCCCCTTCCCTCTCAATTTCCCTGTCTCTATACAATAATAAATTTAAAAAAAAACATTGGCAGATAGCAGAATAGAGAAGTTACATGATAAATGCCTTGTTCCTTTTGATTGGTCTTATTTGTCTCTTTATTCCACTGTTTTTCAGAAGTTCTGGTGTAGGTAGAAGCTTTCAGAGCAGTTTCTAGCTTGCATTCAGTTCATATTGCTTCCTGTCAGGCAGACTGTGGATGTCAGGATACCCCCCCCCCACAAAAGTCTTAAAGTTAGTCCCTCTAGTTAAGTTAAATATTTGAAATTCACCATTTCACCTTTCCCAGACAGAGAGACAAACTGAGGGTGCAGCACTGGAACTTCCACTGTTGTCGTATTACCTCCTACGTGGGTGGCAAGGCATGTGCTTCTCTGGTGAGATGTTTTTCCCACCTGACATTTTCACTACTACTTGAGGAACTTAAACAATAAAGAAAATATGCACATAAACACATTTAACTTGAAATTTGTTGGAGAACCCCTGATGTAGGCATAATTCAGGGATATCAGAAATTACCAGCCTCAATTTGGGGAAAACCTACCTATACTCTCACCATGAATAAGCGGTATTTAAAATAGAAAATCATTTCAGCTTTTGACACTAAGATTAGTCCCTCCAATGGTTATTCTGGTTGAGGTTTCAACCATTTTGTCCACTCTTAGATACATTTTGTTCACTCCTAACCATTTGACATTATTTTATTAACACATATTAAAAAATTAAGTTAGACAAGGAAGGTAAAAGATATACATGTTGGCTTCAAAATTTTCATTTGTTGACTTTAACATCCCCTAAAATAAAAGTGCTAAGGTATAAGTCTCACAAAATATGTACAAGATTTATAAAGAAAGATTTATAAAGAAAGTTATAAAACTCTGGAAAAAGAAATAAATAAATGGAAAGATGCCCTATGCCATAGTTAGGAGGATAAAAAATTCAGTTCTGAAAATACAAACATCCATTACATATAGAAAGTCAGAGAACTATAGAAATAATCTAGCTACATAGGTTTTACCAGTATTTATGTATCTTCCTAAATAAAACAGCAATTAATTAAATTGAACATTAACCATACCAGATAAGTTTTACAACTCCTGCTAATTTACTTAATAGGCATTTATTTTATACTTACTGTAGTATATGTGATATTTTAGGGACAAAAATTTAATATAACTCTTTCTATGTGGAATTTATAGTTCTTAGAAAGAACAAGTCAAGGCTAGCATGTAATAAACAAAAGGAAGATAACTATTCAAAATCTATCTAAATTCCTAAGTTTAAAAAAGAGGAGAAAAAAAAGCAATTGTAACCAAGAAATAAAAATGGGGTGGAAAATAAGAGCCATAAATTTTAGTATTCATCAGCTAATCCACAAAACATCCAGAAAAGTATTTGTAAAGGATATTACTACTTTAACTAATGAATAAATTTATGTTAGGTTGGTAGGATAGAAAATAAACATGTTGGTTTCAAATTTCAAATGGTTTTAATAGTTCCATTTGATTTGAACTATGTTCTCAGCCTTCCATACATTGCATTTCATGTCACAAAGACTACCTTAAAACATTTCCGAGACTTGGGAGTCGGGCTGTAGCGCAGCGGGTTAAGCTCAGGTGGCGCAAAGCACAAGGACCGGCATAAGGATCCCGGTTCGAACCCCGGCTCCCCACCTGCAGGGGAGTCGCTTCACAGGCGGTGAAGCAGATCTGCAGGTGTCTATCTTTCTCTCCTCCTTTCTGTCTTCCCCTCCTCTCTCCATTTCTCTCTGTCCTATCCAACAACGACAACAACAATAATAACGACAACAATAAAACAACAAGGGCAACAAAAGGGAATAAAAAAAAATTTAAAAAATAAATAAATAAAAATAAAAAATAAAAAAAAACATTTCCGAGACAATAAATACAGATTTGTATTTACTGTGGTTGTCATTTTAAGACAAAAAAAAAAAACTTTTGTTTTTATTGTTGTTCTGGTTTTTTATTTATTTGTTTGTTTTTAATCAGAGCACTGCTCAGCTGCTTTATGGTGGTCTGGGGGATTGAACCTAGGACTTCAGAGCTTCAGGCATCAGAGTTTCTTTGCATAACCATTAGGCTATCGCCCCTGAAAATTATTGCTTCTCTAAAACTAGTTTTCAAACCTTGTGATCTCAGAATCTATGTCTATTTAAATATTGACATGAAATGTTGAGAGCCCAAAGAGCACTTACTTCAGCAGTCTTCCTCAATATCTCTAATTTATATATATGGGTTAGTGTAAAATAGCAGCAGACATGTCACAGTATGCATAGTAAAGGCAAATTTATAAAAGCTATATTTTTAAAAATCCAATTTATTGTCTTCCGTTGTTGTAAAATATATTTACTGTATGATTTGTCAGAAAAAGATTTTTTTCTAATCATTTTATTGGGAAAATAATGATTTATAAGACTACTTCTTCTTCTAGCATTTGCCCTTCTTCCGTAGCCAGTCAACAGCATCAGATTGAGCCTGATGTAAAGTTTCAAGACCTCCTTTGAATCTGGAGAGGTGGCAGTCGTTGACTATGTGGGTCATAGTCTGTATATCCACAAAGGACAGCCCCTCAACATTAAGTTGGAGGACTCAAAGAGCAGGAGCAACAGCTTGAAAGCTGTCAGGAGCTGCTTGTTGCTGGCTTTGAAAGTGACTGGGATCCATGTGGATTCAGTTGGGTAGGAAGGATCGTCAGTTTCCCCAATGAATGGGTACTCACGGGATGCACCACGGGAAGGTCGATCCAATGCATCTCGAGATAAGACTACTACTTTCCTGTGAGTCGTCTCTTCCCTCCCTCCCCATAACAGATGTCTGCACATCACTCCTGCCACCTCATATATTGGGTCCTCAGCACTCTCTCCAGCACAAGTGGTTCTTTTCATATCAGTTTTTACATCCACTTTGTTGTGATGTGCTTTTTGTTGATGTATCTAAAGGAAATCTGACCTCACTCATATACATAGCTTTAAAATAACATCCTCATAGACCCAAGAAATACCTTTGAGATATTCCTGTTGTCCCCCTCAAAAACTTTGAGAATAGCTGCTGTAGTGTAGACCTGCAGAAATGGAAGTTACTTTATTTCTACAGAATGTAAGAATGGCTTTTTTGTACCTATAGTTCTGACTAACCATTAGACATCGTTGCTCACAGAGCAAATTGTGCTACTACAGCAAAGTCGAGGATCCTGTATTTGTCCACACTGAAGTGCCAGTCGAGATAATTATGCACTATTTGCATAATTCCTGCCCTTAAAAAAAATGTCTACTGAGAGTGGAGTGACTGGCATTAACATAGACTTGAAATATTCGTTATCTTTCAAGGTAACAGAAGCAGCACTGTTGCATCTCCAGGAAGAGTGGAAAGTAGAAAAGTACACAGAAAGAACCTCAAGGAGAAGGAAAATATAATCTATACGTTGAGTGATTGGACAATTTTACTCAGTAAGAGAAAGTGCATTTTGGAGCATGATAAAATATTGTAGTAAATTAATGTTGCAACACATAGTGCTGGCCCTAATTTAACAATTTTCTCTTTGTAATTGTTGCTTTTTGTGATTGTTGCTAGTACAGTGTAATGAACAGCATCACCCATTAAGAGTCTTCTAGCTAATTCATAGGGACGGAGTGGACCAAAATATTGACATATACTTAGTAAAAGGAACTTTAAAAGCCTCTGTCCATGTTCCCTAATTTTAAAAGAGGCTTTCCATTTTCCTCCACACTTAAAAACTATTTCCTTCCAAGATTTAACAAGTATTTTAAATAGCTCCTTCACTTTACAATGTGAGGCTTTTAGAAGAGGAAGAATATATTTAGTCTTTCTTGATTTTTATAATAAAATATCACTGATGAGAACAATACAAAATGCAAATGGCTTCATACTAGAGAAAACATGTAATTATGCACACATATAATTCAGTCTTATTAGTCTCTATCTACACAATGCCACTTTTACTTACCAATGACCACAATAAGTGTTGACTGGATATTATTCAATTTGAAAACAAAGATAAGGGAAAATAAGTTTCTCTTCATTCTCTTGAATTTCATACTAACAATGCCTACTTCACATCAAAATAGTATTGTGATAGCTTAGTTTATTACTAGTATATTGTGTCAAAGGTCTGGTCACTGACCTTTCTAAGAAAAATGTTTTTTTCTATATATTGGTATCAAAAGAATATTAAGTGTGGGTGCTAAGGAAATCAGGAATTTTAGTGCGTGCTTGAAATCCTAGACTTAATTTCCCAGAATTGTATAAATAGAAGACAGATGAAAATGAACAAATGTAATGCCTCAGTAGACAATATCAATTATATGTAATAATGTTACTTTCTCATCTTGAAAATTGTCACTTTTCTTTTTTTTAATTTTTTATTTATAAAAAAACATTGCCCTGGACTGAAGACCCCACCAATGTTTCCTGGAGCTCTGCTTCCCCAGAGACCCACCCTACTAGGGAAAGAGAGAGGCAGGCTGGGAGTATGAATCGACCAGTCAACACCCATGTTCAGCGGGGAAGCAATTACAGAAGCCAGACCTTCCACCTTCTGCAACTCACAATGACCCTGGGTCCATGCTCCCAGAGGGATAGAGAATGGGAAAGCTATCAGGGGAGGGGGTGGGATATGGAGATTGGGTGGTGGGATTTGTGTGGAGTTGTACCCCTCCTATCCTATGGTTTTGTTAATGTCTCCTTTCTTAAATAAAAAATAAATTAAAATAAAAGGAAACATTGACAAAACCATAGGATAAGAGGGATACAGCTTTGCACAATTCCCACCACCAGACCTCTGTATACCAACCCCTCCCCTAATAGCTTTCCTACTCTTTAACCCTCTGGGAGTATGGACCCAAGATCATGTGGGATGTAGAAGGTGGAAGGTCTGGCTTCTGTAATTGCTTCCCTGCTAAACATGGGCATTGACAGGTCGATCCATACTCCCAGCCTGTCTCTCTCTTTCCCTAGTAGAGAACGGCTCTGGGGAAGCAGAGCTCCAAGGCACATTGTTGGGGTTTTCTGTCCAGGGAAGTCTGGCCACACCCTGTTAGCATCTGGAACCTTGTGGCTGAAAAGGGAGTTAATTTACAAAGCTAAACAAATTGTTGACCAATCATGGACCTAAAGGCTGAAATAGTGCAGGTGAAGCATTGTGGGGGGGGGGGGGTGTCCTCCATTTTGTAGATAGCAAGTAGGCATATTTTAGTTATATTTCAAAGGGTCTGTAACTATACTAATGTTTTTTGTTTGTTTGTTTTCGCCTGAGCCTGAAATCTGATATGCAGGTGAACCCTAACTATTGTCTGGGGAGGTGATGTCATGTCTGGAAAAGGACCAAAAAGCTGGATCAGGGAGGAGAGTAGCTCCCTAATATGGGAAAGGAGTATAAATATTACTGTAAACCCCATCAGTTTGATGTGATCTGGGGCCCATAATTGGCTTAGGAGCCTGTGTGACATCTACATCCCTCTAGATCTGAGCTCACTTTCTGTGGTCATAAGTAGGAACATCCCATGCTGCCCCAGTATTGACCCATCTTCCTCAGGTGTAGCATAGAGTATGTTGTCCATCCTCCCTTCGGAGGATGGAACATTCTCTACCATTGTTGCTCCTGGTTGAGGGCAAGGTCCTATGGGGGCCCACAAAGGGATCTATTATGTTGTTCCTGATACAGATGACTGGAAACAATGGAGAGAGCGATTTGTTTGAGGTCAAGGCCCATCAAGTCTCTTTGGAAGACTCAGGACTCCCCATTAGGGCCCCAGCTGGTGTCACTGATCTTTTTAATCAAGGAATGCTCTAGAGCTTGGACTGGAGTTGGTGTATTGCACCAAAGTAAAAGACTCTGAGGTAGGAGCAGGGGTGGGGCAGGGGAAGGGTTCAGGTCTTGAAACATGGTGGCAGAGGACCTAGTGGGGGTTGTATTGTTATGTGGAAAACTTGGAAATGTTATGCATATACAGACTATTGTATTTTACTATTGACTGTAAACCATTAACCCCCCAAAATAAATAAATTAATAAAATAATAAATACTCTTAAATTTTTATTAATGTTTTTGATGTTATTTAAGAAATACTCTTAAAATTTTATTAATGCAGTCAACTATTTCAGATAAAATGTTCACCACTCACCTGGGTAAGCTCTCAAGTTACTGAAAAATAGACATATGGCCATGTAGAATCCAACTTAATATCTGAAACTTCTAGCTATTGTGTGATAACCAGTTGACAAGTAGAGCCAAAGTGCCCTTGGAAGTTGCCCCGGCATGTCCCAGACTGCTCTGCATGGAGATTCCCATCTTGAGCTGGTAAGAGATTCTTTGATTGCACTCAGCATTTCTCTACCATGGTAACCAGCTGTGGGGTCAGAGTAGGAAGTGGAAATAATCTCCTATGATTCAGTTTTCAAATGCAGAGCTAACTTTGGTATTTTTTAAAATGGTTTTCCAAATGGAAGATTTAGCATTATCTTAGAACATTTGAAGCAGAAAAATTTCAAGTGGAAAAGTATAAATAGTAAGGATCCAGATTCGAGCCCCCAGCTCCCCACCTGCAGGGTAGTTGCTTCACAAATGGTGAAGCAGGTCTGCAGGTAATAATAATAATGAAAAGTATAAATATGGGATCACTTGTCTGAGAATAGTAAATCTTTTAAATCACATAGCCACCTTTCTCTGGGTGTGAACTAGGAAAAATCCTGTGACTCTCAAGTCTTCATTCTATTAGTAGAAACAGAGTTGAGATGGTTCCCCCATGATTGTAGATTTGTTATATTTAAGCTCAGCAAAGAATTAAGAAGAGTATGCTTTTCAGGAATTTTAAGCTTTATTCAGGAAAAGTGAGAATTCACATGCTGGAGTATATGTAGACAGTGAGAAAGAGAGAGAGACTTGCTTACATGTATAAGCTTCCAAGTAGAAAAACTGAGAGCAACCAGCCCGTAATGTCAACTTTGGCAAACCTCTAAGGCCTCGTCTTCACTTCCTTTCTAAGCCATGCCCATACCTGTTACCATTCCCATTTCCTGTGCAACAGTTAATTTCTTCCCCACTGGTATGGAGAATATATGTGCAGGTGAGGTGCAACAAAGTGTGAATGTTCCAGGTGTTCATGGTTTCCAGGCCTCGCTCTCCTTGTCCCTGCACTGACCTCAACACATTAAAGCAAGGTTAGATTGTTTATTTATTGTTGAATTCCATTGTACAACAAATTAGCAATTACAGAAAATCAGTTACTGACACAAATATTTATTAATAGCCTATGGGTGATAAATTTTAAGTTCTTCCCATTCACACTGTAGCCATTAATTTATTAAAGTAAATGGCAGGGGTTGTGAGGATCAATACATATAAAATTACTGAGCAATTAGCACAAAGTCATCTCTCATAAATGATATTATTTATTATTTAAAAGATAAATATTTGCTTTAAGTGATAGTTATGACCCAATGCTACTTATATAATAGTGATGTAAAAGAAGGAAATATTTTCTTTCTATTTTTCTCAATTTATTGGTAATTTTTACAAAGTTTTACAGAATTTTAAGATATGGGGGATGTAATCTCACACCCAAATCAAGTAAATTCTATGATGGTCTCCCAAGCCCCCACTCCAACCCCCCTAAAAAAAATCACATTGTTGGGGGTTGGGCAGTAGCGCAGCGGGTTAAAATCACATGGAACAAAGCTCAAGGACTGGCATAAGGATCCTGGTTCCAGCCCCCAGCTCCCTATCTGTGGGGGTGGGAGGGTGGGGGGGTGTCACAGGCCGTGAAGCAAGTCTGCAGGTGTCTATCTTTCTCTCCCCCTCTCTGTCTTCCCTTCCTCCTCTCTAGATTTCTGTCCTATCCAACAAGGACAACAAAATTGGGGAGAATGGACTCCAGGAGCAGAGTATTTTTTTTAAATTTTTTATTTAAGAAAGGATTAATGAACAAAAACATAAGGTAGGAGGGGTACAACTCCACACAATTCCCACCACCCAATCTCCATAACCCATCAAAATTCCACCAAGCTTCTTTAAGAGAATAGAACAAACACTACAATAATTTATCTGGAACCTGAAAACACCTAGAATTGCCAAAACTATCTTGAGGAAAAGAAACAGAAATGGAGGCATCACACTCCCAGACCTTAAACTATATTATAAAGCCATCATCATCAAAACAGCATGGTACTGGAACAAAAATAGGCACACAGACCAGTGGAACAGAATTGAAAGCCCAGAAGTAAATCCCAACACCTATGGGCATCTAATCTTTGATAAGGGGGCCCAAAGGATTAAATGGAAAAAGGAGGCTCTCTTCAATAAATGGTGCTGGGAAAACTGGGTTGAAACATGCAGAAGAATTAAATTGAACCACTTTATCTCACCAGAAACAAAAATCAACTCCAAATGGATCAAAGACCTAGATGTCAGACCAGAAACAATCAAATACTTAGAGGAAAACATTGGTAAAACACTTTCCCACCTACACCTCAAGGACATCTTTGATGAATCAAACCCAATTGCAAGGAAGACTAAAGCAGAAACAAACCAATGGGACTACATCAAATTGAAAAGCTTCTGCACATCCAAAGAAACTATTAAACAAACAGAGAGACCCCTCACAGAATGGGAGAAGATCTTCACATGCCAGACATCAGACAAGAAACTAATCACCAAAATATATAAAGAGCTCAGCAAACTTAGCACCAAAAAAGCAAATGACCCCATCCAAAAATGGGCAGAGGAAATGAACAAAATATTCACCTCAGAGGAGATCCAAAAGGCTAACAAACATATGAAAAACTGCTCTAGGTCACTGATTGTCAGAGAAATGCAAATTAAGACAACACTAAGATACCACCTCACTCCTGTAAGAATGGCATACATCAAAAAGGACAGCAGCAACAAATGCTGGAGAGGATGTGGGGACAGAGGAACCCTTTTAGATTGCTGGTGGGAATGTAAATTGGTACAGCCTCTGTGGAGAGCAGTCTGGAAAACTCTCAGAAGGCTAGACATGGACCTTCCATATGATCCAGTAATTCCTCTCCTGGGGTTATACCCCAAAGACTCCATAACACCCAACCAAAAAGAGGTGTGTACTCCTATGTTCATAGCAGCACAATTCATAATAGCTAAAACCTGGAAGCAACCCAGGTGCCCAACAACAGATAAGTGGCGGAGCAGAGTATTTTTAGTGCAGCCACCAAGCCCCAGCGATAACCCTGGAGGCAAAAAAACAAAACAAAAACTAGTATAACTTGCTGCTCATTGGTCTGATCTCATTCTGTAATGTCTACATTAAAATCTACTTTTCCTTTTCTTTTTTTCTTTTTTCTTATTTATTTATTTATTTTGCCTCCAGGGTTATCGCTGGGGCTCTCGGTGCCTGCACTACGATCCACTCTGTTCCTGGAGGCCATTTTTCCCATTCTGTTGCCCTTGTAGTTGTTATAGCTGTTGTTGTTAGGACAGATATAAATCGAGAGAGGAGGGGAAGACAGAGAGAAGGAGAGAAAGACACCTGCAGACCTGCTTCACTGCTTGTTAAGTGACCTTCCTCCCCCTCCCCACCACCCTCTACCTCCCGCCACAGGTGGGGAGCAGGGGACTCGAACCAGGATCCTTGGGCCGGCCCCTTGCACTTTTCCATGTGCGCTTAACCTGCTAGCTATCGCCCATCCCCTAAAGTCTACATTTTTAGAAGTTCCTCCTAATTACTAGAAACTTTCATTGGCCTCTCCTGTGGAATTTTTTCTGTTCATTATTTCTCAAAATGTAGGCCACAGAACTAGCTTCATATGAAGCTCCAGAGGCAGTAGTTAAGCATACCTATTTCTAGGTTTCATTCTGTGTTAAATTTTTCAGCATTTCTGATATGAGATTTACTGGTCAAGATGTGTGACAGGGGTGAGGTTAGATAGCATAATGATTATGCAAACAGAGTCTCACAGCTGAGGCTCCAAAGTCCCAGGTTCAATCCCCAGCACCACCATAAGTCAGAGCTGAGCAGTGCTCTGGTGTAAAAAAAAAAGATATGTAACAGGACCAGCAAGATAACTAACCTGTTTGGCCATGCACAGGCACAATCCAGATTAAAACCTAACCCCTACAGAGGGGGAGCTTTTAGTAATGTGATGTCTTTCCCTGTCATCTCCCACTGTCTCTGTCTCTATCTCCCTTTATAACTATAAATAAAATAAATGTTTAAAAAGTAAGCAATAAAGCCCCAGTAACAACAATGCATAAAAATTCAATAAACATATATAAAGTTAGCATATATGCTTTTTCTAAATCCACGTTTAAATTAATTCATAGTTATTTTATTAGGTAAAAGTTTGCATAAAATAGTAGATCTTAGAATATATTTTTAGTGTTTGCCTTAAAGTGTTTTTTAAAGATACCCTGTATGTACAATTGGAGCAGATGTAAACCTGTGCGTAAATTGTATTCTTATCATGAAATAAAACATTTCTATATCCACAAAAGATCCCCTCATATCTATTTCATTTCAGTCTTGTTTCCAAAGTACTAGTTTGGTTTTGTTTACTGTGCTATGTGGTTTATATAAGAGTAAATGCCACTTAAGATTTATTTTTCTCAAATAGATATCAAGCAGAAAGTCTACACACAGTTGTCAAGAATATGGCCCTGACTTCTCCCTGATTAGTAGGAAAAACTGTTTCCAATAATATAAAAATTTAATTAAGAGCTAAACCTGGAGCTGGGCAGTAGCGCAGCACGTTAAGCACAGGTGGAGCAAAGCGCAAGGACCAGCATATGGATCCCAATTCGAGCCTGGGATTCCCCACCTGCAGAGGGGGTCGCTTCACAGACAGTGAAGCAGGTCTGCAGGTGTCTATCTTTCCTCCCCCTCTCTGTCTTCCCCTTCTCTCTCCATTTCTCTCTGTCCTATCCAACAACAACGACATCAATAACAACAATAAAACAAGGGCAATAAAAAGGAATAAATAAATAAATAAATAAATAAATAAATAAATAAATATTAGAAGAAAAAAAGAGCTAAACCATCTTTAGCAGCTGTGGTCAGTTTAAGTACAAAGTGCGTATGACTACACTTCTCTTCCAAAATTCTACCATACTTTCTTCTTGATCATTTCCAGATGAAAACCATATAACTATCAATTAAGTGATTAACCGTCTTAAGATTGAAAGGCATTTTGTATGAAATCTATTTAACACTCTCATCAACAGTTAATAAATTGTAGCTTGGCTAACCATACAAAGGTTAATATAATTTTATATTGATTATAGTAGCTTTTAAGAACAGAAGAATATACATACTTTTTAAGTGGTATAGAACATTAACAAAGATAGCTATAGGCTTTTTTAAATTTTTTATTACTTATCTTCTTCTTCTTCTAGCGTTTGCCCTTCTTCCGTAGCCAGTCAACAGCGTCAGGTTGAAAGCTGTCAGGAGCTGCTTGTTGCTGGCTTTGAAAGTAACTGGGATCCATGTGGATTCAGTCGGCTAGGAAGGATCATCAGTTTCCCCAATGAATGGGTACTCACGGGACGCACCACGAGAAGGTCGATCCAATGCTTCCCATTACTTATCTAATATTGATTTACAATGGGAACAGTGTAGAATTATACTTCTCCCTGTTATCCCTTAATTTTGTAAATCAATATTATTACTTATCTAATATTGATTTACAAAATTAAGGGATAATCTAATATTGATTTACAAAATTAAGGGATAACAGGGAGAAGTGTAATTCTACACTGTTCCCACCACCAGAGTTCTGTGTCCCCATTCCCTCCACTGAAAACTGCAGTAGTTCTCCAAAGACCACAGATACGGATTAGATATTGTTTATATAACTACCTAAATTTGTATATATTTGCCCATTCTTTCTATGGTCCTGCCTTCTCTTTCTTTCTAAGTCAGACCTACAACTATTACTACTTCCAAATGTCTTTCTTCCCTTCCCATCCCCTTCTCTCTTTGGGTATTGATGGAATGAATTGGAGTTCAGAGCCCTCTGGTCATCTTTCCCTAACATTTCTCCCCTTCTGAAGGTATGGACCAAAATTCTTATTTATTTATTTTTATTTTTTATATTTTTATATTACAGAATTACATTTCGACAGGAGTTTGAATCCACACCATTCCCACCACCAGAGTTCTGAATCTTCACTCTCCCCACTGCAATCTACCACGGTTCCTCTAAAGTTGTAGACATGGGCCAACCATCTCTCTATAACTATCTGTCCACATTATACAAAATTTCCCCTTCTTTTCCTGATTCAATCTTCTCTCTTTCTCTAAACCACTTATGACTTCATAACTACCTCCATATGTCCCTCTCCTTTTCCTTCTCTCTCTGAGTGATGGTGGAGCTGGAGTGCAGAGTTCCCTTATCTTCATCCTATCACTTCTCCCCCGCTGGAAGTATGGATCAAGGTTGTTTATTTGGAGCAGAAGGTAGGAGTTCTGGCTTCTGTAGCTGCTTCTCCGCTGAGCATGGGCATTGACAGGTCGATCGATACCCCCAGCTTGTTGCTATCTTTCCATAGCGGACCAGAAGACTGGAGATATGAGGGTCCAGCACATATTGGTGAGTGGACCAAAGTTCTTTTGCAAGGACCTAGGTATGAGACCTAGGTAGGTCCCCAGGAGGGAAGCTTTATAAGTGGTAAAGCAGTGTCGCAGGTATCTCTTTGTCTCTCTTTCTGTATCATCCCTTCCCTCTCAATTTCTGACTGTTTCTATCCAATAAATAAAGGTAATACCAAAAAAAAAAAATTTGAAGAAATACTTGCTCCACATTTTAAAAAAAAAGAAAAGAAAGAAACCAATAACAGAGATATATCAGAAAGGCCCCTCACCAAATATTTGGAAATTCAGTTGCATACTTTGAGATAATTCATTGGTCAAGAAGAAATCAGAAAATATTTTGAAAAAAACAAACTCATCCTCTGAGGAAATAAGTTGTACGACTAACACTTAATGGGACGTTGTCAATCTTACCCAAACCTCTTGCCCAAAAATGTGGGAGGAGTGGTTTCCCAAAGGAAATTTAGAGTATTACTACTTGAAGGAGAGAATGCTAGCAAGCATACACAAAAATATGCTTTACAGCCAGCTGTTAAGAGCTGTAGAAACTTTCACTTGAGTGTTATTTAATTTTCCAGTTTTATTAAAGGAAAACAGAAAGGAGTGCAGAGGCTGTGACACTTAATATACCTTTATTATTCATGAATGTTTCTACAGCTCTTAACAGTCAGCTGCTTCTCTGCTTGAAGACCACCAACAGGAAAGCGATCACGACCTCCATGATGTTCATTTCATCCTTTCTGAGATTTGAATTACTGGCTCTTTTCTTTCCACTGAACTTTGACAGATGATGCCGAGGAAAGGGTTGGTGGTATAGGCAGCAGACCTCTGGAAGAATTGTTGCTCAGCAGGAAGAGAATTAAGGGAAGTCCTGAAGCTGTGGCACATAGCAATTTCTCTCACAGGTAGTTACTCTCACAGGTACTTCCCTCTGCCATCCTGTCTACTCCCATTGCCAGACTACTCTGAATTAAAGAGCTCACATGCTAATTGTTCATAACTGGTGAAGAACTACGTTTGACTGACTAAAGCTTTCCTGGGAGAGTGATTTTATCTCTGCCTCAGTTTCCTTATCTTTCAAATCAGGATAATAAGAGTTTTTATTTCATGAAGTTATGGTAGTTAGAAGTGATTATACATATCCATACATATTCAAATAATAGAGAGTTGAAATAATATACTTTAGTCATAAATAGTATGAAATTAAAGGGTAGATCTCCCATCCAAGACACTCAGGAGAGGTTGCCCAAAGACAGAGTTTTTGACAGAAAAATTCAAAGTGAAATCAATTAAATATCTTCAGGTTCATAAGAAACTATTATAAGTCTTTTAACTGTCTGAAAGTATAAAAACTGGGGGGTATCCAGAAACAGAGTTATAGTACTCCCGTAGGAGAGTGATAGCAAAAGTCTGGTCTGTGGGTCAGGATCACTTGATCTCACTCTTCTGAGGCAGCTATGGAAAAGACTTGAAATTCAACAAATCTAGGATGGTGTCGTGTTGTGTTGTGTTGTGTTGTGTTGTGTTGTGTTGTGTTGTGTTGTGTTGTGTTGTGTTTTCATCAGATAATTGCTTAGCTCTGGTTTATGGTAGTACTAGGGATTGAGCCTGGGGCCTTTTGCTCCACCAGTTTGTACATCTTTGTGCAAAACTATAATGCTACCTCCCCAGCCCACTAGAAGCTTTTCCTTCACAAGAACAGTTAAGTGTTCATTTTTAAGTAATTTTTTTTTTAACCAGAGCACTTCTTAGGTCTGGTTTATGGTAGCATGGGGGATTGAACCTGGGACATCAGAGGCTCAGGCATGAGAGTCTATCTGCATAACCATTATGCTATCTACCCCCACCTTTAAGTAATTTTGCATGGCCCACAAATGACTTTAGAAATATCCAAATGGCCCTTGGCAGATAAGAGATCTGTGACCCTGCTATAGAAGAAACACACATATATGAGAGTCAAACACATATTTTCAGAGAATCTGCTCCTTGGCATGTGAATACCATATTCTTTGTCAGATGAGTCCTCCTCTTCTTTCCTTGAATTCCCAGTCTACCATCTTATTCTGTAGCTCAAGATATACACCCTCACTTTGTCACTTTGACTTTGGTGTCCACGTGTCTTAGTCATATGTATCTAATTAAACATTTTTCTTCTATTTATCTACTTGGTTTTAATTTGATTATTTGAGTAACCTGAGAAGAAGCTAGAGGGGCAGGAGAAATTGTCCCTTCCCCCCTGATACTATCACAGCCATCGGGCTAAAGGGAGTATATCCTAGTAAAGTTATAAGTCTTGTTGGTCTCATACCTGTCTTCTTCCTCAAAAGGAGTCTACTGGCCATAGCTGAGGTAGTTGGCCATAATCAATATGTATCATGTGTATGAGCATCCTCAGTATTTTTGTAAAAAGGTAGTAACTACCTCAGCAGGTGAAAACTCCATATATGTTTATTGTCAATTAACATGGGATGATTTGAATATTTAATAGAATATTCATAATCTGAGTGCCTCTCCTTTGTGCTCCATAATTTTCTTCTCTTGTAACAGTCTTTAGATTCAACTATGAGTATCACAAGAGATGAAATAGTGCTGCGGGTGTCTTTCTCTCTCCTGCTCTGTCTCTCCCTCCCCTCTCAATTTCTCTGTCTCTATCCTACAAAACTAAAATTAAAAGGTGAAACAAAAACTAGCAGATTTGTACTACAAATAATGAATATAAAAGAGGTAAAATGTTTGTAATGGGAATTGCTAAAATAAATACTTAGCATTGTCAGATAAAAGCATTGTCAGATAAAAGCATTCAGAAACTACTAATGATTCTCAATAGCAGAATTAATTTTAGATGTATTTATAAACCAAAGGATTCTGGCATGTGACTTTTGTTGTATGACAGTCCAATCATATCAAATATTTGGCACAGAAAAATTCAAATGGAATCAGACTAGAATATTCATAGTGATTTCCTAATTTTATTTTCTAATTTGCTGGAATACTGTTGTTCAACTTTAATGTTGGAATAATATGTTTAATTCAATTGATTTAGAATATTTATAGCAAAGATAACACAGGAAGCTCCCCTATACCCTTTCTTAGCTCCCCTACTGTTAACATTTCACACTACCACCATGCATTCGTCAAGATCCAGAAACAAACATTGGTAGATTTCCATTAACCAAATTAGCTAAGCTCCAGATTTTATTTGGATTTGACCAGTTTCTACACTACCCTCCTCCTTTTCTCCCTCCTCCTCCTCCTCCTCCTCCTCCTCCTCTCTCATGACTCTGTTCATGGTGGCCATCACAATTAGCTTTCATCTTTCCATAAGTTGCCCTGCTCTTGACACTTTCTAAGTCCATCTTTTCTCACATGTCTTGTCAGACTTGAGGAGCACAGGCCATATCCTAGAAAGGGTCCTCAATCTAAGTTTATCTCTTGCCTTTTTGTGTGTGGTTAAATTGTGGTGAAATGTTATTGTTTAAATATATTATTTATTTACTTATTGGATAGAGATAGAGAAAAATCAATAGGGAAAGAGGAGATTGCCTTGCACGTGTGAGAGAATAACAAAGCACAGCAAGTGGGAGTCCCTGGATGGTGTATAAGTGCCCTGGTATTTATTTATTTCCCTCTCTCTCTCTCTCTCTCTCTCTCTCTCGCTCTCTCTCTCTCTCTCATGAACGCACACACACACTTCACTACTTCACTGCTAATGAACCTTCCCTCTGTTAGTCCTTGAGCATTGTGACATGTGAGTTCTAACAGGTGTGGCACTACCCAGCCCCTGAAATTGAATTTTTTTTTTAAGGGAAATGATGTAACCAAACAGGGAAAACTGCTTACATTCTTAGTTTAGCCACCACACACTACACAGCCTTTGCTTTGGGATTTCCTGGGTATCTCTACTTTGTCCTACAAGTCCACTCTATGGCCTTCACGCATGTCAGGCTTTCCCATGTTATTTCTTTTTTTTTTTTTTTTAAATATTTACTTTATTTAATTATTCCCTTTTGTTGCTTGTTGTCTTATTGTTGTAGTTATTATTGTTGTCATCATTGTTGGATAGGACAGAGAGAAATGGAGAGAGGAGGGGAAGACAGAGAGGGGGAGAGAAAGATAGACACCTGCAGACCTGCTTCACCGCCTGTGAAGTGACTCCCCTGCAGGTGGGGAGCCGGAGAGCCGGAGACTCGAGCCAGGATCCTTAGGCGGGATATTATTTCTATATAGTAATAACTATTAGGAAAGAAATGTTTTTACTGAGACTCTCCCCCCCCCGTGTGTGTGTGTGTGTGTGTGTGTGTGTGTGTGTGTGTGTGTGTGTGTGTTAAAGAGTTTATGATAAACCATGCAGTTAAGAAAACTTCCAAGATGGATATTTGTTCTCACAGTATAAAGTTAAGATGCTAAAATAATATTTTAAAAAGGAAATGACAGGGGGGCTTACTTTTTCAAATATTTAAAAGTTAATAATAATTTAAAGGTTCCAGCCTTTAGGTTCATGATTAGTCAACAATTTGTTTGGCTTTATATGTTAACTCTTTTTTTTCAGCCACTAGGTTCCAGATGCTACCATGATGCCAACAGGACTTCCCTGGACAGACAACCCCCGCCAATGTGTCCTGGAGCCCCACTTCCCCAGAGCCCTTCCCCACTAGGGAAAGAAAGACAAGCTGGGAGTATGGATTGGCCTTCCAACACCCATGTTCATCAGGGAAGCAATTACAGAAGCCAGACCTTCCACCTTCTGCACCCCTGGGTCCATTACTCCCAGAAGGATAAAGAATAGGAAAGCTTCCAGTGGAAGTGATGGGATACGGAGTTCTGGTGGTGGGAACTGTGTGGAGTTGTACCCCTCTTATCCTATAGTTTTTGTCAGTGTTTCCTTTTTATAAGTAAAATTTTTTAAAAAAATGAACCACAACATGGGGAGGGGTAATATGGGGGGCCTGGGTTAGTGACTCAGCAGTACAGTGTGTGCTTTGCATGTACGAGAGAATAACAAAAGCACAGCAAATGGGAGTCCCTGGATGGTGTACAAGTGCCCTTGTCTTTCTTTCTCCCTCTGACCGGAGAAAGGGGGAGGGGTGCACACACACACACACACACACACACACACCACTCACAAACAAAGAAAGCCTAGAAGTAACAGGTGGCTCAGCATCACAGCATACTCGGAGGCTCTGGTTCAGTCCCCGACACCATACACAAAAACAAGTGACCCAAAATATTTTTTAAAAACACACTTTTAATTTAGCCCACATGCCATCTGGAGACTATAGTAATAGAGCAAAGAAAGAAAAACACAAATGCTGTGATACTAACAACATACATGATTCCCATCAAGAAAGACATAAGTTCACTAATCAGAAAGCTTGTGACATGCCAAGCTTTACAAAGAGAGAAATATGGAGACCTGAGATTTGACTGGTCACATAGGGGTCATTCAAAAGAAGGAATATGTGCCATCTGCTCTTTTGGCTGATTTCTTGTTCCTAGAGGGGGAAAAAATGTTTCATTCCACAAATTGAATATGCTATTAACATCCACCCAACTTACTTTCCAGTGCATTTCTGTATGCAGATTTTTTTTTTTTAGTCTTTTAACCAACATGTTCAGACTCAAATTGGTCCTACACCAGGGCAAAATGAATACAGTAATAGAAATACACTAAAGAGGATACTGTACAAATTTCTCCAGTGGAAAGTGATGCATTAAGTGATCTCTATGTTTGGGTGGTTATTACTGGAGAAAACTTGAGCCGAGCAATCAAAACATTTCTATCCCACAGTAGCAGAAAAATGAACAATTGCAAAGCAAGTGGCACACATCAGCTCAGAAGAGGTCACCCAGATGAAGAAACAGTCTACTCTACTGATAATTTCCCTGTGTGACTTTACTGTTTAAAGGTGCCAACCAATTCATGGCACCAGCAGACTTTCATCAAGAACCCAGCCCTGTGTTTTCAGCTTTGAGGCTGAAACAGAGGCATGTCACCCATGCTTCTCTCACACGTCCACTGGGACCAACTCTTTAAAGTTACAGGTGTTGACTCAAAGAATATCCTCAATATCACCTTTCCTTCCTTGAAGGTCTGGGTTAAATTGCAATGGCCTGGGACATTCCTCTATTGAAATCTCATGTCCCTGCCTGCCGTTACTGTCCTTGGTCTCCTCTTGGATCAAGTGTGGTGAGCAGTCCTGTTCGGAGTTGCTCCAGACGTAGCCAGGTAAAGTCACGTGGCTGT
This sequence comes from Erinaceus europaeus, assembly GCF_950295315.1. Taxonomy (NCBI): domain Eukaryota; kingdom Metazoa; phylum Chordata; class Mammalia; order Eulipotyphla; family Erinaceidae; genus Erinaceus; species Erinaceus europaeus. The sequence continues at coordinate 25,784,168 of NC_080168.1, forward strand.
CGGGCTGTCTGCTGGCCATCTTGGCGGCTTTGACAGATGTGAGCACCATGCTGGTGCTGTGAGTCACGGTGGTGAGCACTGAGCCATACCTGTGGCCGCCGCATGGGGGCGTCCTCTTCCAGTCGACCGAGAGATTCCATCGGCTCCACAACTTCTTCATCTCAGTCTGAACCTAAAAACCGCAAAGAACCACGTTGAGTACCAGAAACCGTCCCGGGTCTGTAACCTTGTCAGATAGGGTGTTCACCCTGATTTCAGAGGCAGTGGTCATTGTTGATTTCGGTTTCATTCTGCGCCTTTCTGTACATACTCTCTCAGCCTCAAGGGAGTTACTACTGGAGATAAGCAAGTGGAGGCTAAGAGGCAAGGGAGCTGGTCGAGGTTAGTATCTTAAACGCAGGCAAAAAAAACACAATTCAGGGATGGGGAAAGACGATTCCTGTTGCTGAGGAATGGCATGGAAGGTGCACACGGTGAAACCGAAATGAATTATTACTGTCCCGTCACCTTCAGCGTTGGTTTAATGTTCCAATGGAAGAGAGGTGAGGGGAGGCAGAATGAGTAGACAGGCTAGACTGAATGATGACAGATGGAAACTAGACCTTTGGCGGCTGGTATGGTGTAACATATACAGATGTTCAGGTTGTTAAAGTTTATAAACAGATGTTAAGGTGTGAAGCTGTTCACCTGAAACTAATACAGTCTGGTAATATTGCCTCAATTAAAAAAAAAAGTTTGAATGGATTTGTCCTAGGGAAACTTACAAATTGGTTTCTTACAGAACTTACAGTTTAATGTGGTTAAGCTGTAACTGGAATAAGAAGCTCATTAATCCAAGTATTGATTTGCATGTCAGCAATTTTCTTATGTCAGGGTAAGCCATTAAATTGACATTTAAAAGTGCTACAGGAGGAAGAAGCTAACTTATTGACATTAATTCTTGTTTCTCACTCATAAAAAATATGATGAAAATATCTTTCTTCTCCCCCTCCTATTCTACCCTGCAAGTCATCCAAACCTTAAAGAGACTTAAGTCACATTGTGATCACCATAAGTAAGTTTATATGCAGCTAGATTTGTGATACATCTGAGCTTCCTTCAGACCTACCTCTCCATTGCAGTAGCAGTAGACGATAGACACAAAGAAACCCTGGAAAGGAACAATGACTGTTAGTGTTTGACAGTTCATAGCAACTGTAGCACTAATACGTTAAAATGTGTACATTACAAAATGAATACTGCAGAAAGCTTTATAAAGCATTCCCTCCGTTTTCCAAAACCTTAAGTTTTTGTTCAAATTTGTTTGAGGCTTTCTCTTGTTATCAGCTCAGCCAAAAAGTAATTCTGAGATACAGAAAGAAATGATTTCTATGGGATAATCTCACTCATAGGCAGAAGCTGAAAAACAAGATCAGAAGGGAAAACACTAAGTGGAACTTGGACTGGGTTTGGTGTATTGCACCAAAGTGAAAACCCCTGGGGTACAGGGAGGCTTCAGGTCCTGGAACATGATAGCAGAGGAGGACCTAGTGGGGGTTGTATCATTGTGCGGAAAGCTGGGAAATGTTATACATGTGCAAACTATTGTATTATACTGTCGACTACAAACCATTAATCCCCCAATAAAGGAATTTTAAAAAAATAAAGAAGTGATTTCTAAGATATAAGGTTCATTTATGTTTTCATTCAAGAATCACCATCATTTCTCAACTGATAAGTGATCTATACACAGTGAATGTTGGAAAATATAGGTAATGGGCATTATATTGTAAAAAGAGGAAGAAGTGAAGAAAGGGAAGGAGGGATCCAGGAGGTGGCGCAGTGGATAAAGCATTGGACTCTCAAGCGTGAAGTCCTCTTCTGTTCAATCCCTGGCAGCACATGGACCAAAGTGATGTCTGGCCTCTGCCTGTCCCTCTCTCTCTCTCTCTCTCTCTCTCTCTCTCTCTCATTCATGAATAAAGTTTAAAAAGAGAAAGAGGGGAGTCGGGCTGTAGCGCAGCGGGTTAAGCGCACGAGGCGCAAAGCACAAGGACCGGTATAAGGATCCACGGCTCCCCACCTGCAGGATAAAATAAATAAAAATAAATATAAAAAAATAAAAAGAGAAAGAGAAGAGGGAGGGAGAAAGGTTTTTTTAAAGATTTTTTTTATTATTTATCTTCCCTTTTGTTGCCCTTGTTGTTTTATTGTTGTTGTAGTTATTGTTGTTGTCGTCGTTGTTGGATAGGACAGAGAGAAATGGAGAGAGGAGGGAAAGACAGAGAGAGAGAGAGAAAGACAGACACCTGCAGACCTGCTTCACCGCCTGTGAACTGACCCCCCTTGCAGGTGGGGAGCGGGGGCTCGAACCAGGATCCTTAGACTGGTCCTTGTGCTTCACGCCATGTGTGCTTAACCCGCTGCGCTACCACCCGACTCCCGAGAAAGGTATATATATATTTATATATATATATAAACACTCATGAAAATAACTAAAAAAAAAAAAGTGCCCTCATTCATTTAAAATTATTTATTGATTTTTATGCCATGGGAGTTGTTCTGTGTGACAGAGATAAACAGTGCAAACAAGACAGACAAGCTTCCCGCTCAAGTCTACATTCCAGTAGGAAAGACAGATAAAATAAAGAGAAACTGTATGGACTATGTAATCTGAGGACAGAGAAGATACATTCAATGGGGAATCCAGTGAAGACCTCTCTAAAACTGGTTCAGGACAAGCAGCAGCAGCCAACTGCATGGGGAAAGCATCCCCTGCAAAGGAAACAGCAAGTATGAACCCTTGGTGCAGGAACAGGGCTGAGTAACAGAAAATGTGGAAGTTCTTAAACTTAGCAGGTGACAGGGAACCATTCTAAGAAAGCTCCTCAGCAAGCAGTGCTGTGCAAGCCAGAAAACAGCATTTAGGTTTTATTCTGGGTCCAGTGGGAAACCTCTGGATGCTTCGGGCAGGTAAATGGCATGCTCAGATTTAGTTTTTAGGATTCTTCCAATTATGTATCAGGAGTTGATTTACGGTGGCAGGAAGTGGCAGCAAATGGAGGAAGAGTTAAGGGGCTTCTTCAATTCCTCACGTGAGGGATCACATTTCAACGGTGATCACATTTTCAAACAAGATAAAATGCGTAGAAGCAATCTCTTTCTCCTCATTTCCCTTTTTCCCCCTCTTCCCTGCTTTTCCTTTCTTTTGCTTTGGTTTACTTTACACACACACACACACACACACACACACACACTTAGTCTGTAGGTATTACATATTTTACAATATGCTTTCTTGTTCCATTGCCCAGGCTTAACTGTGAGAAACAGCTCTTGCTGTGCTCAGAGGTGAACTTGCCCTTTGCAAAATGAAAAAGCACAAGTACAAGAGAACATCACCCCCTCTCGGCTCTAGGGGAAACAAGTGCATGTGAGCCAGAGAGAAGGCTAAAAAAAGAGGTCTTGAGGCAGAAAAGAAGCACAAAAACTACAAATTACCAGCTGGTGTTCACTACCTGAAAAGAGTTGAAGAAGAGCTCACAGTGCATTCGGATCTCCCACCCGAGCCCAGAGAAGGAGTGAGGCAGGCACACAAACACAATGTAATGTACTCCAAAGACCAGCACCAAGACCAGCGTGGACTTGGCAAGCTTCCTGTAAGAGAAGAACAAGTCTTTTCATTAATCAGCCCAAAACATTAAAGTTTTGAAAGAGAAAAGAAAAAAAAAAAAAAACACCACAACTTAGGGGCTGATGTTGTGCTAGGTTTTTTGTTTTTTTTTTCCCATCTCCTCCCTGTCACTTTTGTACTACTGATAGATCAAATGGTTTATTCTCGCTTTCCATGATTATTATCCCAAAAGTCTCTCAAGCAATTGTAACCTTCTTTAATCACTAATCTTCCCCCTCTACTCAATTATTTATTTACCTATTTGTATTTCTTTTGGAACAAATGTTAGGGGGAGATTAGGACCAGTAAGCTATAAACCTCAATTCCACTGGGACCTGGAACCAGGAGTAATTGTTTTTGGTCCTTATTTTCTCCTTGTGTTGTCACCAAGGAGAATTCGGAGAGCACCAGAGAAAGGCAGGCCCTTTGTTTCCCTTAACTAGAGCAAGGAAAAAGGAAGACAACCTGGAAGTAATAATAGGTGTAGGTTGGCTTAGAAAGAAAGAGCAGGTGAGGCCTTAGAAAATACAAAAAGAGGCCCCAGACTCAACAATTTGCCCACTTCATCCACAAGTCTATCCATGTACCTTTTATTTTTTCTGAATAAAGTCACTGACACCACAGTCTGATGCAATTTTTTGGGGAAGTAAAACCATGGAGAACCAGACACCATGGAGAAGAGACTCTTGGGTCTCCTCCCCCCACAACTAAGTGGTGTGAGTGAACTAAGACCAAAGAGACCTAAATTCAGGGGACGGATCAGTCATTACCTCCCTCCCTGTATGTTGTAACTATTTTATTAGCTGAAAAAAATCAGGTGAAAGAGTCAGTAGTCCACAAAAACTATTGATAATAAATGTCCTGGTCAGGAGTACATAGCATAATGGTTATGCAAAAAGATTCTCATGCCTGGGGCTTCAAAATCCGAGGTTCAATCCCCCACACCACCATAAACCAGAGTTGAGCAGTGCTGTGGTAAAAAAAAAAAAAAAAAAAAAAAACTCACAAACAATAAGTAAACCTTCTGGCATTGTACTAAATCATCTTACTCGTATCTACTTTTCTATTTTTCTTTTTTGCCTCCAGGGTTGCTGGGGCTCAATGCCTATACTACAAATCCACTGCTCCTGGAGGCCATTTTTCCCATTTTGTTCCCCTTATTGTTGCACTTGTTGTAGTTGTTATTGTTGTCACTGTTATTGTTGTCATAGCTGCTGTTGCTGTTGGATAGGACAGAAAGAAATTGAGAGTGGAAGGGAAGACAGTGTAGGAGAGAAAGATAGACACCTGCAGACCTGCTTCACCGCCTGTGAAGCGACCCACCTGCAGGTGGGGAGTCCAGGGCTTAAACTGGAATCCTCAACCTAGTCCTTGTGCTTGGTGCCATGTGTGCTTAACCCGCTGCGCTACTGCCCAGCTCCCTCCACTGTTCTATCATCATAACTCTCAAGGCCTTTGACCAGCAAAAATCATACTGAAGTGCCTAACAGCTATTCGGAGTTACATGTTTGTTCCAACGCATACCTGTCTGCCTCTCCTATCCTTCACTAGTGCCTGGACTCTCTCAGCCCGAGGACATCTATTCTAGCTCATATCTGTAACTTCATCTGCAGCCCAATGGGCTTTATTTCTTTTTTAAAATTTATCTTATTATCTTAATTTATTGGATAGAGACAGCCAGAAATCAAGAGGGAAGTGGGAAATAGAGAAGGAGGAGACAGAGAGACACCTGTTTTAATACTCTCCAAGCTCCCCCCCCCCCCCCCCGCCCGACAGATGCGGGCCTGGCTCCAACCCAGGTCCTTAACATGTGCACTCACCAGATGTGACACCACCCAGCCCTCTGATGGGCTTTCTTAAACACTGCCTCTAGTCCTCATACCTTAAATGATCTTCCACTAACTCCATTTGAAAAGTGTCCTTCACACCAATTTCACTGACAGCAACATTTGTGACAGATGATGGGTTTCTCTGGCCTAAACAATGTTTTCAACTTTTAAAACAAGATCAGAAGAGAAAACACAAGTAGAAACTGAACTGGAGTTGGTGTATTGCACCAAAGTAAAAGATTCTAGGTTGGGGAGGAGTACAGGTCCAAAAAGGATGACAGAGGACCTAGTGGGGGTTGTACTGTTACATGGAAAACTGAGAAATGTTATGCATGTACAAACTATTGTATTTAATGTCGAATGTAAGACATTAATCCCCCAATGAAGAAATTTAAAATAATAAAATTTCAAAATAATAATAATAATGTTTTCAACTTTCAAAGAATCCTTAGGATGTAGTAGTTTTCCTCCTAACAGTTGTGTTGCAGATTACCTCATTCTATTCTTGCATATATGAGTAAGACACTTTGAGTATCTTTATAGAATTTTAATTCAGTCTCATCAGATAAACAGGGACAGCACTAATTACACTTGAAGTATCTTGAAAGACTTGTCCAACATCACTGGGAAGAAATGTGCAATCTTTAAGATGAAAGAGCCCCCCCCCCAGACTTTTCTCAAGATCAAGTGAGTTTTGATTACTAATAGCTCATATGACTAGGAATTTAAAAAAAAAAAAAAAAAAAACTAGGCAAGGGCAAAAATAAGCTAGAGAAAAAACACAGTAAAACTTTGTGGAGTACCCTGCTAGGCTACCATCTGGATTTCCTATGAGTAGACCTCTTTGCAAAAGATAAAAGTTAATTTGTAGTAAACAAGCAGTAATTGAGTTCATCTTCTATTGTATAACAGATTGCCACGTGTTTCACAGTTTAAAGCAGTAGTCATTTATAAATGTTTCTAAATGCCTGAAATTCAGGGACAAAATAGTTGGATCCTCTGCTCGGGTTATCTGAAGGCTAAAATCAAGATGCTTCTGAGGCTACATGATTTACGAACCTCATGGCTCTCTTCTGGGTTCATTCAGATTTCGAGCAGATCTTAGTTCCTTACAGGGGTAGGATTGTGAGCTATTGACCACCTTGCCTGCTACAAACTGCCCTCAGGTTGGCCTAATCATTGGTCCTCACAACGGGTCAATTTATGTCCTCAAAGGCAAGAGGAGAATCTCTCTACAGACTACCAAAATAGAATCATAAAATGTATCATAGTTACAGGAGTGACAATCCTATCCCCTTTTCCGTATTTTGTAACCAAATCAATGGAGATATAACCCCATCATAGGTCTTGCCTACACTCAAGTGGAGATAATATGGATCATTATATGCCAGGGGGTGGGAATCCTGGAGGATGCCTTCCATGCACTGCAAATAATTCCTATAACTAGAAATACAAACTGTGTAGACCGGTATTCTTATTGATATTGACAAGTTTTGCTAACTTCATCCACTTGTAAATTCACTTTTTGAGCACATGTAGTATCTCAACGTTTCCTTCCTGGACATAAATAAAGTATCTGAAGTATTCCCACCTATATTTGTACTAGAGTTATAGGCAAGGGAGACAGCATAATGGTTATGCAAAGAGACTCTCATGCCTGGGGCTCCCAGGTCCCAGCTTCAATCCCCCACACCACCATAAGTCACAGCTGAGCAGTGCTCTGGTAAAATAAATAAATAAATAAATAAATAAATAAATAAATATGTGTGAAAATACATTAACAAATGAAATGTTTTTAAAATGAGTTATAAGACAAATAAATAAACAGGTGGTCCAGGAGATGGAATGGTGGATAAGGCATAGGACTCTCAAGCGTGAGGTCCCAAGTTCAATCCCCAGCAGCAAAAGTACCAGACATTATGTTTTATGGTTTGCTTTGAACTGCTTAGTTCTAGTTTAGGGTGGTGCTGGGGCTTGAACCTAGGACCTTCCATACCTCAGGTATGAGAGGTTTTTTTTTTTTGTCGTTTTTTTTTATTTTTTAAATAATTTATTTCTTTATTGGGGAATTAATGCTTTACATTCAACAGTAAATACAATAGTTTGAACATGCATAACATTCCCCAGATTCCCATTTAACAATACAACCCCCACTATTTCATTCATCATTTTTCATGGACCTGTATTCTCCCCACCCACCCATCCAGCCACCCCAGAGTCTTTTACTTTGGTGTAATACTCCAATTCCATTTCAGTTTTTTGTCTTTTTTTACCAGAGCATTGCTCAGCTCTGGCTTATGGTGGTGTGGGGGACTGAACCTACTTCAAAACTTCAGGCATGAGAGTCTATTTGCATAACCATTATGCTATCTACCCCTGCACTCTTATTTTAAATAGTTATATTTTATTGTATTATTATATTTAGCTATGGAGAGAGAGAGAGAGATACAGATGTCTAAGCCATCTCCCAGCCCAAGGGCTTCTTTTAAAAATATTTTTATTTTTCATTACTTTTTTAATATTACTTTTTTAATAGTAATGAGAGATGGGTATAAAAACAGAAAGATAACTACGAGTCAGTCACTTCTGCCCAAGCTCTCCTTATTCACTGTTTTATCACATTTTATTTTATTGTTATGTTTCATTATGAAAGCTAGAGATACAGAGAGAAAGATACAGAGAGAAAGGGGTAGGCAGGGGTAGATATCATAATACTGACGCAAAGAGACTCTCATATACCTGGAGCTCTGAATTTCCTGCCTCACCATGATGTATGGCTGAGCAAGGCTCTGGTAAATAATAATAATAATAAGTAAATAAGTAAATAAAAAATAAAGGGAAAAATAAGCTGTAAGAATTATGTTTATTTTCTCTTTGAATATTTATCCCCCAATGACAGTGAAAAAGTTAAAGTAGTGGCATATTCCATGTCAATGTACATACAGGTCATCTGTCTGTTTACTCACTAAGATGAATTTTCCAACTCAAATTACCCAGCAGTCCTGGGCTCTGACTTGTTTCCCTGTCCATCTGGCTTTCTAAATAGACACATTTGTGTAAGCAGAGGAGTTAGAGGTACCAACTGAAAGTGGCCGTATGGCTTCCTGAGGACATGATGGTGAATCTGTGTCCAAAAGCAAATTCTGTAAGAGGAATAAAAAGGAGTTAAACAAAGGGCCGGATGGTAGCGCAGAAGGTTAAGCACACATGGCCTGAAGTGCAAGAACCAGTGTTAAGGATCCTGGTTGGAGCTCTGGGGAAAATGGCCTGCAGGAGCAGTGGAATCAGTGCAGGCACCGAGCCCCAGTGACTACCCTGGAGGCAAAAAAAAAAAAAAAAGAGAGAGAGAGAGATAAACAGGGACCAGGTGGTGGCGCACCTGGTTGAACAAACTTTTATAATGTGCAAGGGCCCAGGTTCAAGCTCCCTGCCCCCACCTGCAGAGGGAAAGCTTTGCAAGTGGTGAAGCAGTGTTGCAGGCAACACTCTGTCTCTCTCCCTCCCCACCTCCCTTTTCCCTCTGAATTTCTGGCTGCCTCTGTCCAATAAATGTAAAGATAAAAAAAAAAAATCTAAATAAAATACAAAATAAAAAAAGGAGTTCAACAATTTGTTGGATCCAGTGTCCTATCTAGAAAATAGGCAGGTTAGTTCACCTGGAGAGTGTACCCAGTTTCTCACAGTTACAACTCAGGGTAGAGCCTGGGCCCCACTGCACTGACAGGAGGCAAGTGGGGGTTGGGGGGTGGCGGGCTTCAGTACTGTGGCATCTTTCTATCTCTATTTCTATTTGAAAAAGTAGGCCTGGGGCAGGGCAGTAAAGGCCCACTCATGACAATAAGAGAAAGAGGGGAAGAGAAGTAATAAAAGAGGAAGGGAGGAAGGGAAGAGAGAAAGAAAATAGATAATAGATATTTTTTGTTAGGATGGCCATAGGATTTTTTGATTCTTATACGAGCATATACACATAGATAAGTTAAAGTGATGGAATTGTTTGTGGAAATTGCTGAGTCACATAAGGTGAAATACCTTGGGGAGTGTAGAAAAGAAAAAGCATTTTTGGGGGGAGTCGGGCGGTAGCGCAGCAGGTTAAGCGCACGTGGCATCCAAGGACCAGCATGAGGATCCCAGTTCAAGCCCTCGGCTCCCCACCTGCAGGGGAGTCACTTCACAAGCGGTGAAGCAGGTCTGCAGGTGTCTGTCTTTCTCCCTCTCTGTCTTCCCCTCCTCTCTCCATTTCTCTGTCCTATCCAATGACAGCAACAACAACAATAATAATAACTACAACAATAACAAAAGGGGATAAATAAATAAATATTTTTTAAAAAGCATTTTTTTTTCCCGTTGTCTGTGTCCCATGCATCATTTCAGCACTCTTAGGTCAACTTTTTCACATTCTGTGGCATGTTCACGTAGTGTCCAATTCCAGACCACACAAGGGATACACCTTACTGGGCAAGTCATCATCCAGCCTAAAGAAGCCATTTTTTCTTTTTTATTAGTGATTTACAAGATTGTACCATAAAAGTATATAATTCTACACTTTTCCTACAACCAAAGTTCTGTACCCCAATGCCTCTCCAGTGGTAACCAGTATAGTTCTCCTAAGCTCATAAATATGATTGACTGCATGTAGAGAGATATATAAAGTTGTTTTCTACTCCCTCTCAGATAAGAGGAGCAGCACCTGACTTCCACAGATTCACTGTCAATGCAGTGGGGCCCAGGCTCTAACCTGAGTTGTAACCGTGAGAAACTAGGTACACTCTCCAGGTGAACTAACCTGCCAACTTGAATGTCTATTTTCTAGATAGGACACTTGATCCAACAAACTGTTGAACTCCTTTTTTATTTTATTTTTTTAAATAATTTTTTATTATCTCTACTGACTAGTTCATTCATTCATCTTTTCAGTGATACAAAGGCCCCTGGTAACAAATGTTTCGGGTCCTGATGGAACTTGGGTTCAGAGCCTTCTGGTTATATTTCCCTAACACTCCCTCTTCTGGAAGTATGGACAGCAACTCTCTGTTTTTTGGGGGGGCAGGGAGCAGGTACGAAAGGAAGGCGTTCCAGTGAAGAGGCCGTCTGATCTGCATTTCCTCTCACCACCTGAAAGGGCATCTTCCTCTTTGCCTTATCCCAACCAATCTCTCTCTGTAACAAGGATGATAAATATTTTTTTTCAGATACTCTCTTCAGGTGGTCTCTCCTCAGGAAAAAAGTTCAAAATTGAGTGGCTATAAATTTAAATACTCAGGGAGTCAGGCAGTAGCACAGCAGGTTAAGCGCAGGTGGTGCAAAGCACAAGGACCAGCGTAAGGATCCTGGTTCGAGCCCCCGGCTCCCCACCTGCAGGGGAGTCCCATGACAAGCAGTGAAGCAGATCTGCAGGTCTCCCTCTCTCTGTCTTACCCTCCTCTATCCATTTCTCTCTGTCCTATCCAACAATAATGACATCAATAATAACAATAATAAAACAACAAGGGCAACAAAAGGGAATAAAAATAAATAAATAAATAAATAAATAATTTTAAATACTCAATTAAGTCTCATAGGATCATTGGATCGAAACACATTGTTTTTTCTAAGACTATTTTTTTTTAAAAAAAAAAAGCTTTTTAAATGTGATATCTAATACATCAAAACTGAGTACCTTTTACTTCAAAGAGTCATTTCCCACTACAATCTTACCTACAGCTTAATTCCCAGCATTATTAAGTATATTTCAACTATGGAAAAAATGTATTTGGCTGAAAAATGTTCCCTGACTACTGGTTGTCTAGAACTGTTCTTCTTCTTCTTCTAGCATTTGCCCTTCTTCCGTAGCCAGTTCAATTGATCACTTCAAGCCTTAAAACCTCTGGACACCAGATTATATTAAATGTATTCTAAATTTCAAATAGTAGATAAATTACTCTATTCAGTCATTAAAAGTAATCCCTCATGAATGAACTAAAAATATTATTTTTTCTATTTTTTTTTAAGAAAACCCACCCTTTGTCTTTTCCAGTCTCTCAAATTGCTTGGAAATTTTTATCCTAGACGCTGAAGTTCACATCATTAAGAACTAAAGAAATCACCAGCTTTTACTAAGAACTAGAAAAATAAGCAGGTTTCTGACACCACAGCACTTTTCACTCACTGCCTGAAGCACAATGAAGGTTACTTGTGCACATTTCGATTGTGCTGTCATTCCTTGTCCTTTGTCTTCAGTAGGGGAGTATGACGCAGATTACATAAAATGATACCAAGTGTAACAGAGGCCTTTCACTATAAACTCTTGCACACAATTTCACTACACTACCAGCACTTGCAGCACTCTGTATAACTGGAGTGAGAAACTACAGACTAGTTCATTCATTCTTTGTGTTCTGTTCCAGGCTCAAGACCATATCTGTAACCTTTTTACGATACATTGCTGTCTAGATGAGTAAGTAGTTCAACCAAGTAAGTAGTTCTAAGCAAGTAAGTAGTTCTAGCAAGTAGTTCAACCAAGCACTTAGAGAGAATTTGTGACTGTAATTTCTTCCTTTCTGCACCTGAGATACCATTTCATAACAGCCTAAAGCAGTAAGAGTTAGGTACATCTTTGGAGGTATAAAGACCTCCATTTGGGGGTCAGGCAGTAGCACAGCAGGTTAAGGGCACATGGCACAAAGCACAAGCACCCGCATAGGGATCCTGGTTCGAGCCCCCGGCTCCCCACCTGCAGGGGGTCACTTCACAAGTGGTGAAGCAGGTCTGCAGGTGTCTATCTTTCTTTCTCTCCCCCTCTGTTCTTCCCCTCCTCTCGCTTTCCCTCTGTCCTATCCAACAACAACAATAACAACAATAATAATAACCACAACAATGATAAAACAAGGGCAACAAAAGGGAAAAAAAGCCTCCAGGAGCAATGGATTCATAGTGCAGGCACCAAGCCCCAGCAGTAAAGTAACCCTGGAGGCAAAAAAAAAAAAAAATCCTCCATTCACGTGATTACCAAATATGTGTTCAATTGCATAGAGGCCACTATTATTCAATATTTAATCTCCTTCAGTCAACACATTGGAAAGGGTTTAAAGTTTTATATTTAGTAGGTGCTAATTGATGGGAAAATTGGAAACAATACATTTTGCTGATTTCCATTATTTTAAGTATACAGATAAAATTGTGATGATAATTTGCAAACAATTTCCTGGAAAGTCACATAGTTTATGAGAAAATCACAATCGCCACAAAACAGATACAAATCTTTCTTAGAATTTAAAAACACTGTGAAGGTACCGTGTATGTTCTATGTATGTTACATTTATGTATAAGTCATAGTTGTATATACATACAAGTATGTGTATCTGTTCGTGTATATGCATGTGATTTTCTAATAAATTATATAACTGAGCAAATGAAAGTACATATTTATAATTTTAATTGCTTAGAAACATTAGAGATCAATTGACACCCATTCTATACTTGAAAGAGTAACCAAAACCATGCCTCGAAGCTTAGCTCTCCTGAAATTACCTGTATTGTTTTCCTGTATCATGCTCAATTGCATTAGTCTCCCAAATTTTGGTAGCCAGAACTCTAACAGTATTCAGAAACAGAATAAAATTCAGCTGAAAGAGAAGGAAACATTACAAAATAATTATTAAGTTAGTCTTTAAGATTTTTACACTAATTTGAACTTGTTTTGTCAAAAACTGGAAAGTACATTCTGGAAGTGTGGCTACAGAGCTGTGGTTTGCTCTCAACTAGGAAAAGCAATGAGAGCCGGGGGGTAGCATAATGGTTATGCAAAGAGATTCTCATGCCTGAAGCACCAAAGTCCCAGGTTCAGTCCCCCACACCACCATAAGCCAGAGTTGATCAGTGCTACAGTCAAAAAAGAAAAAGAAAAGAAATGATAATCACCTGAAGGTTTAACAATTTATGAACGGGATCTCTTCAAGAACTCACCAAGCCACAGCCACCAAGTTGCAGATGCTACCATAATGCCAACCTCACCAATATATCCTGGAATCCCACCTCTCCAGATCCCTAGCCCACTAGGGAAAGACAGAAACTGGCTGGGGGTATGGATCCACCTGTCAACACCCATGTCCAGCAGAGAAGCGATTACAGAAGCCAGACCTTCCAGCTTCTGAGCCCTATAAAGATCTTTGGTCCATATTCCCAGAGGGATAAAGTATAGGGAAGTTTCCAATGGAGGGGTTAAGATACAGAACTCTGGTGGTGGGAACTGTATGGAATTATACTCCTCTTATCCCACAATCTTGTCAATCATTATTGAATCACTAATTAAAAAAAAAAAAAAAAACTGTACCCAGTCCACTAATGCAAACTAGGGAATTTGAGATTAAACACTAGAAATCCAAGGATTCTCTCACAAAAACAAAGAAAATACTCAAACAGCACTTAGAACAAGAAATGCCAGTGGAATTCCCAAAGTTCAAATGAAGCCCCCTAGCACCCTAGTAAGACAAAGAATACAGTTATTGCATAAATGTAACCAACTTCCCTGTTTGAAATGAATTTCCATATTGTGTTACCTATTTAGAGAGAGAAATAATACAGCTGGAGAATGCTGCCTCTTACAATATATGAAATACTGGATGAAGTATCCAAGGTTAAAATAAAGGACAAGATGCTGAATAAGAAAAGCTTTCAAAATGTGAACTGGTATAGCTACTGAGAGAATACTCAACAAATCAACAGTAGAAGTATCATGTAATCCAGCAATTCAACTTCTGGTTATTTATCCAAAAATTACCAAAACACAAAAAAGACATATGCTCCACGATATTCACTGCACATTATTTGCAACAGCCAGAATTTGGAAACAATCTGCATGCCCACACAGAGGGGGAGTACTGATAGGGCGACACACAGGCAATAAATATAGGCATAAAGGTAGACATAGGTGAATGTGCAGTGTGATGCACAAACACAAAAGGTGACGTCTTGCCATTTGCAACAGTATGGGTGAACCCTGAGGGAATTATAGGAAGTGAATCAACATAATCAGAGTGAGAAAACTATAAATCCCTTCATACACAAAGTATAAAGAAAGCAAACTAACTAACAAAAAAAAACAATAGCAAGCTCTCAAATGGAAAGAACAAGTTGGTGTTTACCACAGAGGGAGAGGGTGGCTCCGGCTCCCCGCCTGCAGGGGAGTCCCTCCACAAGCGGTGAAGCAGGTCTGCAGGTGTCTGTCTTTCTCTCCCCCTCTCTGTCTTCCCCTCCTCTCTCCATTTTTCTTTATCCTATCCAACAACAACGACAACAATAAAACAATAAGGGCAACAAAAGGGAACAAATAAAATAAATATTTAAAAAATAATAATAAAATAAGTAAAATCTTTTTTTTTAAAAAAAAGAGTAATGTGTTTGTCAATACAGGGCCACATTAATACACAGCAAAGGTCTCAAGTAAAATGTCTATCATCACAACTCAGTTAACTAGAAAAGAGCAGCAGAGGGATCTGAAAGTTAACAGGAGGAAGGAAAGAGTCAAAATAAGAGCAGAAATTAATGAGCTAGAAACCAGAAAGGTGATTGAAAAGATCAGTGAAACCAAGAGCTGGTTCTCTGAAAGGAGAAATAAAATAGGCAAACACTGGCTAGTCTCACAAAAAGAAAAAGAGAAAAAGCAATGAGAAAAACAATAAGGGATGGGAAAAGTAAAATGACAATTGGATATGGTGAGATGTAAAGAATCGTAGATGAATACTTACCTGGCAGGGGAGACACCATGATCAAGAATCGTAGATGAATATTATGAGCAGCTCTATGCAAATAAATTGGACAACCTAGTTGAAATGGATGCATTCCTAGAATTAAACCACCTGCAAGCTTAACCCGAGAGGAAATAGAACACCTGAACAAACCAGTCACTAGTACAATCACCAAAAATCCTGCTAAGAATAAAAGTCCAGGTCCAGATGGCTCTGCTAATTCTATAAGACTTTCAAAGAAGAACTAACACCAATACTTTTCAAACTCTTCCAGAAAATTGAAGAGAGGCAAATCCTCCCAAACACAATTTACGAGGCTAACATCACTGACCCTAAAAGCAGGAAATAGATGCTACCAGAAAAGAAAGCTATAGATCTATATCGCTGATGAACACTAACACAAAGATCTTGAACAAGATCTTGTCAAATCAAATCCTACAACATCTTAAAGAACAATTTACCAATACCGAGGGGGCTTCTTCATCCTTGGGAAACACAGATGGTTCAGCATCTGAAAGTCAATCAATGTAATTCATCATATCAACAAAAAGACAAAAATCACATAATCATTATCAATTGATGCCGACAAGACATTTGACAAGACCCAACATTCATTTATGATAAAGACCATCCAGAAATTGGAAATAAAAGGGCAATTCTTCAATATAATAAAGGCTACATATGGCTAACCCAAAGCTAATGCTATTCTCAATGAGTAAAAGCTGAAATCTTTCCCCTTAAAATTGGAAACCAGACAAGGCTGTCCACAATCATTCAACATGGTCCTTGAGGCCACTTCAATCAGACAAGAAAGAGATGTTAAAGGTATACAGATTTGAAAGTAAGAAATAAAACTCATTATTTGCTGAAGATATGATAATAAACCTAAAGAACCCCAAAGATTCCATCAATAAAACTAGAAATAAGGGGCCAGGCAGTAGCACAAGGAGTTAAGCACACATGGTGCAAAGCGCAAAGACCACCTCAAAAATCCCGGTTCGAGGTCTGACTCCCCACCTACAGAGGGTTGCTTCACAAGCAGTGAAGCAGGTCTGCAGGTGTCTATCTCTCCTCCTCTCTGTCTACCCCTCCTCTCTCCATTTCTCTCTGTCCTATCCAACAATAATTACATCAATAAAACAACAACAATAACCACAACAAAATAAAAGACAAGAGCAACAAAAGGGAAAAAAAATAGCCTCTAGGAGCAGTGGATTCGTGGTGCAGGCACAGAGTCCCAGCAATAAACCTGGAGGCAAAAAAAAAAAAAAAAAGAAAACTAGAAATAATAAATTCAGCAAAGTAGCAGGATGCAAAATCAATATAAACAAATATGTGGTATTTCTGTATACAAATAAAGAGTCAGAGGAAAAGAAAGAAAAAGACTTGATTGTTCCTGGATTGAAGAATAAATATTACTAAAATGGCCATTCTACCAAAGGCAATCTATAGTTTCAACACAATACCAATCACCACCCAATGGCATTTTTTAAGAAAATGGAACAACTTATCCAAAAATGTGTATGGAGCCACAAAAAAAAAAAAAAAAAAAACATAAATAGCCAAAGCATTTCTGAAGAAAAAGGAAAAGAAATGGAGGTATCATGTTTCCTAACTTCAGTTTATACTACAAAGCAATAGTGATTTAAAAAGCATGGTACTAGAATAAAAATGGAATTCATTGGGATAATGAAGATCTGCAACAAATGGTGCTGGGAAAATTGGACAGCCACATGTAGAAACATGAAGCTAGGGTGGCTGGGCAGTAGCACATGGCATGAAGTACAAGGACCAGCTCAAGGGTCCCGGTTGGAGCCCCCAGATCCCCACCTACAGGTGGGGTCACCTTACAAGCAGTGAAGCAGGTCTGCAGGTGTCTATCTTTCTCTCCTCCTCTCTGTCTCCCCCTCCTCCTTCGATTTCTCTCTATCCTAAGAACAATGACAGCAATAAGAACAATAACAACAATAAACAACAAAGACAACAAAAGGGGGAAAAAAACTGAAACTAGACCACACTTAACACCATACACCAAAATCAAATCAAAATGGATCAAAAACCTGTGTATTAGACTAGAAACTCTAAAATTTATATAGGGAAACATTGGTGAAACATTGCAGGGTCTTTACATCAATGGTTTTTGGAGACCCAACCGCATTGGCACGGGAAATGAAAGCAAGAGTAAAGAAATGGGACTACATCAACCTAACTATGGCTTCTACAGATCAAAAGCAAACTACCTAAGGATAGCCAGGCTATGGGAGGAAAATATTGCATATTACGCATCCAATAAGTGACTGATACCAAACTTCTATAAAGAACTAGTACAACTCAACGAAAGAAATAAAAGTGATGTAATAAAAAAAGCTGGCCAAAGGTGGCTGGGCAGTGGTGCACCCAGCTGAGCACATATGTTACCATGTGTAAGGACCGAGGTTTGAGCCCCTACTCCCCACCTCCAGGAGGGATACTTCATGAATGGTGAAGCAGGCCTTCAGATGTCTCTCTGTCTCTCTCTCTCTCTCTCTCTCTCTCTCTCTCTCTCTCTCTCTCTCACTTTTGTTGCCTCCAGGGTTATTGCTGGGGCTCAGTGTCTGGCTCCTGGAGGCCATTTTTTCCCACTTTAGTTCCCCTTGTTGTTGTGGTTATTATTGTTGATGTCATTCGCTGTTGGATAAGACAGAGAGAAATGAAGAGAGGAGGGGAAAGCAGAGAGGGGGAGAGAAAGATAGACACCTGTAGACCTGCTTCACCGCCTGTGAAGCGACTCCTCTGTATATGGGGAGCCCCAGATGTCTCTCTTCCTCTCTCCCTATCTTTCCCTCCCCTCTCAATCTTTCTCTCCTATCAAAGTAGAAAGGAAAAAACAATTGCCTCCAGGTGCAGTGGATTCATAGTGCTGGCACTAATCGCGAGCAATAACACTGGTTGGGGGAAAAATAGCAAAATAACTAGACAGCTTTCTAAGTAAAAAATACACATGGTCCACACACATATGCTTCAGGAGCCCGGCAGTAGTGCAGTGGGTTAAGCGCACATGGCACAAAGCACAAGGACCCTCATAAGGATCCCAGTTGGAGCCCCCAGCTCCCCACCTGCAGGAGGTTCGCTTCACAGGCGGTAAAGCAGGTCTGCAGGTATCAGTCTTTCTCTCCACCTCTCTGTCTTCCCCTCCTCTCTCGATTTCTCTCTGTCCTATCCAATAACAACAATAAACAAGGGCAACAAAAGGGAAAAAATAGCCTCCAGAAGCAGTGGATTAGTAGTGCAGGCATGGAGTCCTTTATTTTACCCTGGAGGCAAAAAAAAAAAAAAAAAAGAAAGGAAGGAAGGAAGGAAGGAAGGAAGGAAGGAAGGAAGGAAGGCTCCAGTTCACTAATTAGTAGGAAAATTCTCACACATGTGAGAATGTCCTACATCAACAAAGTAAAAGATGACAGGAGATTTTTTTTTTTTTTTTTTTAGAAAAAGCCCTTTCTGAGAGAAAGCTATTTATAAGACAGGGCTAGCATTCAAGTACAGAGCATGTTTTTTTCATCAGGAATCATCCATCACATGAGATCCCCTCCTCTTTCCTAGCGGGGGTTATATAGCCCTTCATTTTGCATCACTGGCTTTAGAACTTCTATCTATGTAATTCTCCATATATACACAATTAAATTGGTTCTTTTCTCCCACTATTACGTATGATGTTAATTTGTTACTCCACTAACCCTAAAAGAAAACAGAGGAGTTAGAGGAAATTTAATTTCTATTCCTACACCTTCTGGGGGAGGGGGGATTTTACATAAAGAATGACAAAACAACTAAATAAGGCAATGTTTTGTTCCGCAGTAGAGAAAATCATAAAATAAAATGATGCGTGAGCATTACAGTCAGGAATACAAGGAATGGATTTTATTCAAATATGGTCTTAAAATAATTCAAATATCAAAATTTCTCATAACTGAAATTTAAAAAACTTGTTTGAGTGGTGCACCTGGTTGAGAGCACATGTTGCAATGCTCAAGGACCCGGGTTTGAGCCCGAGTCCCCACCTGCTGGGAGAAAGCTTTGCAAGTGGTGAAGCAGTGCTACAGGTATCTGTCTCTTTCCTTCTCTGTCTGCCCCTTCCTCTTGACTTCTGGCTATCTCTAACCAATAAAAAAAATTAAAACTTATTTGACATGAACCACAAATGAACTGAAACACACTGTCAAAATTTCAGCCATGGAAACTCTGGCCCCTGGGTTCTCTGTGAGACTTTGTTGCCAGAGTGACTTTGCCAAGATCACTCTACCCACTCCCTTTGCTCTGTTGCCAAATCAGAATATCCCCCATTTAATGTAGAATTTTCTTTTATTTTTGGCATCAGCAATAACAATAAAAACATAGTCAGAAAATTAAACCACAATTTACATATAGGAAAGTTCAAAATTGTGAAATGTCAACAAACCATCCATTTGCACTTGGAACTTCCATCTAGATCTTTACTGAGGAGGGTTTTCTCTCTCCCTATTCATGATGTGTATTTCTGCCTCAGCCACCCTAATACACACATACCCTTTGCTTCTCTCCATCCTTGGAGGAGACATACTGTTTTTTGAATAAATGTGGGAAGTCTGAGTGTGTGTTTCCTTCATTGAATCTATCCTTCTTTCTGTTAGGAGACTGCAAAAAGCAAACTTTCTCTGCAGCATTCCCATAGTTAGGAGCCTGCCCGTTGGGACTCTATACCTGTGGGGACAGTTCCTGGTTATTTAGTGGTTTCCGAATAGGCCCATAGATTAACAGATGCAAGATCAGACCTTCCAACTCAACTTCCAACAATTGTCAGGGTTGTTTTGTTTGTTTGCTTATTTCTTTGTTTCATTTTGGGGAAGATGGGGGGGTGATTCTCTCTCTTGACTTCTTTAGGATCTGAGTATCAAAGAATGCATCCTATAATCAATTAGCTGGCTGAGGAGATAGCATACTGGTTATACACATGAGTTTTGTGCCTGAGGCTTTGCAGGTTCAGTCCCCAGCACCACCATATGACAAAACTGACTGAGCAGTGACCTAGAAAAAAGTTTTTTTTAAATAAATAATCAATTGGCATTTTTTTTAAATTTCATAAGCAAAAGGAACATTGTATTTCATTGTTTATATATATAATCATTGTCATGGGCTTCCTTATGATGTGATAATGATATAATTTGAATGATTTGAATATCTATATATAAAGAGCAAAATTTTAATAATAAACATCTTAATCTATATCAAACATTACAAAATGATTATCTGTATGATAGGTATGAAGACAAAATAGGCAGCTCAGGCATCCCCACTCAATTTATCTCTGAAGAAAGAAAGAAAGAAAGAAAGAAAGAAAGAAAGAAAGAAAGAGAGAAAGAATGGAAGGGAGGAAGGAAGGGAGGAAGGAAGGAGGAAGGAAGGAAGGAAGGAAGGAAGGAAGGAAGAAAGAAAGAAAGAAAGAAAGAAAGAAAGAAAGAAAGAAAGAAAGAAAGAAAGAAGAAAGATGCCCATAGGTGTGGTGGATTCATATGCAGGCACACATCCCCAAGGATAATCCTGGTAGCAATAAAAAAATAGTACTTTTTTAAAAGGGCAGTTGATTTCTTATTGGTTGGAATTCACTTTATAACTTGGGGTCAGCATCCACAGGAATAGTAAAGCTTTAATTTTATTTGAAGTGGTACTTCAGATGTTTAAGAGGGAAAAAGAGTTCTAAAGATTGTCCTCTGGAGGGAGAGAAGCATCAGCTTAGTATTTGCAATACTTAATTTTTCTGCAATTCTTTCTTAAATAAGAGATTAAGGGAGCTGAGTAAGGGCACACCTGGTAAGTACCCACATTGCCAAGCTCAAGGATCCAGTTTCAATCTCCTGCTCCCCACCTGCAGCGGGGATGCTTCATGAGTAGTAAAGGTCTGCAGGTGTATATTTTTCCCTCCCTCTCTCTATCTCCCCATCCTCTCTCCATTTCTCTCTGTCCTGTCTAAGAAAAATCAAAAGAAGAAAAAGGAAAAATGTGCTATGGATTCACAGTGCCGGCATTGAGTCCTAGTGATAACCCTGAGAGTGAGAGATTAAAATTCATAATTTACTTAAAATTCCTTTCCTACTAGTCTACCCTCACCCCCCAACCTCTTGTCTTTAATGACTAAGTCTCCTCTATCAACAACTGGGTAAAATAAGCCATTGGCTCAAAAAAAAAGCAGAGCTATCTTGACACCTGCATGTTTCTCTATTTTCATGTTCTGTAAAGTACACTGGATATAATACTTTTAAAATATGTCAAATGAAACTTTTTAAAGTGTATTACTTTCTTAGAAGTGTGATCATAATACTTTATTATAAGTGTCATGTATTCCTTTATCCCAAGTATCATAATTCCCTAGGAACCATTTAAAAGGTACATGGAACAAAGCATTTTTGAAAAATATTAAGAATCTGGAGCTCTCCATTTAGTGTATGCTAAGTGTTATGCAGCCTCCTCAAGAGCTGCTTTTGGGTTAGTCATTCAAATTAAATCATTATTCATATAATGAACAAGCCCTTGACAAACAACTCAAACTATCTGTTAAATGCAAAGATAAATTCTTAACCTGGAAATACATATTGCATGCCATAATATCTTAAAGTTGTTAAATACAACAATAAAAAGTCACCAGAGGCAGCTTAAACTGGGAGCTGCAGGTGGTAGGGAGAAGGTGGCACCATTTTGGAACACAGGCTTAGCCCCAACAAGGCAGGCAACTGTGTGGCCAGCCCAGGCAGCCGCAGAGAGTAGTAGCTGGAGGCTAGAGTGCAGTCTGAAACAGGCCACTGTCGTTTGGGCATTGAATAGCACCACTCATCACCTTCTGAACTAGACTAAGGTAACAGGGAAGGCTCTCGCCTAGCCCCACCCTGACCCCAAGACAAATAAACAATATAGGCACAGCTGGCTGAACATCAGAAGCCATGCTTACCCAAAACATGAAGGAGGACTCAACTGTCCAAACTCACAAAGATTTGGAAAAAATGTCTGAGTTTGAATTCAGAAAGCTATTATTATGAAGGCAATGCAAGGCTCCAACCATAACATATAGACACAAAATGATTTCTCATCTCAGAAGTCATTGCATCAAAGAGCTATAAAATATACAAAGAAAACTCTAGTATATGAAAGAAACTACAGTATATGAAGGAGCTACATTATGTGAAGAAAACTTTGGATCAAGTTGAGACCTTATGTATGAGGCCTAGTAAGCAGAATAAATCAGCCTGGGGACAATATCAGGACTAGAAGATAAAGCGACCACACTCTTTGAGTACAAAGCTGCTGAAGAGAAGTTCACAAAAAATAAAGCAATTTCCTGTGAAGTATCAGACTACAGCAGAAGAAAAACTGTGAGAGGTAATGGGGACAAAGAGAAGGAAGGAGAAGAATATTTTTTAAAAATCATAGCAGAAAATGTTCACACCTGGGCAATGTTCAAAACATATCCATCAAGCAGCTCTGAATCCCTAATGGCCCACTCCATGAGAATAGGACTAGAAAGCTGGATCAGGGCAGAGAGAAACTTCCAAATATGGGGAAAGTATGTAAATACCATTAACTGTAAACCCCATCAATCTGACCTAACTTTATATTTTAATGCTTTTCAGCCACCAAGTTGCAGTTGATACCATGACACCAGCCTGACTTCCCTGGGCAGACGACCTCACGAATGTCTCCTTGAACCCCACCTCTCCAGAGCCCTAGCCCACTAGGGAAAGACAGAAAAAGGCTGGGAGGATGGACCAACCTGTTGATGCCTATGTCCAGCAGAGAAGTAATTATAGAGGCCAGACCTCCTACCTTCTGCACCCCATAAAGACCTTTGGTTCAGACTCCTAGAGGGATAAAGAATAGGGAGCCTTCCAATGGAGGGGATGGGATATGGAACTCTGGGGGTGAGAATTGTATGGAATTGTAACTCTCTTATCCCACACAGTCTTGTCAGTCATTATTAAATCACTAATAAAATAATAAATAAAATATTCCTATCATCTAAGAATTTTTTTAAAAATTGTAAATTGCAAATAAAAGACATAAAAATGCATACATACCTAAAACCTTCCAATGTCTCTCCATAATTTTAAGGAAAATCCCAAAGCCCTTCAGGACCCACTACAGAATTCAATTCCCATGCAACTTTATGGCCTTATATACATCTCCTACAGATTCATCTTTTATTCCAGTCACAAAAAATATGACTAGAATATCCATTTACATTTTTAAGTTTCCAGTCACATAAAATTCATGACTCACCTTCCACAGTCAGGTGAACACCCAGTTGTTACACTCATCAGCCACTACTGCAACTTCTAATTTCCTACTAGAGAGACTTCCTGGTTCAGGATTCTCAAAATGGCTTAGGGTACCACCGCTATGATTTTGCTACACCATTTACCTACTATTTTATGACTAATACCTTTCTTCAAAAGATGTACTTTCATTAAGTTATCAAAATTTAAATTCCATATGATTACCACAACAAAGGTGAAACCATTAAATGCTGCTGAACTATGAAAACACTGGAAATAAGAACAGCTGTTCCAAGTTATTTGTTTATTTTTATTAGTGGTTTAAAAATGGTTTACAAGATGATAAAGTTGCAGGGGTAAAGGTCCTTCCCACACCCACCAGCAAAGTTTCATGCCTCCCTCTTCCCCCCACCCCCTTAGCCTCCCTAGTTCTCACAGAGAGAAGTCTTATGTTGTATTCCCCTTTCTGTGTATATAAAAAATTCCCAAAGCAATTAAGCCCCAGTGATGACAAACAATGATAGATAAATGATAGGCAGGCAGGCAGGCAGACAGACAGAAAGATAAAAGATAAATTATACAAGTCAAGTTTTTAAACTTACCCCAATAGCTGCTAAGATTGGAGCTTGATAAATCCACTTGATGTCTCCTGCACTAAGTTCCCAACATCTTCGATACACACAAATAATAATAATAATGATAATGTTCATTAATAAGATGGCAAAGCCAATAGGCAAGAAATATTAAGTAACATTAAAGTGTTAGCATAAAGCTCCAGTATCACAACTTTCTTAGCCACTCATCTGTTACTGGACATTTGGATTGCTTCCAAGTTTGAGCTATTACAAATTGTGCTGCTATGAAATTGGTGAACACAGATACACAGCTGTTACAATTATGAAGTCATCTCCTTCACCTCATCTTGGATGAAACCTGAAGGAATCATGTTAAGTGAGATAAATCAGAAAGAGAAGGATAATTGCAGACATCTATTGAGATGAGCTGAGAAAATTTACCCATGTATCAGTAACTGTACTGTAAACCATTAACCCCCCCTTCTCAATAAAATGATTTAGGAGAGAGAGAGAGATGAATGCCAAATGATAACACTCATAGGTGGAACTTAAGAGATAGGACAGAAAGGAAAAATTGGGCTTTATATCATGCACCAAGGCATTCTTCAAATTTTTTAACTTATCTTTATTTATTTATTGGATAGAAACAGCCAGTGATCGAAATGGATGGGGGTGATAGGGAGAGAGACACCTGAAACACTGTTTCACTGCTTGCAAAGCTTTCCCCCACAGGACCAGGGGCTCAAACCTGGGTCCTTACACATTGTGACATGTGTGCTCAACCAGGTGTGCCACCACCCAGCCACCCAAAGCAATGGATTCTAGGGAAGGAGGGAGGGGAAGAAACTGGAGTGGGGGGGGGGGGCTGGAGTCCTGGGGCACAGTGTTGGAAAAGGACCTGAGCTGAAGGTGACAGTGTTTTGCAGACACCTATCACAGGGAGATGAGAAATTATATCTTTGTGTGGACAGCTGTACTGTAAACAATCGAGCCCTCCGATAAAACGATAAAAAAAATTTTTTAAATAACCTCCAATCTCAAGCTTCCAATTAACACACAAATAGACAAATAACAGTAATAAATTTTCTTGTAAAATATTCAAAGTAGTGAAGAAATGTGTAATAAGTTCTAGTTTACCCTTCAGAAATAAGTAAGATATTATATATACTGACGGAATCTTTTGATGGTGACAAAAGACAAGATCACATTTTTAGAGTCACAAAGATATTACAGTCTTCTAAATGCGCTGTTGTAGATTTTTTTTTTAACCTCCCTAGAATGAGTCATAATAATTAAAACTTATTGGTAGAGAAAATCCTCTTTCAGCAGTTAAAATAATCTGTTTTATACTGATGATAGTACAAATCATTCTTATCCATAGAAATGGAATAGAGAAATGACAAAAATACAGTTGACTCTTGTTGATAGAAATGCAATAAAGTGGGAGTCAGACGGTAGCGCAGCAGGTTAAGCGCACGTGGCGCAAAGCACAAGGAACAGAGGAAGACCCCGGTTCGAGCCCCCGGCTCCCCACCTATAGGGGAGTCGCTTCGCAGGCAGTGAAGCAGGTCTGCAGGTGTTTATCTTTCTCTCCCCCCTCTGCCTTCCCTTCCTCTCTTTATTTCTCTCTGTCCTATTCAACAACAATGACATCAACAACAACAACAATAATAATTATAACAATAAAACAAGGGCAACAAAAGGAAATAGATATTTTAAAAAAGCAGACAAAAAAAAAGAAATGCAATAAGACACTGCATATAGGTGATTATTATCCACAGAAAGCAAAATTAACTATGTTTATAGAAATATAATTGATTAGTACTCTACAAATATTAAATTGTGTTGCATTTATTTATTTATAAATTTAAAGCTCAATTTAGTAAATATAAGCATGATTCATTTCACATATGAACCAGTTATAAAATCATTCTGCTTCCCTCACTGCTGAGGTAAAAATAGTTGACAAATGCTAATTTTTATTTACATAAGTTCTATAATTTTATCTTTTATTTTTTATTTGTGATTATAGTGGGTAACAAGAGCATAAGATAAAGGGTATAGTTCCATACCTCCCACCCTCCCATAATTTTATCTTTAATTTTATTTTCTTATGCAATGGCAAAGCATCCCCTCTACTCACCAAACTATAACCCAGTCTTTAATCTTTAATTTTTAAAAGGTAGTTTTAATATTACTTGATAAGACACCATCCAATTTATCCAGTTCTCATTTTTCTGCTTCTGTTGGACTCACTTCAACAAGATTCTAAGTTCTTTTTTTTTTCCCCCTTCAGGGTTATTGCTGGGGATCAGTGCCTGCACCATGAATGGCTCCTGGAGGCAAATTTTCCCCCCTTTTGTTGCCCTTGTTGTTGTAGCCTTGTTGTAGTTATTGTTGTTGTTGTCGATGTCGTTCATTGTTGGATAGGACAGAGAGAAATGGAGAGAGGAGGGGAAGACAGATGGGGTAGAGAAAGATAGACACCTGCAGACCTGCTTCACCGCCTGTGATGTGACGCCCCTGCAGGTGGGGAGCCTGGGGCTGGAACCCGGATCCTAACGCCGGTCCTTGCGCTTTGCGCCACGTGTGCTTAACTAGCTGAGCTACCGCCTGACCCCCCAAGATTCTAAGTTCTATACAAGTAAGAATCACTATTGTTCCTGTATGCTGACACAAGTATCTATAACAATACATAGAATATAAGCAATCAATAAATATTAGCTGGATGGAAATGGCATCCTTCTCTTTACCTGGGGAAAAAAAAGTCAATACTGAGTCCCTAGTAACAATAGCAAAAAGAAAATTCTTCCTTGGGAGGCCTGGGCAGTGATGCAACCGATAGAATACACACGTTACCAGACACATGGACCCCGGTTCATGTCCCTGGTACCCCTTGCAGGAAGGATGTTTCACAAGCAGTAGAGCAGTGCTGCAAGTGTATCTCTCTCTATGTATCTCTCTTCTTCACCTCTCTCTCTATCTCTACTTCTTTATCAAAAGAAAGAAAAGGGGGGAAATGGCCACCAGGAAAGGTGGATTTGTCAACTAATAACCCTACTGGCAAAATTAATAAATAAATTCCATATGTAATTTCTGATTTATAGGACAGAAAGTACTATAAGTGACAGAATGACAAAAGACAGGTATAACAATGTGAATAAAAGCTTTCCAGTGTACAGTACATTTTCCACTGCATACTCCTTATTAACAGATGTGTGTCTAAACAACTAGAGTGGAAATAGCCGCCAGGGATATTGTTAAAAGAACCCTTCTACTATTCTTATACTCCACATAAAATAAAAATGCCCAATCTCAAAGCAACGCCTGGTCTGATCATCGTATTTATTTATTGAGTCTCTGAAACCTGACCACATGAAGTCAACCTTCATCTCTTACCACTTACATCAGTGCAACCTTGGACATTCCTTTTTGCCCTCAGTATCTTAGTCTATAAAAAATACAATTAAATTCATATTTGCAAAATTCATAAAGGATACCAGATGTGGTCAGCACCCCAAAATGGTAGCTCCTTCCATTTTAATTACTTTCCTCTGGGATGGAGAGTTGATAATATACCAGAGGCTGCCATCACATCAAGGCAATTTTCCACATGATATCTCTAAAAGGCAGTGTCATTGGGCACAGCAGAAAGTGTGAACTCTAGGCAGAAATTCTGAGCCTTCAGAAAGTGGGAGGCTCTTTTTCTACTTCTTTCTCTTCACTCACCTTGCATCAGCCAGAGTCGCTCGTGCCACAGCCCAGGCTGCCACAAATACCGCTGGAAACCCTACAATCAGAAAAAGATTCAGAGTACACTTTTTTTTTTTCAGATTAAGGGACTGTTTTCTCCTGCTCACATAATATACTATGGGGATAAACAGGCATGGAAAATGATGTGTGAACAAGAAATGTTCACTGCTTCCTCTTATTCATCTGAGTAATGAGTCAAGTACATGGTGGTTATTTGTTCCCCATCTTCTGAAGAGGAAGGCAAGTCCATTTTTCACTGACTCAGAGATTGGTGTTTGTGGGAAGGAAGCAGGCAGTGACTGGACATTCTTTGAACCCTGCCGTGCTGGCTGCTACATGCTTCAAGGAGGAGGGTACAAGTGGATCGTGAGGATCTGCAGGGAGGCTTTTGTATAAAATATTATGAGTTTTTGTTATAAAAGAGAGGCTGTAATGTAAAAAATATAAAACCATGATGAAGTCTCAGTAAATTTACTCATCCCCCCCTTCTCCTATTTACCATTGGCTCAAGACAGAAAGAACTGAATGTATGAATGACACAGCAAAAGAAAGCCACTGTATGAGATGATCTAACCATGGCTTATCTATCCTTCCAAATCATAAACACCTTACTATTTTGCAATGTCAGAACTATCATTTGACAATCCACCAGTCCACTCCCCCACCACAGTAAAAAACTGGTTCAAGCTACAACTGAGAGACCCTGATCTCAATATGTCTCTCTTTCACACACACACACACACACACAATTACAGATCGGAACTTTTATGGAACACTACAATCAAGGATCAAAGGATTTAACAAGTAACTTCTCATTGTGTCATCTTTATGAAAGAAGTTTTAAGAAAGAAAAGGAAACACTACAGAAGCTAGTGAACATGTTGCAAGGAGGAAAATAGACTTTAACTTAGATCACTTTTATTAAACACAATATTACCTTCTGCACTTTTTAGAAACACACTTGTAATACAGATATTCTATTAGCATGAGTAAGCGCATAGACTCAAATGGAGAAAAATTCAAACAAAAATGAAAAAGAGTGGCACATCACGATAGAGAGTATCATCTGGTATCCTCAGGGACCGTCTAATTGTACTGAAACTTGATTGGCCTGTATGATTAGTTAGCTTTTCGATTCACTATTTCAACTGTACTTTCTGTTTGCATATGATCTGGTTTTTTAATGTCTGCTCAAATTCTCTGTTCCAGAAAATTTCTGTCAAAATAGAGTTACTGTATTTATGTGCCAATGACTGCTCAAGTCTTAGAACATAGTGAATAAATATTGTCTTTTTTTTTTTTACCTGAAACATATTCTGGTAGGAGAAGCAGAATCAGTAAGCAAATTTTCAGTTATCTATTAGCACTATGAAGAAAAAAAAAAAAAAAAAACTTGGAAGGAGAACTTGGCTCATTCCAACAGGATGGTTCCAAAAGTTCTTATAAAGATCCCTATTCTGGTGGTATACTCAGTAAAGTGCACATGCTACTATGCTCAAGGACCTGGGTTCAAGTCCCCAGCCCTGACCTGCAGCGGGGAAGCTTCAAATGTTGTGAAGCCAAGATGCAAGTATCTGTCTTTCTCTATCCTTCTATACCTCTCCTTCCTCTCACAATTTCTCTCTCTCTCTAAAAAAACTAAACAAAAAAAGGGGGGAGAATAGTCACCAGGAATGGTGGATCATTGGTCATGTAAGCACCAAGCCCCAGAAATAATCCTGGTGGCAATAACAAAAGCAACAAAACAAAAAAAACAAACAAAAATTTCCCTTGCTGTTGTGCTGCTATGCTATCTTTAAAAAGTCCACTTGCCTTTGATTAAGTTTTCACATTTTCTCATTTGCAAATCTTAATCTTCTGCCTCTACAATCTCCTGAGTAACGTTCTCTATACACACTGATTAATAGTGCTTAGGGCTGGAATTGTTTTTTAGATAATTGTAACAAGCATTAAGTATCTAAGTGAAGTTACTCTTCTCATTCTCTTGGAAGACTCTCATTCACAACACTACAAAAATGCAGAAATCTCTTGGGCACTCCTGAAGAAGTCTTCTTAACTAATCTCTGTATCACATTCTTACATAATTAAGAAGACAGGAGGAAAGGTTGAAATGGGGAACTCTGGCAAGTTTAGATGTATTTTTAAATTTAAGTGTTGATCAAAGAGAATTTTAAGTAAATGTTAATGTTACTCAAAATATTCACTGACTTTGAAAACTTAGCTAATTTTACCAAATATGACCAACTGAAAGGAAGCCATCTTTGATCTAAGAGTAAGTATATTTGAACTGTATTCTAGATTTAACTCCTCTATTATGTTCCTTTAAATGAAGATTCGAACCTATTAATAGTTAAAAAAAAAAAAGCAACTATACCTTTTTTCAAATAAAAACCTAGATAGCAACCCACTGTATAAGACAGAGAGCCCTGCCTCAGCTTGACTTTGCTCCTGTGATTGCTAACTTAGCATGATAAAGTCACAAATTGATCGAAATGTACAGAATTAATCCTGAAGTGAGTTTCATCATAATACGGATCCCTTGCTATAAACATGTAATGTCCCACTAACCACTAATGCCACTTCGTAAGAAATGTAGTAACTGCTCAGACATAAAGTTCCAAGCAATGCCTCCTTCTTGCTGTAAAGCACTAGAATTTAATATCCATTGAATTCAGTGGCCATTGCTGCTATTTCTTTAAGAAACCTAGACGTCCCTCGCCATTATTCCAGCAGAACTGTTCTCATCTCTTATAAGACTCTAAAGTCAATACTGATTGAACCCATCTGTCAGAAAAATTACAGAGCCTTTGGAAGTCTGCTGTTGTTACAAAGTGGAGTATCCATTTGTGAATTTTAGATGCTGTATCACCTTCTATGTTAGAATTACTACAGGCAACAAAAGAAATGTTAAAATATGTCTTATTTATAGTCCAAAAAATGTGCATGAAGAATAAAATAAGGCATTGTGTAAAAGGATCAGTCTGAAACAGAAAAGGTACAGTAGAAAATATTTTCATTGAATTAAATATTATCAGCGGACAGAAGCTAAAGAAAACCAAAAAGGGGGAGTCGGGCAGTAGTGCAGTGGATTAAGTGCAGGTGACGCAAAGCCCAAGGACCGGCTTAAGGATCCCTGTTCTAACCCCCTTCCCCAGTCCCCAGGCTCCCCACCTACAGGGGAGTCGCTTCACAGGAGGTGAAGCAGATCTGCAGGTCTGCAGGTGTCTATCTTTCTCTCCTCCTCTCTGTCTTCCCCTCCTCTCTCCATTTCTCTCTATCCTATCCAACAACGACATCAATAACAACAATAATAATAACAACAACAACAACAGGCGCAAAGCGCAAGGACCGGCATAAAAATCCCAGTTTGAGCCCCCGATCCCCACCTGCAGGGGAATCGCTTTACAGGCGGTGAAGCAGGTCTGCAGGTGTCTGTCTTTCTCCCTGTCTGTCTTCCCCTCCTCTCTCCATTTCTCTCTGTCCTATCTAACAAAGATGACATCAACAACAACAACAATAATAACTACAACAACAATGAAAAACAACAAGGGCAACACAAAGGGGAAATAAATAAATAAATAAATATAAAAAATTTAAATGAATAAAAATTAAAATAAAAATTTTTTTAATGAAAATCAAAAAGGATGTGGGATTCTGAAGCCAAAGTGAACTCAAGAGCTAACCTACATAGTTACTACAAATATAAAATATAAAATTAACTGCTCTCCATTTTAGTTTAAACAGATAGTAGTCTATATAATCTTAAACAACTAAGAATAAACCCCAAACTACAGCATTTAATGCTGAAAGATTGGCTGCAGGAAGTGAGATCACTGATGTGTGAGACCTCGGTTCCACAGAAAAAGGAAGAAAAAAAGAAGTAAGTTGAAAGAAAAGAAGTAGAGACATCATTAGTATTCAACTTTGCTTCTCTAAGTATCTTGCTTTGTTATGAATGTGTGTGAAAAGTAAAGGTAAGATATAATAGTTGATTCTCTTCAGACTGCCACCTCTCCAGATTTAAAGGTCTCGAAACTTTACATCAGGCTCAACCTGACGCTGTTGACTGGCTACGGAAGAAGGGCAAACGCTAGAAGAAGAAGACTTTCTCTTTAGGCTGAAGAGATAGCATAATGTTTATGTAAAAGACTTATGCCTGAGGCTCTGAGGTCTCAGGTTCAATCCCAACACCACCATAAGTCAGAGCTAAATGGTGCTCTGGTCTCTGCCGCTGTCTCTCTTTCAATAAAATAAATTTAAAATAAATAAATAGGATAAAACTGCACTTAGTTTAGACTTTCCCTTCCTTCCAATTAATTGCTAAGCACCAGGACAATCAATGTAAAAAAGTATAATTCTTTTTTTTTTAATTTTTTATTATCTTTACTTATTTATTGGATAGACACAGCCAGAAATTGAGTGAGAAGGGAATGATAGAGAGGAAGAGAGACATAAAGACACTTGCAGCACTACTACACCATTTGCGAAGCTTTCCACTTGCAGGTGGGGACTGGGGGCTCGAACCTGGGTCCTTGCACACTGCAATCTATACTCAACCAGCTGTGTCACCACCCGGCCCCAAAAGTGTAATTCTTCACAATAGTATATAATGTGAGCAATAAAGTTCTGAGTATTTACCAAGAGTGCCTAAGTTATAATGATTAGGTCCAAATGAGTAATAAAGGAATTCAAACACGTTCTCTTCTCTAGTGCAGCCATTGAATCACATCACCGGCATGAAGTGTGAAATTGAATTCACTGTGCGCTATCTAGCAAAAGATCCTACAAAGCAACTGTAATGATCTTGGGGGAAAAAAAACTTGAATTTTTTCCAACTATCTTAAAAATACCTGTTTTTATTTTTACCAATTGTTATTTCTTAGTGCACGATTTAAATTAGACTCACTGCTTTTAGTGATAAAACTTAATTCTTGTAGACTAGTGAAGTATTATAGCAAATTGACATTGTCTTCTTCTCCTCCTCCTCCTTTCGCTTCTTCTCTTTTCTTTTGCCACTACCAGTGCTTTACTATTCCAGGCTGACTTTTTTAGATAGAGAGAAACAAAGACTGAAAAAGAAAAGGGGGAAAGACCTCAGCGCTGATGTTCCCTCCAATGTAGCGGTGACCAGGCTCAAACCTGGGGTACACACATGGCAAAGATTCTGTCTTTTTAAAGACTAATCATTAACTGTTTTTAAAAAATAATGGATATTCCTTGCTTTACATTTTCAAATGTTAAAATATATATATACTTATATATGTTTATATATATAGAGATGTGTGTGTATATATATATGTGTGTGTATAAATATATACACACTAATGCTGAGAATTGGGTGATAGCGCAGCAGGTTAAGCACACAGGGCACAAAGCACCTGGACCGGCATAAGGATCCGGGTTTGAGCCCCTAGCTCCCCACCTGCAGGGGATCGCTTTGCAAGCGGTAAAGCTGGTCTGCAGGTGTCTTTCTCTCCCTCTCTGTCTTCCCCTCCCATCTCCATTTCTCTCTGTCTTGTCCAACAACAAAAGCGATAACAACAATAATAACAACAGTAACAACAACAATGATAAACAACAAGGGCACCAAAAAAAATTAAAAAATAGCCTCCAGGAGTAGTGGATTCGTAGTGCAGGTACTGAGCCCCATCGATAACCCTGGAGGCAAAAAAAAAAAAAAAAAATACTAAGGCTAAACAAGTAAAGGAATATTTTTTTTTATGTTAGGGAGGGAAAATTAACCTTCAAATTAAATCTTGAGTCTTGTAATTGCTTTCTTATGCTGAATAACTCATAATGTGGATATTAAAAACTGCTACTGAGAAATGCAATCATTAATCTTAAGACTTCTTTATTTCAAGTACTATTGGTTCTGATTAACAAAATATTATTTTCTTCATATCATGTTGAGTTGGTCCTTAGCTCAATATACCTCTGGTACTACAAAACATTCTCAGGATATAAGCCAAATATCCCTTTATTAAGTGACTTATGTCAAAAATAATAGCATTACCTTCCTTCCAAAAGACCTAGTAAGTGTACATAGTAAGTTTGTAGCTTCTGTTGTTAAACACAGTCAAGATTGGTGCTATCAGTTTCTTCCTAACATTCTCACTGTATGACTATATCTTTATAGCTTTGAAATTCAAAAATTTAGGATGAAATTACAGTAAGCTCAGGATACAGACACAAAACATGAGCAGACCAGTTCTAAATGTTTTTGCATCCTTTCATATTTCTACCGAAGATTTTTCTTGAGAATTTGGTTTAAGAACTGTACCTTAGAGAAAGTTTGTTACCACTAGCAGGATACCCAATGAGAAGATGGAGAGAGATCCTGTCTTATTTCCAGAAAAATGACTTAGAAAATGCTAATGATAGGCATGGCAGAAAGCCCTAGGATCCATAATTCAGTTTTAAAGGACACAAGAACCTTACCCCAGCCTATCAAGATGAATCCCCACAGGTATTTGGTGTCCGAAAAGAAAGCCACAAAGATTAGACTGTGCAGGTAGAGACCTTCGACCAAGATCCAGTAGTAGTTTGTAGCCAAGAAGTAAATAAACATCACAACAGCAATCTTGCACCCAATCTGTTACAAATAAAACAAAATGCATCATATTAGATCTCCTAATTGTACTGGATGCCAACAGGCCACCAAAAAGCAGTTCTTCATTTAAAAATAATAATAATAATCTCTCTCCCAAAAATAGGAAGACTAAAAGAGATCAAAATAAAGTTCCTTTAATATAGCACTTTTGAGACTATGCACAGGGGTAGAGAAGGACTTAAGTTTGTGCTAGGAGAGAGTGGTATGCAGACATCATGGAAGATAAGAAATTGTACTCATGTGGGGACCAGGCAGTGGCGCACCTGATTAAGTGCACACATTACACTGTGCAAGAACCCAGGTTCAAGCTCCTGGTCCCCACCTGCAGGGGGGAAAGCCTCTCTCTCTCTATCTCCCTCTCCCCTCTCAATTTCTCTCTGTCTCTACTCAATATTTTTTAAATGGGGGAGGGGGGTGTCGGGCAGTGGCACACAGGGTTAAGCGTACATAGTACAAAGCACAAGGACTCGCGCAAGGATCCCGGCTTGAGCCTACAGCTCCCCAAGAGGTGACACTTCGCTAGCGGTGAAGCAGGTATCTCTCTTTCTCTCTCCCTCTCTATCTTACTCTCTCCTCTCAATTTCTCTCTGTCCTATCAAAAAAAAAAAAAAAAACCAGAAAATGGCCACAGGAGCAGTGGATTCATAGTGCAGGCCCCGAGCCCCCCAGCAATAACCCTGAAGGCAAAAAAACAAAAAAAAAAAACGTACTCATGTGACAACTAGCTTTTAAAACATTATTTCCCTAAAAAGGCAGTTAAAAAAAGAGACCGGGAGTCGGGCTATAGCGCAGCGGGTTAAGCGCAGGTGGTGCAAAGCACAAGACCGGCAAAAGGATCCCGGTTCGAACCCTGGCTCCCCACCTGCAGGGGAGTCGCTTCACAGGCGGTGAAGCAGGTCTGCAGGTGTCTATCTTTCTCTCTCCCTGTCTGTCTTCCCCTCCTCTCTCCATTTCTCTCTGTCCTATCCAACAATGACAACAACAATAATAACTACCACAATAAAACAACAAGGGCAACAAAAGGGAATAAATAAATTAAATAAATATTTTTTAAAAAATTTTTTTAATATATTAAAAAAAGAGACCATGGTTTAAATTTGTTTATTTTTATTATTGTTGTTGTTGTTGTTGGATAGAGACAGAAATTGAGAGAAGAGAGACAGAGAGACACCTACAGTCCTATTTCACCATTTGTGAAGCTTTTCCCCCTGCAGGTAGGGACCACGGGCTTTGAACCCTGACCTTTGTGCGCTGTAGTGTGTGTTTCACCAGGTGTGCCATCGCCTGGTCTCCTATTCTTTTTTTTAAACTATGATTTTTTTTAGAAGAAAAATAAAGCACTTTTTAATTTAAAATAATACATGATTTTTAGGGAGAATTAGGAAAGTAGAGAAAAGCAAAAAAAGAAATGAAGAAGACGAAATGTCATCCTGTTGTGAATGTGTTTGTTCTAGTATTTTCTCATGCCTCAGAAGGTAATGGTGGGGTGGAGGGCAGCTAGCATAATGGTTATGCAAATGGCCTCTCATGCTTGAGGCTTCAAAGTCCCAGGTTCAACCCCCCCACACCACCATAAGCACCACCATAAGCCAGAGCTGAACAGTGCTCTGGTAAAAAAAAAAAAAAAAAGAAGAAGAAGAAGAAGGAGGAGGAGGAAGAGGAGAAGGAGAAGAAACGGTAATGGCTTAAAATAATAAACATGTAGGCAAGGTGATTCTACTGATCTAGGCCATATTTGGTTCATCCTAGCTAGACTCACTCCTAGATGCCTACCCTCAATGACACACACGCACTTCCACTTCTGCTGAATAACACAACTTACAATGTTAGTCCAGAATCAGAGTCAACAGGGACTGCAAACTTACAAGACAAAGAACAACGACACAGACAGACACTCATTTGCATCATCAAGACAGCCAATCCACTCCACCAAATTTTCATTTATGCTCCCTTCCGAGAGTAGTGCTTCTAACTGACTCAATTGCTGGGTGAGTCTATATTCTAGATAACACCAGTACATTTAAGAGCTTTATCAAATACCATGGGATACATTCGAAAAAGTCGTGGAGTATAAAATGACTCATTTAGATATTCAGTATTTAGTCTACTTAAGACTAAATACCATGGGGACTCTAAAACCACATTTCTGGGTTTGAATGCAAGATTTTGTTTATTTGTTTGAAAGTAGTGAACTATGATACCTACCTCAGATGATACAGGGAGTGTCATTCTATTCGAATTATATAATTTTTGAAGTTTCCATTTTAGAATGTTCATGAGAAAAGAACTCAAGCTTTTTTTTTCTGTTATCTAAGTTATTAGGCAAGTGAGTTGACGACAGAATTAAGATGGCAAACATCACTTTACAAACTGATCATCTAATTCAGGTAGCTCATAAATTAAATAAACAAGTTGAACTACGTAAAGCCATCTAACATTGCATTTGTTGTA
The DNA here is from genome assembly GCF_950295315.1 of Erinaceus europaeus. Taxonomy (NCBI): domain Eukaryota; kingdom Metazoa; phylum Chordata; class Mammalia; order Eulipotyphla; family Erinaceidae; genus Erinaceus; species Erinaceus europaeus. The sequence continues at coordinate 25,821,033 of NC_080168.1, forward strand.
CACATCAGTACAGAGAGAAGATGGTAAACACACTTACGTATTGTGCTTTATCCACAGAAGCTGCATCTGTAGAACTCTTTATGTCATCCAGCAGTATGAGAGACTTCAGCTCCTTTACTCCTATGTGAGCATGGACCACTCTGTCCTTGACAAAGATGCTAACAGCCCTCAGCATGAAAGACACAAATAAGTGCATGTGGATATAGTTCCTAGTGCAATGCAACCGTCTAGAGAGAGAAAACATTTGGTATTTAGATTTGGATAAAACTGGAAATGGTAAAAGAAAATATGAAAGTGAGTCCAAATCCTCTTATTGAAAAAGAGAAGTACTGGGGAATCAGGCTGTAGCGCAGCAGGTTAAGCGCAGGTGGCACAAAGTTCAAGGACTGGCGTAAGGATCCCGGTTCGGGCCCCAAGCTCCCCACCTGCAGGAGAGTCACTTCACAGGCAATGAAGCAGGTCTGCAGGTGTCTATCTTTCTCTCCCCCTCTCTGTCTTCCCCTTCTCTCTCCATTTCTCTCTGTCCTAGCCAACAACGACGACAACAATAACTACAACAATAAAACAACAAGGGTAACAAAAGGGAATAAATAAATAAAATAAATAATTTTTTAAATTTTTTAATTTAAAAAAGAGAAGAACTGTACACCAAACAAAAACATAAATTCATTATATGTGCTTATAAGTAAATATTCACATATACTATGTCCAGTGGAAACACACTAAATATAGATGAAGTGATGTCAGAAGCATGGCAAGGCCCGAGGAACATACCTAAATAAACTTCCTAGCTTCTATCCACCCTATTCCCATCTGCTCTATACCTACTTTATGGTTCCTGATCATTAAATATGTTGTACTGCTTTATATCTTACAGCTGTCGTACAGCCACCAATTTGTGGATGCTACTACAATTTCAATGCTACTCCGAACTCCCTGGGCAGATGACCTCACCAGTGTGTCCTGGAAACTCCCCTCTCCAGACCCCTACCCCACTAGGGAATGATAGAAACAGACGGTGGGTATGGATCAACCTGCCAATGCCCATATCCAGTGGAGAAGCAATTAGAGGGGCAGAACTTCTACCTTCTGCACAACAAAAAGGGTTTTGGTCCATATTCCCAGGGGGAGATGACCAGAGGGCTCTGAACTCCAATTCCATCAAGACCCAGAAAGAGAAGAGGAAAAAAGGAAGGACATTCAGAAGTAGCAATAGGTTGAGGTATGACTTAGGAAGGAAGAGACCAGGACCACAGAAAAAATGGGCAAATATATATAAGTATAGACAGTTACAGAAATAATAGTCAACCATATCTGTGACATTGGGAGAACTACTGCAGTTTCCAGTGGAGGAAATGGGGACACAGAACTCTGGGGGTGGGAATGATGTGGAGTTATATCCCTGCTATCTCATAATTGTATAAGTTAATATTAAATAATAAAAATAAAATAAAATAAAGATATTTCCTTTATCTCTTTTGAACTCTCAAATATTCTAGGCTTTCCCTTGACCTAAATTTAGGTCTGAAACATCTTTCCTTACTTCTTTTGGTTAAACCTTATTTATAGCCATATATGATCTGAGACTTCATTTAGAAAGTTCCTTATCTTCCCACCCACCCCCACCATCCACACAACATATTCCATACAATCTGAATTTTACTACATCTCAAATTACATAAAAGCTGTTTTATCATTTACTTGTATCACAAATAGTGACATTGTGAGCAAACAGTTGATTTACGATAAGGTGAATAAAATTAAACAGAAATTTACAGTGGATTAAAAATAAATTACAAGAAATGCAATAAATATTATTTCTTCATATATGCTATCCGGTATATGAAAGAATCATTAAAATGCATTTCTGTACATTGGTACCAAAATCACCTGAGAAAAGTCAAACAAGTCTTTACATTGTAAGAGAAAATTTGTCTAACTCCTTCAATTCTACTTTGTACACACAGTTGAAATTTTGGCTCCATACTATCTTGAAACTTCCCATTATTAAGTATAAAAAAATAACAATCCTCAATTTCACATGAAAAAAATAAATTTTCAGTCAAAAGTACAAGACTAACACTAATCTCAATTTAATAACTTGTGCATCAGAAAGATCTTTAGGAATATACAGATTGTACAACCTCTGTGTCTTCAATACATAGAAAATAGAACCTGTCTGTTATAGAGAAAATCAGTGGCAGTAACCACTAAACAGAATCACTCACTGGAAGTAACCAATGATGAGAATACCCACAGCCAAGGAGCCAAAGGAGATGGAGTATCCAATTGTGTACATGACATAAAGGCGTTCAAAGAATTCTTTCTGAAAGGGAAGAGATTTAATTATGAAAACAGGTCTAAACAAATATTTTGATGTTGATAAATTAAAAAAACATACTCATTAAATAATTCATTGTCAGACTATGTAAAATAGATTATTTGCCTAGCCTTTTATTCCCTAAATTCAAATCAGTATTTGAAATGTAATGCTACTTGGCATTCTTTTAAAAAAAAAAAAAAAACACTGTTTAAAAATTATTTAAAGGGCTAGGCAGTGGTGTACAGAGTTGAGTGCACATGTTACCATGCTCAAGGACCAGGCTCAAGTTCCTAGTCTCCACCTGAAGGGGAAAAGCTTCACAAGCAGTGAAGTAGTGCTGCAGGTGTCTACTTATTTCTCCCTCTTTTTCTCACCTTTCCCTATCAACTTCTCTATTTCTATCTTTAAAATAAAAAGTAATAATTATTATCTATTTATTTTAGATACAAACCAAAAGAGACCACAACACCAAAGCTTCCTTTCAAGTGAATAGTGGGTACAGACCTCAAAATGTGGGTTGAGCACATGATGATACAGCTCACTATTCAAGTGAGCTAATTCTGTGGCCATACTTATTAGATAATGCATTGTCAGACTGTGTAAAATAGATTATTTGCCTAGCCTTTAATTTCCCAAATGCAAGTCAGTATTTAAAATGTAATGTTACTTGGCATTTCTTTTTTTTTAACACTTTTTAAAGAAATTTTCTATTGCTTAAATGAGGTCAAACTTAAAATGCCGTAGTATTTGCTTAACATATTTTCACTTGAACTAATTGTAATTTGTATTGAATTAACAATATTTGGAGTCAATAGATATTACAAGACTGTTTTAAGATAGAAGTGGTAAAAAGAATGCTGTGCTTTGAATATTGTTTTTAATTTTCTTTCTTCATTATTCTTTTTTTTTTTACCAATGCACTGCTTGGCTCTGGCTTATAGGGGAGCTAGGGATTGAACCTGGGAACACAAAGTCTCAGGCATGAAAGTTATTCTGTGTAAGCATTGTACTATCTTCCCAGCTCTTCACCTTTCTTATTGAGCTGCAATTTTAAATAAAATGTACAGATTTAAATGAACAGTTGAATAGCTTTCAACAAGCCAAATTCATTGTGCCCTTTGCTAGTCAAAAAAAACTACCCACCATGTATCCCCATATAACTACCCACTGTTGCAATTTCTGTAACTACAAAAAGACCTTTTTGTTCATATACACTTCTGGACTGTTCTTAGAATTCTCAGAATTATAAAATACATCCTCTTTTTTGTCAACATACTGTTTTTGATATTCACTGATACTGCTGTAAGAATCAATGATTCATTTACTTTAATCTTTTATATTAAGATAATTACAAATTCACAAGAATTAGAAAAAAAAACACAAGCTGAAACTTGGACTGGGTGTGGTGTATTTCACCAAAGCAATAGACTCTGGGGCAGAAGGGTAAAAGATGATATGTAGGGGCTCTGGGGTCCTGGTGCATAATGGGAGAGTTATAGACACTTATCATGGGGAGAGGAAAAGTTGTATGTATGTGTCCACAACTATACTGTAAGCCTTTAAACCCCCCCTCAATAAAATGGGGGGGGAGGAAGATAGTCTGCCCTTTACCTCTCAGTTTTTTTGTTCAGTTAACTGTTAAGTTATTTTGTTATCAAATAGTGCCCATCCTAGATGTTACCATCTTTAGCTATTTTGAGACTTAGAATACCTTGTAATTGGGAGTCAGGCGGTAGTGCAGTGGGCTAAACGCACATGGCATAAAGCTCAAGGACCGGCCTAAGGATCGAAGCCCCCCCACCCCCACCTGTAGGGGCATCTCTTCACAGGCGGTGAAGCAGGTCTGCAGGTGTCCATCTTTCTCTCCCCCTCTGTCTTCCCCTCCTCTCTCCATTTCTCTCTGTCCTATCCAACAGTGACGACAACAGTAACTACAACAATAAAACAATGGCAACAAAAGGGAATAATTTTTTTAAATACCTACTAATTACAAAGAGTAATAATAAGACTAGAGTTTAGTGTAAATGGCAAACGCTAGAAGTGTAAATAAATAAACAATTTAATTGAATGGTCACTTAAAAGTTGCAAAAGGAGGGGTCGGTGGTAGCGCAGTGGGTTAAGCACACGTGACACGAATGGCAAGGACAGCATAAAGATCCCAGTTCCAGCCCCCTACTCCCCACCTGTAGGAGTGTCGCTTCACAGGTGGTGAAGCAGGTCTACTGGTGTCTTTCTCTCCACCTCCTCTGTCTTCCCCATCTCTCTCCATTTTCTCTCTGTCCTATTCAACAATGACGACATCAATAACAATAATAATAATAACTACAACAATAAAACAACAAGAGCAACAAAAGGGGAAAAAAGCAAATTTAAAAAATCAAAAGTTGCAAAAGACTTGCTTGTGTCATTGGTTAATGTGAAAATGCGTTCATTACAGAGAACACAAAAGCTTTTGAATGTTTATTTCTGTCAGTAAGAATGAAATTATTCTGAAGCACTCTATATTAACTCATTGCCAGCTTAAATTCTATTATATAACAATGCAACACTCTGCTCTTGTTGACTAATTATTTACTGAGAGCTTTATCATTGATAAAACACAAAAGTTAAGAATTTTCGGCAGTTTGCTTAGGAGCTCACTTAGGAAGTGGTACTTTGTGTTTGACAATAAGAACATTAAGAAAGAAAGCTCTGGGAGTTGGGCCGTAGCGCAGCAGGTTAAGTGCACATGGCATGAAGCGCAAGGACTGGCTTAAGGATCCTGGTCCGAGTCCCCCACCCCCAACCGCAGGGGGAGTCGCTTCATAGGTGGTGAAGCAGTTCTGTAGTTGTCTTTCTTCGCCCTCTCTGTCTTTCCCTCCTTTCTCTATTTGTTTCTGTCCTATCCAACAACAACATCAATAACAACAACAATAATAACTACAACAACAATAAAAAAACAAGGGCAACAAAAGGGAAAATAAATAAATATAAAAAAAGAAAGGAAGCTCTGACTATTGAAAAAACAAAGAAATCTTTGACTCCTTGTTTCTCCCCTGTTCTGTTGCTATCCTTTGTACCCCATTTTTAAAGAAAAATAAAAATCACCAAGCACAGAGAAAAATGTTTTATGTTGGCCGAGTTTATCTATAATAAGCTGTTATCAGGGTCCTCATAAAAATCATTTGTAGGGGTATAAATGTAAGCAGTGGCACACCCGTTTAAGCACACATAGTAAGAAAAACAAGGACCCCGTAAGGATCCCGGTTTGAGCTCCCGACTGCTCACCTGCAGGAGGGTAACTTCACAAGCAATGATACAGGTCTGCAGGTGTCTATCTTTCTCTCTCCCTCCACATCTTCCCCTCCCCTCTCAATTTCTTTCTGTCCTATCCAAAAAATTTGAAAAAATAGCCACAGGAGTAGTGGATTCATAGTGCAGGCACTAAGCCACAGCTTTGCAATAACCCTGGATGCAAAAAAAAAAAAAAATCATTTACATGCCAGTATATTATGCTCACTCATAGAATCATCATGCATTTAACTAACAAGGTCAAAATGGTGTGAATTTAAGCATAACTGTCAAACAAACACCTATCACTTGAAAGTAGCTAAGTTTTCAAAATTTACACATAATTACTATACTGGGAGAAAAAAAAATCACTACTGTTGAATTCAGAAATGAAGGTTCTGCCTAGACCCTGTCATCAGCAAATTAAGTCACTTTGACCTACATTTAATCTCTGGTTCTCTGCTAGCTCAAATGTATTACATTAAGGTGTGGTTCAGAAAGACCTATTTGATGCCCTTTACTCCCGTAATTTTACAGCTTTCTTTTTTCATATGCTAATGAAATCACCTGTCAAATCTTACAAGATGAAAATGCATCTCCGGGGGGTTGGGCGGCAGCGCAGCGGGTTAAGTGCACGTGGCACCAAGGACAAGGACTGGCTTAAGGATCCCAGTTCCAGCCCCCGGCTCCCCACCTGCAAGGGAGTTGCTTCACAGGCAGTGAAGCAGGTCTGCAGGTGTCTATCTTTCTCTCCCCCTCTCTGTCTTCCCCTCCTCTCTCCATTTCTCTCTGTCCTATCCAACAATGACATCAACAACAATAATAATGACCACAACAACAATAAAACAACAAAATGGGGAGGGGGAAGCCTCCAGGAGCAGTGGATTCATGGTGCAGGCAACTAGCCCCAGCAACAACCCTGGAGGTAAAAAAAAAAAAAAAAATGCATCTCCAAAACACAATGCTCCTCCAGGAAAGTGAACTGAAATGAGAGGTAACTAACAGAAGTAACCAAGAGAAAAATCATGAATCATGTTGCTGACTATTTGGATTTCTGTATGTTATATAATAACACAGGGAAGCACATATCAACAAGTACATGTGCATAGACCTCAGCCAGATGACTCTAACATAACGAAAATACCAGAATGTTTCAGATTCTTCCATTCTTTAAGCACTTCTCTGCAAAGATTCCAACTTTGCCTTTTACTTTTCACAATCTTTGTGTCATAGGACAAGAGTTTTTATATATGACATTTGAGAATTATGAACTGTATAAGAGCAGTGTTTTGCTTTCCCCTAAGAAGTTCACAAATAGAAAACCATCACTACCTTTTCTGTGCTGATATCTGGCTGTAGAAAGCGAAGACAGTCGGAATAATTAGTCCATGTTTTATTTAAACTATCCATAAAATCCCATGTCCCATTGGGGTTACAATGTCGGAAAGCAACTCCTGAAAAGACATAAAGGAAAACAGCAAGGTTGGTTCATTTCCTTAGCGTCCATTGCAAAATTATAAACTTCTATTCCAAATTAATCATTTCAGAAAATACAATACCTTTATGATTGAAGTCATATATATATGGAGGACATGGGACAGCTGATACTTTCCCCACTGTTCCTCTGGGCCAACAAATAAGTCCATCCCATTCCGGGAAACAATTTCCTTCTACTAAGAAAAACAAAATGATTGAAAGCAAATAGATAACATCGGAGTCAGAAAGTAAATGCATTCAAAATACACTACCTGTGGTGAAACGTAAGACAAATCCATAATGTTTGGAAAATTACACAGGGGTAAAGATATGATGCAAAAAAAAAATTATCTAGTCTCATCCATAGTGCCATGAATAGGAACATTTGATTTGTATATGTTTTAAATAAAAACATTTTAGCAATTCTAACATATGAGCTATAACAACAAATACACTGGAAATGATTGAGAACAACTTCTGTAGTAAAATTTGTTCAATTTTCAAAGCTGGATGTTTTCTCCCTTTTTGTTGCTCTTGTTTATCATTGTTGTTATTGTTGTTATTGCTGTTGTTGCTGTTGGATAGGACAGAGAGAAATGGAGAGAGGAGGGGAAGACAGAGAGGGGGAGAGAAAGACAGACACCTGCAGACCTGCTTCACCACCTGTGAAGTGACCCCCCTGCAGGTGGGGAGCCAGGAGCTCCAACCTGGATCCTTACGCCAGTCCTTGCGCTTCGCACCATGTGCGCTTAACCCGCTGTGCCACCGCCTGGCTCCCTGGATTTTTTTTACAGACAGAAAAACATTGAGAGGGATAGGGAGAGAAGAAGAGAAACATCTGAAGCACTGCTTCACTGATCATGAAGCTTCCTCCCTGCAGGTGGGGACTCACTGCTTGAACTTGGGTCCTTGTACATAGTGATATGTGCACCCAACCAGGTGCGCCACTGCCTGGCTCCATATCATAGCTGGATTTTTTAAATTGCACTAACAGAGGGGTTCATACATCTATTTGAATTAGTGTTCTAATATTCTTTGGATATAAACCTGAGTGGTCTTGCTGGGTGATTAAGTATCTCCATTTTATTGGAGGACTCTCATACTGTTTTCCATGCGGCATACACCAGTTAACATTCCCACCAGCAGTGTGTGTTGGTTATTGAGGTGAGCACAGACCTTTGGTGATGAGTGCAGCATGACACTTTATCCCTGAAACTGTATAATTATTATTAATAAAAAGTCGGGGGAAGAGTGGTGGTGCACCTGGTTGAGCACACATGTTACAATGCACAAGGACCTAGGTTCAAGTCCCCGGTCCCCACCTGCAGGAGGAAGTTTCACAAGTGGTGAAGCAGGGCTGCAGGTGTCCCTCTGTCTCTCTCCCTCTCTTATCTCCCTCTCCTCTCTCGATTTCTGGCTATCTCTATCCAATAAATAAAGATAGTAAAAAATAAATTTAAAGTGTTTTTAAAAATTGATGTGACCAGAACTATGAGAAACAGCACATGAGTAATGCAGATTCACAGGTTAGTGGCAAGATTTTTTTTTTTTTTTGGCTTGTCTTTTTGCTAGTAATGTTAGTAGCTTCTTTGGGTCTCACATTCATTTTGAACCAAATTTTCATGAGCTCTACTCACTTTCAGATGAATCCAGAAGCCTTTCACTTCTCACAGCTTCCATCTCCAACACCACTGGTGAGTTCAGCTCCTGCTAAAGGTCTGCTTGTTCTTCCTTAAGTTCAATGGCATTCACCCAAACAGGCTCAGAATTTATCCACTACTCCTTCCCTAGCCTCTCAAGATACTTCACTCAAGAGCTGCCCTCTAAGTGAACTTTTTCCATTCAAAATCACATCTGGAATCTTTCATACACACCTCTGTGTGCATGTGAGTGTGTTTGCACACATAACACACCAGATCTACCACCAAATTTCTAGTCCCATAAAACCGAAGAAACTTCTCTAACTGCTCCTCTTCCTCTTCACATCTCCACCAATCACCATCATAATCTTCACAAAATCCAAGATTTAATCTGGTTATTGTTATGTTTTGTATGTTCGATTTCATTGATACATGTACCACAGCTTCTTTATTTAATCATCTTTCAATAGGCAGTTAGGCCAGTTACATATGTTGACTACTGTGAATAGTGCTGCTATGAACATAGGATGTATACATGCTTTTGGTTTCTTTTTTCTTTTTTTTTTTTATTGGAAGGTTAATGGTTTACAGTATAATTGTTGGCACATGGGTACAATTTCTTATCTCACCAAAATATGTATCTGCAAAACATTCTTACCCCTGAATGAGGTCTATAATCATCGTGAACCAGGGCCTGAAAGCTCCCCATCCCCACAGTTGAGTCCTTTGTAACATACCAAACCAGTCCATGTTACACTTCATGTTTCCCCTTTCTGTTCTTTCTTAAATTCTGTCCATGAGTGAGATCATCCCATTTCATCCTTCTCTTTCTGGCTTATCTTGCTTAACATGATTCCTTCAAGCTTCATCCAAAACGAAGTGAAGAAGTTGAATTCATCATTCTTAGTAGCTGAGTATGAGACTAAGGTCCTAGAAGCATTCCGTAGCTGTCTTTGATTTTATTTTTATTATTATTTTTTTTATTTTTACCAGAGCACTATTCAGCTGAAGCTTAAGGTGATGTGGGAGATTGAACCTAGGACTTTGGAGCCTCAGAAGAATTTCTTTGCATAATCATTATGCTGTCTACTCCCAAAGTTCCATTTTTTTTAACTTCCTAATATTTATTTTAGGTGAAATTAGAGGTTAACAAAGGCGGGAAAAAACAAAACACTGGATTGTCTCCATAATTTTAAGAAACTGATTACCAGATATTCTGTTTCACATAGATTCAGCTGTATATGGTTTTTAACCAAAGCTCCATGTTTACTGCCCTGTAAATAAACACACAGAAATAGTGTTGCAGGATCTTAAGGTAATTCCATTTTTTCAAGGCAACTCCATTTTTTCACCCTAGGGGATACACAAGAACTCCAAGAGTAGATAATTTTGTCTATTTTGTTTCTTGTGTTAGTCATGTTCTAGGAAGAGTACACAACAATTGACAGGGACTTAACAGAAGCTCAGTCAATGTCAATACAATTTTTCAAGTCTCTTTTCTATTGGTTATGCAGTGAATATGTAAGAAGAAAGAATATCAGCCTTATACATGACTAAACTTTCCCAAAAATCTTTTTTTTTCCAGTATTAGAATATAATTAGTGGGCAGGAGAGATAGCATAATGACTACGTAAATAGATTCTCATGTCTGATATTCCAAGGTCCCAGGCTTAATTCCCTTGCACCACTATAAGCCAGAACTGAGTAAATGCTCTGTTTAAAATATATATAACATTTAACATTGTCTTAGTTTTATGTACAGAGCACGATTCAATACCTGTATGTATTACAAAAAGATCACTACAAATATAATTAAAATCCATTACCAAACATAGTCATAATTTTTTTCTTGTAATGAAATTTTTCTTTTAGCATGAGTGTATATACTTTTTTATGTTTTTAGAGACAAGCAGAGAAGGGATCAAGGCACTCCTCAGCCCTAGTTTAGATTAATGCTAGCAGGGCCAGGGGATGATGTACCCAGCTGAGCACATACATCACAGTGCAAAAAGACCAGGGTTCAAGACCCTGGTCCCCACCTACAGAGGGAAATTTTCATGAGTGCTGAAACAGTGTTGTGATGTCTCTGTTTTTCTCTCCCTCTCAATTACTCTTTATCTATATTGCCACAAAATATAAGAGGTCTTTCTTTTTATGATTAAATATCTAATATATTTACATATAGGTAGATATACCACTTTAATCTATCCATTCATCCATTAGAGCTCACTCAGATTTTTAGTTACCAACTATACGAACTGTAGCGGAGGGGACTACGCAGATAGCATGGGGGTTCTGCTCTTGATGTTATTATTTGTTCAGTTTTAAACAGTCAGCAAAACAGAACCTCACATAGACAGAAAAACAGAAAAGGGTTCAGCATAGACCTAAAATGACTATAGTGTCCACTCTGTTACACAGAAGCAAATAATCAATTTTCTTTGTGGATTGCTGAAGCAATAAGAAAAGAAAATGTCTTCACTCACCCACACAGTTCTTATAAGAAAGAATTTTTCTAGGAAATGGTTTCACTTTAGCCAAATAATAAAAGCTTTAACTTTAGATCTCACAGCAAATACAGGAATTTCTCTTTGCCTTTTTGCTTCTGGTGTAGAGTTTCACCTGCATCTTTCCACTAAAGCCTTTTCTTTCTTTTTTTTTTTTTATTAGTGATGTAATAATGATCATAAGATTGTGGGATAAGAGGACTACAATTCCACATAATTCCCACCACCAGAACTCCATATCCCATCCCCTCCCTTGATAGCTTTCCTGTTCTTTAACCCTCTGGGAGTGTGGATTCAAGGGCATTGTGGGACTATTCTTTATCCCTCTGGGATTATGGACCAAAAATCTTTATGGGGTGCAGAAGGTGGGAGGTCTGGCTTTTGTACTTGCTTCTCTGCTGGACATGAGCTTTGACAGGTCATCAATACCTCCAGCCTATTTCTATTTTCCCTAGTGGTGTAGGGCTCTGTGGAGGTGGGGTTCCAGAACACACAGTTGATCCACCAATACTTTTTCTTTTATTTGTGTTCTTTCTTGTTTAAATATACTGTAATGAATCAATCTCTCCAATCAACATAGCTCTAGACACTGTCCTATTATCTTGATACCATTTCATATGGTCTTCTGTCCACTAACTTTGTCTTTCATAAGTCATACTTAATTATTTGACTGGACTCTCATCTCTACACAGATAATCTTCTTTTCCTTCCTAAAAAAATGCTGTAATATTATATAGGATTTGCCTGCAAGAGTTAGGCATAAGATGGAACATTTTATTCTTTATGTTTAAAATCCTTTAACCAGTTGATTGTTTTTTTTTCTTTTATCATTTTTATTGGGGTATTAATAGTGTACAGTACAGTTGTTGACACATGGGTACAATCTCTCATGTTTTCATTATATAGTCTTAAACTGCCACGGAGAAAATTTTTTTGTTCATGATATAAGAGCAACAGTTATCTAGTTCTTTAGAAGATAACACCCTCACCCTGCCCCCCATACACAAATATACACCTAAAGTTTCAAAAAAAAAAAAACTTTCCAAAATAAATGTTTCTGTAAATTGTGTTCATCTATTAGCTCTTTGACAAAAAAGAATGATGAGCAGTTCCAAAAGACTGAAAAGACTGGAAAGCCATGACCTCACACAGAAAAAAAGCAGAGATCTTAATTAGCATCTCTTCTTTGATCATCATTTTACATCTATGTTAGTAAATACATCCATTCAGTGGCAAGAAACTAATTAATTGCCTAATGACTCACCAATCTTCTGTATAAATTAACAACATTAATTACATTTCCTGCAATCTTTTGTGCGTGTGTGTGTATGTGTGTGTGTGCCAGGATAAACTAATTACTAGCGAAACTTGTCAAACCATGACATTCAAACAGAACAATCTAAAATTTGGAGAATCTAGCTTTGTCTCTTTTCAGTTGCGTAATCATAACACAACAACTGGCTATACATCTGTGAAATAGGATCTAAATAAGTAATACTGGGAGAAAGGTTTGTTTTAAAAAACATGAATGTGGGAGTCGGACGGTGGCCCAGTGGGTTAAGTGCACATGACACAAAGCACAAGGATGGAGTAAGGATCCTGGTTCGAGCCCCCCCACATACCTGCAGGGGAGTCACTTCACAGGCAGTGAAGCAGGTCTGCAGCTGTCTGTCTTTCTCTGCCTCTCTCTGTCTTCCCCTCCTCTCTCCATTTCTCTCTGTCCTATCCAACAACAACGACATGAATAACAACAACAATGTTAAAAACAACAAGGGCAACAAAAGGGAAAAATAAATAAATAAATTTAAAAAGCATGAATGTAAGTAGTTATCTACATATGTATTCCTTTTAAATATTTCATAGACCTACTGGGATGTTTTTGTGTTTAATTTTTAAGTATTTTTCAGAAATAAAACATAATACTCATCATTGAAATTGACAGTCATTAATATCTTTCATATTTATTTCATCTAATTTATTTTTGTTGTGCTATTTCAAAATAAATTACATATAGCACAGTAGCACAATATATTTTGGGGTTTTTGTGTGTGTGTGTGTGTGTGATTTAATAATGATCGACAAGATTGTGGGATAAGAGGGGTACAATTTCACACAATTCCCACCACCAGCGTTCCACATCCCATTCTCTCCATTGGAAGGTTCCCTATTCTTTATCCCTCTGGAAGTATGAACCAAAGATCTTTATGGGGGTAGGACAATATTTTGAGTGCACCATCAACTTTAAGAGGATCTGAAAATGAAAATGTCTTAAAACATAGTGTTATTCTAGGGCTAGCAAAGTAACTCACAGGAATAGTGCATTTATTTATTAGATAGAGACAGAGAAAAATTGAGAGGGGAATGTTGTTTTCAATGGGTTATGTTGTTTTTGCCGGGCTGGCTTCACGGGCGGGTAACAGACGACCAGGGACTCATGGTTGAGCTGTAGGCAGTATGTCTTTATTCATGCAGGGTGCAGCACAACCTAAGACGAGCTAAGCTAAACTCAAGTACAGTAAAACTCACAATGCTGTCTTTATATATATATACTTGCGAAGTAGGGTGGAAACAGGATGTGACATAGAGAGGGTGGAGAGAAAAGTGACTGGTGAAAATCAGAGTGTGACAAAGAGGGGGCAGAGCAGGCAAGAATCCTATCACTGAACCACAAATGCCCTGGAGGGAGGGTGGAACTTGTTAACAGTGGTTACGTAAATAGAATGAAGTGGTTATGTAAATAGAATAGTGTTAAGCAGGGGGGATTTAAACCAAATGAAACAGAAGGGGTCTCATGCATACCAACAGGAGAGGAGGAAATTGAAAGGGAAAGAGACAGAGAGACACCTGCAGCCCTGCTTCCCCACTTGCGAAACTTTCCCCCTACAGGTGGGGACCAAGGGCTTGAACCCAGGTTCATGCGTACTGTAATGTGTGCGTTTCACCAGGTGCGCCACTGCCTGGCCCCATGATTTTTTTTTTTTTAAGAGAGGAGGGGGAAAGAAAGACTAAGGTCTCTCTACAAGAAGTTTCCTCCATTCATGGAGTTTACTTGGCGCTATTCATGGTGCTCTCACGTGCTGCTGGGATGGAAGCCAGGACCTCATGCACGTAAAGCATACAGCCTTGACCCAGTGAAACATATCCCAGCCCCTAGTTAAAGTCTTTATTATGATGCTTCCATAGTTGTCACAGCTGTGTTGTTAAATATATATCATTTGAAAGGTGTATAACTCTTTGACCAGATTATATCCATGAAACAAAGATAAAATTTGATTCCTATTTCCCAGAACTAAGCATTAAAGCAACATCTAGTAAGCACCGAACACAATGATGTGCAACTTAAACATGAGGATGTTTTCTGTGACAATATTAGTTCTCCTTTGTTGGAGGCCGGGCGGTAGTGCACCAGGTTAAGCGCACATAGTACGAAGCGCGGTGACCCGCGCAAGAATCCCGGTTCCAGCCCCTGGCTCTCCACATGCAGGGGGGTGCTTCACAAGCGGTGAAGCAGGTCTGCAGGTCTCTATCTTTCTCTCCCCTTCTCTATCTTCCCCTCCCCACTCAATACCTCTCTGTCCTATCCTATTTTTAAAAAAATGGAAAAACTGACCTCCAGGAGCAGTGGATTCATAGTGTATGTACCTAAACCCAGTGATAACCCTGGAGGCAAAGAGAGTGAGAGAGTGGGAGAACTCCTTTGTGCAAGAAGCCTATAAAGACTGAATTCACATAACAGCCTTCTGTCTTATGGACTGGGTTTGGTCCATTGCACCAAAGTAAATGATTCGGGGGCAGGGCATGGTTCAGGTCCTGGAACATGATGGCTGCAAGAAATTTTACACATAGAGTAACTACTGTATTTTATTGTTGAGTATAAAACGTTAACCCCCCCAATAAAGAAAAAATGTATATCCCTGAAATTTTAAAAAATATATATGGCTTATTACAAATGAAAGGAATAAATTTGAGCTCAGAAATCATTCTACTGTGTCACTGATTAACTTTATTTGGGAACCTACTGTAGAAACCTCCATTAACTTGTTGCTTTAGAGTTTGAACTTTAATTGTGTTCATGTAACAAAATATAAGGCATTGTGGCTTGGGGGTAACTAGACTGAAACCCCTATATAAGGTCAGCCCCCTCTTCACCAAAAAAATAAACAGTCCTCCTTAGTGGGTGAACAAAAAACAACCCATCTTTCAGAAGAGATTGGCAATACCCACTAGTACAGTGCTTGCTTTTCCAAGCCTATTGCGTGGACAAGGGTAAACCAGTGTGCATGTTCTCAGCAGACAGACCCCAAAGAGAGGCTCAAGGAGGAGGCTGATCAGCTGCAGATAGACAGGGCAAACATTCCTTCCATGGGAAGGAAGAGCTCGTGGCCTCAAGAGTTGAAAAGAACAACATTCTACTAGGCATCTCTCCACATGGGAACACAGAATGATGAGCAGTTCTCTGAACTCTAAATAAAGAGGAACTATTGTGAACCTGGTC
This sequence comes from Erinaceus europaeus, assembly GCF_950295315.1. Classification (NCBI taxonomy): domain Eukaryota; kingdom Metazoa; phylum Chordata; class Mammalia; order Eulipotyphla; family Erinaceidae; genus Erinaceus; species Erinaceus europaeus. The sequence continues at coordinate 25,836,744 of NC_080168.1, forward strand.
AGGACTAGGGTAGGGGAAGTAAGGTAATGAAACTTCCTTCACATCTTTACCTCCTTCCTGGAGCTGAGCTGTGATGTTGAGTTCACACTGCACTTTAGCTTTCAGCACAAGGACAATCTGTTCCTCTATAGTGACGGTGCCATCAGCATCCATCTATCAAGGTGAATGAAACAGAAACAGAGAAAAGCATATCTATTATCTCTTTTCTTAAAACAGGAAATCAGGTTTTATTACCTTCTAACATAATTGAAATTAAAAATTATGTATCAAGCTATGTAATGTAGTCCTTTTTCAAAATAAAACTGAAAATCCCTCAATGTATAAGTTTTTTTTTTAGAATCGCTGTAAATTTCTTTTAATGATTCAACTCACACAAATAAGTGTAAAAGAATTTCATTCTTGGGATAGTGACTAAGAGGCCCTCAAGAGGGATTCTAGAGGGAATGCCAGTATTCTACTCTCTTTAGTTAGGGCTTATTTATTTATCTACTGATGTGGGTTGAAACCAAGTTCTCACACAATGTATAAAATCTTTGTTCTGCTTTATATCTTACTGGTTTTCAGCCACGAAGTAGAAGGCACTACCATGATGCCAAACCGACTTCTCTGGGCAAACCACCTCACCAATGTGTCCTGGAGCCCCACCTCCCCAGAGTCCTACCCCACTAGGTAAAGATAGAAACAGGCTGGGGAGAATGGATTGACCTGCCAACACACATGCTCAATGGAGAAGCAATTACAGAAGTCAGACTTTCCGCCTTCTACACCCCATAAAGAATATTGGTAGAAGTGGTCCAGGAGATGATGCAGTGGATGAGGCACTGGACTCTTTTTTTTTTTTTTTTTTTTTGCCTCCAGGGTTATTGCTGGGACTCGTTGCCTGCACTATGAATCAACTGCTCCTGGAGGTCATTTTTTCCCATTTTGTTGCCCTTGTTGTTATCATTATTGTTACTGTTACCATTGATGTTGTTGTTGGATAGGACAGAGAGAAATCATGAGAGGAGGGAGACAGAGGGGGAAGAGAAAGATAGACACCTACAGACCTGCTTCATCACTTATGAAGACACACACACACACACACACACACATACCGCTGCAGGTGGGGAGCCAGGGGCTTGAACAGGGATCCTTGCCCTCCCTGTTCCCTGCACTTTGCACCATGTGCACTTGACCCTCTGGGCCACCGCCAAATCTCCAAGGCACTGGACTATTAAATATGAGGGGAAGTCGTGCAGTCGCACAGTGGGTTAAGCGCAGGTGGCGCGAAACACAAGGACTGGTGTAAGGATCCCGGTTTGAGCCCCCGGCTCCCCACCTGCAGGGGAGTCGCTTCACAAGCAGTGAAGCAGGTCTGCAGGTGTTTATCTTTCTCTCCCCCTCTCTGTCTTCCCCTCCTCTCTCCATTTCTCTCTGTCCTATCCAACAACGACGACATCAATAACAACAACAATAATAACCACAACAATAAAATAAGGGCAACAAAAAGGAATAAATAAATAAATATTAAAATATATATTTAAAAAAAAAACATGAGTTTTTTTCCGAGTTCAATCCCTGGTAGCACATGTACTGGAGTGATATCTGGTTCCTTCTCTCTTTCCTCCTATCTTTCTCATGAGTAAATAAATAAAATATTTTAAAAAAGAAAAAAGAATGTTGGTTCATACTCCCAGAGGGATACAGAATAGGGAAACTTCCAGTGGAGGGGATGGGGTACACAACTCTGGTGGTGGGATTATATGGAATTGTGCCCCTCTTTTTCCACAATCTTGTTAATCATTATAAAATCTCTGATAATAACTTTTTAAAAGATTTTTAGAATACCTCCACTTTTACCTGAATCATCTAAGTGGAAGCTTTTTCTGTATTTTTTAACATTTTATATATATATATTTTTTTTTTTTTTTACAGTCGACAGTAAAATACAATAGTTTGTACATGCATAACATTTCTCAGTTTTCCACATAACAATTCAACCCCCACTAGGTCCTCCTCTGCGATCAGGGGATTAAAAGAAAGACAGAATGGGATTCTTATGATAGCTCACAAATTAGAGCATATGGGTTACCATGCGTAAAGACCTGGGTTTAAGCCCCCAGTCTCCACCTATAGGGGTTAATCTTCAAGAGTGGTGGAACAGTGCTGCAGGCGTCTTTCTTTTTCAATGTCTTTCTCTCTCCCCCCTTTTCCTTCTCTACCTTTCTGTCTTTCAGCTTTTATATATTTTTTAGAAAATGGTCACAGGGAACTACACAGGCTCTGAGCCCCAGCAATAACCCTCATGGAAAAAGCTGTAAATTAAACTCCTGTGCTGAATATGGCACCCAGATCAAATTGATGGGGTTTGCAGTTAACAATATTTATATAATTTTCCATATTTGGGAACTACTCTCTCCCCTGATCCAGCTTTCTAGCCTTATTTCCAACTCTGACACCATCTCCCCAGACAATACCTTTAGCCCACCTGCATATTAGATGACAGGCTGAGGAAAAAACTAGTAGGGTCATGGGCTCCTTGTAATATACCTAAAATAGACCTACTAGCCTTTTCCAAAATTGAGACCCCAAATGTCATCTGCTATAGTCTTACCTTTATATTCCTGACTATTAAACAATTTGCTCTGCTTTCTATCTTAATGCTTTTCAGCCACCACATTGCATATCCTACCATGAAGTCAACCACCAATGTGTCCTGGAAACCCACCTCCCCAGAGCCTTACCCCACTAGGGAAAGATAGAAACAGGCTGGGAGTATGGATCAACCTGCCAGTACCCATGTCCAGCAGAGAAGCAATTACAGAAGCCAGACCTCTCATCTTTTCCACCCCATAATGATCCTGGGTCCATGCTCCCAGAGGGATAAAGAATAGGAAAGCTTGCAATGGAAGGGATGGGATACAGAACTGTGATGGTGGGAATTGTTTGGAATTGTATCCCTTTTATCCTATGGTCTTATCAATCATTATTAAATCAATTAAAAAATAGTAAATTAAAAATAGTTTTTAAAATTCAAACCCAGGGAAAAGTGGAGCAGCTGCATGCCTCGCTATTACCCTGTTCTACGAGATGCATGAGAACATTAGTCTTGACATTCTGAGAATAAAAAACAAAATGGCTACTGCTTGACCTTTAACCTCCAATTCCAATGAAAAATAAAATGATCTTTTGTGACTCACCCTAAGCAGAAACATAAAAGGGAGATAATTCTGGGAAATGAAGTTTAATATCGCCATCCTGACATATTACAAAGCCACGAGAACTTATGTCTGTTAACTTGGCACCTAAACAGACCTCTTTAAATCACATTTAATGTCAAAAGATTCAGCAACAAAGTCATGCTTTCATATAACATACATAATTATTTTAGTACTGAGAACCAAGGTAATAAAAATTTAAGGACAAAAATATCTGTATTTGTCATCAATAATTGTGTTAACAAATCAACTCCAAATTCTATGACTTCAAACAGCAATTATTCCTTCCCTCACACCGTGGAAGAGGATTAACTAGGTGATTCCATGTCAAGAGCATCTTATGAATTTGCAGTCAAGACTTTATCCATGAAAGTTGTCACCTAAAGATGTGACTGGACTAAAGATTCAACTTCCAATGTAGCTGTTAAAGATGATGAGGTCACTGCCTTTGCAATATGGTGGTCAGAACTCAAAGGCATCGTGTTGAGTGAGACAAGCCAGAGAGAGAAAGATCAATACCAAATGATTTCACTTATAGGTGGAACTTAATAACGAATAATAGTAAGAGAAAACATAAGGTGAAACATGGACTGTGTGTGGTATATTGCACCAAAGCAAAGGACTCTGGGAAAGAAGGGAAAGGGACAGGATGAAAAGATAATGGGATCCTGTTGTATCGTCCAGACACCAATATTAAGGGGAAATGAGAGATTGTGCCTATTTGTTAAAGACTAGAGTACTGCCTAATAACTCTCCATGATTAGACTTAGACTTAATAAACCTGGGAATCATAAATTCCCTAACCATATATTTATTACGTAGGTCTAGACACCCTCCTCTCCTACCCCCTCATTCACTTGGCTCAATTACTCTATCTACATAATTAGCTACACAAGATGAAGTAATTAAGATATATTCTACTATCTTTTAAGCTCATCTGATAGAGCATCAGAATTCTTGTTACCACTTGATAAGCTTTAAAAGAAACAATATGCAATTTACTAAGAGTTATACTGGCAGAAACTATATATCAAGTAAAGGGTAATTATTATCCCTATGACAACATTCATTAGAATCCTCAAACAACTAATGCAGAAAAGCCTGAAATTAATTAAGACCTCACTAAAATCCTAGGTCTAATTCCTTCCGAAGTTGAGACCAAATCCCAGAAACCTAATACTGGTTTGGATACAACAAATGACATTCAACACTTTAACAACTGGGAGAAAGTCTAAGCTGATAAGATAAAGAAGGAACTACAACAGTTGAAAAAAGGCAAGAGACTGGCTCACTCAACAATGGCCTTTTTTGGCTACTATAAGGATGCCCCATCACCAGGGGTCCTAGACAGGGAATCTTTGGATTCCTCCATAGATAATATGGGCCTAGACATCTAATAGATCCCTTTCTCTACCACCACTGGTCACATCCATTGGAAACATAAATATAAGCCCTTCTGTGGGCTTCTTCAGGACCATACCCTCACTATGAAGTAGCAACAGTAAGGACTGCCCCACTCTCCTAAGGGAGGCAGAGTCAACCTACTCTGTCACTCAAGCAAGACTGGTTGTGAAATGAGTGCAGCAGAGAATGTTCCCAGCTGTGAACATGGACTGTGAGCTCAGTCTGATAAAGACTCAGAGGTTCTAAAGACTCTGGTGCTAAATATTAATAGATACAGGCCCCAGGTAGAATCAATATGGCAAACTGCTAATTGCATTTATATATTTTCTTTAAGTTTACAGGCAACTCTCTGCTCTAATTCTGCCTCCTACTTCTACTCTCAACTCTTAACTGCACCTGGTTGAGCAGACGTTACAGTACACAAGGACCCAGGTTCGAGCCCCCAGTCCCCACCTGCAGAGGAAAAGCTTCACGAGTGCTGAAGCAGGACTGCAGGTGTTTGTCTCTCTCCCTCTCTATCTCCCCCTTCCCTCTCAATTTCTGGCTGCATCCATCCAGTAAATAAGTAAAGATAATAAAAAAATTAAAGAAAATTAAATTAAATTAGATGACAAAACATATCAGTTTACCTAAATGGCTAACTCCCTATAATGTTATCCTCTGCAAATTTTAAATCTGTAATTCAAAGCTTCAAGTTATTTTCTAAATCCACTATTTAAGAAAAGTGGTAAGACACATCTTATCTTTTATTTTATTTTTTTATTTCTTTATTGGGGAATTAATGTTTTATATTCGACAGTAAATACAATAGTTTGTACATGCACAACATTTCCCAGTTTTCCATATAACAATACAACACCCACTAGGTCCTCTGTCATCCGTTTTGGACCTGTATTCTCTCTCTGACCCACCCCAGAGTCTTTTACTTTGGTATAATATGCCAATTCCAGTTCAGGTTCTACTTGTGGGGAAAACACATCTTTTATTATGCAACAAGGCATTATGTGTCAAACATAGACAGATATCTACTTCATTAGCCACAGGAAGTACATTTAGAAAGCACTGATACTTGGGATTTTAAATGGCACATAAAGCAATAGGCTGGAAAATCAAACATCTGAAAAGTGGTTTTTGTGTCAATGTAACTGTTACTCCTAAAAATTGTGAGCTCGTTATTTTCTAGAATATTTACAAATCCACTATAAAAGTATACAAAGTGTAGCTTAGTAAATAGGCAGGCAAATAGTTTTATAGATTTCTAGATAATATTCATAATTCCATCTACACTCTAACACAAATGTGGGTGGGGTGAACATACCAGAATCCAGATGTTGAGTTAACATGTCACAAATTCTTAGCTCTATGCTTTTACACTCAAAATGAACCATAAACATTTACCTATAATAAAAGGAGAATAAAATGAAAAATGAAAATAGGTGCGTCACCTGAGTGGGCATTCCAGGAAGAACTCATTTCTTCCTATTCTTTCTCTAGAAATAGTCAAACATCAATTCAAGGGTTTAGATTTTTTTTTTTTTTGGCTTATTGCATTTTTAGTTTAATAGTTACTTTCTTTTACTTGGTAAGTTCCTGTAAGCAAATTTGAGAGCTATAAATTTGATTCAGAGAAATGTGACTTACAATTACAGAAGGTGGTCATTTCAAACCAACACTCTACAATTTTACTTAAACAAAGTAATACTCGTTTCCTTTTGTGCAGATGTAACTTTGTTTACTGGGATAATCTTTTCAAAATTTTTTTTCATTTTCTTTTTTAAATTTACTTTGTATGAGTGGTTTAATGTGAGGACATGGTGGGTGGGTTGAGCCTGGTTGGAACCCCAGATACCTCTCCATGAGGCTGGAAGGCATTTACTTACAAGCCTCCCCACCCTCCCTGACCTCCATCTTGTTAGACCCAAAGGCTGTAACCGTCCCCCCTCCATCTGGCCTGGATAAACCTGATTTGCTCAATGGAATGTGGATAAACCCGAAGAGCCCCTTCCTCATTCTTAAGTCCCATGCCCTGGGTAAGGGGAAGTCAAGAGCCGGAGTCATTAGAAGGAAGCTAGAGTCTAAAATGTCTGATTGGTTCTTGCCTGTCAAACGTTTACCCCTATTTGGCTTGTTGCCCCAACACCTGGCTTCTTTTTACCCCATATAAACCCTGCCTTTTTCTTTATTAAATGCACTATTCTCTGCCATAGTGTCTAGAGTCCTCACTTTATGCGCTCACCCCCACTGCGGTCTGTTCTCCTCTACAACACCTCTCTGGTGGCCAATGGAGTGGCGGGCATGGGGTGGTCAAGACAGGCCTTCCAGAGCTTAGCCCACAATTTAATATTTATTTACAAAATTGAAGGTTGGGCTATGGCACATTAGGTTAAGCACACATAGTAAGAAGCACAAGGATCCAGGTTGGAGACCCCGGAGACACCACCTGCAGAAGGGTCACCTCACAAGTGATGAATCAGGACTTCAGGTGTCTCTCTGTCTCTCTCCCTCTATATCTTCCCCTCACCTCATAACTTCTCTCTCTCCTATCCAGTAAAAAAAAAAAAAAAAAAAGGCCGCCAGGAGTAATGGATTCATAGCACTGGCACTGAGCTCCAGCTATAACTGTAGAGGGGGAAAAAAATTGTATGATAATAGTGGTATAGTTTCATACAGTATCCACCACCAGAGTTCTGTGTCCCATCCCCTCCAATGGAAACAGCCATAGTTCTCCCAAAGTCACTGATATGGGCTGATTCTGTAACTATCTATACCTCCATTTTTTTTTCAATAGTGATGCCTTCACTTCCTTTCTAATTCACCCCCACACCTATTACTACTTCTGGGTGTCTTTCCTGTTTTCCTCTTCTCTCTCAGATAAGCAAAACCATGCCTGGCTTCTTTTGGTGTTTTCTATATTTGCTTCCCTTTCATTGATGGTATAAAAACATGATTCCTGGTGACAAACACTTTGGGTCCTGCTGTAATGGGAGTACAGAGAGAGCCTTCTGGTTTACATGCCCTGTCATTTACCTACCCCTCTGGGAGTATGGACCAAATTTCTTTTTGGGATGCAGAAGGTGAGAGTTCTGGCTCCTGTAATTGCTTTTCCACTAGACATGGGCATTGACAGGTTGATCCATACCTCCAGCCTGTTTCTATCTTTCTCTAGTGAGATAGGGCTCTGGAGAAGTGAGGTTATAGGGAGAATCTGGCCAGAGAAGTCAGGATAGAATCATAACAGCATCTAGAACTTAGTGGCTGAAAGGCAGTAAGATGTAAATCAGGATAAAATGTTTAATAAGTAGGACCCATAAAGTAGAAATAGAGCAGATGAAAGTAGGGACCTTAGGGTAGAAGGAAGCTAGGAAGTCTATTTTAGGAATGTTCCTAGGAGCCTTCGTCTTAGTAATCTTTGCTTGAGCTTGATAGCTAACATTGGGATGGACTAGATACATTGTCTGGGCAGATGGCATTAGTTAGAGGTGAGAGTAGAACTAGGAGGCAGAATTAGAGCAGAGAATTGCCTGTAAACTTAAAGAAAATATATAAATGCAATTAGCAGTTTGCCATATTGATCCTACCTGGGGCCTGTATCTATTAATATTTAGCACCAGAGTCTGTAGAACCTCTGAGTCTTTATCAGTCTGAGCTCACAGTCCATGTTCACAGCTGGGAACATTCTCTGCTGCACTCATTTCACAACCAGTCTTGCTTGAGTGACAGAGTAGGTTGACTCTGCCTCCCTTAGGAGAGTGGGGCAGTCCTTACTGTTGCTACTTCATAGTGAGGGTATGGTCCTGAAGAAGCCCACAGAAGGGCTTATATTTATGTTTCCAATGGATGTGACCAGTGGTGGTAGAGAAAGGGATCTATTAGATGTCTAGGCCCATATTATCTATGGAGGAATCCAAAGATTCCCTGTCTAGGACCCCAGGTGATAGAGCAGCCTGATAGTGGCCAAAAATGCCACCATTAAGTGAACCAGGGAGATAACCTCTTTAGGAACACAAAATAATCTTATTCTATAAATAGTGTGGCCAGTTTAACCAAGATCAAGTTTGATGATAATTACTAATGTTTAATATCTTAAACAGGTCCTCAGTCATTTCAGGTGAGAGTAATACAATCTTTAAAATCATTTCTATTGGGGCCAGGCAGTGGTGCACCTGGTTAAGTGCACATGTCACAGTGCATAAGGACCCAGGCACAAACCCCTGGTCTCCACCTGCATGGGGAAAGCTTCACGAGTGTTGAAGCAGGGCTGCAGGTGTCTCTCTTTCCCTTGCCCATTTTATCTCCCTCTCCACTCTCAATTTCTCTCTGTCTCTATTTAGTAATAAATTTTAAAATATATTTTTTAAATATTTATATTCATTTTGAATAGAAACAGAAATTGAGAGGGAATGAGGTTAGATGAGAAAGGAGATAGATAGATAAATGGATAGATAGATAGATAGATAGATAGATAGATAGATAGATAGATAGATAGGTCTGCAGCACTGTTTCACTGCTTGTGAAGCTTCCTCCCCCTCCCAGGTGAGAACCTGGGGCTTGAACCTGGGTCCTTATGCACTACAACATATGAGCTCAACTAGGTGTGCCACCACCCAGGCCCAAAATAGTTCCTATTGCTTTCCTTTTCCTTCTTTCTCACAGATACAAGTGCTGTTTACCACAGAGGGATACTAAAAGCATAATGTACTTAAAACAAGAGCATTTTTCATATCCAACATCTATTATCCCCAAGGCAACAATTACATCCAAAACAAAGTGATGCACTTAAGAAACTAGATATTAAGGCTTTTTCCTGGATAAGCAATGATTTGTAATCAGAAATTAAATGATGAGTTTTATTCTGTCACACAGTTGATGGCTAAAAAACCCTAATTTGATAATGCCTATCTTACTCAATGTTCTTTATGTTGTCATGATAGATACTAATTGTTAATGTAAGAGCACAGTGGTGTTTATAATTATAATAACCTCATTTATTCCATTGTCAAACAGCCGCTAATCTATACGTAAGATGTACTTTAATGAAAGCATTCTACTTCTGATGGAGCAAATGTATTTTCTTTTTTTTTTTATTTAAGAAAGGATTAATTAACAAAACCATAGGGTAGGAGGGGTACAACTCCACACAATTCCCACCGCCCAATCTCCATATCCCACCCCCTCCCCTGATAGCTTTCCTATTCTCTATCCCTCTGGGAGCATGGACCCAGGGTCATTGAGGGTTGCAGAAGGTGGAAGGTCTGGGTTCTGTAATTGCTTCCCCGCTGAACATGGGCGTTGACTGGTCGGTCCATACTCCCAGTCTGCCTCTCTCTTTCCCTAGTAGGGTGGGTCTCTGGGGAAGCTGAGCTCCAGGACACATTGGTGGGGTCTTCAATCCAGGGAAGTCTGGCCGGCATACTGATGGCATCTGGAACCTGGTGACTGAAAAGAGAGTTAACATACAAAGCCAAACAAACTGTTGAGCAATCCTGGACCCAAAACTTGGATAAGTGGAGAGGAAGTATTAGGGAGGTACTCACTGCAAACTCGAGTGTACTTCTGCTTTCTTACTTTGGTGCCATACTCCAAACTCAGTCAATTTCTGCTTTGCGTTTCTACTTCTTTTTTTTTTTTACATGCATAACATTCCCCAGATTCCCATTTAACAATACAACCCCCACTATTTCATTCATCATTTTTCATGGACCTGTATTCTCCCCACCTACCTACCCACCCCAGAGTCTTTTACTTTGGTGTAATACTCCAATTCCATTTCAGGTTCGACTTGTGTTTTCTCTTCTAATCTTGTTTTTCAACTTCGACCTGAGAGTAAGATCATCCCGTATTCATCCTTCTGTTTCTGACTTATTTCACTCAACATGATTTTTTCAAGGTCCATCCAAGATCGGCTGAAAACGGTGAAGTCACCATTTTTTACAGCTGAGTAGTATTCCATTGTGTATATATACCACAACTTGCTCAGCCACTCATCTGTTGTTGGACACCTGGGTTGCTTCCAGGTTTTGGCTACTACAAATTGTGCTGCCAAGAACATATGTGTACACAGATCTTTTTGGATGGATGTGTTGGGTTCCTTAGGATATATCCCCAGGAGGGGAATTGCAGGGTCATAGGGTAGGTCCATTTCTAGCCTTCGGAGAGTTCTCCAGACTGTTCTCCACAGAGGTTGGACCAATTGACATTCCCACCAGCAGTGCAGGAGGGTTCCTTTGACCCCACACCCTCTCCAGCATTTGCTGCTGTTACCTTTTCTGATGTATGACATTCTCACAGGAGTGAAGTGATATCTCATTGTTGTCTTGATTTGCATTTCTCTGACAATCAGAGACTTGGAGCATTTTTTCATGTGTTTCTCGGCCTTTTGGATCTCTTCTGTGGTGAATATTCTGTCCAAGTCCTCCCCCCATTTTTGGATGGGGTTATTTGTTGTCTTGTTGTTGAGTCTGGCAAGCTCTTTATATATGTTGGTTATTAAACTCTTATCTGATGTATGGCATGTAAAGACCTTCTCCCATTCTGTGAGGGGTCTCTTGATTTGGGTAGTGGTTTCTTTTACTGTGAAGAAGCTTTTTAATTTGATGTAGTCCCATAGGTTTATACTTGCCTTAGTCTTCCTTGTAATTGGATTCGTTTCATTGAAAATGTCTTTAAAATTTATGCGGAAAAGAGTTCTGCCAATATTTTCCTCTAAGTATCTGATAGTTTCTGGTCTAACATCCAAGTCCTTGATCCACTTGGAATTTACTTTTGTATTTGGTGAAATACAGTGATTCAGTTTCATTCTTCTGTATGTTTCAACCCATTGTTTCCAACACCATTTGTTGAAGAGACTCTGCTTTCCCCATGTAATAGTCTGAGCCCCTTTGTCAAAGATTAGATGTCCATACGTGTGGGGCCTCATTTCTGGGCTCTCAATTCTATTCCACTGGTCAGTGTGTCTATTCATGTTCCAGTACCAAGCAGTTTTGATGACAATGGCCCTATAATACAGTTTGAGATCTGGCAGTGTGATGCCTCCGGTTCTGTTCTTTTTTCTCAAGATTGTTTTGGCAATTCTAGGTCTTTTCTGGTTCCAGATAAACATTTGTAGCATTTTTTCTATTCTCCTAAAAAATGTGCTTGGGATCTTGATGGGGATAGCATTAAATTTGTAGATGGCTCTGGGTAATATATTCATTTTGATGATGTTAATTCTTCCAACCCATGAACATGGAATATCTTTCCACTTCTTTGTGTCTTTTTCAATTTCTTTGAGTAGTGACTCATAATTTTCAGTATACAAGTCTTTCACTTCTTTGGTTAGGTTTACTCCTAGATATTTTATAGTTTTTGTTGCTATATAAAAAGGAACTGATTTCTGGATTTCAATTTCTTCTAACTTAGTGTTTGCATAGAGGAATGCCACTGACTTTTGAATGTTAATTTTATAGCCTGACACATTACTGTATTGCCTGATGATTTCCAAAAGCTTCTTGCTAGATTCCTTAGGTTTTTCCATGTATACTATCATGTCATCTGCAAATAAGGAGAGTTTGACTTCTTCTCTTCCAATCTGTATGCCTTTAATTCCTTGCTCCTGCCTGATTGCTATGGCAAGAACTTCCAACACTATGTTGAATAGTAATGGTGATAGTGGGCAGCCCTGTCTAGTACCTGATCTGAGGGGAAATGCTTCCAGTTTTTCACCATTGAGTATGATGTTGGCTATAGGTTTGCTATATATAGACTCCACTATCTTCAGGAATTTTCCATCTATTACTATTTTTTGTAGTGTTTTGATCATAAAGGGATGTTGTATTTTGTCAAAGGCTTTCTCTGCATCTATTGATATAACCATGTGGTTTTTGGTCTTGCTTTTGTTGATGTGGTGGATCACATTGATTGATTTACGTATATTAAACCAACCTTGCATGCCTGGGATAAACCCCACTTGGTCATGATGAACAATCTTTTTGATATACTGCTGTATCCGGTTGGCTAGAATTTTGTTCAATATTTTCGCATCTATGTTCATCAGAGATAGTGGTCTGTAGTTTTCTTTTTTGGTTGTGTCCCTGTCTGCTTTTGGTATCAGGGTGATGTTGGCTTCATAGAAGCTGGCAGGGAGTATTCCAGTGTCTTCAATCTTCTGGAAGACTTTTAAAAGTAGAGGTATTAGTTCTTCTTTGAAAGTTTTGTAGAATTCATTTGTAAAACCATCTGGTCCAGGACTTTTATTTTTGGGAAGATTTTTGATAACTGTTTCAATTTCATTAGCTGTGATGGGCCTGTTCATGTTATCCACTTCCTCTTTACTTAGTTTTGGAAGTTGGTAGGTATCTAGGAAATCATTCATTTCTTCCAGGTTCTCTAGCTTGGTGGCATATAGTTGTTCATAGAAGCCTCGCATGATATGTTGAATTTCTGCAGTGTCTGTTGTGATTTCTCCTCTTTCATTTACTATCCGATTTATTTGGGTCTTCTCCCTTTTTTGTTTTGTGAGTCTGGCTAAAGGTTTGTCGATTTTATTTACTCTTTCGAAGAACCAACATTTACTTTCATTGATTTTTTGTATGGTTTTCCTATTCTCAATGTTATTTATTTCTGCCCTAACTTTAGTAATTTCTGTCCTTCTGGTTGCTTTAGGATTCCTTTGTTGTTCTTCTTCTAGGTCTTTAAGATGTGCAATCAGGCTGTTTATTTGTGCCTTTTCTTGTTTCCTAATGTGTGCTTGTATAGCTATGAACTTCCCTCTTAGGACTGCTTTAGCTGCGTCCCAAATATTTTGATAGCTTGTGTCTTCATTTTCATTGAACTCTCGAAACATTTTGATTTCTTCCTTGATTTCCTCTTTGACCCAGAAGTTGTTAAGAAGTGTACTGTTGAGCTTCCACATTTTGGCACTGTTACTAATCTTTTGTTGATTGTTAAGTGTTAGTTTAATTCCACTGTGGTCTGAGAAGATGCTTGGGATGATTTCAGTGCTCTTGAATAGGCTGATGCTGTCTTTGTGGCCTAACATATGGTCTATCCTTGAGAATGATCCATGTGGATTTGAGTAAAATGTGTATTCCAGTTTCTTGGGATGAATGACTCTGAAAATGTCCAATAGTTCTAGTTTATCTATCTCTTCATTTAGCTCCCTTATGTCTTTACTGATTTTCTTCCTGGATGATCTGTCAAGTTGAGATAGTGGGGTGTTGAAGTCCCCTACTATTATTGTGTTACTGTTAATATATTGCTGTAGCTCTTTCAGTAGAAGTTTGATGTATTTAGATGGCTTCTCATTGGGTGCATAGATATTAATAATTGTTAAGTCCTCTTGATTGACTGATCCTCTGAGCATTAAGTAGTGTCCCTTCCTATCTTTTTTAATCTTATCTATTTTAAAGTCTATCATGTCAGATATGAGAATAGCTGTTCCTGCCCTTTTTTGTGGGCCATTGGCTTGAATGATAGTTTTCCATCCTTTCACTTTAAGTCTGTGTTTGTCTTGTTGCGTTAGGTGAGTTTCCTGTAGACAACATATTGTTGGGTTGTGTTTTCTGATCCATCTTCCTACTCTGTGTCTTTTAATAGGTGAATTCAGGCCATTGACATTTATTGATATCAAAGATTGAAGATATTTTAACGCCATTCTTGTAGAGTTTTAGAGTGTTTTGAGATATGTCCTATTTGTGGTGGTCTGACTATTTATAGGAGACCTTTCAGAACTTCTTTCAGGGCAGGCTTGGTGATGGTTGCTTCCTTCAACTGTTGCTTGTCTGAGAAGGTTTTGATGCTTCCATCTAGTCTGAATGACAATCTAGCAGGATATAGTATTCTTGGCTGAAAGCCTTTCTCATTGAGCACTCGATAGATATCTTGCCATTCTCTTCTGGCCTGTAGTGTTTGTATGGAGAAGTCTGCTGCTAATCTTATGGGTTTTCCTTTGTAGGTGACTCTTTGTTTTTCTCTTGCAGCCTTGAGGATCCTTTCTTTATCCTTATTCCTTTCCAATCTAAGTATGACATGTCTTGGTGTCTTTAGGTCTGGGTTAATTCTGTTTGGGACCCTCTGGGCTTCTTGAATCTTTATGTCTTTGTTGTTGTCTAGACTAGAGAAATTTTCAGCTATTATGTCCTGGAGAATGCTTTCTTCCTCCCCTTCTCTTTCTTCCTCTGGTAAGCCAATAATGCGTATATTGTTTCTTTTGAAGTTATCCCATAGGACTCTGTTGTTGTTTTCAGCATCTCTTAATCTCTTTTTGAGATCTCTTACTTCTTTTTTAGTTGTCTCTAATTCATCCTCAATCCTGCTAATTCTGTCTTCAGCCTCATTGATTCTATTCTCTCTGCCCTCTACTGCTTTTTGGAGTTCATCTATTTTGTTGCCCTGCTCTGATACTGTTTTAGCTTGTTCAGCTAGTTGCCTTCTTAGCTCAGTGATTTCAGCTTTCAGCTCTCTAATAACCATGAGATTATTAGAATTTTCTTCCATATTCTCATTTGTTGTTCCTGCATTTCTGATTACAATTTTTTCAAATTCTTTACTCACTCCTGTTATTATTTCCTTGGCTAATGTTTGGATGTTGAACTCGTTGTTTTGTGCTTCACCCTCTGGAGGACTTTTAGCTGGACTCTTGTCCTGGTTCGAGTCTCCAATATTTTTTCTTGTTGTTTTAACCATTTTATATAAGTTAACAGTTTTTTCAATCCCTGAGTTGGAGTTCAGTGGTGTAAAAGCCTTTTTTTTTCCCCTGTAGGCTATGGTAGCCTGAGGGCTTTTAAACTATCAATAGGCTTCTTGGCTTAATCACTGACTCCTGACCAAGAGATAAAGCAGGGTGTGGCAGAGATAATCCAGTGGTTATGCAAAGAGACTTTCACAGCCCCTCAGCTATGCCACCGAGGTATAGGTCTTCTCCTGAGTTTCCCGGTTAGATCTCTGTACCCTGGTGTCCCTCCCTGTTGCTGCTCCAGATTCTGAGGGTAGTAGCAATGGAGACTCAGAGTTGCACTTGGTGAGTCTCTGGGGAGTCCTTTCCTCCCTTCAGTTGTCCCCTTGTTGGTGGAGCAGACTGGAGGTGGTGTCTCCACTGACAAACTGTCAAACTGTTAGCAGTCACTTAATCTCTCCTTAGGCCCCTCTCTCCTCTCTGTCTCCAGCCACGCGTGTTTGTACTCACGGGTGATTTACTGGGTTTCTGTGGTCATTCTAGTCCTGTCTTGTTTCGGTCCGGGTGGTCTCCTTTGGTATTCCTAGTTGATCCAGGAGAGGAGAGGAGAGGAGAGGAGAGGAGAGAAAGCGATCTGCTGCTCGTAGCTCCGCCTCCGGAAGTCGAATCCCCCCAGTTATGCATTTTTCAGCATGGAATCTCTAAAGAGGGTCGCCATGGTGAATTTAAATTGGGGTTTGAGTTAAAGCAAAAATGTACTTCTCAAGATGAATGAATTCACTTTATATTGTCAGGAAATAAAAGGTGTACAGCCCATTATGTCTCTTATTTGCAGAAGAAAAATGTCAAAGAGCTTGGAGACAATTGCTCCTCTACTCCAAAGTATATTAGCTCTACTTATCTGAAATAGGACCCAGTTTGTCTTGAACATAAATGTCTCTTTAGATAAATATCTAAGCCATCTTAATTCCTTTCAGAAACCGATATGGAAAACATTTGAAAAATATGTGGAAGATATAGAAAACATAGTTACAGAAATGTTATTCAAGAAAAAAACAAACACTTTTGTTTCCTTTATGCAGAAGAAAATGAATGGTGTCCCAGAGGATGAAGTCCAAAGCTACCTGTGCTGTGTTAAACCATAAAGGTCCAATTGTCTTCTCCAACATAAAAGATGCTACAAAAGTCCGATTTGTGATAAGGTGAAGAGTAAATTGAGCTTTCAAATTACTGAAAAGTGAGACTTGGTAAATTTTGCCATTCATAGTGACCTAGGTCTGAATCTTTCTCCATTACCTGCCACATTTTATGATATGGAAGTTTCACATATTATCATTCTTTTCTTACTCTACAAGCAAGACTTGAGCAGGACTTCAGACTACATACAGCATTTTTTTCCTCATCAATATTCTTCCTTTATAGCCATCATGTATACAGTATCATCTCTTCCAGTTCCTACTTTTCTAACCAAAATATTTTTGATAAAGTGTTACTATGGTGGGCTACCCTCCAACCCTCCCATGCAGAAATATTTGCATTATCATAGAATTTTTAAAAAGAAGAATAAACCAAAGGGATGAATTTCTCATAGTAGATAGGTACTCTGCTAGAAAAAAAAAAAACTTGTTAACTTTTTAAATATTTTTCTGACAATATCAAGGAATTTTCATGGTACCATTCAAATCAGAGGGAAAAAAAATCTTACATTTGCTAATATGCATAAACTTTTCATAACTTTTCTATCCAACAACGATGACAACACTAACAAAAATAATAAATACAACAATAAAAAACAAGGGCAACAAAAGGGGGGGAGAAAAAAAAAAAAAAACAATGTGCCACAGAGCTACCTCCAGCCCACCCTTTTTATTCCCCACTATCTTATTTATTTATTTGTTGGATATATACAGAAAGAAATCAAGTGGGGGAAGAGACACAGCAGTATTATTATCAGAAAAAGCATACATCAGAGCAAACCAAATACAAGTTATCAAGAGGGATGTTATATGATGCTTTTATAAAGTTCCTATCATCAGAAGACATAGCTCTCCTAAATGTCAAAGCATCAGAAAGAGAGAAGAAAATCACGTGAAGCAAAAACTGATAGACCTGACAGGGCTGGGCATTGGCGCACCCGGGTGAACACATATGTTGCCATGTGCAAGCCCCAGGTGCAGGCGAGAAATTTTATGAACAGTGAAGTTGTGCTGCAGGTGTCTCGCTTTCTCTCTCCCTCTCTGCCTCTCCCTCCCCTCTCAAATTCTTTCTCTCTGTCTCTATTCAAATAAAAGGGGGAAAAGGGAAAAAATAGTAAAAAAAAAAAATCTGATGGAACTGGAAGAATAGACAAATTCACAGTTGTAGGTGTAAACTGTAGCACTCTTTTCTTAACTAAGTTATTAGGCTATTCACTTGATTTTAATTTGTAAAGGACTTAAGGAATGTGTATAAAGAGAATGAATTCCAGGGAGTCGGGAGGTATTGCAGCGGGTTAAGCGCATGTGGTGCAAAGCAGAAGGAACGGAGTAAGGATCCTGGTTCGAGCCCCCTGCTCCCCACCTGCAGGGGCGTCATTTCACAGGCGGTGAAGCAGGTCTGGAGGTGTCTATCTTTCTCTCTCCCTCTCTGTCTTCCCCTCCTCTCTCCATTTCTCTCTGTCACATCCAACAAGGACAACATCAATAACAATGACAATAATAACTACAACAATAAAACAAGGGCAACAAAAGGGACTAAATAAACAAATAAAAATAAAAATAAATAAAAATTTTTAAAAAGAGAGTGAATTCCCTTCTAGTCTGTCAGTTCTCCTATATGCAGTGCCTGAAGTCAAACCCAGAGTCTGACGAATGATAATGTACATGCTGCATTCAGCAAACCGACTGATGTTCTGGTTTCTCTGACTCTCATAAAAACAATTAATGCTAAGACCGTGTTGAGGGGCTGGGCAGTGGGACACTCAGTTGGGCATACATGTTACCATGCACAAGGATCTGGGTTCAAGCCTGCAGTTCCCATCTGCAGGGGAGAAGCTTCTCAAGTGATAAAGCAGTGCTGCAAGTGTCTTTCTCTCTCCCTTTCTCCCTCCCACTTTCTCTCAACTTCTCTCTGCCTCTATTAATAAATAAGTAAAATATTAAATTTTTCTCTTAAAAATACCATGTTGAAAAAAAAAATACCATGTTGATAACATGAATGAAGACTAAATTCTAAGGCTGAGTTGTGGTGTACCTGGTTGAACGCACATATTACATTGTACAAAGACCCAGGTTCAAGACCCTGGTCCCCGCCTGCAGGGGGAAAGTTTTGCAAGTGGTGAAGCAGTGCTGCAGATGTCTCTCTGTTTCTTTCTTTCTGTACTTCTCCCTCCCTCTCAATTTCTGGCTGTCTCCAATAAATAAATAAATAAAATTTAAAAATTTAAAAATGAAAACTAAAATTTAAGAAAAAAAAGACTAAATCCTTAGCATTTTAAAATTAAAATCTTCTACTCTTGACAAGTAAAGAAATGAAATCCAAAGTTTAGTCACTTATGTAGGGTCAACTAATTCACTTACAGTAAGACACATACTAAATGCCAGGCCACCTGTCTCTTATTATAACATCTTCATACAGAAAACCTCTGTCCTTGAAAACCTAAAGGAAACCTGTCTTGCGGAAGGTCTGCTCTATGACTGAGTTTATGACAAATGAGAGTGTGTAAAGACGGTGATTAGCACTATCAAAACTGTAGTGACAGGAAAACAAGTACTGTATCCATGTATGTAGCACTTAAAGAAGTCCAACTCAGAATCAGAGAATAGAGCGGTGGTTTCTGGGATTGAGGAGGGTGGGGAAGGGGAGAGATACAAGGGAACAAAACTGCAGTTACAAACAAGAATCTGAACAGAGCATGGTTACTACAGTTGATCACACTGGACAGAACGCTTGAACTTTGCTTAGAGATAGATCTTCTCAACACACACACATGCACAGTAGCTAAGTGAGGGGATGAATTGGTTAACTGATTACTAATTATCAATCACTTTATAAGGTGTGTGTGCATAATTATAAAAATCACTATGGCATCCACCTTGTAAAAATTACACAGTACAATCTGAAGAGATCTAAGAAAACGAATAAATAAATAACTCCCTTCCTTTAAAAACAAAAAGTGTTATAGCCTGATAGAAAATCATCAAGAAGATTATTTCCTTCAGGCAGATGGCCACTAAACTTTGAAATTATAGAAAATCAGGCTGCAGGCCAAATTGCAGTGGACCACATCCCATTTGATTTCAACTAATGTCCACACCTCAGGCAACACATCTGTCACACAGCACAGCTGCGGAGCTCTGGGTAAGAAGTAGTGGCTGAGAGCAGCAACAAGGAGGTTAGGTTTGAACAAATACAGTAAAATAAAACCACCTCTACAGAAAGGTCAACAAACCATAAGGTTCACATATAGAATCTATCATTAGCTAAACAGTTACATATGTATATTAACAACAACAAAAAAAGGACAACTACTATGAGAAGTTTTAAATTTTTTCTGTAACCTCTCAAAAAAAAAGTAGTAAATACTTTAAAGTCAGTTGTAGCTTCCCCTTCTACACCCCAAAAAGAATTTTGGTCCATACCCCAAGAGGGGGAGAATTCCTGGGGGAAGATGACCAGAGGGCTCTGAACTCCAACTCCATCAAGACCCAGAGAGAGAAGAGAAAAAAGGAAGGACATTCAGAATTAGTGGTGGGTGTAGGTATGACTTAGAAAGGAAGTGAAGGGGAGTGGGGTGGGGTGGTAACACAATGGGTTAAGCACAAGTGGTGCAAAGCACAAGGACCAGGTAAGGATCCCCCGGCTCCCCACCTGCAGGGGAGTCACTTCATAGGCAGTGAAGCAGGTCTACAGGTGTCTTTCTCTCCCCTTCTCTCTCTTCCCCTCCTCTCTCCATTTCTCTCTGTCCTATCCAACAACGGTGACATCAACAACAACAATAACTACAACAATAAAAACAACAAAAAGGGAAAAATAAATATTTAAAAAAAGAAAGGAAGTGAAGGTAGGGCCATGGGGGAAAAAATGGATATATATATGGCAACCCATATCTGTGACCTTGAGAGCACTTCTGTAATTATTAATAGAAGGAATGGGGACACAGAATTCTAGCAGTGAGAACAGTGTAGAATTAAACCCCTATTATCCCCTGATTTTTTGAATCACTAATAAAGTAAAATAAAATAAAAAATCATAGTTTCCTTACTTCTAACAAAAGATATGGCTATTCATCAGTGCTAGCTTACATATAATAGAAACCTTTTTTATTAATGGAGTCAGAAGGTATAAAAAGGTAAGATGTAACCAATCACTTCTTTCCCAATAACACACAGAGGGTCTAGGCCATGATAAACACTCATCATTTTATATTTGTTTGAATAAACTGTGCTGATACTAACTTTATTAGCATTGCCAGTTGTTGTGAGTGTTATGTAATTACTGGTACAAACCAGTGATGGGGTTGTGGATGGAGATAGAATAATGGTTATGCAAAGAGTCCCTCCTGCCTGAGTCTCCAAAGTCCCAGGTTCAATCCTCTGCACCACCATCAGCCACAGCTAAGCAGTGCTCTTGTTAAAAAAAAAAAAAAAAATTTAATGAACAAATAAAATTAAAACAAGTGATGGGGTAATCAGAAGGATTTGGGTGTCAATCTGATCTAAGTAAGAATTTCCACTCTGAGAAGGAGCCAGGCAGTGGCACTCAGTTGAGCACATATGTTACCATATCCTAGAATCTGAGATCAGGACTCCAGTTCTCTCCTGTAGGGAGGAAGCTTAAGGAGTGCTGAAGTATGGCGACAGGTGTATCTCTCCCTCCCCTCTCAATTTCTCTCAGTGCTATCAAATACAGGGAGGAAAAAAAGTTGCTAGATGAGGTGGAGTCTTCATGCTTGCACTGAGTTCTAATGATAACCCTGGTGGCAAAATAAAAAAAATAAAATAAAATAGGGAGTCGGGCGGTAGCACAGCAGTTAAGCACATGAGGCTTAAAGCACAAGGACTGGCTTAAGGATCCCAGTTCAAGCTCCCGGCTCCTCACCTACAGGGGATTCGCTTCACAGGCGGTGAAGCAGGTCTGCAGGTGTCTATCTTTCTCTCCCCTCCTCTGTCTTCCCCTCCTCTCTCCATTTCTCTCTGCCCTATACAACAATGATGACATCAATAACCACAATAATAATAACTACAACAATAAAACAAAAAGGGCAACAAAAGGGAATAAAGAAAGAAAGAAAGAAGAAAAAAAGGTAAGATGTAATGGGCACTCTAGTCAACAGATCTAGGAAGAATAAAGTGATTCAAAGTGTGTAATATGAATCTATATGGTCTTTCTTAAGGCAAAGTAAAACTCAACATAGCAAGGGCAAAAAACAAAGCTGTGTTGGACAAGATTGTAAGAAATCATTGTAATTTGGAACTCAACTTTTTGGACAAATATGAGAAAAGGGACAAGAAGTAGCAACTCAACAATAAGGCATCTTGTTGATTTCTCCTCCTAAAGGAGTCAATATCTTTCAAAGCTTGTTTTAAATACCAATTAAAATTTAGAAACATTTCTGAAAACTTTGAACGTGATCTACTTGAAAGCCCAGCCAGGGGTAGGTAGCATGATGGTTATACAAAGAGACTCTCATGTCTGAGGCTCTGAAGTTCCAGGTTCAGTCCCTTGCACCGCCATAACCAGAGCTGATCAATGCTCTGATAAAAAGAAAAAAGTTGTTGAAAGCCCAGCCATGAGTCACTGTATTTGCATTTCAAGCAAGTATCCTACTGTCTGTTACCTGAAAGACCCTTCATTACTTGTTGAGTTGAAGAGGCATGAATCAAATGTTATGGGTTTATTGTTGTTGTTTGGACAAGTAAGTATATCACATTTTAATAGCTTTACTGATGTATAATTGATAAACAAAGAGCCACACATCTTTAGTGTGTACAGGTAGGTGGGTTTGAACACATAAATATACTCATTATGCCATGAACAAAACTATGTAGAAATCATCTTCCAAAGTATCCTGGAAGGCCTCCTTCTCATTCATCTTTTGATGGTAAGAGCAATTAACGCGAGATCTATCCTCTTCACAAAATTTGAAGTATACAGTGTTACATGGTTATATCAGCAATGTATTATAAACAGAGCTCTAGGAATTACTCCTTCAGCAATGTGGGAAGAAGCTCTGCAGTATATAACGTACTCTTTCTATTTGCATAGCCACATCAGTGAAGTTCAAACCTGAATTTGTTCTCAGTGTAACATTGTGTCAAATACACATGTAAGGAGACAAATGAAGGAAATGTCTTGGCACACATATTGGAATACACAGAAAAGAGCAGACTTTGAGAGCATGTGATAATTCAAATTCATGAGAGCAGACATTTTTTGAATTGCATTTTTTTTCTCACTGTATATCCTTATTCTACCACTTGTCCTTTTTTATCTTTCAATTTCTGAGGCATGGAATGGGCTTTGGAGAAAAATGCTCTTTTAGAGAGGTCAAATGGTATGCATCTGGTTGAGCACACATGCTACAGTGCACAAGGTTCAAGCTCAGGGTCCCCACCTGCAGGAGGAAAGTGAATCAGTGCTGCAGGTGTTTCTCTCTCTCTCTCTCTCTCTATCTCTCTCTCTCCCTCTCTATCACTTCTTTCCTCTCCATTTCCTTCTGTCTCAAATAAATAATAAATGGTTAATAAATATACAAACGTTAAATTTAGATTTGTTGTTAAAATACTTTTTAAGAGAATGAAAGCAAAACGTCAAATAATGCTCCTTTGTAGAGTTGCATGTTGAAAAATAACTACATGATGATTATAAGTGGTAAAAAAAATGTGACAGACTCCAACACAAAATTTCATTACTAACATATTACTAATCCAACAGGAAACAGAGGAAGGCTGTACCTTTCAGATTAAATTTCAAAGGTTATAATTTTAAAACTTTGAAGTTCTAGGAAGACCCTAGGTATCTACTTAAGCTTTCTTCTAGTTTTTAGATTATCTCCAAGTTCAATCTACCAACATGAAAAGATGGCTTAAGTGCTGCTGGTATGATAACCCAAAGTTTCTCAGTGTTGCAGCTCAGACCTTATTCATTTAGGAAACAAGAAACCAAAAGGTATATTGAGAAGAGACGTTCCACCTTGGTCCTCATTAAACACACAAGTGTCTTTCTGAATGCAAGGCCCTCTTGTAAAGTGTGAGCAGAAAGATTTGCGACCTTGCACAAATGCTCACAGAATTGATTTAAGTGCATCCTTACATGGTTTTTGCTCTCATAAAAATGTGATTTTGAAAACTGATAAACTTTTTTTTTCCCCTCCAGTATTATCACTGGGGTTGGGTGCCAGCACTACAAATCTACTGCTCCTGGAGGCCATTTCTCCCATTTTTTTCTAATTGGGTGAGACAGAGAGAAATTGAGAGGGGAGTGTAGGTAGATACAGAGGAAGAGAGAAAGACACTCGCAGACCTGCTTCACTGCTTGTGAAGTGAACCCCCGCAGGTGGGGAACCCGGGGATTGAACCGCAAAGCAATTACTACCATTCGGTATTATAGTGAGACTTCTAGCTAATGTAAGACAAATTATTTTTAATAACAGATTTAGATACTGGAGAAAAGGCTAGTGTTTAGGAATAAACTGGGTAAGAGTGAATTTGTCTCTGTTCTAGGACAGAGACCATAGACTCCAAGGAGTGACATGAACTGCCTTTGGTCATGTTATTATTAAAACATTTTAATAATAACATTTTTTATTTTTTATTTTTTTAATTCTGTATTGAATTTATTTATGAACAATAAACGTCAGACATGAACATAAGCACAAAAAGAAAGTAAATGCAGCAGTGGTTCAGGTGAGAGAAAACAGTGATTTTTATTTCCAACGTTGAAATCTATATTCTTTACTTATTTAAAAGTCATTAAGTAAGCATTTACTAGTAAAATAATGCAGAAAATTTAAAGACAAACTCTGAGAAAAGGCAAAATCAAAATACTGGGAAAGGAAGGACAGTTTAGGAAATGTTGGAAAACAAAAGATGAAGGTACTAACCTGAGGTAAAAAAAAAAAAAACTTCATTTCTTCTCATAGAACTGAAAAATGTCTAAAGAATGAAACTCCTTTGTACAGCACCAAGAATAGGCCATGTCTGACTTTCTCCGGGAAATCTTGCTACTACAGGGCGTCCAGGGGCAGAAAAGACTATGAGCGATTAGTGCAGTCTCCAACAAGCTGACCCCTCAGGAAGACAGATTCCTTGTAACTAGAAGACAATTGGAAACTGTCCTGTTAACAAGGAAAGAGAATCTACCAACCCACAGATCTTACCTACAACAGTGCTTGTGGGAACAAGCACAATGCAGAAATAATTCGTTTTCTAATTTCAGGGTTTTGTTTTTTTTTCTTATATTGCTAAGGGAACCCCTCTTTGCAGGTTGGACCTATGTCCTAGTCATGTCCTCTTTGTAAGAATAAGGTAAAATGGTGGCGTACCTGGTGACACATTACAGTGTGCAAGGACCCAGGTTCAAGCCCCTGGTCCTCGCCTGCAGGGGTGGAAGCTTCACGAGTGGTGAAGCAGGTCTGCAGGAGTCTCTCTGTGTCTTGTGTCTCTCCCTCTCTATCTTCCCCTCCCCTCTCAATTTCTCCCTGTCTCTAAGAAATAAATTATATATATATTTGCCTCCAGGGTTATTGTTGCTGGGGTTTGGTGCCTGCACTACGAATCCACTGCTTCTGGAGGCTATTTTTTTCCTTTTGTTGCCCTTGATGTTTATTTTTGTTGTTGTTATTATTGTTGTTACTGCTGTCATTGTTGTTGGGCAGGACAGAGAGAAATCGAGAGAGGAGGGGAAGACAGAGGGGGCGAGAAAGATAAGACACCTGCAGACCTGCTTCACCGCCTCTGACGTGACCCCCCCTGCAGGTGGGGAGGGGCTTGAATCGGGATCCTTATGCTGGTCCTTGTGCTTTGCGCCATGTGCGCTTAACCCGCTGTGCTGCTGCCTGGCCCCCAAAATATATATTTGAAGAAAAGAATTTACCAGTAGTGGCTTGATGGTAGCTCCATTTATTATTACAACTTGATGTTAGCATAAAAGATTAAGATACAGAGTACAGATTCACCTGCTTTATGTTTCCTTTTATCTCTATATTCACTCTTCTTTACTTTCCCATATATAACCATTCATATGAAATTTATATATATAGGCTTGCAGGTACATCTATTTTTAAGACTGATTTATTTATTTCAAATGAAAGACAGAGAGAGAATCCCGAGCAGGGCTCTGTCATACAGAGGGTCATGTGCATGTAAGTCCTGTGCTCTAGCATTGAGGCTCTTCTCTGGCAATCACATATCATTTACCCTAATATGCTTATACAATATGTATTATTGTTTTATGTGCATGTGTTCTAATTTATGTGAACAGCATTATCTACCTCACTGTTTCTGTGACCACCCACCAGATTGTAATTGTGTGAGTAGAACTGAAATGTGTGTTGTCTCTCCTTCTGACACCATCAGAAACTGAACAATTATTAATAAGCATTCTTATTTCTTATGGTCATAGCTTGCTTGCATGAACTCAGGATGAAATTTTTTCATTCGCTTTAATAAACACAATTCTATCCAGGCTATGACTACAATGTCAGAGACCTAGCAACTTCAAGAAAATGAGCTATATCTCAGAGGCAGTGAGGAAGAATGAAGCTTGACAAGGCTAGCAAGAGACAAATGCAGAAATGTGTCCTGTTGGAAACCTGGAGAAGAAAGAAGGAAACAAGCCCCCAAATAAAGGTATTATAGGCAGGTTCTTTCTGGTTACTCCTGAAGAGATGACCCCAAAGGCCTGGAAACTATTAACAGCTGAATCTCAGATTCTTTGCCAATATTCTAGCAAAGCAATTTAAAAGAATCTATACTGTGGGCTGGGTGGTGGCGCAGTGGTTAAGGAACTAGACTCTCAAGCATAAGGTCCTGAGTTCAATCCCCGGCAGCACATGTACCAGAGTGATGTCTGGCTCTTTCTCTCTCTCCTCCTATCTTTCTCATTAATAAAATAAAATCTTAAAAAAATAATCTATACAGTTATCCATTTTATTATATTGTTGTTGTTACTGTTACTATTATTATTATTATTATTTTGCCATCAGGGTTATCACTGGGGTTTGGGGCCTGGACAGCTCCACCAGTCCTGGTGCTTATTTGTTTGTTAGTTTTCCATTAGCTGAGAGAGAGAAAGTTAAGGAAGCGAGGGAAGGAGAGACAGATAGGAAAGACACCTGCAGAACTGCTCTACCACTTTGGAAGTTCCCCCCCAGTGGTATGGACCAGGGTTGAACTTAAATCCTCAGATACGGTAAAGTATGCATTCTACAGGGCCAGCCACCACAGAGCCCCATGGTTATCTAGGCTTACTATATTTGTGAACAGCAATGGGCCAGGTTTATTAAGACTCCATAGATTTAATATATTTATACTGGATTTCGTAGCATGGTATAAGGGTAAAGAGAAAAATGTGTTTTGAATGAATAATTTCTTAAGTTGTCTTGTTAAATGTTTTTAATCTATGAACTTGGATGCATCTTAAATTTTTCTAATATCTGGCTATGGTTTTTTAAACTAGCATTTCCTGTTTTTCTCTGAATATTTTGACTTGTATTAAGAACTGAAGTTATTCTTTTCTGAAGCCATGCAAGCTGGCGAGGAAAAGCTTGATACAGACTTCAGAGAACTATACCTTAGCGTTGGCATCTAGACGTATTCCACTGGTTAACATACCTGCAGTACTGCCTCAAGAATTCATACACAGCTGTTTGACTGTCAGCAAAACTCCAAAGTCCATTGCCGGTTCAGAGAGCTATAAAGATTTTTTCCATTTTGAAAAAGCTGGTGTGACACTGTCTGTCTGTGGCTTTTTTTTCAGTTTCATCACCATTACCTTTTATTGTTTCATAGCCCTTATTAGGAGCAATCACTTGTCCCAAAATTGGTAACACCATTATGCAGAATTAGCCAATTGAATGTGTGTGAAAAATTCCTTGGAATGGATACTGAAGAGTGACTATTACTTGGGACAAAGGATGTTTAGATACATAATTGGCTATGTTCTCCCCAAATTATTTTCATATGGGGGGGGGGGGTGCCAATGTTCCAAATGCCGGAACATTTGCAGAAGAGAAGACCATGTGTGAGCACAACTGCCTGTTTGTTTGTTAGCAGTATGGCTCGAGTATACTACCTGACATCTCTTAGCCCTATTTTCTCATTTACAAAGCATGAAACATTAAAATGTCTCTCTCAGAAAATTACTGCAACAATCAACAAGATGAACAAAGTAGCTGGCGTGCGTTAAGTAAATACATATCATTACTCATTATCTTTTTTTTTATTTCCCACATAGTAAGATCTTTCTGAGTTTTTTTCAGTAGACTGCCAGAAAATCAGTAGAGCTTATCCTCCTTGTTGTTCAAAGAATAGAGAGATCAAGTTTAATACTCAAGAAGGTCACGTATTTAGAAAGGCATCTGAATACAGCTCCGTGGGTTCCCAGACAATGTTCCATCCCTTGAAGTCCATAACACTGCTAGAATTCCACTCAAAAAGTGTTGGTGAGGGAGCCAGGTGGTAGCGCAGCAGGTTAAGCATACATGGCACGAAGCACAAGGACCCGCATAAGGATCCTGGTCCAAGCCCTCGGTTCCCCACCTGCAGGGGAGTCGCTTCACAGGTGGTGAAGCAGGTCTGCAGGTATCTATCTTTCTCTCCCCCTCTCTGTCTTCTCATCTCTCCATTTCTCTCTGTCCTATCCAACAACAATGACATTAATAACAACAACAATAATAACTAAAACAACAAGGGCAACAAAAGAGAAAATAAGTTTTAAAATTTTTTTTTAAAAAAGTATTGGTGAAAGCTAAGAAAACAGGAGAACAGGTTGTGGGCTCAGGTAGAGTGCACATGGCATCATGTGGAAGAACTTGGATTCAAGCCCCTATCTGCAGGGGGAAGCTTCACAAGCAACGAAGCTATGCTATTATCTTTCTTTCTACACCCTCTCCCCTCTCAATTTCCCTCTGTCCTAGCAAATAAAAAAAAGGAGGAAAAAACAAAAAAAGACCACCAGATATGATGTTCTGTTGTGCAAGCACCAAGCCCTAGCAATAATCCTTGTGGCAAAAATTAATTAATTATAAACCAGAAGTTGCCCATTGTATCTGCTCACACCTGATACAATATGGAACCTTTGTACTTCCACCCAATATGTTTCAGAATTTTCTCCTCCAGATGAGTGATGAACTTGCACTCACTTCCTTTTGCACACATTGTCTGAGTGTCAGAACCTGAAGAAGGTGACTGACTCTCACATGAGGACTGACCGATTTTTTTTTTTTTTGCCTCCAGGGTTATTGCTGGGGCTCAGTGTCTGCACTGTGAATCCACTGCTCCCGGAGGCCATTTTTCCCACTTTTGTTGCTCTTGTTGTTTATCATTGTTGTTATTAGTGTTGTTGTTTATCATTGTTATTAGTGTTGTTGATGCTGCCACTGTTGTTGTTACTGTTGGATAGGACAGAGAGAAATGGAGAGAGGAGGGGAAGACAGAGAGGGGGAGAGGAAGATAGACACCTGCAGACCTGCTTCACTGCTTGTGAAGCGACTCCCAGCAGGTAGGGAGCCGGGGGCTCAAACCAGGATCCTTGCTCTGGTCCTTGTGCTTTGTGCCATGTTCTCTTAACCTACTGCGCTACCGCCCCACCCCAGTCCCAACCCCCAAACCCCCACCCCCACCCCCACCCGCAACCCATTCCTAAAGGCAAATGCCAATGCTGTTTCTAGACTATTTTATAAGGGAAGCAGCAAAGGACAGAGATGCACTGGTGAAACAGTGATTCCAGATAGAACCAGACATGGTTACGGAGGGATAATACTGGCTGGCAGTCTTTGGCTAGAATACTTTCAAAAATCTGTCTCCGTTTTGGAGCCAAGTGCACAATAACACAGCAACCTCCCATCTCCTGTCAATGAGTGTAGTGGGAATACCAGGGCTGGAGACCATCTGTCATAAATAGGACTACTCTAGTGGATAAACTTTGCCCCCAGAGCTGGAGCCCTACACGGGGTTGAATAAGATTTTTATCTGAGTTTTATCCTGGCCTGATGCTCTGCCTTTCTCCCCTGCTGCCTCAACCTTCTTGCTTTCACAGACATTATCCCACCCCGCCCCACTCCCCCAATCAATCCATTGCACTATACATCTCAGAATCTTTTTCCTAACGGGTCCACTGGCACAACAAAGAACACAGTACACAAAGGACATATTTTATATCATGTTGTTCATTACCATAAGATAATTTGATTTAGGAAATGCATTACTGGGCTCAATATTAATCAATGAATGCATGGGTTCTGAACTGTACTTTGTGGCAACGACAACATCTTTGCCCTCTCAGAAAAACCACAGAGAGGGGCCGGGTGGTGAGGCACCTGGTTGAGCGCACATGTTACAGTGCACAGGGTCACTGGTTCAAGCCCCCGATCCCCACCTGCAAGGGGAAAGCTTCACAACTGGTGAAGCAGGGCTGCAGGTGTCTCTCTCCCTCTCTATTCCTCCTCCTCTCCCGATTTCTGGCTGTCTCTATCCAATATATAAAGATAATAAAAAACATCAAAAATAAACACTTAAAGAAAAACCACAGAGATCTTTAAGCCAATTGGTGAGTGATGAGCAGTATTCTATATTATTGATTGTGTGTGTGAAACAACATTACTATTAAACATTTGTTCTCCACAAGTGATTTCTGGGTTTTGGTGCATTTCTCTCATTGTCTTTAATTTTAATATATGTGTTAGCAGCAAATGAAAATGAAGAGACTAAAGTCCAGAGACAGTGCCAACATGTCAATATTAATTCTTTTAATTTTGCCTGTAGAGTTTAACAGACCAAAAATATATTACTACAAACTTTCATTTTATACAATTATTTATATATGAACATAAATAAGAATCAGTTTAAAGTCATGGATCTCAACTAAGAACAATTTGGCCTCTCAAGGGAGATACTATTTTTTCGGTTTTCACAGTTGGGCAAAGGGCAGCTGGGTGTCACTGGCATCTAGTGGAAACAGGAGGGAGCTAACTGCTAGTATCCTACAGTGAATCCCACCACAAAAAAAAAAAAAAAAATAGCTCCAATGTAAACTGTGCTAAGGCTGAGGATATTGGTTTTAAATTATAAAAGGCCAGGGAGACAGCACAGCAATAGCACATGGGATTTGCATGTGAGAAGTGCTGGCCTCAAGAGTTACAACTAAGCACTGATACTCAGTGTCCTTGTTTGCTGCTTTATTGAAGACTTAAAATAGTCTTCTCATAATCCTAATGTAATTATTTTTCTTTGTTACACTATACAACATCTCCCTATTTCCTTAGAAAAGGTGATCCAGAAGACTGAATGGGGGAGGGGGGGGAAACGCCTAGAGTTCATTAGTCCCTTAGCAATATCAAGATAGACTTTTTTTTATCATAACTACCTACCTTATGAGAATCAAGTTCAGGAAATGCAGTTTTATAACTGTTGTGAAAAAAATCTATCAATAAATTCCTAGAGGTTTTTTTTTCCTTATTCATGTTTGGTTTTTTTGTTTGTCTGTTTGTTTTGTCTATTTTTTTACCAGAGCACTGCTCAGCTCTAGTTTATGGTAGTGCAGGGGATTGAACCTGGAACCTTGGAGCCTCAGGCATGAGAGTTTCCTTGCATAACCATTATACTATCTATCCACCCCTCACCTTGTCATATTTCTTGTCAACTTAAGACGGTTTTTCTTTTCTGACTTGAATATATATTGCTTTTAAATATTCGCTAGTTTTTAGTCAAGGTAAAACACTGTTTGACTAATTTTTTAAAATATTTGTCAGAGATTTAATAATGACTTACAAGATTTTTATAAGATAACAGGGGTATAGCTTCACACCATCCCCACCTCCAAAGTTCTACCCCCCCCAAACTATCTCTTCCCCCTTCCCTCCCCCCCCTCCACACCCCATAAACACCATAATGTGACCTTTTATTTTTAACAGAATAAATTTGCAAGAAAGATCCTGGCCAAGTCCATTTACTTCCTTTCATGTATGTGATTTTTAAAAATTGCACTTTTATAATGGTCGGAATTTAAACTAGTCATTTGAAAGCCAAGATAGGCTTTAAGTTTAAATAACATCAACATATAAATCAAGTGAAGGAATTAAAAACAGAACTTTAGGGCTTCATTGATGGTCAAAATGCGCCCCCTACAGAGCAGAAAGAAGAAATAACACCGATTCCGTTGATTCACAAAGCACTTCAAATCACATTT